>NC_071326.1:77789883-78405196 GCF_943734725.1 Anopheles marshallii | reverse complement strand
ATGTGTGTTTGTATGGCGCAGAAAAGTGTTTTTTTTTGTGTGTACATTAACAATCCCCAAATCATGTAAGCATTTGATGGAACCAACGGCATACACATACAAAAACACACACGCGCGAGCGCAGGGTCATATAATAAGTAGTGGTACATCGATAGATGTGCAAAAAGGGGACCAAATGCACGGGACAGGGATGATGTATGAAAAAGAGAGAAAGAGAAAAGAGAAAGAAGAAAGAAGATAGAGAGATCATGTAAGAGAAAACATATAAATCATTCAATGTGTCTATTAAGGAGTTTAAAGCATCGATCCAGCAACTGAAGAACTCTGATAAGAATTTTCATATCCTCTGGACTCTGGACTTTAAGTCGCTGTGTATATCTATGTGGGAACTCAACGAATAGACAAGACCATGCTTTATACTCAACAATAATAAGTCTCACAACTCCACACTGTTCCTGCCCATATCAGGATGGTACTGTTAATTTAGAAAGGTTAACACAATGTGATCTTGCTAGACGGAGTTCCTTGGCCGACATTCAACTACCCTGGGACAAGGCAAAGTCCCCTGTGACAGTTACTAAGGGTTTGATTTTTTATTTGCTCGCACCATACTTCAATGAATCTCTTTTCGCTTTCAGTTGTCAAATTTGTACAACACTTTGCACCAGTGTATGCGTACTATGTCTTCTATATCGCTTTTTTATGCATTCGTTTTTGCTCCAGGGCACTTTCCTTATCCCATTAACACAGTGTTAGACATTAGAGTGGGGGGGGGGGAGGTGAAAAGGGTTTTTTTTTTGTTGTTTGGTTGAGAAAGTACAGGAGGAAACATTATGAAAAGCAGCTACTTTCATCCAAGGATAGATTTAGTACACATATAAGTGATGAGTGTGAGGTAATGAAGGCGTCGTACAGCGAGCGTAGCACTGCGTAGTCATGAAGCGTACGTGGTTAAGTCTAGCTGTGGGAGCGCCGCACATACCAAAGTAAAAAACAAAAAAAAACAGGGTGTGAATAAAAGGTGTTATCACAAGTGATAGCAAACAGTGACAACTACAGTCACAAAACAAAACAAACATTTGGAAGAAAAAGAAATCCATAAGGAGTAAAACACAAAACAGTGGAGATAGTGGGGAATAGAGACAAGATATAGACACAAAACAAAGGTAAGAATATACAACAACAAAAGAAACAACAACCAACAACAAAACAACACCAAATAACAACAACAGATAACAAAAAAAAAAACAAGAAAGAAAACATCAACAACAAACGTCAAACAACAAGAACATGAATATCTCACCGATCATGGGCCAGATCAATTGGACACACCGGGAACATTTATGACAGTAACACGTCGAAGTAAGGGGAACACACACACACGCGTGCCATATTTGCTCATGATTGGTTTTACAATTGATGAAACACATCGACCTCCAGGCACCAGGGTGGTGTGTGTGTGTGTGAATTGTGGTTGAGTGTGTGATGTGAAGATTACCACCGACACCGAGAGCTGTCACGTGGAGCTCGTTTCCTGTGGCTCGTTTGCCGCGCGTTCGCTAGTGGTTTCGTTGTCGGTCGGACTGCTTCGGATGAAGTTACACACACACACACACATACGCGCCGTACCAGTAGTTCATCCCAGAACACGCATACATAAATTTGCACACACGCACACGCGCACACAGACGGACACAGACGGACGACAAGACGCCACAAAAGGGATTGGAGGGGGAGATCATTGTTTTGTACATCGACGAGATATAGAGAACGTGAGACGTGAGACGTGAGAAAAGACAAACATTGCTATCTGGGGAGTGATCATTCAGTGGCTCCTTTGTTCCTGTTCCTGGGGCGTGCTCTCGCTCTCGCAGTCATCATTGCGTGACAGCAAACGTAACGCTACTGTGTGTGTGTGTGCTGTATTTGTCACGCTGCGTAGTGTCAATAGCGTAGCAGCTCGTAAGTTACTTAGCCGAACGTACAGCTGTCAGTTTGTAGTGCTCATCCTTTTGTGTGTTATTGTGTGCAGGTGTGTGTGTGTATACGGGTGTGCATGTGTTTATGCATGAAGGGGCTCAGTGTCTCGGCCTCTCACACAGCTGTCACAGTAATTCGAAGCGTTTTCTTTGTTTTTTTTTTTGGTGGGGATGGGATGCAACGTCACAGCCAGGTAGGCACAATAGGGCGAATAATGGCGGTGGTGATATTTATGATGCAGTCCTCATGCACATTCTTGACGGTTTGTTTTTTTTTTGCGAACACCACTACCCAAAAAAAAACGTACGAGACAGTGTCATCTTGCAGTGGGGGTCACAAGGAACTGTGTGAAACAGCTCTCAATTAGTCACAGATAATGTACGATTTATTTGCCAAATATCTCATCCAATAAATGATTCCGATACAAAACAAAACCTGACCGATCGAAACGGCAAACTCGCCAGCTCGACCGCACCTGGGCGCGAACCTACGTGCAGGGAGCTGGTTTGGGAACAGCCCAGGGATACTAACGACTGACCAGCGTGAGGGTGAAACCTGATCTACCTAAAGCTTACGGGTGAACTGCGCCTGTGCTATCTTTACTCCCACTTTAGCAAACTATCGAACACAAATCGAAGGATAACGTAGGGTAACGAAAGTAAAGCACACACATCGCCTTAGTTTGCTTAAAAATCACAAAGCCATTTTCATTTCACTTTTGCGTTCGGTAACAATAAGAAGAACAAAAATACAATCGGGAACACATCAACACGTCGGATCAACACGTCAGGAAGGTTCGCCGTTCGAGTTCTGACGGTAGCGAACCTTCGCAGACACAATGAAACGGTACGCATTGCTCGTATAGTTTTTGACTGAAACGAGCGTCTCGTATTAATCTAACACAACAAAACCGGACAAATACAAAATAGTGTTTCAGAGCGGGACCTTGTACACCTGTCATTTGCGGTAGTATCCAATAGTAATCAGGGTTATTGTGTTGTTCTTTTAACTGATCTTTCTGAATTGGTTGTCTTGTGTTTTTGATTTGGGTGTTCTTTTTTTTCTTTTACTCTTACTTTGTGTAATCTTCTACCTGCCCTAACAATACTTTCCTGACATTATCATCATTTACTCAAATACTTATATGGTGGTGTTGGTTGGTTTCTGGTGGTGACAAGAAAGATTTTCAAAGTGTCGCACCTTCCAATATACTGGTTCCCTCTCCCGCAAACCGGAACCTGGAGTCATTTTCAAAAACAAAAGCGGAGGTGTTTCTGGTTCTTGGTGTGCTTGGCTGTTTCAAGCTCCTGCGCTACCTTCCGGGTCACTTACTTAAACGAACGGGATATTTTTTTTGTGTATGTTTTGCTTTTAGTGTTCTAGTACACGGTGCAACATTTACTTGCTGCATCGTACGGCAGAAAATTGGACAACATAATCGTGGTGACAATCGTGACAAGACAATGCAGTTTGGTGGATATGGTGAAGGTAGTAGCGGTGGTGGTAGTAGTAATATAGTAGTGGTAGTTGTTGTTGGTGTGTTCAGATATTTTGGTTTTTTTTTGTGGCATGAAAATGTAAGAAAAAAATAACAGAAAAAAGTGGAAATCAGCATGCATGTTCTTCTCATTCGTCGCAGGTGGTTTTGTTTTGCTTATTATGTATGGATATATATTTAAAATATATAATGTTTGCAAGTAACTCATAGGGACGGAGAGATGAGAGATGGATGACAAAACACTTAAGATTGACACTAGATGGCGCTAGTTGGCAGTAGTATAACAAAGTTCAATATTTTACAGAACAGAACGTCGTATGTTTCAGTCATGCTGCACTGATGGGACATTAGTTTCGCAACAAATTCATGATGCAATAATTGACATTTAATACATGTAGTATTAATATACATAATTGTGTCTGAGGGATCTTCTGTTCATTAGCGCCTCTGTCGTCAACTAAGGGGATCGAAATCTATCTTCCGGTATAAGAAATTGGTTTACTGCTATACATTGCTATTTAGGGAGCTGGTATACTTCCACATAAGATAGAAGAGTATCAGCATACTCGGAACTTTAGTAAGAAATCTTCTCCTACTGCTACAGGTCTAAGGAAAGGCCCAACGAGAGCTAAACGAAGCGAATTGAATCAGGTAACTGATGGTGGTAGGATTACGATAAAATACACTCCGACAATTATATCATACAAACAGTGTCCTAGCGCACAACAAGGGTGAAAGCTAAAATGTCCGCGAGAGAATCGGAGTAAGCCTACGGTAGGCTAATTGCGTACTGCATGGATCAATCGGCTACAATTTTCCTCCTCCGTTTGGTTTTTTTTCTGTTCCTTTCTGTACATAGCATAGTGTTTAACATGGTCGTTCTATCATAGCGAAACTTACCTCTCGCCCTGAAACTGGGCGCCAGTGTCCATCGAGAGGCAGCCGGCGCCTCCGCCGAAACCGTAACCCTTCGGTCCGTACTTGCGACCGTGGCAGTTCTTGCAGTAAAGCTCGCTTTCGTGCTCTGCACAATTTGTGGAGTCGAGCATCTTGCCGCACATTCCTGTTTGCGATTGACCGGTTGTGGATCGGTGAAAATAAAGAAAGAGAAACAAGCAGAAAAAAAACACGCGTACTTGTTATACCGCCCGAATACTGTATAAAGTGAGTGACTGTTAAAAATAAACCCTTCGACACATCGACGACATTGCAATTGCGCCAGTAAAAAATTTATTGATTGACATCGCCACTAAGCGCATAGTCGGGCAGTCGCCGACACCCACCCGACCCGACAGTGGAACCACAGGTCGGACAAAGAAGAAGGTGCAAAAACGCTTTACACTACGTGCAAAACACATCGAATAGTTTTCGGCCACGAATGGGGTCACATCCAACTGCTTCGCGGCAATCTAGCTGCAGGTGCCCAGATGAGGGTAGAGGGTTTGGCAGAAATACCGACATCTACCCTTACGCTGCGAAACACATTGCGATGCAGCTACGCCCAGCGGTCGGGGCAATGGTCGTGACGGGCATTCTGCCAAATGTTGGCCGTATAATGAACCGTGGGTAATGTGAAGACTGTTACAGCAAAAACGTTACAGCCAAAGCACGATCTTCACGGAATAATGGAATACATCGGTTTAAAATTAACTGGAGAACGGGATAACGACTATATCAACTGTTATAGCAGGGTCTTTAATTAGTATATCGAAGTTGTAAAAAGGATGACGAATCTCGATGATTGGTTTATAGTTTCTGCAATACCCAAGAGAACTGACTACAAGTTGTTACCTTTGACTATTTAGGGGTTAGGTTCAAGTGAACAAAACCCTCAAGATTTTTAATTGTTTAATAATTCGATCCTTTATCTATGGAAATTTGTTTTGCCATTAATTAAAAGAAGTTATATATATATATATAGTTATATTAGCAATATATATAGAAGATCTGTATTGCTAATACTAACTTTATTACTGAGCTCCACCTTTCATGGAACACGAAGTAATGAACTTTCATTAACAGAAAACACCTCTGTTTCAGAACTCGTTTATAATCATAGTCTCTCAGTTAAAAAAAACTATATTAATCTTTCTTTTTCTTCTTCAGAAGTTAATAATTCACCTGTCAAATATACTTAGTACATCATACAAACATTTCGTACTCAGAAATGCCTGAAGCGCTTGAAAAGTTTCAGAAACTTTTCATTTGAAATTCATCAACAACAGCTTCTGTCCATAACGTTCCACCGTTGGTTGTAACGTTTTATGTCGCTGCTACTAGACATAAAACAAAACTTAAATAGATCATCCCCTTCTGGGAAGAACGCCGCAATGTTACGCAGCAATGAAAGCAAGAAAAAACAACATAAAACAATATCTAAACCGGCTGCCCTAAACAACCGCCCGCTCCACGTTGCTGCACAGCAAATCTATGTCCTCGATGTTCTATTTTGGTTGCAACCGCCATTCGGCACGTCAACGACACTTGGCCGTCTGCCGGGGGCTGTCCCGCAGCCCAGCAACCGATGTTGTCAACAAAAACTGGCAGCGAACGCAGGGCGGATGCGTTTCAGAACCCGGCCCTACACCGGCCCCCAACCCACCCCCTTTAGACTGCTGCAACATTGCAATGTACGTATTCGGTGTGTATCGGTGTGCATTCGTGGACACTTACCGCACTTGAAGCACTGCTTGTGAAATTTGTGTCCTCCGGCGACACGCTCCTCGGCGGCGTACACCGATTTGCCGCACTTGGGGCACTTGGGGTTTTCCGCTGGCTTGAAAGGCATGGTTCTGGTAGTGGTTTACGCTGGAAACGTTCGAAAACGAAGATGCGGGTACGGGTATGCCGAGCCGAGTTTCGGGATGACCTGTTGCACTAGCGCGTGGCGCGACTTGTTGCTGCTTCGATGACCTTTAGACGTGCACACGAAACGAATCGAAACGAATATTGCTTATGTAAAAGGATGCAATGTAACACTCGCGTGAGGGGTTTAGTTTTCGTTATAATAGACCGCAGCCTCGTAAGTAGCAGCCCTAATATGAGTACACTTTTGCGCCAGCGAAGCACTTGTAGCTTGCGCTCGTTCGTTTAACGTCCTTTTTTTTGCCACCGACCGATGCGTATCAAACTGGATGTAGTTTCAGAAGCGATCGAGTAAATATTATTTTCAAACACACACAGAGATGCAGAAGAGGATGCACTGCAATCTTTCTTGCTTTTACACTTTAATATATTTCCTTTCAATAGCCTTACGAAGCCTCTGGTACCTGTGTTCGATTCTAGGACACTCCCAAATTGGGTGAAAGAAAAGGATCAACGACCGTTTCGACTGCGCTTCGAAATGTGTTCGCTCTTCACATTGCAACCGACAGTGCACCGTGCGTTTGAACGACTGAAAATCTAGTGCCCGCGTTTCGATACCGATCGATCACTGCGAGCCGCAACACCGATCGGGAGTGTATTCGCGTCGGCTTACTTCGGGATTAGATAATGCAGGAACCGTCGTGCAGTGTGATCGTGTAATTAGACGGCGCAAGAGGCGTGAGTGCATCTAAACGTTGGGCATCTAAGTGAACTCTTTTGGTAGTTGTCAATCTTACTTGAATGTTTCAATAACATCACTAAAGTTACATCGACCAATTTCACATTTATGAGGAGATTTTCATTGATCGAATCTTGCATATACTATGTTGAGGATACTGATGTCTAAGACGTCTAAGTACAACACTACAGGAAAATCCATGCCTGTACGTCACTCGAAAGACGTCACGCGACATTATGAGATGAAAAAACCGCAAGATAAAAATACTACCGTGCACGAGAGAAGAGACACGATCACGAGAGTACCATCATGCGTTCTTTTCCTACACCCTTTTGCTTTGCGCCCCGTTCCCTTTACGTGCCACACACACACATACACAATCGCATGGTAACAACATAAAGGTAAACAAAAAATAACCTTTTGAACGTTTGGTGCTACGCAACGAAAATGCTTCTTGACCGAGTCGCACACCAACTGCACACGGCCGCAAACGATCCAAGTAACACCTGCTGCGATGTATACCACTGGCTCGGGGAGTCTCTCAGCCCGGTTGAACTTTTTCCAACCAACCTGCGAATGTGTGTGAGTATGTGTGTGTATGTGTATTAATAAACTCTGCGTGGGGTTCAGTTGGATGGTGTATTCTTTTACCCCCATAAGGGAACTTTTCAATACTGGCGCTAGGCCAGCGATCGCAACACAACTGCACTCCATCTCCCTGAATATCCCGCATGGAGAGCTGACTGTACGGTGTGAAGAATGTGTTCTGTGTTCCTTAAACCTCTCCCTCACATCTTGTCATGTTCGGTTCGTCAAGACATGCCAAAGATCCATTAGAATTCTCCCTTTCGCTCCGTCGCCTTGCGCTCACTTTTGCCCACTGCACCAACAAATTCCAACAACCTGTTCTGCGTGGGTGACTGACTTCACAAGCTTGCCGTCGACAGCGTAGCACATTTGGGCAACAGTGACTCGACAAAGTCCTCGCAGCGGTTGCGATATTGCTACGGATGCAATCAAATCCCAAACGGTATGAATAGGTGGACATTTCTGACCGACTCTAACCTCCATCAGCGTTGATGATCGCTGACAGTAAATGATAATCTAGCTCTCCGAGCGAAACCTTCCCGTTGATCGTCGTGTGTCACATTTAATTGAGTGTCATCCAAAAAGGGATGACTGTCCATCGTCGTCCGGAGGAGAAAGAGTCATAATTAACATTCCACTGCGCGTTTGTTGGACCGGTGCTTGGTTGGGAAGGAATTAGCGCGAGGGATGGAGACATTTTCAACAGTGCTCTAATTATGTTAAGGCACCTACCGGCATCGCGTACCGTACCAACACGCTGGTGATCAAGGAATTGTGAGGAATCCGGTGGATTCGCTGTCCACAAAGGAGAGTGACAGATCAGAGCAGTTGTCACAGTGCCAGAAGCACATGCAATGGAACGCGTATGCATGGTTCGCATTGCAGTTGGATGCAGTAGATTCTTCGCTGCTGTCCTTTGCAAATGTCAACGCATCTTCGTTGGAAGGTTACTTACGGTGCAATCCAGCTTATCCGCAGCGGAGATCTCGCTAGCAAGCGAGTTCTAATTCACCAATATAGAAAAGACCCTTCACTACAGCTGTCTGAGCTCCCGTCCCATGACATCGGGTGACCTTAACAGCTCGTGCGTTTACTGATGCCTTCATCAACACCCAATGCCATCACGCACAAATCATGTTCATCAGCATGTGTTCACACCAAAATTTTCACAACATCTCCCCAAAAGCAGAGAAGATGCTGGCTCCTGTAGATGTTTCCAACTTTTCACACGTTTATAAATAGACACACGGACACCGATCGCGGTGAGCAAACCCCAACCACGAGCAATAGCGCTTGGATGGAAAAATGGAACAGGAAGAGAAGAGAACATTTGGAGCCGGCGGGTTACGATCGACGATGAAAAATTAGAGCAACGGCATATTGTAAAACAGAGATCGTTGCATCACTACCATTCCACACGACACTGTTCGAGCATTCGCTCCAGTTTATTCCTTCTCGGGCTGCACTGCTAATTGGCTATTTTGCCCAATTCGAACATGTTAAAGGATCATGCACAGTTCACAAAACCAAATTTGATCGCAACAGTTCGGTGGCTCGGCACTTTTTCAACTTATCAAGCGTATCTTCACAGAGTGTTCACTATTCCACTTCTATTCCAGTGGATCACTGTTGGGGAAGTTCACATAATTGTGCCTTGAAACGTTTCTAAACCTTGGCGACTTTTGAATTTTATTAACCTCTTGATCATTTATTAAACACTAAATTTTGCTGGATTTGTTGCGGGAATTGATTCAATGTCCAATCTTCGAGACTCTCGGTCTGTGTCTTAAAAGACTTATTAAGCTTCTCAGCAAGCAAGCCTGGACAAACGCAAGCGAAACGGAAACGAACAGCTGAACACAACACTCTGGTGAGCTTGAGAGAGTACTCGCCAACTACTAACCGTGTATTCGAATGATTGACTATGGTGCCGTGCACTCGGTAGTCTATGTATCAGGATGCACACGGCACGCTACTGCTTTATTCGGTAGCAAAACTCGCCAGGCGCACCAACACCACGGACGCGGCGGCGTGCGAACAGCTCAGCTATGTGGACCGGTAGGTAGTGCACCGTACGGTCCACGCTATGGCAGTCCCTTTCTGACCGATTGCTTTCCGCACGGAAGGGAGATAGCCCAGTTGATGTTCGGGAACGGGAAAAGTAAGCGGATTGCCGGGAGTCGAGTTCCACGGTGCTTCCCGTACGGTGCATAGCTCACTGTACAGGAAAAACCGAAATGGAAAATGGTCCCACAAAATTTCTCGCATCTCGCAGCTCGTCTCGTCGAAAAAAAAAACCACACGTCACTCTATCTCACTTTTCTACCACCTCCTCCAGGTCCAAAGCCACTACCTTTTCCCCCTTAGTGAACAAACCCATCCAACCATTACGGTACCTGTTGCTGTAGCAGTCCGCAGTTCGTGGCGATGACTCAACCCCTGGGGCCAAAGATGCCGATGACGAAGATGACAACTGTTTGATCTCATCCCAGATCTCATCCCTCGCGACTGCTGCCGGTGATGAACGGCATAAATCACATATTTTTAACAGGCCCTCGGTACCGAAATTGGCCGATGTTTGTGTGTTTTCTCTGCCGAAAAACAGACGGCAAAGATGTTTTACTACTTCCTATCGTTCGAGAGTGAGGATTGTGCGATAATTCAATTGGACGATGAATCATGCGTGTAGTGATGCAGGAGTGAGGGACTCTTAGGTTTGTGATAAATAGTATATAATAGTCACACTCAAGTAGTGATGAGTAGATAAGCAGAGTGCATTAACTGAGCATTATTTATTATCTCTTCTGCCTTCTTTTCGGTGCCCTGTACATAAAACAGGTTCATTCTTCCAGTTTTATTAGCATTTCAATACTGTCTTATTTGTTTACTTAGAAGCGTCTACTAACGCTGGAACTGTCAAAACAGTCACTTAATTGGTGATATAAACAAAACAAGTTACTTTTTACAATTGGTTTATTGTTAAATATATTTTCTATTTATTTAACATAATTTTATGCAAGGAAAATTTCGCTTAAATACGCCCACAACTACCGCTGCATAAACGGGTTAATACAACCAAAGAAAAAAAAACACATCCTCCACTGCTGCATCACTTGACATTTGCCTCAAGCGCATCAGTTGGAATGTTAATTATGATGCTTTTTCGCTCCGTGATTTTCTTTTTTTTTGCTCCTGTTTGTTCATCCAAATATGTGTGGCCAATCTGCCCGGTCAACAAAGTAACATAATCGATATTCCATCGAGGGTTCCCTTTTTGGCAACGCGATATCTTCATCCACTGTCAACGGCCGGGTGAAGTAATTACTCTTCTGCCCAGCGAACCGACGCCGATCCTCATCAATTATCTTCGTAAGGATGGTTGGTTTGGGGCGCAAGACATCGCAGCGGAAGCAGCACGCACAGTGCGGACGGCTTCGAGCGAGGTCAAAGATGACAGTGGCAGCGTTGATGTTTTGCGATCGGGAGAAAAAAAACAGCTTTCTTTAAACAGGGATAAGAAAAGTGGCAAATGTCACGCGAGCGTAGGAAATGTTGCTCGTTCGTAGGTGTTGAGGAACGGTTCGCCTTACACTGGGCATTCCATGTGCATTTAATGTTGTAAAGGTTGCCTCTTTGCATCCTGCAACTGAAACCCCAGCATACTGAAGTACCTGTTTCTCTGTCATACCCCCCTCGTCTGAATGGGCAAAAGTGTTTTACCGAGCGAGAAAATTATGACCCATACCACCACTCATCATAGCCATACAGTCGCATGAATCACACTTATAAAAATGAGGAATGTTTTCCGCCATCCTCCTGTCTGCCACTCAAAACACCTTGCCCACCTAGGCGTAAGTGAACCGCGCCTTACATCAAGCCGAGTACAAGCTGAAAGCAGTGGGATGGTGGGTGGAAAAACACCTCTAAGGAAGCACGACCGCTCCGCGGTGGGAAATCCACGGAATAGAAGAATTTGGTACACCTTTAGAGCGAAAATTTTTCGTGTGCAGAGCTATTTTTAGTGTGGGCCACACTACTTTCGCCGTCGCACGAGTGGTGCGAAGAAGGCGAAACAGCACGCATACGGAAGGAAAGAAATGGCATAAGTGAAAACAGAAATAAAAGGTACAAAACACCTTAACTGCTTCTAAACGTGGTAAACATTGTCGGTTGCTTAAAACCGGAGATGTGGCCACACTGTGGCGAACGGTGCACAGCGTACCATTTCCAAACTTCAACTTTAATTTGAACAAGAAATCCCGCTCCCAACATCACTCCGGAACGGGAGTGGGTGGGTTTTTTTTTTCCTACTTTGCCCCCCAAAAAACGCAGAGTCTTGTAAGCAATTCAGCCTGTGCTTTGTTTTACTCGTTTTTTGCTGGAGAATGTTCTATTTTAGATCAGTTTGGAGTAGAGACCTCGGACAACTGGCCCCTAACTCGATCGCGAACCGGCTCGGACGATGAGATAATAAGACGATCGTTAGAATCGATAAAAGGTGATTAAAATTCAAATTTAAGGAATTTCCTTGTTTACAGTGTGTCGAGATGAAGAAATTTGTTTGAGAAAGACATGCCTGTGGGAAATTGTTCCATTCCTCCTAAATGTATGCAAAACTGAGCATTTGTGCACTTTTCAAGCAGTTGTTAGAATATTTCGAAATATTCAGTAGTTGCATTATCTCAGTAATTAGCTTTTAAACTTTAAAAAGTACAGTAAAATAGTTTCTTATTTTTTTAACAATAAAATTCCTTTTAGCATTTAGCATAAAAAGCAAAGAACATTTAGCATAAAAAAAATACACTATTTGAAAAAAGTGAAATAATGTTACATTTAAGATTTGATGTTTAATCTTAAACAAGTCTTGTGCTTAAACACTAAACAGCTTGAGCTAGGCTATTAAAAATACCGGTGAACCGATCCAGCTATACCTACGCCACATCCACACTGAGTACAGGTGAATGCAGACCCATCGGTCAACTGTTCGTCAGCTCCCTTCCCTACAAAGCATCCCTGCAACCCCGCGTTTCGTGCCATACCATCGCCAAACCGATCGTTTCGTACGCGTACGAAGCAAACGTCGTGGCCGCGCTGAGTCGCCGGTGGGTTCTCGAAAAAATTGGAGCTCCACTAAAAATACATCTCCGGTCTCATCTGCCAAAAATAGTTCCGCAGGAGAAAATTCCTCGCCAGCGTTTCGAACCAATTCGCCGGCGTAGCGCTTCTGGTACCGGTCTTTCTTTGCTCGGTTCCTGTCACTTGCGAGTAACTCATCTCGCAAAGCTTCCTCCCACTTGTGACCCAACTAATGGAACGCAGCATCGAAAACGGGGTGGAAGAAAAATTACCTCACATTAATATGTATTTTTCACATTTCGCTGATCAATCCCGATCGCCCGAAACGTGATGATCGTGCTTGCAGGGTGGAAAATGCGCGAGCAAACATGCCAAAAGCTAAACAATTTAACTGCCCGGAAAGGATGATTATCCATTACATTTGCCAGATACGGCTGAGTGGCCGTTCTCTGACCGTCGGTGACCACCAAACCGAAACCAGTGAGGAAAGCAATCGTTTCACCTCCGCATTATTTTGTGCCACATTTTACACCGTCATGATCGTTTGAGACCCTTTGACATTTGGTTAATGCAACGATCATATTTTTGTCTGCTTTAAGTGTAATTTCCAGTGCTTATTTTCATTTTCAGATCGTGTTCATAAACATTTCCACCCATGCGTTCCCAATTAAACCTATCTCCCGGGCTGTATGTCATTCCTGTTCACACGTCTTCTGTCGAGCAACATTTTCTCTCTCTCCCTTTCCTTTTCCTTTTTCTCCTCATTCTATCTCTCTCGCTCTCTTCAAAAAAGAGCGAATACGGATATCTTTCTGTTCTGGTTTGTAAAATTATCATAAATTATATGCCCATCATCGTCCCAATCATTCACATTTCATAATGGAGCGAGATTTTCTTACGTGGAAAAACGCTTTTCCACCGCTGTGTGATTCACCAACCGAGGTACGGTTGGAAAACAAAACAACCCATTGTGATGCAGCCGACGTTCGAGCTGACAAATAACGCACAGTTGACCAAGGGGTAAGATGAGTAAAGGGTCAAACGAAAATAGTTAACCCTCTGAACGATGACTAATGTTGGGTAAATCTGATTCCGACTCATGAATCTGAATGATTCTTTGAGTTGCTGCGAAAGATTCTAAATCTTCTTTCCAATGATTCATAAATCTTTAGAGATTCTAGAAACTTCACAGATTCATGAACCATCATGAACCATGAGGGCTCATTTGGCTTAGAAGAGTCGATTCCTGATTTGCATGACTCTCCTCAAAAGATTCGTAAAGCACAACACTAATGGTGACATTTTAATTAAGCCTTTATTTTCTATTGAAATCGTTCTGTTTTGGTTAGCATTTGCTTTATTTTCATGTTTTTATTATTGATTTGATTGTCCTTTCTGATTTTCCTTTTTACGAAATGACAGATTTTCTATCTTTTATTGTCTTAAATTTTTTTAATAATAGTTTTACTAATAGTTTTTGCTGTTCATGTATTTATTTGCCTTGTTTTTTCTATATTTCTTTCATGTTTTTCGTTTTATTTGTCTATTATTAATCTTCCTTGATATTATTTGGTGTTATTGTATTTTTATTTAATTTCTTTTATATCTTTTTACTATGTTTGTAATTTCAACTTTCAGTCCAATTAGGTTTTATTCTGTTTACTTTTGCATAAATATCCCAAATGTTTGTTTATCTACCTTCGGTGTCTCTGTGTCTGTACCTCATACAGAAGGGTTGAAACATTCCCTTACCGCAAGTGCACTAAGAAAACATACGAAAATAAACCTCCCTCGGTTGGCCCACTAGCTCCCAAACAACCACCTTTCCCTCATGAACTGTATGTTGGCAAGTGAATAATCATAGCCGGATGATTCATAACCGACAGAGTAGAATGTTTTCCGTTGTTTCGCTTTTCCTTTCTTTTTTCTGTGTCCAGTACCACACGAGGCAATCCCACGCGTGCCATTGTAAGCAACGACCAACGATTGTGTGTGTGTTTGTGTGCCAGTGTGCGCACATTCTATGACGCGATTTTCTTCACGACGTTATGAAAATGACACCCGATGTGAAATAAAATGGCACGAATAAATGTCAGCCGGGCGCGTGGTGGACATCGACCAGTTCGTTGGGGATACCGTGATTACCGAGACGTGATTGCAAGGGGGGAAACCAGGGGAAGGTGAGAAACACACCGACAGTCAGTCTGATTGTGCTCGAGGTGTGGCTCACAGTCGTTCGAGAAAAGGGAAAGTTTTGGGTGGCGATATGTTACCCATCTTTTCTTCGCTCTCTCGAAAGGATTGGAAGATTTGATTTTGTTACCATTTTCAACCGAACACACCGGTAAGCGTTTTCAATTGCAACCATCCTTAGACCACCCAAGAATGTTTCCCAATACTTTGTGGGTTTTACTTTTCCTCAATATTGCCCAAACGGCGTAGGACTATGGAGGAGGAAGCGCAAGCGGTAAGGACGACACCGTTGGGGCCGAGGTTCCGAGGTTGTACTTGGAGTGGAGTGAAATCTATTTTCGGCCGATGTAGAAAAATGACGATATGCTGCTCAAAATAACCGCGCCGTGTTTTCCCATTTTATAATACTTCTTTTTCACCTGCTAAAATTATATTTGCCCTTTCTTGTCGTCGCAACGTCCGCTTCTGCCCTGTCCCATAGTATTGTACTAGGCATCATCAGGTCTTCTCAGTTTAAAGCTGTGCTTGTTTACTTCACCAAACAAATCGTTCGTATGCGTTCGAAATGATCTTACCGGTCGGTTAGCCATTTAGCCTCTGCTGACTCTTTCCACCCTCTCCTGCTCTTTAGTAATTCGCATCGTATAGACAGAGAGAGAGAAAGAGAGAGAGAGAGAGAGAGAAAGAGTGAGATGGCAAAAGCAAACAAATTGTGGACTTGTGGTACATTCCAACGGTACGATTACCTTGACGTGTAGATACACGCGGAGAGATGATTTCAGTAATGCTGATATTACGTAAAATCTGCAGGTGAAATAATGCAGTATGCAACAGAAATAGAACCGCACACTTGTGTTAGTGAGCAACAGGAAAATAAGTATAAATGCATGCCCGAAGCAAACGCACGGCAAACCATTGAAAGTGTGGTGGATTAATGTAGAATTCGTGCTGAAAGAAACATGTGCTAGCCAGTTTATTACAGACAAGCAATTAAATTCAAGCTTACACCACTAACGTGCACTAGATGCTCGTCTCAATGAGTCACAATAAGTCACTGGACCTATTGACCCTGGAAATAAATTGCGAAATGACTAGCAAACTTTATCAGTCATTTATAGTTGCTTCCTACATCTACATCTCTTGGGATGAATTGCTACGATCTCATCTGGAATTCTTCGATCTCTGCCCAGTAGCGTACGACTTAACGCACTGTAGGTTGTGCATCAAATCTCATCTAGAGTTTTTCGCGTAAATGGTAGAAATAATAAAAGAATGATATTTCTATTTGTCGCTTTATTTTACCAATTACTTTCATTTGGTTGCTTTGATCACTAACATAGAGTTATAATTGTAATTCAAAGATAGTCAAATGTTTTTTTTTTAAGTAACACTTACTGAAGTTAGCCTTTTTAGCGAGTCTTACTAATCAATATTCTCGGATAGGGTAGTTATAAGGGCTCTAAGTTGAGGATTTGAGGTTTCCAGGAAATTCCAGGCTACCTCTGGTTGTATCCAATCTCCGACAAATTTTGCTATACTTGTTTCAACTAACGAGGTCGGCTGATATGGAATAAGTTCGGAATCATCATTAATTGGAAGGAGCTCATTGAAGACCTCTTGGAATGGCAGTTGAAGCCTCAAAACTGCCAAATTTCAAAATCGTCGATCGCAATCAGGGACAACGTCGCTCATGTGGATCATAGGAATTTGTCTCATATTCAGCACGATTTCCAACTGCAAAGCGTCTTGGAATTTCGTTGCTTGAGTTATTGTCTGAAGTTACAATCGTAGAAGTCATCTACAGCAGAACTCCTCTACTACCTCGAGACCACCGCAGTTAACTGATACTCTACTCCCCAGGCGAGCCCTACCTCGGCAAAAGCCCCCAACTAGCAGATATTTCGTCTTCATCGCATTTATCATCAATCAAATCTTTAGTCAGAACATACGTCCGGTGATTTAGATGTCATCCGCGAGACCAAGGAATTGGAGGATGAAAATCTTGTCCCGGATATTGAAGCCTACTAGATGCTTGTGATGCATCTTCTAGAGCTATAAAAATAACCTTTAATTCTACGCAATATTCAGGAGTTGATTGCGAAATACAATCACTTCCTCAACGTACTGATTAAGATCAGTATTGTCCAAAGTTAATTCCGTAAGTTCACTCAACCAAATATAATTACAACCAATCCATCACATTTTTCCCACATCCTTATTTGCTCTTCTTTGTCGCTCCAATAGTGTAAAGAGCTGCCTTTAAATCATAGTATATTACATCCGCTTGCAGCTTCTTATCCACATTGTAAATTAATCGCGAATAGAACTCAACTAAAACGGCAACGGTTGAGTGTCATGTGATAAAGCTATCTTGTTGCTGGCTTATATTATCGCAATGAGCAGGGTGGATTGCACCTCTACAGAATTCTAAATTTTTAATGAAATGTAATGTTCCTCCCCAAAATTATACCTCATCATCAATTTAAACTGAAAAGTATTAAATACCGATTTTTATTTTTGGCTTCCTGTTTTCCCATGGAAAATAAACAATTCTCTTCGCCGTTGTGAGCACCATCTAGTGGAAAATTAACCTCACCTTTCCCGTACTAAATAGGTTTCTCTATTTCCCACTAGAGGTCCCTTTCAACAGCATTGGTCGTGAATTTTCCACGGGAATAAAATAGAAACAATTTCCCATTGCTTGAATAACTTTTCCACGCATTTCTTTCTGACAAAGGAGGCATGTTTCGCTGCTCGATCCGGCGAGATTGATTCGGTATAGGCCCTTACACCACCTTTGCTGTAAACAAATATCCGATAACCTAAACAATATTTTAACCGCGGGAGGAAAGTTCAATCGTGCGATTCGGTTTCCAAATTTGCAAAAACCACACCACATGGATCGGGTCCAGTTTGCAACGGTGATCGATGTACGGGCCGGTTGCAAATGTAAATAAATCATTTCCAACCGGCCAAACCTATTTCTTATTCCGTGCACGGGGTGGACATTCCTGAGCAGTAGTTTCGTACGGGGTTTTCTTCTTTCTTTCACCTCCCCTACCGACTATCGAAAGTCGAAAGCGTTACACGAGCTGTACAACCTGCGCGCTCGAAACGCCATGCCATGAAAGCGTATAATTAGTCGAAGGTCCACCACCAGTGGCCTCCAAAAAAGCAAAAATCCAAGGAAAAGCAAACAAACGGCAGAGAAGAACAACATAGCATGATATACGCACGCGGCCGAGAGCGTGTTTGTCGGCGTGCTTCAAGTGCGGTTTGGACGGGAGAGAAATTTTCCACCCGCGTATTGCTTGCCGTTTCCTATTTGCCCTACCACCGCGGTTAAATGGACTGGAAAGATCGTGGGTCCCACACGCCGTTGAAATGGTACACCTTGCGAAACGTGCCTGCTCACGCCTGTTCGAGGACGATGTTTATGAGCTGTCAAAAATGTAGAACTCGCACCCGCCAGAAGCACACTTTGCCCGAGATCGTGATCGTGGGCGCGACACTACCGCTCGTGCTGCTAGGCCGCGGACAGTGGTGATGCAATCCTAAGTGGGCCAACGCTTTGGAGATTACGTTCACACCCTATTGTACAGGGATCGCGAAACCAAACAGCTTTCCGTGGGTGTTTTCTGGGTGTTTGTTTTTTTTTTACGAAATAGTATTAATTTTATTACAGATAAATTATCAACGAATTTTTGCCCTCTTACAAAACATACCGATGATTCCCGCTTTTCCTCACCAGTTCGGGATGAGGCATGAAGGTAGGAAGTTGAATAATATAAACTCAAGGTGTATAATGCCGTACGCCGTATCAATAATACCAGTTCTCATAGCAGTCGGTCTCTGGAGACCACCTACAGTCCCCTGGAGTCCTCACGCACGCGTCTACTACCTGTTCTCTCGCGTCAAACTTCTCATCTACTCCCTGCAACTATTATCTTACACACTCGCAAATGTGGATGCTTTTTGTAACGATCGCTCGCTAGTGAGCTGGTGGGGGATAGGAGTTAGGAGAGGACACTTTATGTATGTCGCGGGATACTTCATGTGCTAATGTTTGTGTGTCTGTGTGTTTGTGTGTGGTTCTGTGTATGTGTGCAGATGTGGTGGTGGATGGCGTTTGTACACAATTTCCGGACCGGTGCTCGGGCCAACGTTCGCTTACGCTTACTTGCCGAGAATAATTTTACGACCGGCGCCAATGTTCTGACCAGCCTGGGTCGCACCCTTGTTCGTGCCCGCCTGCAACCCGATGATGGCCTGCCCCGCGTTCAGCTGCTCGTCCGTGAAGTTGCGCTTGCACTCGTCCGCCGGCTTTGGTCCGAGGAATGGTCCCTGGAACTGTGGATGCTTGTAGCACTGCAAGTCAAGGCGAATAGCTCATTAGTACATAAGTCGTTTGTTCCAAGAAGCCCCCACAACTTACTGCTCGTCCCAGGGCGAAGATTGTGCTGGTAACCTGCGCGATGTCCTTCTTCTCGTACAAGTCCACCGTTTGGAACACGTCCAGATCGGGCACGCCGTACTTCTTGATCGCCTGCTGGAACAGGTTGATGTTCTCCATCATCTTGAACTGTCCGCCCGATGTGTTGATCTTCGACACCGCGCCCGGTTCCAGCTTGTTGATCAGTTTGCACAGGATCAGCCCATCGCGGAGGGCGTCCTCGTACAGGACACCGGCCGGGAACTTCTCACCGAGCACCTCCTCGATCCAGTACTGAGCTTCCTTATCCTTCTCCAGGTCACGCTTGCCAGCGATCTGCAGATGAGAAGCGGAAGACAACCTCACATTAGTAACCTGTCATTGCCTCATAGTAACACTATTCACGCGGCTTTTCACCACCCAGCACTACAAACCTTAGCACGAACTTGACGCTCCAAAGCCATTGTGTTACTGCGCACTAACCGTCACGTTTTGTACTCTTCCTTCTCGTTGCTCACCGACTGTGCCAAGCTGCGGTCGCCCGTATACTGATGAGTGGTCCGGGCAGTAGGAATGCTTTTAAACTTCTTGCTTTCCCGTCCGTTGTGCGCGTGATGGAAAAACATGCGCCCGCGTTTGCGCACTGCCACCATTTTGCGGCTCGTTCGCAAACGACGACGATCGAAGATCGCTTTTGTTTTTCCGAAATTTAATACTGACATCAAGGCGCGGAAGAAGGGCGCGGTGATGGGTGGGGGGCAAAGCGTCCTTTAACGTCCACGTTTCATCTAGATCATCTTATTTGCTCTTTCGCTTCTTTCCCGAAGATCTCATTCCTACACCAACAACTCATCCACGAAAGGGAACGGACCGTTGGGTTTGTCGATTATTTCCATCCGATGCTCGTCTTGCCTTTGGGTGGGGTGCGGTGAGGAGTTTCTGGGGCATCTTACCAACTGACCAATCCCACCCGCTGGTTTCCCTGCGTGACGTGTTTACAATAAAATACACATCATTATTTCGAGAACGTTCGCATCCCGGACGTGGCGATAACTCCATGCGTTTCGGATGGAACGGCAGTGCCCGAACGGACGGATAGCGTGAGTAATTTATTTCCGTCCAAATGACAGATTTTCCCAGACGCACTAACGTTCGCTGGGTCGTTTTTTTGGAAGAGGGCCTGAATGTGGATGTGCAGGAAGCGGGGAATTTTTGCGTACATTCAGCTGCCAAAATATTCTTAATGGAGAAGGAGAGAAAATATTTGGAAAATAGCAACAAAAAAAGGAGAAGAAAATAAAAAAAAAAACACTGTTGCCGTATGCCTGTTCGACAAGATCAATGTTTCAGTGATTACTTGATCTTTCCCGTTCGTTAAAGAGTACATTAAACTGTCATCGGAATAGAACGAGTCTGTTTTTCAGCCTGATTGATGACACGCACTTGAAGAATGCAGAAGAAAAACAAACGCGTTAAGGTTTGTTTTCCTAATGTTTTTCCTCTAACGATCAGCTCAATCATTGAACACGCCTGGTGTGTACTAAAGATCTCACCTTCATGAATTCGATCGAAATTCACTATCAATGATGCAATTCGTGTCTTTCGCCAAACTGCATTCAAACACGTGCCTGCCAAACCACGCGCACATACATATGCATCATACACAAAACGGGGATTGTTTACAGTGCGTTTCGGTTTCAATGTTTCAGCAGTTCGTTTCACGGTCAGAGTAGTACACACTCGCTCCGGTACATGTGCCCCCGAAGCATCTCTTTCTGTACGCCTGTACTAATTGCCAGTGGGATGTTCTAGTCGGTTGCATATGGGTAATTTAATTGCAAAACATACTGCCAGTTCTTAATGAGAATGCACCTTCATCCAGTTGGAATGTCGCACCTAGATGCGTGCCTTACTGCCGAAAAACATTTAGCAGCTGACTAATAACGGCCACCAGGAAATGGTCAGCAAAGACAAAACGTACGACTCAATGATTCACCTGTTGAGCAACTTTCCTTTCCTCACCGGATCTCACCACTCTTTGCCACCGGTAAGACATTCCCACCGTTGTGAACTTCATGGAACGACCGACTGTTTCCATTTTCCATTTCAGGTTCCGCCATCTTCACCATCGGCCGGAAATCTCAACCACCCTTGCGGGTCCATCCCTTCTTCAGAATTTGGGTTTTAATTTTAGACACAACGCGCCAATCGTCCCTCGCCACCATTAAGCGACCCTGCACGATCTCAAGGTTACGATCAAACGGCGGCTCACAAACCAGCGTCACTTGTGCTGGCTAAAATGGATTCTTTCCTTTGTTTGTTTTCTGGCGTGCGTCCTTAGACCACCGTGCCACACGTTTGTTGATCCCGGGATAATGCTGGATGTCGTTTATTTGTTGTGCGTCTTAACATCAAACGACTTCGGGACAACCTCCAAGAACTGGCTATTTAATAGGAAGAAAGCTAAAACAAAACCAAAATGCCCCGCTTGCTTGGACGAACATTTTTAAGTGGCCCAATAAAATGCAGCGTGAAACAACATCCGCTGTCATTCTACGCTTGGTGGACATCACACTTGACGGAGCGTCCACAAAACCGATTCACCGGCGACTAAATTTAGCGATGAATACGCTTGGGCGGTGGGACGAAGACGCCTCTAGGTACGGCGTCTTGACAACAGGCACCAGCAACCATTACAATGTCGCTTCTTCATCATTTTCCACACATGGCCACATTTTTCGAATTTCCCACGCCCGAAGGACGATGAACTTCGGGGTTGGGAAAGAGACCCCTCCGGAGAACTCCCGGCGTGTTGCTGCTTGGAAATTGCAAGAGATGTACAACGCACACCGCAACATGTCCGTAAAGAGCGAAAGCGTTTTCTTTCCAATCACCTGCACTGGTCACGGCCTGAGCTGGTACGCAACAAAAATAAACCACCGGTGAAGGTACGGCCACGTTTCGGTCGTGTGTAGCGATCACCTTAAAATATACTGTCGTCTCATCCCGCGTCCATAGCTAACCAACATTGTGTGTCCAGTGCGTGTCGAATTCCACCATGCTCGAATCATCGTTCTCATCCGGCGCAGACGTTCGACAGACGGGTTCCACATCTCGTCACGTCAAACAAAACATATGCTCCCCCCCCTTTGGGTGATGCATACTCAATACAGCGCTGTGTTGTTGATCCGATTCTTAGTATATTTGACTTACTCTTAGCATCAACCTATATCGTACAATGGGCCGGGTGCCTGTTTCGTTACACTTCCCTACAGGTTCGGTTTTATATTTGGACATGATTTGGACTAATCTTAGACTCGTTGCATCACTCATGCTTTCTTTTATCTTCTATAATAGTTATCTTTTTTTTCTTAGGTTCTGTATTGTTTTTTGGCTGGCAACACTGCCATCTTCGATCGGAATCGGATTCCAGCTACAGATGCTTTAAAAAATACACACACGGTGTACGCGTAACTCTCCCCCCCTTTTTCTCGACCTTAGCTCCCAAACGTACATTTACAGGGAACCGCTATTGAATTCTACCAAGCAAATGAAGTCTACCCCTCCTACACACTGTAGCTGTACAACAATTTAAGTGCCTCCCGAGCAGTTACGCTACGCTCAAACAGGGAAAAGTTTGGTTTTTTTTTTTCTTTATTTCATCCGCACACTTCCGGAACACTAATTGGATCGTTTCCAGCGGTGAATGTCGCATGGTTTCGTGTGTCTGGCTGTGTGCGTTGCTTTAGTATGCGATTGTTAGGATTAGTAAGATTGTTCTGGTGTACTGCAACTGTATGTGTGTGTGAGAGGGTGTGGTTGTCTATACCGATGGCACCCATTCTGATGGAGTTCGTATGCGATTGTGTACCCATCCCTTGCCCCGGGGAAATCTATTTACAAGCTGCCGCCCATGCTACTGTTTCTAAACCTCCAAATAGTAGTATTTAAGTCAGTTAATGTTACCACCACCACCACAGTTAATGTTAATGTTAGTGTGATCTCGATCCACAAAACGCTGCCTATCGTCAATCGGTACTAGATGCTCCTCTGCACTCCCGTATACAAGACCGTATCGCTTTATGTCCATTCCGTATTGTGCGTTTCTGGAACACTTTCCGAGCACCCGTCTTTTCACCAAGACGAGTGCCTTTAATGCTACTTATTCTGTTCTGTTTTTTTTTTCATCTCATTTTGATTAATGTCACCTACGCCCGACGATGACAGACTGACGTCGACTGTCAGCTCGATCTCGTTCGTCACCATTCCGTTCCCTCTCCAGGTCCATCTTCCAACAGCAAACCTGCAGTACGGGTTTGTTTCTTGCCTTAATTAATTCACCGGTTACTGTTCCCACACCACCACCCTCTTCGCTCTTCCCTGCCCTTCTCTGGTTCTGGACTTATTTTTAGTGACAGCTCATACCGCGCCGTACCGATGCAGCGAAAACGAATTGCAAAAACGGAGGTGTTCCAATCAGAACCGAATATTGTTGCATTTGCCGCACCATCTCCACTACCTGCGGTGGACATCCACGGTCGATCGGACATGCAAAGTTTTGCCGCTTCCCAAACCGCCCCAAATTAAGCTGCTCCCGGTCGGCTTTCCAAATGCGCTCTAGAACAGATGATTGGCGGCCGTCGTCTTGTTCAGTCCACCGAGCGGATCTAGCAGATATCCGGCCGCACCACCGCCAGCAGCCGCACCCAGCAGCGAAGAAAACGGTGAGGACAGCGCGGCCACCGCATGGTGATGATGGTTTTGGAGGTTATGATTCATGCTGAGATGGTTGGCTGCCTTCTGGTTCTGTAGCAGCGGATTGCAGGACGGGTTCCACTTGTTGTTGTTGTTATTGTTGTTGCTGATGCTGTTGTTGTTGTTGTTGTGGTGATGGTGGCTGTTGTTGTTGTTGCTCGTACCGTTGCTGACCACGAGATGATGATGGTTGGGTCCGCTGTGAAGACTCGCCCCGTTCAGGTCGTCTGTCAGTTTGCCTACGAAAAAATGACAAAAAAGGCATTAGAAACCAACAAAAAAAAACAGACATACCAGAAACAAAACACAGTACGAATAAAACAAAAACGTGGATAAAGGGGTTGAGAACTCGCTCGCGTGTTCTCGTTTGCCGGTGACATGCGACAAAACGTGCCACGACAGTTACGAATGATCTCCCGAAACGATGTCGAAAGCGTCCTTATGCCAGCGTTGGCCTCACACACACACACACATACTCCCTGTCCAGACTCCTCTCCACCAGTCCGGTCCTACACCAGTCTACCAGCAGAAACGAATGTAGAATAGTTTCTCAAATGGCAATTCCCCAAACGAGAACGATGCGACTAGCAGCAGCAAACGCAAACTTCATAATCCATAATTCATAAACTCGGTAAAAGTTGCACCAGCTTTTTCTTCGTACGATGGACCATCTCCAAAAATGGAACGAACAGAGTTGGAAAAAAAATACCCACAATCACTTACAAGCGTGTAAAGCGAAAGCGAACAAGCGACACATGCCGGATGGGGATCGAATATTCCACAATGAATACGGCACCATCAGCTTGCCGTGCGCCATGAACGTCGGATGGCAGATTGGGATGGGTTAGATTTACAAAACTTGCGAACTAACGTGACAGTGTAGGTTCCAGCCAAGGATGATAAACTGGTCCAATCGAAATTGAGCCACTGGTGGATGGATATATTGTTATGAGCCGTATGGTCGAATGATTGCTAACCTGTCATGGATTATTTTATATGTGTCTGTTTTGGCACATGACTTTAAAGATTCATTTCCTATCATTGTACTTGTAAATCTAACTCCGATCTCTATCAGCTGTACGATGAACTCACTTTCATGCAACGTCTAGGTCAAGAGCTTTGGGAACTAGTGTTCTCGTAAACCCTTTTTGGAGGTATATTAAGCTCAAATTGATGGGTTGATGCGTCCACTAAAAATTCCAGGATTGACAGACGACGGAACCTAACTGTTAGTAGCCATAAGACTAGGTCAAAACCACGAAAAAGTTATATTGATAGATAAAATGTTTCTTTTACTAATGAAATAAGATCAAAATTCTGTTGGTATAGTTGTGCAGACAAACCTTTTAGGTGTTGAAAAACCCATGAAAAGACGCAAATCTCCAAAGCAACAGGATTAAATCGTTAATCGAAGTAGCTCGGTAACTATTAAAGAGTCACAGGCTGATTTTAGTATGATAACGAATGTCCAATGTCTATAAAAATGAATTATTCTATCAATGGAATATTAATCAGCAGTCTGAAGTAGTCTAGAACAAACCGAAGTAACCGTAGGAGTTTGCAGAAGTCCAGAGTAACCAAAGTAATCCAGAATAATTGGGGCAAGCTGAAATGTGTAAGTCAATTACGGAGCTTTTTTAGA
The DNA here is from genome assembly GCF_943734725.1 of Anopheles marshallii. Classification (NCBI taxonomy): domain Eukaryota; kingdom Metazoa; phylum Arthropoda; class Insecta; order Diptera; family Culicidae; genus Anopheles; species Anopheles marshallii. Next base: position 78,379,488 of record NC_071326.1, on the reverse strand, counting down.
GTTGAATTCAAATATTCATCCGTTGAAGCTGGAGTTGATTCTTGAAATAACTCCAGATATTATAAAGCGGTTGCAGTGTCTAATAGGTAAATTAGTAAACAAATTTAAAGCTGAACATTTAAGCATTATTCGGAGTGGTCCAGAACATTCCAGGGTAATTCGGAAAAGTTCGTGGAATTCGAAGTAATCCAGAGTAATCAGAACAGTCTCGAATACGGAATTTTCTTGGAGTCGAATATCTAAAATTCATCGTCGAATTCAGAGTTGATTCTTGATAGAAATCCGGACATTCCAGTACAAAGAAATCGTATTGTCTGATAAGCAAGTAAGAGAACACATTTTAATCCTGAACATTTGAAGGTTCCAATGCAAAGACTTTTCTATCCATGACAGACGAACCGTAATAAAGTTATACAACTTTTACCTCCGAACTTTAAGCCACTTATTACGTGAAAGTAATTAAATTTAATTCCTTCCCATTTGCAACCATCAGCTCGGGTTGTGCTTTAACGACCGGTAAATATCAATACGATTCCACCTTGACACGCTTCATAACGCTAATGCATTTCCCTCACACTCACACACGCAATGTGAAAAATGAGTCAAAAATCTTTCCCAAACTCTCCCCGCGGCGGAAAATGTACCCTTCCATGAATTTGCTAGGGCGAAAAACCACCTGTTACACAGCTCGAAAGCTTTTTCGCTATCGGTGGTAACGTCTTCGCGCTTCATTTTGTTTTCCGATCGCAGGCCAGGAAGATGGGACGAACGGGACAAAGGAGAGCGAAGCCGGAGGCGGATATCTTGCGAAATGTATTAAATTGGTTTAATCTAGAAAATTGCTTGTTACACCGTTCATTTATACGAATTAATGTCAGATTATTTCGAAAATGTCGCGCCTGCTGCTGGTTTCCCATCCAACGGGCCCTACGCTAACGTAACGCACGATGACTTGCGTGGTGTAGCTTTCCGCTTTCTGTGCAGCGTAATAACAATGCTATGTCGAGCGTACCAAAGCACATCCTGACTTACGGGCCCAAGCGAGCGAATCTCTGTACCAAAACTCAGGAGTTCCTGCGTAAGGATTCGTGGAAAATGCTGTAGATGGTACGGTCCAAGAGGAAGCTTTACACAGGGATATAATTCCGGTGCCCGCGCAAGAAGATGGAATCGACCGTGGGGTGAAGGAATCTAGGACGATCTTACATTGTCGAAGAAGCCCAATAGACGGTGAGGAAAAGGAGGAGAAAAAAAAACACAGCAACACGCCCGGGTGGTGTTTTCTCTTGATTTGTTTTTCCAACCTACAGTGCGAAGATCTGCCCCAGTCTTGGACGAGACGATCCGCGAGTCAGCTAGCTGTGCTTCCGGTGACTTTTATAATGAAAAATTTACGACAGCACCATCCCAATACCAAATGGGACCACTTTCGCAAACCGTACAATCCCAAGGACGACATTACAGTGTGGGTGGATAACACAATGGCGCCCCGTTCCGTAAGGGAACTATGTGTGTGTATGTGGCTGCATCTGTGTGGCGCAAATCGAGAGTAGGATGACAATCATTTGTGCGACAATTCCGACAACCCTCAACCATGTACTCTTCGGTTAGAAAAAAAAAAAACACACACACACACGCACACAGAACCCCGAACAAACGGCTTGTGCAGATGAGAGGACGCTCGTTGCCAAGGGAACCGGGAAACCGACATCAAGAAAGGCAGGAAGGCGCATGCAGACGCTACGAATCGGTGGAAAACACTTACCATTAATTGGTTTGATATCACCGTTCGACTGGTGGGAGGAGGCGCTCGAGTTGGGCGTGGTAGACAGGGTCGTTACGGACAGGCAGGGCGAGCCGGGCGGTTTGATGTCCTTCGGGGTCGTGCTGCCACCGTTCACCGACGACTTCTGTTCGCTCTTCACGGACGATGAATCTTGATTAGCGCTGCCACCGGTGCCACCGTTGTTCGTGCTGCCGTTCGTGCTGCTGTTGCTGCTACTGCTGCTGCTGCTGTTGTTGCTGGACACCTTCTGCTGGGCGATGCGTTCCTGCTTGCGAAACTTTGCCCGTCTGTTCTGGAACCAGACCTGGGAAGGACAAGAAGGGGGGGAGGGGCAAGATTTTAGTAAACATGAGATGAGATGAGTTTGTTTTCAAGATTTCTTAAGTAAAAGGAAGCGGTCTTTTTTATCGCACCACACCTACATTGATGACGTTTCGAAGTAAACAGTGGGTATAACAGTTTTAGTACACTAAACAGTACACTTAGTACTATGTAACACTTACTTAGCTTATATAACTTATGTAACTTATGTAACTTTGTACTTAGTAACAGTACACTTAGTACTACTTAGTACATGAGATGAGATGAGTTTGTTTTCAAGATTTCTTAAGTAAAAGGAAGCGGTCTTTTTTATCGCACCACACCTACATTGATGACGTTTCGAAGTAAACAGTGGGTATAACAGTTTTAGTACACTAAACTGTACACTTAGTACTTTATGACGTCATTCGAAGTTTATTCTAATGTGACAACTTTCGCTTAAAACCTTGTTAGTTATAACATTAAAAGTTCTCACAGGTAAATTGGAGGCTTTTTATATAAAATTTCACGTATTTTAATGTATGGTTCAGCTGTCAAGTTGACATGACCAATCTTAAATTGTACTAAAATACGAGTGAGTTATAAAACACGCCAGATAAGAGCCCAGAGTAACAATTAATAAGGTATTTTGTTTATTTTAATAGCTGAATTAAATGAAACAAAGTTTTTACGCATATTTTCAAGAAGAAATGCTAAAGATATTGCCATTGCCAGTAAAGCTTACACCTGTACCTGTCACCTGTCACTGGGCACCTAAAGTTCTGGTGGAAAAATATCCACTTGTCATATAACCGACATAAATACGTGTCGTTACATATTTCAAACCAGCCTCTACAAGCTAAATGACATAAATATTGTTAACCACCAATTGCCATACACATTCACTACTGTCTGTTCAGCCTCGCCACAATTGTGTCCCATACGCCATCCCACCACCATCATCAGTCATTGTCAAACTTTGGCCCAGCAGTAAAAACCACCATTATACACTCCACCACTGCGGTGGTTCATGAAAAATACATTTGCTCTACCGACGTTCATCGCTTGCAGCCTCTAATTGCAATGATTTTATCAAACATTAATAAACCCCCCCAAACCCGACACACACACACACACAAAATGGCACACTAACCATCACTAATTATACACTATTGGTGAGAATTTCTAATCCAAAAAGGCAGGGCACGGTGTTTGTGTGCCTCGAGCAAAATGCTTGTGATGTTTGGTTCTGTGTACCGCAACAAACAGCGAGTTGGCAAACTGTCAATCGGTGAAACCGAACGCATCTGGTAGTGTTCTGCGTTGCGCCTGAATGTATGCTGCCCGAGCGATGGTGAAGCTCCCCGCAGCGCCATCATTTCGCTGTGCATTCCTATCGCACCTCCGGGCAAAGGAGAGACGTTTATGAAATATTCAAATTAATTAGCTAATATTTACGTGCGCCAATTAATGAAATGACTGGAAGCCGATTTTGTTAGGTTTTGCCACGCATCCACCAGGCGGTACCGATGGCGGTGGCATTAGAGACCCGCGTAAACTTTGTCGAATGTGCAAACATCAGTGCGGTATGGTGAATCTCTTCCATCCATTCCTTCATTTGCGCAAATAACAATGAACATTCCAACAAATTGTCAAGCCGTGGAAAAAAAGAGTAGCATAATGCAAACAACTGCTTGTTCTGCCGGGATGATGTGAACAGCAACCAACAACGGATGAAAAAAAAAACAATCAAACTTTCACCAAATGCCGCACAACGCAACCGTGGCAAAACGGTTACCATTTTTTAAGCTTCATTTTATCACGCGTGTCGTGTTTAAATATCTAATCAACTTTGCAAATTCGCTGCTCGCGCCATGCACAACATCCGGGATGTTTACTTGCCATTTGTTTGACCCTTCTACGGTGGCGACTACCATCCACCCTTTTGCCAGTACCTTGTCGCTTTAACGTGTGCTGCGTAAAATGAAGCGATGTATTTCTTTTTTTTTTTGTTATGTTTGTAGCACGATGATTGTCACAAATCGTTCCCTTTGTTTCGGATTGTCGCGTTTCCCTCCCAACCTGCGACCTCCCTTACCCTTGGGCGGTGGAAAATCACGCTTGATTCGGTCTCATCCGATAAAATTGCGACTACTGTTTGGTTCAATATTTGCACTGGACATTGTTGTGCTGCAGTTTGTTTGTTACTGTGATCGACGGGTTGTTGCTTACTCATTTCTCTGTCCCCGGCTTGCTTGTTAACTTTGTGCACGGTTACCTTGCTATCAGCCAATCAGCAAAAGGTTTGTGTCGTTGTTAACATTTACCTTACTAACACTGTTTACCTTCGAACTAAACGATTCCATTTTCCTCTTATTAGTACTTCGTCTTTACTTCAAATTGCTCCTGCTTCAAATTGCAAATGTACTAATAACTATAGAACTGTCAAACATCTGTCAAAACACGACTCCTCCCCAATGCACTGCAACTCTTTCGCAATTTTGTCTTTTATTACCATTTCATCCCATTTAGTAACATGACAGAAACATTATTTACCCTCAAATAAAACAACTTCAATCAACAAATTTTGACCAAACGCCGAATACCTGCTACCCCCGGGGTGCAATAGTTTGTTCTAACTCCAATCACAGCCATTTGCCGTTTTTTTCCTCCCTTTTTTGCTCCAACCACCCAACAAATCTTTAGCATTCTACTACGACTTCGATGGCTTCATTCGTTTCAAACACTTCTCAAACGCCAAAAAAAAAAATCCTGCCGGTACTCAAGAACTTCTTGGGTAAACTTGTCCGAGCTCACCGAACCGATTGCTATTCAAAATGCGTCCGTAGAACTTCTGGTTGTGTTGTCTTACCGCTTCTCTCTGGTCAGCACCAGGGCTCACCAAGCCCAAGCCCCAAAACGTCTTGACCCAAATCGTGCTGAATTTTAATGCAATTAGTGCGAAATCTTTCGTCTTTAGTTTCTGGGTGGTCTTTGTCCTTTTTTCTCTCACGCTCTCCCTCTCTGACCGGTATGCCCGATTCCTTTGCTTTCTCGCTGGTCCAAGTGTGAGTTTGAAGGACTTTTTTTTATTTCCTAAAGCGGTACTACTACCCAACTATTGGTAAAACACAGGAGGGGTTTTTTTGTGTAAGAATTCTTCCCAAAAGTTTGTCGAATCAAACTGAGAAGACACTGGGTACGCTCGGCTAATGAAGACCCTGGACTGGAAGCGATATCTTCTTCAGCAATCTGCGACCGGATGTCATGCAACGACAACCGTCTTCATCGTCTATCATCAAGGGCGAAAAAAATGGACCAGGACACATCATACATTTCATTCCATTGTCTTTGTCCTCGGGAAAACAAAAATGAAAACACACATAGAGAGAGAGAGAGCGAGAGAGAACACTGTACGAAAGCGTCCTCGAAGATGACCGCTCGTTGCTCGGAAGGAAACGCGCGTGCTGTGTGTTTAACTTTCTTAATTTATTATTTGATTACGAATGATTAAAATAAACAATTCATTTATAGATCTCGGTGTCCATGTGTGGGGTTTATAAATATATCCCATTCCCAACCTTGTATCTTAGTGCAAGGACACCCAAGATTCGCCGGTTGTTTACCGATCGTTGGTCACATCATCCTGCAGGATTGTATCGTGAACATGTGACGGTGGTGTTGTCTGCAAGAGCCCTGCACACGGACATGAACACAGCACAAAAAATCTGAAGATCAACCCATCACGTTGGACATCCGTCCTAAGCGTCTTGAGTCTTGATGAGGTTCTGTTTGTATTTTCCATCATCAGTGGTCGTGTGTTGTTTTTAAGTGTCCTACTCAAGATTCTTAAGGATCTGGAGGAGCATGTATCTAGAGTGACCACAATCGGTTGGTGACGTGACTTTTGTTTAAATTATATCCACAAAATGGCATCCATAATGAGGAATTTGAATCTATTGCTTCGACTATTGGGTGTTTTGTTCTTCTCAGACATCCCAAACCTTTTCGTGCGTTGCTCCATCAATCCTGATTGTGAAATTAACAGCACCCGAGTTGTCAACCATACCTGCCTCACTGACTTCACTGACCGTAAAGGGAATTGGCCTAATTAAATGATCCTTTTGCGTGGTTTCAAAATGGTGTGCGTTCCTGTGGTTGGTTATTTTCCTTTGCCTGGAAAGCTTTCTCTCTCTCTCGCTCTCTTTCTCTTTTTCTCTCTGAGTGCCCAATCTACCTTCATAAAATGGCAAATCTTCGATAAAGATTGTGCATCCCACCGAATGGTCTTGGGGATCATTGGGAAATTCAATTTATTACCATTTTCCTTCCATTCCGGCAACTGTATGCTTCCCTTTGGAAGGACCTTGGTGCCTACCAAGCACCACCGGAGAAATTAGAATCCAATGGGCCTTTTTTATGGGCGAAAACATAAAAAGCATCAAACTTTCGCTTCGAAATTTTATTTACGACCACAACCGTCCGACACCTTGCGGCGAGACATTCCTCATCCGATTGGTCGCCAAATATCGTACTCGCTTGCCGTTAATAATTAATTCATGGTCGGGCAGTTGTTGTGAAATTGATTTGACCTTTTCCTTTATGTGCCGGTGGTGAAGCTCAGTGCGCTTGATTTGGTTAGATCGTCCCAAAAAAGCTATGAAACCGCGAAATTGGGTCCTTGGCAACAGCCTTAATTCAATTTCGCGCCGTTCCGGGCCACTCCGATGCAGAAGTTTTCGGGAAAGCAGTTTTGAGCACACACTTTCGGTGGGGAATCGAACGATTAAAATTCATCCCAATCGTGTGTTTTTTTTCCACCATCTTTAGCCACATTCCGACACCCTTTTGCTGCCGAAGGTTCGCTACGCTCATAAAAATCGGCATAAAACGGGTTTTTTTTCCCCCGGATTCCCCCGGAAGGTTAAAGGATTTGTGGGACAACGAATGTGGGTTCCGTTTTTTTTTTATTTCCCCCATTTTATTCGATAATAGTTTACGATATCCATCCCACGAGGGCCAACGCGGGACATACCAGGGAAGATTTCTTCTACGAGACACCCATGACTTTTTTCCTCGCCTAAGATGATTAAATTAAAAATTTAAACTTTCTGCCTTGGGGTTCTTCTTGTTTCGGTTCCTACGGATCAGTTAAAACCGATCAATCGATCAACCGACTCGGGTCATAAATTTGTGCAGCGATGCCATTAAAAAGTGATACGTACGCAATTGGCTATAAAAGCAGTTAACCGGGGAAAGTCTTCCAAGTTTTTGCGGAAGAGATTTTCCTGTAATGTAGCATTATTGAATCACAACTAACCAAAACCGAAATGGTTTCTGTTGTGATTGAAATGTTTTGGAGAAAGTTTGGAACTTTTTCATTTCTACTTTTTTGTTGTAAATCTCCGAAATGACCTCACGCTTTACTATTTTCCCTATTTCTGCTACATCATCGCTCGTATGCGCAAAAGAAGCAACATCTCGTTAAATTGCGACAGATGTGGCGATACTTTCGCTAAACAAATACCCAACAATCGAACAACAATGATATCTTCATTCGCGACATTTATTCTTTCACGTGCATCACACACTGTGAAGGGGTCGCGTCATGACCGTACCTTCCCCTACAATTTAAGGGCTCACGCGACAAGTCATTCGGGCAGGAACATGCGAACCATCCCCTAGCGTGGTATGAAGCGGAACAGCGCCGAACAGAGGGTTTGACTGGTAGCAAATCAAACGCCAGTGCTCGCACGGTGGCGGTTAGTTATCCTGGTCACCGGCACCAGACGGTGGCACTGAGGGTGACTGTAAAGCAATAAACTAAATACAGTAAGCATTGTTTATACTGCTTAGTGGATAACGAAGCACTTGTGCTAATATTTTCCCTTCATCACGGTGACGACACCGAACCAGCATCCGATTCCTGCTCTTCCTTCCCTTTTCCAGCCCCCTTCTATTTTCCAACCCTCATTTCCACCCTACCCAAACGGCAAGTGTAAAACGTCAATTGTCCTCGGGGGTTGCTTCGCCACCGGGACCGTTTGATTAGCTTTCCGCTCTCTTTTTTATGTGTGTGTGTGTTGGACAGCGGAACAATAAACAACCATACGAACAGAATTAAAGTGAGGTTACGCGTAACAAGCGAGAGGAAAACGGAAAATGCACAGCGCGCACACATACACGCACACTTTCAAGGCGCACCGGAGCGTTCACTTGTTAATCGATGAATAATAATCCTTACCGAAGGCGAAGGGTGCAACCGGGGTTGATTCTTGCACCATCGCACCCACCCTACGCATGTAACGGCCAAAAACGAGCGTCGCAATCACTTTTCCGCTCTTCCCGTTGCTCGATGTTTATTCAATTAACTTTGCAAACTTTGCGACCCCACCACCGGTGAAGCCGGATCAGCCCTGGTTCATCTCGCCCGGTGATGCATATTTTTACGGCTGGGTTTTTTTGTATGTGCATCTTGTACAAAAAGGCTCATGCTGTATGAGGATGAGGTCATTAAAGTGATGTGTGTTTTTTTTTCTTGGTCATTACATATTGTGTTTACATCGTTGAACATGGTTTACATGCGATTTTTTTGGTAATGTTAAACCTTCCCCCACTGGGTAATAATGACTATCACAATAGCTCGATGACAGCTGACAATATCATTTGTTATGGTCATCGACAGGACAAAAGATTTCATTTTTTATGGCCTTTTCTGTCAAGCAAAATGAAGAAAAATGTCTTTTTTGGAACACTTTCAAATTTCATTAAATAAAATAAAAATATTCGACTAAAAAACACTAAACAAGAAGAGAGAAGAACAACAAGAGAAAAATAACTTAACAAAACAGCCTTAATGAAAGTTTTCACTAAAGATTTTAAAATCTAGTAATCAACTGCATTATGCAGCTACATCAATTCCATTTCTAACTTACTATAGTGCGTAATATAACTATTAGATCAATTATTTTTCTAGAATACATGAAAAAAATTGAGAAGTTAAACAAGGTTTTTGGGCGTCTGGAAAAATTATAAATATCCTTTATCGTGACTTACTATTTGTATGCGATATGGAAAATTTTACTCACTTTGATAAAAACAACTTCATAGTTAGTCTGACTAAACTTTAAAAAGCTTAAAAAGTCAGGCTAAAGCCTGGCTAATGTCTAATCATGAGCTAAAAAATAATGTCAGTTTCTAATTTCGAGTTCCATTTTTAATCTTACAGGTAGCTGCAGAGCTGTTCTAAACTGCCTGGAATGATGTAAATTCATTTATGTATTTTTTAATGTCTGATCATGATCCTAACGCGTAGTAACTTGTTAAATTAATATATGACTTTTATTCACGTAACCAGATATTCAGTCTTTGCTATGTAGGAACGGTCCGGATGAGTTTTTGTAGTGACCCTATCAGCCGGAGCAACTGGCTAGCTGGTTTTCTTTAGATTTTTTTTTGTATTCAATTATCACTTTATCACATTTATCACATTGTATTCATCATCATTCATTGCTTTGTCGAGTACAATTTTTATCAATATCTTACATTAATTCACTCAAAAAGGGACCATATAATTATGTAATACACTGTAATATTTTCGCTATAGCTATTGTATAGCTATTTTGTAAAGCTATCAATTATTGAACTAATATTTTGCTTTGAAAGAGTTCATTTTTTAATTAAAATTGGTACTGCGTACATAAAAACTACTCATCGTAAAAATTGATGATCTTAGATTTTGAAATTCATTTCAGAATTTCTGCTCCAAGAATTATAGTTACCGAAACAAAAATATTTTCCACGTGAGTTTTTAAAGTCGAATACCTAAGTACACTCTAAGATAATTCGATAAAATGTTGCCTCGTGGAAATAGTTGGCTTAGACTTTGTTTTTCTTATTAGATAGATTACCTCTGCTTTAGAACTATTAGAATAAAAATTACAATCAGTACAATGGTTAACATATGTAAGAAAAACATTGTTTAAACGTTTATTTTAAAATATATTTGTGTTAGAGAATAGTTTTTCCCTAACCGTATGTACCAGAAGCAATATTATTGTACTAAATCTGCTACATACAAAGCCATACTAAAGCTAACCACTGGGTTTCACCCCTTCGGGAAACTAACACTAATTATTGAAATTGTTTTTAAGCCATTATTGAAGTCCTGGTCCCTTACCCTATTAGCTTTCGCAATCTCCTCTTTCCCCCCGAAGAGTACCGCATAGAGTTTAATATTTGCAAAACCCATCGGATAGGTTGTCTACAGAGGTGATTTGAATAAATTTCGACTGCCAGCTTCATATGATGAACCTTTCCACATATCCCAGCCCCTGCCTAAACGCTTGTCCGATTTGTCGATTCAATTTTTCCCAAACGGCTTTCCAATCGTAACGTTCCGGTGTCTGTTTGTCCGGTGTTTAGATAATTTATTGTTTCGGACTATCACGCCTGCGGTGATGGGTTTTGTGGTTTTTGGGGCTATGATTTTGTGCTGTGACAGTCTGCACATTCCGGTGCTAATAGTGTTAATTCCTCGGGATTGATCCTGCGAGCGCTCGTCATGAAAAGGGGGGCCAGTGGTGCCTGTCCGTACCAGGGACACACAATTCCCTCCGGTGTTTGTGTGTGATAAATAATTGAGCATGAATTTTGAATTTCGATTAGACAAAACCACCGCCCGGAGCTGGTGCAGTGCTGGGACAATGTTTCCATGTCTGTTTAGCCCGTGTTTTTTCGATGTTTTATTGATTGTATTGCATTTTGGAGAACAGTCCTGAGGTACAGGATGAGTAAACTTGTTTGTGAAAACAATATTGCTATACTGCACCACCGCAGAGGCCTTTTTCCAATTCAAAACTGAATGTTTATTTCTAATGCACAGTACATTATTAAATTTTAGTAAAACGACATGCTTAAAAAATGATGTTAGTATGACACCACAACTAAACTAACTCCACAAACAATGCTATTATTTCGTTCCAATACCGAAAAACAATGCGAACAAATCATTCGACGACCACAGTGCAGATAATTTTCCACCATGGTGGTTTCGCTTGCCGGTCGTAAGCATAAATTTTCATAATCATACTACAGCTGCTTCTAATAGCGTATTGCACGTGGTCATTTGACCAGCACTTTCGATGGAGTTAGGCGGTGGAATTTCATCCACCAGAACCCGTCCGGTTTTGTAAATTGAGCCGAGCACGTGAAAAGGGTTCGCTATACTACGGTTCTGATTCCAAGTGTTGGCCCTTTTTTTCGCCGGCATTGTTGTTACTTCCACGCCACCAATGATAAAAGGTCATTGTTTTTTACGTGCACACGGGGGTTGCCGGGGTTTTTTGTTTGTTGCGCATTAAAATACGCTATTCGCGAGGAAAACCTCCACGAGCGGCAGATTGGCTTTTCGGGACGGTTCCAGTATTTTATGATTTGCGGTTCCGTGGGTACCGCGACCTGGGCAGGCTTCAAAACCAAAGCGTCCAGACATTCGCCCACACCTGACGGAGTGTGCCGGATGAGACCGCACCCACGTGCGGTTCCATGTGCATGTCCAAAAAGGTGCGGCACAAGCGACGATGACGACGATTTATATTTATCGAGAAAAATAATTCCATTCGTGTGCGGGTACCATATGTGCGCCATTTCCATACGGTTCGCCAGGGATGGTTGTTATGTGGGGACGGTTTGGTTGGAGCTGGGTAGCTTTTCGCCAGTGTAATCGACCAGTGTTTCCGGTGGAGAAAAAATCCAGATACCGCGGGGCAGGAGGGAAAGCTAATTGCGATTGGATTGGAAAAATGTTCTCAGAGAAATATGGCGCTGCTCGGTTGGGCAAATAGGAACAACATGCTATCTTGCAGTGGAATATATATTTTTTTGCGACATTTGGTAATATAAAGAGTCCTTCAGACATACTTAAAAATTCCTTTAATTTAACTCATTTTCATTGGTTTCAATATTCTAGCACTTGTTCCTAACGTTCTTTTATGAATTTTTAAACAGTTTTTCAACTAAGAATGCTATATTGGTGAAAAAAATACAATGTTTTGCTTTGAATTTTCTCGTACCAGGGAAAAATTACCACAGTTGAGGCAAGGTAACAACACAAGCAACAAGGTAACAAGGTAAAAAACAGGAAAATTTCAATCTCATTTTCCTTACGTTATTGTGTACAAACTATACCACATGGTGGTCACCTATGAATTACATGTTGGCTGAGTGCACACATGGTTTTGATATTACAACATATACAGTCCTTAACATAGCTAAATGGACATCTGTTTTTTTTTGCAATTTGCTTAAAACCCTGAGGAGATAGAAAAATTTGCAATTTTAGAATAACTTGTTACAAATACAATTTTACATCTTGTCATGTTATAATAAAATATGACCAACTATTCTAGCATGAGTTGTTACAATAATAATTAATTAATTTCAACTTTAAATTGACATTTATTTGGTTGAGCCTCTGGTGTTTGTTAAAGATTTTTTCACGAGTAATTTATGGCTCGAAACTTATTTTTTTCTGTAAAAAAAACGCCGAAAATGGTTTTATCTCCATAACTCATGCAAAAATGAATAAACAATCTTGAAAAAGTATATGACAACTCTACGTGTTATTTTATATTACAATCAAGTTATTCAAAGATTGTTCTTATCTATCTCCTTGAAATTTTAAGCAAGTAGTATAAAAAACGCTTGCCCATATAGTTATACTAAGCACTCTAAAGAATCATAGAAAAATCTCGCAATGTTATCACACAAATTCTTGACAAAATTTTGTTTTTCATCTTTTTTTTTTTTAATTAATAGCGGTTGAAACTATAATTAAGCCTGAAAGAGTTATTAGGTGTACATTATCTAAACTTATAATTTATTACTAAATTTACTAATAACATGCGTTTGATTCAAACATCACCACTGCAAAAGCTGGCCAAAACATTAATCTCTAATTTTCTTGCTTTAAATCCAACCAAAAGAAAGGCAAAAAGCGGATAAAAACAACAAGAGCAACGTTGTTTCTCTAACCGTGAATGAACAGTTTCGTATCGTATTTGTTTGTCCGCCTAGTTCTCCACATCTCAAGACGAAACAGCATCCTGCGTTCGCGACGGGAATAAATTTACCAAGCCTCGTCTCATTCGACCCACCTTTCCGTTTTCTTTTCCTCACGCTGGCGCAGGCCGAATAAAATGTTGTTACATTTTCCTTCGCCACGAACCCAAACACCCTCGCATGCTTTATCTGGGGGTGTCAGGTGGATGGGCACTTGCCGGCTGTGATGAATTAAATTGTTTCAAACTTTTGACATCCCGAACGCGCCAGCACCACGACCGGGAATGGGTACGGTCTTTGTGCATGTGCCACCACTGGTTGTTGCTCATTGGTGTTGCGTATTCGCCTTTTTGCAAGTGTGTGTGTTTATACGCTTCTTAGGCTTCTTTTTTATTCGTCATGTATGTGGGTGAAAGAAGAAAATATCTTTTTTGCACCATTTTTATCTCATTTAATTTTTACCATTTTCCGTGATCGGCATGAACTGGTTCATTTGGTAACGATTTTTTTTTTGTTTTATCACAGCACGACGAAATCGCGCAACGCGTTGTGTGAGGTGAAATGAGTTTTATTTACGATCATCAATAGCCCGAGCAATACAAAATATAGGCCTTTGCAACGAGGACGTCCAATATTGGGTCCATTTTTCTTTTCTGATGGTCCCTTTTCGACGTTGGTCGTAGCATTAATCTTAGTGCAGTATTTTATCAAATCTAATCCATCACATTGAAAATACGCTATTGTTTGATATTACACGTGTATAATATACTGCTAAGGTAATAGTGCATAATAACAAAGCAGATTGTCTCACTGTTAATAAGCCCAAAAGTATGCAAAGCGTATAGCAACACTGATTTATTTAATTATTACCAAGCATGAACCATTTTTTCCACAAAATAATGACATTTCGAGGTCAATAATGATCAATAAATCTAATTGCATTTAGATTAATGTTTCAACGATGGCATTGTCAAACTGGATGCGAATGATATGGGTTAATTACCTTAATGCTCAAGATCGGGGTCACCATTTAAATCACACCGTACTTTACCGATTTTTGCCATAAAAATCCGCAAATGCATTCGATTTCCTTTAAGCCCGCAAAGCGGTGCAAAACTTTGTTCCTTCCCTCCCAATAGTGCATAAAACTACCTACGACACCCTAGTAACGGGCCACGATTGAGGTTTAATAACCCTCAACCATCACACGCAAGCGTTTCAATCTGCAGGACGTGTTTATGCCATCAAACACCACAGATGTGTGATGAATTTTAATTCAATCAACTCCGGAGAAAAACCGGAACAGCATGGATGGAAGGGTCCCTGTTCCCTTGAGCGATGCAATTTCAATAGCCGCGAGGGTTAAAGTTCCCCTCCGTTAGACAATGGTGTGGATGGACCGAACAGGTTTTCTTGTGTTGTTTACGGAACGGATAAGCGAGCGGATTAGATTCCATAAAACTGGAGCAGAACGGGATTAGAGGTAAGGGTTTGCGTGTTTCGCTAAAGTCTTTAAGCAGAACAATAAGGCCTAAACGTTGTGTTTGTAATCTTTTTTACATCCATTCGTGAAAATTTTAAGAGCAAGGCTTTGTTAATCCATTACCTACTGTATTAACGCCAAAAATAATAACATTTGCATACATTTAGGCGCTTTAGAAACAATCTTGATAGTATATTCAGTTACTTAATTTGTAGTATTTTAAACCAAAGTGCACTCACCTGAGTGAGTAATCATCCCCAAAAACAGCCCGTTTTTCACCATCTCGCGCTAATTGACAGACCCATTCCACCAAACCGGATCCAATATCCGTGGTCAAACCTTGTCCCTCCAGCTCCGCCGACCTAACGTTACGTTACCGTCAGCGAATGTTTTTGACACTAATTATAAGCGGAGATTGCAGACAACCACCCGAACCAAACCATCCCACCCAGGCTAGACGCAAAACCTGGGATTGACATCAATCACCTGTACAACTTTGTATCATTTGGGACGTACTGCCAAGCACCGATACCGATCCAGCGAAAAGTTTCAACAATCGAAACGGTCACCAACATTTAATGAGTACCGCAACTGGTGGCATGTTCACAAATCGAACGTGAACACATTTCAGTCCAATCAACTCCCTCCGTGCAGCAGAGCGGTCTTAAAATATCAATTCAAACCAAACCCGCCAGCACACTCTCACCTCGGTTGTGTTTTCGTTCCTTTCGCGATTTGCATTCCATCAGCGAAACCGTGAGTATGGACGCTACATAAATGATTGCCTGCGAATTTCATTAGCAAAATGCATTTTGCACCATTTTTTGTGCTTTGTTTTCAACCTTTTTTTTTTGACGCTCTTTCTTTTGTACTCTGCTGGAAAATGAAACATTCACAAAGGAAATTTTATTTATAGCACAAAAGGGTGTGCTAAAAGGGTGCCCTGCTTACGCATTTTGAAGTGAAAATTGTTTTTTGAGTCTTTTTTTCTTACCATTTCCATTTCGATTTCCTCCTATGGACTTCTTTTTATTTTTTTTCAATATCAATAAAAACGCATTTCCAATGGCTCCGCGCTCCCAGACGCGTGAGTTCGTCTGTCGGGAGTTCATGAACCGCAGCGAACGACACACGAGTGTTGACACACAATAATGCTCTATTGATTATTAAAAGAGCCTTTCGGGGGAAAATGCGTCAACTCTGGCCAGTGCGACAGCTATTTTGGCACAACAAATTGACAGACGGATTGCATCAACAGCGATATGACGATCATCGGAACATTTGCGCCGGTACTACTGCTGCTCGCCAATGGTAACTTACCCGCGACATATAATGTACGATAATTGAATTGAAATTTCAATTAAACTGTGTCTCCGGTGATCGTGACGACCGTACAGGTCGTTATAATTGAATCGATCAACACTTTCACCCGGACAGCCGGTGCCGGTCAGCCTTCGTCGGCCAACCAGATCGTTATTGTTATTCATCTGTCAAGTTTGACGTATGCAGCAAGGCGATAAAACCCAACATACACACACACAGCTAATCACATTTCCATCCATCCAATGGCACTCACGCGTGGCTCGGAAATTGCTTAACTGAAATGGAATGTTTGCGTACCAGACCTTCTGCCGTTGCGACACAAAATCGGGTAGTCAACATGCCGATAATCGGCATGTAAATTATTGCATCCCATCCGCAATGGTGCGCAGTGGCGGCAACAGGACAGACACACCTTCCACCATCCACTTGACATTGAACGGACCGTGCCGACAAAATGGTGAACAATATTGGTTTAATGTAATTAAAGATAACATTCGATGGTAACGCAATCAAAACAAGCGGGACGCCATTTAAAATCGTCGCCCACTGTGCAGGATCGACCGGACTGTGTCAGCTATAGAACCGTTTCGAAAATACACTATTGTCATCCATCTGCCACCATGAAGAAGTTGTAGTAATTACGGATCGAGTAGCAAGCAGTAAAAGGAACAGTTCACAGCCTCAAAGTATGCAACTCGCATGACAAACTCGATCGTACCAGCACCGACTGGGTCTCTCATTCCTGTTTCCTCGGTGGGAACCTATTGTTCCTCCTTCAATCTCATGTCTGGTACGCCTTTTTACGCCCACTTTGGGCCTCTTATCATTTTTAAGGGTGTAATCTCACCAGTCATCCGCATGCGACATCAATTTCGTGCCACTTCACACGTGATGCTATCGTGTTGCCCACAGTGCGCCTTATAGAGCAACCCCCTAGATCTAGGTAACCCTGCCTGAACTGACGTGGTGTATCAATTCGGCACACTTGTTTTACAACTTATTCCCTCCGCTTCCACTGTGAAGGACCGTACCTAATCGAAGCCGAATCTTGATGCTGCAGAGTGATTGTACCCGTAGCGAAGGGAATGAAGACGAGGTGTAACGAAACGTGGACGTGTGCCGACACCATGACAATCTAATCACCGATTGCTCACGGATAGCTGTACGACGTCCAGAGCGGTTCCTTCTGGTTGCAGCTCAGGGTGTTTAGCCAAAAAAGGAAAATGAACTCCCGGTCGAACTTCATCGTCAGGGACGGGTCGCTTCTAACGACACCCAATAATCCATCATTCTTTTTATCCTCACTCCTTGCTGCTGTCACTGCTTGCTGTGACCTGCTTTTTTTATAACTGAGGGAGCTGTGCTTTTGGAGAGGATATTTTGATCATCTGCCCAAGATATCTGCCCCGGATAGTATGATTGTCTGATTGTGCGTTCCGCCCGGTCCCCGTTCGGGGTTGGGGCAAGTAGCGTTGGGCAATCCATCCAAAATGTCCAAATGGCGAAGGATGGAAGCAAGGTGATAAATTTATAGCCCACTCGTAATCGTACGGCATGTGTCAAGCGATCTCGGCCCGGCTATGATATGCGTACGCTCACACCCTGCACAGGTCGTAGCGCCCATCGCCAGGGCATCATCTTAAATGCATGGAAACATTACAGCAAGCCCTGAGATCCCGACACACAGCGAATGGTCCGAATGGCTTCGTTTTCGGTTGCTGGGTCTTTTATCGTCTCCCACTTATCCACCTCAAGAAGGCTCAAGAAGACTCATGAAATATTGAGCAAGGCACGTGTCATAAATAATGGACCATATTTGCACGCCTCTCTTGGCTACGTAAGCGACTGCGTACGGCTTTTGGAAGGTGAGGCTTTTATTCGCTCTCGCCCTTTCCGAGGGCATTTTCCCCGCATTCCCATTGTATTGGAAATCCGGAACAAAGGCAAGAAAAAGAAAACAATTTAATCAATCAACCCCGGGGCACCCTGGTCGGTTGTGTGCCCAGGTGGTCCATGTACGTACTGGACGATTCTGATTCTTGGCCGGCAAAACAAAACTCACCTGTACGCGTGCCTCCGTCAGATCGATTTTCATCGCTATCTCTTCGCGCGTGTAAATGTCCGGATAATGCGTCTCCTGGAAGGCTCGTTCAAGTTCTTTCAGCTGGGCCGAGGTGAAGGTCGTTCGTATCCGGCGCTGTTTGCGCTTTTCCGCCAGTACCGAGTCGTGTCCGGCGTACACCTTGTACGGAAGTCCCGCTGTACTCACGAGGAGAAAAGAGAGAGGGATAAGGAGAGAGAGAGAGGAAAAATAAAACAAGATGGAAGATTATAAAATGAATAACATTACACATCATATGGCAGGATAAGCTGTACAAACTGTTGCCGCCCAAACAACCACCCAATTATGATTACCACCTACCGCACCGCGGCGACTCACAACCGAAACCGAAAGGGACATCAAATTAAAAACGATGACTCCATTCATTAGTGTTAATTAATTGAAATTAGGTTGGAGGATTTTTATCTCATGGTAGTAAAATTATTTACAACCCAAGCGCTGCTAAAGAAGTCACCGCTGGTGAACAAACGCGACGAAACTCACATGCGCAACCGTCGGCACGGTAATATTACTGCCCTTTTTTCCGTGTAACGACGGCCAGCGCGCACCCTCGGAACAATGCCGCACGGAGGAAGACGGACGGAAGAAAAACTAAACAAAATGATGGCGCTATAACTCCGTACGTCCGTAATCTGGTGTTGGTTGTCCTTTTTTCTTGTTTTGTTCTCGTTGCAAATGGAGGCACCATTGGGGAAGAAGCATCGTTAATGTGTGTGTGTGTGTGTGTTGCCTCACCACTACATTTAAAGCGAGCGTTGAAAATCGTTAAAACGGGAAGTAACTGCCGAGTGAGCGAGCAAGAGCATATGAAGATGGCGAAGGAAAATCCGTCTTCATGCGCACCGTACCAACCCGGCCGATCGTAGTAGTGGTAGGGAGAACCGCCATGTCGTCATTTATCTTCCACAACGAATGACTAATGGCCGGCCAAAACGGGATGGCTTCCATGGGGGCCCCCGTTACGGAAGGACGCACAAGGCAAATCAATTTCTTCGCCGCTGCTCGCACGGTTTCCACCGTACAGGAGCGCCATTGGGTGGGTGCGCGCTAACGGCCACCTTGAGCCTGTTCCATCCTTTCAGCGCTGCTATAAAGACGTCTGCACGTGCTTATCCGTGGCTCTCGTGGCTCATATTTAACCGCGACGGAAGTACGCACCTCTTCATTGCTCTTGCTCTTCTTATCGCACCACGGTTATGGTTGTATTTTTAACCGTTCACATTCTCTCGCATTTACTATCTCGCTCTCTCTCCCTCTCTCCTTCGATTTTTATATTTCTTTAAGAGGGATTTTTGGGAGATTTTATAGCTCCATTCGCGTTCACAGCTCGCTCGCTCATCGGTTACGACGTCATTTTGATGTTTTATTTATTTGTTTATCGTTTTGCTACTAGTTTTACACTCCATTCTCTCTCTCTCTCTCTTTCTTTTTGCAGGTTAGAATCATGTTGAATTGCAGAGAACAAAAGACTTTAAAGATGGCATCGATTTTTGACTGATCCCAGCTTTAAAGACTAGGCATTAATAACAGCATGATCTAGTTACTAATTTCGATGAGCTGTAGACAACAACAATTAAAAATATAAGGTGGAACTGTTGAACTACTATTATTATGTGATTGTGATAAGGCACAATAGAGCCTTTAATATTAAGATTGAAATTTTGAAAAGTAGAGTCAAATATGTAAACTTATAAAGCATTATAAAACAAATACAGACAATCGACGAGATACATTATTAAAACGGACCTCTATTACTCACAAGATAACGTCGTGTATCGAAATTATCCATAGTGTAGTAGCTTTACATTTAAAAGTTATTCAGTAAACCTTCTGTTTTGCTCATGATATATTCAACAGCTTATGCGACTTTTCCTTTTTCAGCGAGCCTAAGACAAATTTATTTCATCATATTATTGGGCCTTTTAATGCATTTTTTTTAATTTTTGCCATGAATTTTGTGTTATAAACTAACTGAAATTTATAAATATCTGCTAATATCCGCATGTCTGCTAATCGGCGTATCTCAGAGACTTTTTTCTTTTTGTCACCGGCACACCAGCCTCAAGAGGTATAGGCCTGCCATTTCTGGCCTTATTTAACTTAATTTACAATTGGCTGGATAGTCAGCCCTGCCTAAAGGATGAGGTTTTGAACCGATCCTGTGGTGTGAAGACCGTTGCCGCTAAATATACCACCGCTACCATAAAATTTCAACAGATAAATTAGTTTATAGCATAACAATGAAACAAAATATTGATAATACATTATAACTCGGTAAAATGTTTTTTTAAATTTTTTAAAATGTTTTCTTTAACAAAATTCGGGTCTCTCGCGGAGTAATCCTTTAAAAAAAATGTTACTGCGGACTGCCTGTACACAAACAGATACACATACGATGGAATTCCGTCAGAAAACCTTTAAATTCGAGTGCCGTATTATCTACGCTAGTCGAAAATGACCGTTCCAAAAACAATTTGGCAGATTTACTCCAAAATCGACGACAGAGAATAATAAACTATGCTCAAGGTCAGACCAAAATTACGGAACGTCTTTTGTAACAATAAACTACCAAGTGCAGTCACAAGCTAAGTTCGTACTACACATGATAGACTGTCACACTGAAACACCGATTATCCGGGTGTTGTCTAACCGGGTGGCTCATTATCCGTGCTGTTAGTAAATGACAGTTTCAAAGACAGAAATGACAGTTATCCGGCAAACGTGGAATACTAAGCACGGTTAATTTTCGTTTCACTTATGTATAAACTAAAATAGTTGTACTTTTTCCCCTGTATTCTGCTGTTCCTTGTATAGTCGTACCTGTATTCTGCTTATTCGGGCACATTTAAGTAAAAAAAGTACGGATTGAAGAGGTTCTATTGCATGAATATTTGTTGAAAAAAAGAATTTAAACCTAATTCCATTTGGAATTCTTTTCTTATATACCTAAAACTAATGATTCTCGTTAGAGGTGTTTTGTATCCTTGCAACAGAATTTATTTAAACTAGAACCAGTATGTTGAAAACACACTACTAAACACAGTTTATTTTCCAGCGCCAATGACTCGTCATCTCTGACAGAATAAAAATGACAGCCCACCAACACTAGCACAAACTCACCACACAAATTGCTCTGCCGTAAAAAAAAATCGACAAAGCTACACAACCAAGCATACGAAAACAACGAGAACGAGATGAGGTTTAATGCTAGCGCACAGGAACAAATTTGCCATCTTCATTTCGGAGAAAACCGCGCACAGAGTACGAGCTCGCACACAACCACTTTGAACGCTTAGAAACCGACGCTCTATTTAACTTGCTGATAAAACGCTTACCCTCTCATCCAAAAAACCACCCCACTCCAACCACTCCAACGCCTCCTACGAACGAACACGGGCGAGGTTTTTGTGGCGAGACGACACAGAAGTGTTTCGAATGTACCGAAGAAACTATTCGAGCGCAACGTTTGTCGTGTTCTCCACATTTCGGCGCACACCTCGAACAGAAATTAAATGTCGACGCGCACAACATGGGCCCCGCACAGCGTGCCAGCGCCGGTAATGGGAACTGGAAGGATATTTGCATTAGCGATACGACCGATGGTACCGAATGCACCGTGGTACGATGAACTGCTTTCTTTTCGTATTGATTTTTCAACAGGTTTTAGGTGCTGGCACGCCTGAGCACTCGTCCTGTAGCGTTCTGTCTGCTCGGTCGGTTTTGAGGGTTTTTTTTTCTCTTTCGCATTTGGTATTATCCAAGCGAAAACACACACTCACTTGAAACGACCGGTGGGTTAGAAACCACCCGGCGTAGCAGACGGGCCGGCATTCACACCGGTCGTCCTTTTTTGGATTTTGTGGCAAGGATCAATGTTTAAGCAAGGATATTCCGTACACGCTTCACGATTGAAAGACTTTGCACAGCAGTGCCCGTTGCAAACGCTCGCCATCGTTCGTCCAATTTCCGAAGCAATAAGCATTCAATCGTATTCCCATCAGCATTCGTTACGATTTTCACTCGTTTGGGCTGCCTTTTTTTATTCTTCCCTGTTTGCCGTACCGTTTGCCTGCAAATGCAACGATTTTTCAAACCACGTCGCTCGTTTCTAAACCGCTTTGTGTTGAGCAAAGGATGGATAAAAGTATTGAATCTTTCACTGTTGTCAGTGCATTTCAGTTTGATTGTGGTGAGATTGGTTATAAAAATCAATACATTATCGTTTTTTTTTCTGTGCAAGATAATCATCTTTTCTTCGGAAAGAAAGTCTTCGTAAGAAAATCTTTTGTTTTTTTTTTGTAATAAAATTGTTCTCTTTAATTTTACTAATGGAGAGAATTATGGAGCATGTTTAATTCACGTGGACGAGAAACACCAGGCGTCTCCATCATTAGTATTAATTTTTTGTCCTTACCCATATTTAACTATTTTACATAAATTTTTCTCTTCTCGCGGCATCTTTTTGTGCCGCATTCTTGGTTGCTCTTTCTTCAAGAATTTTGTTCGCCATTTTTTTGTTGCAGATGGCCACCCTTACTGTTGATTTACACACATTGGCTCAAACGAATTGCTGTTCTGATTTTTTTTTCGTTTTGGTTCTTTTCGCTTCCCGTCTGTCCCTTTCCATTCTAGTCCATTCTCCCTCATACACTGTTATTGTTCATTTTTAACGTTAGTGTCTTCATGTTTCCCTACCGTATAGTGTTTTGTTTACTTTTGCCGTACTATGCCTTCCCAGGAGGATCCCACCAGTTCAGAAGGTCCTTTTCTCGCCCGACCGTTCGGAACAGCCGATACGAACGAACGAACGGTACCGACCCTCTTCATCAAGGCCCGTACCACGGGCAGCTGACAATTGGCAATGCTCGGGCAGGCGGAAATTTCAATGCAAACAAGCTAATTTTCGACCACGGCCTAGCGGAACGGCACAGCAGAGAAGAACCATCGGACCAAGCCGCCGGTTCGCCGGTCTGCCTTCAAGCGTAACCCAAAGGCCCGATGTATATTTGATGAGCAACGAGCCGGGCTTGATTATGACGGAGGCAACCCGAGTCCGATCACCCGAGTCGCGTGGTGGTGCAGAGCGTCGGCAGCAGACGCTTAGACAGCCTGGTCGCTCGGTGACGTACGAAGCGCTCGGTAAATATTTGTCTCTACCACCTTTCTTTCTGTACGATGTGTTCGTTTAGTGCACAAGGTACCAGCTTCTCTGACGGATGTAATTTTTGTGCGTTGTGGGGCATTGTTTGTACCGTTTGCAATCGGTTGCAGAAGCTAAAGTCAAAAATCGCTATTTGTCGAGCAAATTGCCTACTTTTAGGCGAAATTATTATTATATAATACATTTTTATAATATACAGCACAGTGAAATGGGACTTCTCCGTGTTTCAACGCACCACCAGACCGTGGCTTTCTAAATGTTGTTTGAACCTAGGCGTATTGTACTAGTGTTAAAAGTAAGTAATGTAAGAAAAATTTAAGAGACTTTGGCTACGAGATGTTGAAGTTTCTTTCATCTGTATTAGAGTTGAATAAATCAAGACATATCATATCAGTAATCAATTCTCAAAAGATTCATGAATCCTCAGAGCAGTGGTTCCTATTAAAGACTATTTATTAAAGATTAAAGACTTCAATTTCATCTTTGTTGAATCTTTGGAATAAAGATTCAGATTCATTTATTCGATTCAAAGATTCAATCAGATTCAGATGAATCTTAATCAAATTTGCCCCACCGTTTATTGTACCATTCAAAATTGAAGTCTTTGAAATTATAGCAGTTTCAAAGTTGAAATTCATCCTCTCTTATATGGAACTGTCGCTTCTGGTTTCTTCCATTTGCAAGGATAAAAAAAACGCCCATTTGTTAAATGTTGAATGAAAGGAATAATATTACCTGTATTATATAAGGAATTTATTCAAATAGAATCATCAATTTGCTATCAAAATTCCTTTCTTCGTTTACAAGAAATGGTACTGGGAAAGTTTAAACAAAATAAAACGGACGCTTTTCCTACTACACTGTCCATTTTCCAGGCTTTCTACAGTGCATAATACGTGTGAATCACCAAGGATGAAAATTCTTGTAGTCGATTATTATGAGCAGTTTTTCCCCTTTTCTTACACAAACGTTTTCTTCACTAGGCTCTACTAACATAAAACACACCGCTACAGATCATCAGATGTCCCTTTTGTAGAACATATTTTTGGAACCTCGTAAAGCGAAGGATTATTGCCAACGATTTCAGAACTACATTGAGGCCATCTCCTTTCTGACTTCCAAAGTGATTCCATTCCATTTTCAGCTGGCTGAACACAACGGAGAGAAGCAAAAAAACACAAAAACACAAGAAAAAGGCCCCCATTTCTTTGCCAACGTCAACGGTGCACACACACACACACAACTGACAGGGCGTTGCTGGGTTATGGATTATGGTCAATCGGTATTAATCCGCCATCGGGCAAAAGATGGACGTCGCCCGAGAACGATGGAAGATTGTTGCCATTCTGTTTTGGGGGAGAGAAAGACAAAAAGAAGACAAAAAAAAATCGGAATTACCAGGCCAAAGAAAGATGAAGACGTACCATGTCTATCCGGTTCAATTACTGGAGCAATCTTTCAAAACCCTAAGCACTGCCAAGGCAACATATCGGCTAGTGTTAACGGTACCGTCCAGCAGTTACGAACGCGTTGGGTCATTTATAGTTTTTTATTTACTTTCTTTCTCTTTCTTCTCGCTTACCCTTCTTCAAGCTCCATTTCGAATACAAATGTGCCCGAAAGCGATAAAAATGAAGGGCAAAAATGGTTGATCCAGCTATGCATTTGTTGCGGGAAGTATTTCTCAAGCCAGAAAATGGTGGATCTCAAGCGGAAGACAACAACTGACGTGTGGAAAATTCCAACCCACCGTAGGACAGCAACATGCTCAAGAATGTGCACTGTACGACGAGTGAAACCACGAACTAACCACGCCATCACGGCACATCCGTCATGCAAAATGCATAAAACACATCAACAGTACGTGATGAAATCTCGGCACAAATGGCATCCGTTTCGGAACATTTATTTGGTCCACAATCCAAGATGTTGCCGTAGCTGAACGTACGCGTTCCGCGTTGTTAGCGAGTTGGAAGATTCCCTCATCCGGAGCCTTGCCGGTGCGGATGGGAAAATGAACCAATGCAATTTGTTATAGACTAGCGTGGGACACGTTGAGGGCTTGAGATGTATTTTTAAGAGCAAATGAATGGATTGCGATGAAAGTTTAAAGCGCAAATAATTCAATGCTGATGTTATAAATTGTTTAAACAACAGCATAATGCACAGCTCGCCATCAACATTAATTATTTTCTAATTTAAAACTTACAACCACAAGGTTTGTTTTTTATTTCTTCATGGGAACAGCCAAACCATTAATTTGTTGATTCGATAATCACATTTTTCTCTCTTCTTCCCTCTACAACCACAAAATGACGCATAATTAGCATGATTTAATACGCCGCATCCTGACGATTTGTCGATGAACCGCCCGAAACCAACTGCCCGGGGGAAGAAAAACTGGCTACATTTTGTCGATCGATTATAACTCTTCACGTACCGAAAATATGATTTTCGCACGGTGCGCCCAAAGGTATGCAAACCGCAGCACAAATGCAGCACAAAAGCACAACCACAACATACAATGCACCAAAACGCCGGAAGGAAAAACTTTCCCAGCCACCCGCGGCCATCCGGTCACCCGATGCCGTGAAATATGATATCCGATTAAATGGCTACTAATTGCCACCGGTAATCCAATTTGCAAAACATCATTCTCAATTATCAACAATTATCCTGGGCTGGTCTCGCAATCGAATTAAAATGCCGAGATTTGAATCTTAAAATCCGGGGCTTGAAGTGTTGCTGAATTTATTATGACCCTTATATGCGCGCGGGTTTTCCGGTGCCGCCGGTTTGGAATGATCCGAAACCGCAACATAAATGCCTCTATCGGCACAAACACATCCCCCTCACACACACACACACTCAGTGTGTTGCAAGCATTAGAAAAGGAAGCATACGAAAAAAAAGGAACACAAAACCGGACGGATAGTTTTCCCGCTTCTTTACAGTGCTAAAACTAGACTTTTCAATTCGAGCTCATTCGGTAAATCCCCAAAGATTTCCCACGTCAGATTCGTACGCAAACTTCCACCGGGAATGGGCCTCTTCTGAGCGGGAAAAAGCCGGAAAACAAAAACAGCCCCCCTTCGCACACACACACACACACGAACGAACGAGCGGGATCGAAATATTATGGTGAGGGGAGTTATGGTCTGGGAATGTTAATTTATTATTACACTACCAATTACGCCAGCATCAGTGATAATCATCGTCAACCGGGGACCCACCCGAGGTGGGTTTTCAGGGGATATACCGGAGATAAAACCGACATTCAACCACATACGACACACATGCTCGTGCTTGCGTGCTGAGATACGTATGGGTTGGTGTGCGTGCCAGTTAGTACCGGGAGCCCGAACAGGACAAAACGGTTTTGTCGTCCGGTTTGGTTTTGAAACCGTCCATTCTTGACTTTAGAACAGTTTTCACCATCGAACGAACGAACGTCCGCTTTCTGTGTGTGCTTGCACTCACACAATACCATACACTAAGACACTGGAAAACCTTCGTGCAAGAAGATCCTTCTCCGGTGGAAAACCGCTCACCAGAAGATGGAGGAATTATTTATGAGCGACTATTCCCCAACACACACACAGCACTCAGCCGCGGGAACTCGCTGGAGGTCGTGAGACGCATAACCTAAAACTCGCCAAAGCCCGCATCCGACACCAAACTTTCATGGCACCGTACCGAAACCGCCAAAGACGCTGGTGCGTGCGTGTAATGTAAATTTAGTGCCTATAACATTAACGCTATTAGAGCATCGTTTTACAGAGCTAATGTGGTTTAATTGTGGCCATGCTGCGATACCGTACGTGGCACGACTGGGGAAGATACAGAATGCTCTATTGCCTACCTGGACAATACCTGGCCCCGAGCTGCATGTCTCAAGCCCGGCAAACGTCCGGCATTTGCCAATTAGTGGCCTGATATTTATCGTCTTGCTTACGGTCTTCGATTCCAGCACCCGGGATACCGGTGGGGTGGTTGAGGGGGGAGAGCATCCGATTTACTTCGGAACATCTTCATGCAACTTTAAATCACTGTGTGGCATGTGCTTTGCATTCGAAAGGCTATTTGTCTCCCGGTTATACTGGGCCGTTTCCGATATACGTGAGGTTTGTCTTGCCCACCACCGTGTGCTGTTTCCGGTTCGACACCAATACGCCATGGTGACTTAATTGGGCAACGGCACGGTAACGCTTTGCTTTGTGGTCAATTAGTTACGATAATGGGTTTTTCGGGGTTTTGGTTTTAATGACCATGGGGAAGCGTGCCTGTGCGACGCACGGCACAAAGTGCGATTCCTTCCCGTTCCTTTTAATTTTGGACTTGGGAAAACGGAGCAAATTCAGGACTTTTATGTTACTTAATCCTTTTTTTATTATAAAATACATATTAGCAGATCAATCTTTAAATCTGACTGTACAAATATTTCTTCTTGGTTTGTTTGACGGTTCGTTCAGCATTCACACACTTGGCGCCTAAAGTTATGCAATGTTCATCACACACCATCATACAGTGACGTTCCAAAATAAACACCGAGCGCAGATAGCGACAGCTACTTAATCGCCCGTTTGCAATCTACTCGGCAAGCGTCCCCCATCTACCGGCAAACATCATAAACATGGCGTGCTACGAAACACCTCAATATTGCACCTCCAATTGGCGTAAGCTTTACGGACGGCCGGTAACCTTATCATGATGGCACTATTGTTTCGCACGATTCAGCACAACGTTTATCGCTGGGCGCCTCGGGAAAGAGCTCCCCAAAATGCGGCTTGTCACCTTGATTTTTCTCAATCATTCGTCCCAATAAAACGGACTTGATTTTGAAGCCAATCGAGCTTCCTGCTGGGACATGATTAGCGCACCCGAAGCCACGCCACACAGAAAGAATAGCTCATAAACGCTGTTGTTGTTCTATTTTTAGTCACTTTTTTTACGACCCTGCAATGAGTGAATCATCTATAATCGATAACCACGGGCGATTGTACGATTGTGCGAATTTACGGCTTCGATTTTAGCCAGTCTTACTCCAAGGTTCTTTCGCTAGGATTTGCACATCTAGAGGATTACAATGGACGGCTGTCTGGGAAGAGCAAACAGGTAATGACACCTAACGTTACCGTCTTATCGGATGTAGATGAGTTTATGATCATGTTTTTATCGTGCATAATACTCATCCTAGCCCTAGTGACAGCTACTAACGCTCCAGTGCGCCAGATGACAGATGACAGTGGCCGCAGATCCACTAGCCGCAGACAAAAAAAAAAAGGTCAACTCTACGCCCAACCCGAGCGGATGCAGTTTGTACTGTGTGTCGTGAAGGAACACCGCCAGCTAGTTATCTATATTGTTTACCTTTTTGCAGATGGCAACCTTGATTTACCTATGTTTTGGTGAGGTTCCTCTCGGCAGCGATGGCACTCTTGTATTTACCCCCCCTCACCACACGGCGCGGCACAGGTGAAAACATGACGCAAACCGCAACCGCGTACCGCCCCCACACAAACAAGTGCAAGATTTATGTCTTTATGAATATTTCGCTCCGTTTTGGGCGGCGGTTGTCACTTGCTTTTTTTTGCACTTGCGAGCCAACAAACTCTCCACAATGCGGAAACACGTTACCATCTACGCACGGGTATTGGACGTTGTTTACTCGCGTGCGAATTGTCATTATCAACCGTTTTACCGTCCCGACCGACCCGCGCACGAGACCGCGGCAGAAAATGCACGAAACAACCCACTTAAGCGGTAAACTTCAATTGTCAATTAGCAAATTTGATTTCACAGCTACCCACCAACGCACACGGTTTTTTTTTTTTTTTGGGGTGAATGGTTAGATAAGCAAGGGGACGCGTTACGATCGCGACAACTCAAACTGATCGATGTGATAAGAAGAGCGATGCACGCCGACAGGTACGGAGTTGAGTTCTAAAACCAACTCAATGAACCGATCTACTACTGTATCTAGAGAGAAATGATGTAAAATTTCGTTCTTTACGTATTCGACATTAGCTATTGTGATTCTAAGTGATAAAGCTTTTACCCCGAAAGTATTCTAACGACATTCAAAATTCCAACCATTGCTGAAGAACTTTTGGGAATACCCAATGCTTTTCCTCAGAGATTCTCGTTTGTTTTTCGTGCTCCGGCTCTCTTGATTATGACCCTGTTGATATGCTTACGATAAGAGAGAAATTTGCCAGATGCGCGAACAGCTCAGCAAACACGTAAGTTAAGATTGGTCGGAGAGCACTCTGTGCAAGTCCACGGTACACACCGCTCTGTTCGGTTCGCGTGACAGCTTAGAACAGAAGAGAGCGCCAAAGGCTTACTAGCGTATGAGCAAGAGAGATGCAATTCAAACAACTCGCCATTGTTTCATTTCCTCCGGACGTATAGTAACGCTTCCCCCGGGTGACGGAACGCGCGGTCACACTTCTTGACGTTCGGTGAGCACCTATCGGAGGTGGCCGCAGGACGGAGTTGATTAAAATTTCCCCACCATCGGTCGGGTCAGCTCAGTAACCCGTTAGCACACGGTGTGGGAAGATCCCTCTTGGTGCATCCTGACAATTCCTGCATGTTTGGTCGAAAGGGGCTAGAAGATATAAAGCCATCTTCAGGAGCTGTATAAGTCAAGCACCGTCCCGGTGTCAGTGGCGTTGTTCAGCATTCTGTGCGGTTTTATAACAGTTTCGGTAGTGTGCTGCGTGAAGTGAGTGAAGCGATCTTGTAACAGTGCTACCGTTGAAGAACCCGCCATGTCGTAAGTACTACTATTTTATTCACTTAATACTTCAACACACATTAGCCTATCTTGGTTCAGCATGTACTACACGAGGACCTAGATCTAGTTTCAGACATCCTCACATGCCTGACCTAATGCGCTACTGAAGTATTTGTTTAGCAACTCCGCATGCACATCTGTTTCGTCACTATCACTTGTCAAACACATGCGCCTGCGCCGGGAGATAAAAACTAATAGATACTATTTACACCAAGGCAAACTTGACGCCACCTCGGTGGCTGATGGTCCAAAGTGCCCTACGGTGGCTACTTCAGGATGAACAATAAAAGTACCAGCATCTTATCGCAGGTGCCCATTCTAAGCACTAACGAGCACATTTTGTCACACTTGTACCCATGTACGAGGCGTCTTACAAGTGTCCTGCAATATCGAGATATCGAACCACTTTCCAATTCCAATATTCAAACAGGAAAGGCCCTCGAAAGTGACTTTCTTCATTCACCACCGATTGATATTTGATGAAAGTGAAGCAACACACGGCGGTTTGTGCTGATGTGCACTCGAGTTCTGCGAACCAATTAAAAGCAACACGAAAGCATACAACTGCCTACACCTTTCGCATGCACGTCTGGGCCCACATCCGCGTCAGAGAAAATAGAAAAGTGTCTATTTCTGAGCATGGCTTTTGCAGTTTGTTTTTCTTTGCTCATTTGTCACACAGCACATCTACAACAATGGTTACAAGTGGAAATGTTTTAGTCATTTTCCATTCCTTCAAGATGTGCTTTCGGTTCATTGCATCGTTAAACAACCATATTGAAAGACCAACGTGCTAATATAACGAGCGCTGGTTCAACGATCGGATAAAGATCACCTGTGATAACGTCTAACGTCACCCCTGCGCAAACACTAGACCACTATCACACACCATTCCGTCACGGAGATTATCCGTGGTACATGCAAACAACAGTATGGCACGAGCCATAAAAATCAATTACTATCTTAAGAGTCGCACTGCGTTTGCGGCAATTCAAATCCCGATCCTTCTTATCCTGGTAATTATGAAACGCATTGTACGATTCCGTCGCGACGAGATATATGGACGCGATTTCGTGGGTAGATTAGTACACACACACACAATACGTATCGTGTGACTTGTAACCATCTTGATGCACGCACGTGTACGCGAATAATGGCAACAACGTCTTTACGTCTCGTGAAGGTGTATGCATGTAATAACGCTTGCAATATTGCATGTGTTTTACTGCCTGCTGGACCGTACACATAAATCACTTCCGTTGGACGTCACTAAACCGAGGTGCCCCGAGACCACTTGAACGATTAGCATCGCCTAGACTTTATCACTTCGTCACGATAAGACGGTGCATGCGAAATGCAGTTATCGGATGTTCAAACGTTTAACCGGCCGTACTTTTTAATACCAAGAGTCGATAGCTGATCTACACCTATTGCATCCTTTCCGCGTGATTTGCCGTGTTAAGAAAGTATATCAGAGCGGAATATCAGTTATTTTTTATCCTGAAAAGTGGAACAGCATTTTTGGACGTCCATCATCCCCATCATCCATCAATTTCCTTTTCGCTGTTCGTTGTAAAACATGTGGCGTCGTAAACAACGCCTGACGGGCACGCAACACGACTTTCGGCATCTGACGCACAACCTTCCCGAGCAAGTGATCGTTTCCAATCGGTACGATTGTTCGGTACTCGATTGACACTAGCTGGCATGTGGCCGTTGTGCCCCACTTGTCAGCGGTCCAACGCTCGATCCTCGTTCGGTGTAAAAATACGTGCCCTTTTTGGGTTGGTATGCACCAAACATCCCGAGCGCAAAACCGATGCATGTTCGTTTCGGGTTCGCCGAAAAGGGTTTTCACGGGCCCGAGCCGCGTGAACACGTCCAAGATCACTTAGTTGATCGCTAGCCCCCGGTCGGGCAGGACATTCGAGCGAGCATTTCAAGGTTTTATCGAAAGTTCTCGGTACTGCCAATATGGCGAACAACAACGACTCGCCAGAACCGGCCACCAGCAGCACGTTCAGTCTCACCATCCCTCGGATAAGTATTCGGTAAGAATGAAGGCAACGAACCCCGCTCGTGGCTCGTGCCATGCAGCCGAAAGCAAAAACAATCTCGTGATCATCATAACGCACGAGACGCAATGCGCTCAGACAACCGTGTGACTAATGCTTGTGTACTGATAATGCCCGAAAAAGTGTACCAAGCCTACGGAGGTAAACTAATTAAGCGGACGATAAAACCGTAAGCATTAGCAACGACGATTCCTGAGCGCCCGAAACAACCGGAGCCGTTGTTTTGTAGACGAAAAGCAAAGATTTGATCACGCTTATCTTAAACCAATGCTGCCCAATTGTTATGCTTGTTTTGATTGTAAACTCCTGCGTTTTTTTTTTGCGTGTGTTTGATCTACACGCGGTGCTGGTGCTCGCGTCGTCTAATGTCATATATTAACTGATAACTTTGTAGACTGTGCAAATACCCCAAACAGGTGCAATTGGCAAACATGTGCGGACAGAAAACAATCTGTTGGAGTTCCGTAAAACACA
Organism: Anopheles marshallii; assembly: GCF_943734725.1. NCBI lineage: Eukaryota > Metazoa > Arthropoda > Insecta > Diptera > Culicidae > Anopheles > Anopheles marshallii. The sequence goes on along the minus strand of NC_071326.1, from coordinate 78,346,901 downwards.
CACACACACATGATGCTTGTCGTTATGTCGTACCGCTTGCCTCGGTGACGACCGCACTTCAACTCCCGGCATCAGCCGCTGTTGTTATCGTGGTGGTCTCGTGTAGTAATATCGCACTGACAACGCGACGGGACCGTTGTCAACATGACATACACACACGTCAGATTGAACTCCCGGCATCAGGCACATCATAAACGATCATAACCGAGGTTTTGGTCGCTGTTTCTTTTTTTATGGCACTCATCAAACGCGCCTTATCGCGACAATTGACACCTTGCCGTTTGGCACTGCCATTGCCAGGGATGCGCGAATTGTACGGCCCGTCGTAAGCTTCGATGCACTTGCAACATGTCAATCGAGTTGCCACGAGCCACAGCGCAAACTATGTTTCAAAAGGAAGATGTCCAATGTCTGACGACACCATTCCAGGAGTTCGTTTCGGGCGTTTTTTGGACAACCTTTGCGGCTACATCGCAATGGTCCTACAACGACTTAAAGTCCCGAATTCTCAATGCCTCACACTATCAGCTGAGTTTCATTGTTACCCAAAAGACCCAAACGGTCAACGGTAGCCGCGCTTTGCCGTGATGCGGTTGACACCGTCGTACAGCAGCAGCGCAAAGAAGACACAAGCCAGCCGAATGTCGAGTTCCCGAAATAGACTTGCCCAAATTACGTTCTCGCGTTCATGAACTTCACGTACCGCATCGTTCGGTTTCGCGCTGATGTCGGTCACCCAAGACAACCTGGTTCGCTTTTCGCTGTGTATGCCCTTACCCCGTGTTTCGGCTAGGTTGCGCCTGGTCGAGGGAACTTCCGTTCCCCGCATCGAGCAGGATATGGATGATTTTCTTTCTTTTTTAGCTCATCAACGCGTCACGTGAGATCTGCTGTTCCGTTCATATTCCCAACCCGACAGGCAGGGATGGATTCATATGCAGGAACTGAACGCTCTTTTTTCCCCCCCGTTTCGCCGTGGACAAACAATCTAACAGTTCGGTGTCGAAAGGGTGTCAGGCTGCCAAAAAACTCTTTCAAACTACGACACACCAAAAAAAAAAAGCAAACACCCCAAATCTTAGTCTAGCAGCGGGGGGGTTTTTGATGGTCAAAATCATGGCCGTTCATTGCACTGCACGTGGTTTAGTAGGTAGTGCGATTTGGCACCATCAGGAATCTTTCAACTATCGGCAATTAATCATCATCAAACGTTAGGAATGTTACAGCACAACCCCCATTTTTTCCTAACTTGGTACACATCCAGGTGCCTTATTATCCGGACAGCGAAGTATTGCGCCTCTTCTTCGGTTCGGTTTTATAGACGAGCGAATAATCAAGTGCCCCCGTGCCATATTCCCGGAGCTGCGTACACGCTCCACGGGCGACACCATCGAGTGGACTAGAACAGATTTACCACCTGGCGCATACGGACGCGCTCTGTTTATCCTTACGAGCGAGACACTAGTGAATTTATGGCCGATAAGCGTACGCCTGTGCTTCGCTAATTCTGACAAATTCTACGTACAACCGGCAAACGTGACCACTCTCGTGCTATCCTATCCGGCAGAACGGAAGCGAGAATGCGACGTTGCAGGTGAATAAATTATAGCGTGACGTTTTGACGGGTCTAGTACTCGTCCGCCCCGTTGACACATAACCGTGTTAGGATATAAAACCATCGATACTCTAACGAGCATTTGCCCGCAGTTTGATGACTTGCTTGAGTTCGATCGTCATACGACAGATGACTCCTCCACCTTCATGTGGGAAGGTTTTTCTTTTTTTGTTTTCTCCAATTTTCTGAAGGTTCTGATTTTATGGCAACCTGCAGCGAGCACCACACGTTACATCAGCTTGATGCTAGTGATTAGAACCCTCACCTCGTACTGCTGCTACGCTCCATCATCAAACCAGTGCCACATGTGAAATGTGGAGATGAATGAAGGCATTGGCAAAAATGTTAATTTTAGCACACTGGTGGCCACCACCGCTGAACGTTGTCGCGCCACGCGTTCCGTACTCGACACGCGATTGTGCAGGCATTCGTTTTACGAGTGACCGGTTAGGGAAGCAATAACGAAAAAATGATTGTTTCCTACCGTCTTTTACCTGTTTTGCTTAACCTGCACCTTGTTTTAAAGCTACACGTTATGGCAAACATTGATGAGCTCGAGCACGGTACATTGCCACACTCGAGAAACCGGATCGTGCTATATTAACGTGCCTCAACCTCAACCGGTCCGTATATCACTTGAATCAAAGTTATTAGGTTAGAGCATCGAAATTACGCTAACTGTATATGCTGCCAACACCTGAAGCTACACTTGAAAATCAGTTGCGCAGTGTTATTTTTTTGTCTCAAGGGCGACCTTGAGGACGGCCTGAGTACGGTAAGCTCGCAAGGGCTTAACAAACGATGACTCATGCGTCACTCAATTCACACATTTCCACCGTTCTGTACCGACAAGCATGCTGTTAGCAGGAAAACGGCAAGACGAGCAGTTTATTACGATCGTACTCAGTAGAAGGTTTTGTGTTTTCTTCGCTCTTCCCAAACCAACAGCCGAACGTCCAGTGACACTCAGCTGGACAAGGTCCAGATCAAGTCGGCCTCGGTCTACAACATACACGGTTTGAGCGGCTCACAACACTCCCTCAGTGTACCACCGATTCACAAGGATGTCCCTGGTTATCGCGGTAGTAACGAGTTCATCCGTAAGCAAAGAAGATACCCATCTCATCCAACGCGATCCTCATGAACGCTCCTCTCCACAGTAACGGACGACAAACAGTCAACGATGGATCAGATCAAATCCATTGGACCTTGGTTCCGGCGCAAGTGCAAGAACGTCTGTCGCCGCAAGATCCTCTACAAGCGTGTTCCGGTGCTAAACTGGCTGCCAAAGTACAGCACGGACGATGCGGTCGGTGATCTGGTGGCTGGCATTACCGTGGGGCTCACCGTGATCCCGCAAGCTCTCGCCTACAGTAGCATTGCCGGTTTACCCGCAGCGGTAAGTGCGAGCCGACGAGTGTTTCGTACGCAAACAGATAAGAACCTTTACCTATCCCTCGCTCCGTGTGTATATTTACAGTACGGTCTTTATGGTTCTTTTGTGGGTTGTTTCGTCTATATCCTGCTCGGTTCGTGCAAGGACGTCCCTATGGGACCAACGGCAATTGCGTCACTCTTAACCTTCCAAGCCTGCGATGGTGTCTGGCAGCGGGCCGTACTGCTGTGCTTCCTGACCGGTCTGATCGAGCTGCTGATGGGACTGTTCGGGCTTGGCTTTCTGATTGACTTTGTGTCCGGACCGGTAAGCTCCGGGTTTACTTCTGCCGTCTCGCTGATCATCCTTAGCTCCCAGGTGAAGGATCTGCTGGGTATCGTCGCCAAAGGAAACACCTTCATCGAGCAATGGTCGTCCATCATCGATGACATACACAACACCCAGATTGGTGACGCACTGATGGGGTTCATCTGTATCGTGGTGCTGCTCCTGATGCGGCTACTACCCCGCCTGAAGGTCGGACCGCCGGATGCTTGTGATCAGTCCGTCGTCCAGAGGATCATCAACAAATCGCTGTGGCTTATCGGCACGGCACGAAACGCCATCATTGTGGTCGTTTGTGGTGGTATCGGGGCGATATTCTACGAGAACGGCAGCCAACCGTTCCGCATGATTGGCGAGGTACCTAGCGGACTACCGAGTGTGCAGGCACCACCATTTTCCGTACCGGAAATTAAGGATGCCAATGGAACGATTGTACAAGAGTACGAGAGTTTCGGAGATTTGCTGCAAGGCTTAGGATCGATGCTTATCGTCATCCCGTTGATTGCGCTGCTTGAAAACATTGCCATCTGCAAGGCTTTCGGTAGGTAGTTTCCGTCAAACTCCAGCAATTCCTTGCCACTAATCGACACCATTTCATTGCAGCCGATGGAAAGCCTGTAGATGCCACGCAGGAGCTTATCGCTATCGGTGTGTCCAACATTGCGAACTCCTTCGTCCAGGGATACCCCGGCACGGGAGCACTTTCGCGTGGTGCCGTCAACAACGCTAGTGGAGTGCGCACTCCATTCGGGGGGCTTTACACCGGGCTGCTAGTCATCCTTGCGCTGCTCTTCTTCACACCGTACTTCTTCTACATACCTCGGGCTGCACTGGCCGCAATCATCATTGCAGCCGTCATCTTCATGATTGAGGTGCGCGTCGTGAAACCGATGTGGAGAAGCAAGAAAACTGATCTTATACCTGGCATCGCAACCTTCGTCGCGTGTCTGGCTCTCCCGCTGGAGTACGGTATTTTGGTCGGAATCGGGCTGAACATCCTGTTCATTCTGTACCATGCCGCTCGGCCGAAGATTCACATGGATCAAGCCGTCACACCGTGCGGTGTGAAGTATCTGATGCTGACACCGGATCGCTGCCTAATCTTCCCCTCGGTGGACTACGTCCGCAACCTGATCAACAAGCACGGTCTCAAGAGCCAGATACCGGTCGTGATCGACTGTACGCACATTTACGGTGCCGACTTCACCGCCGCCCAGGTCATCGATACGCTCATCAAAGACTTTAAGAGCCGAAACCAACTGTTGCTGTTCCTGAACCTGAAACCCTCGGTGGGCAATGTGTTCGAGGGTGCCGATCTCGAGTACCGCGTGTTCTACGACTTTGAGCAGCTGGACAAAGCGATCCAGGAGTGTCGTCGGAAGAGTATCCCAGCTTAAGGGGGAGGCCAATGAACAAAACCACTGTGAAGCACCCAGAACAGTTCCTCAACATTTTCTACCCAAGCAACATTACATTACATTGAGACTCTGCAAAAGACACAAGTGATCTGTATATTTTAGGCGATAAAGACAACGTTAAGCTAACCGTAAACGGACCCGAACGCGTGATGGCGTTTGTTCCTAGTGCTAATTTTGTAGGTTAATGCGAGAGTTCTACACTGTTCCTGTCGAACGTCGTACCTGGGCTGCCGCATTTGCTGCAGCAAGGGTTCAAGGACAACATGTGTGATTTAATACGACGAATGATCGAGCAAAGCGTCACGAATGTTCGCTCATAAAGACATCCTAGTTTGTAAGCATTTGATAATCAAAACCAGCAAATAAAAACACCTCCATGTACTTAATGCAAAAGCAGCACAAGCATGTAATGTTGCGTCAGTGATCTTAGCTCTGCACTCTCCTATACTTACACTGCAAATTCATCGAAGTCTGGAACATGGAGGCCCGGTGCACGTCCTGGTGTGTTCGGCCACCCATAACCGAACATTGCGACCCCGGTCCGGCTGCAGCGGCTGCATGGTGGAGGGCACTCATCGTCACATTACCCGGTCCGACGCCAGTGCCGACGGGATTGTACGACCGTGCCATAGACGCTGCGGCCGCCGTATAGCGATAGGCTGCCTGCGACATCTGGCTGCACGACGTTAGATCCCCGTACGAGCAGGGCATATTGCCCAGCCCGGTCGGGTCCATACCACCCTGGAGGCAGCTAGAGTCAAAGCTAGCTGCCGCCTGGTTGAGGTACGAATAGTCCATATCGTGGGGATAAATTTTGACGACTTTTTATAGCGACGGTTCACCACGAAGAAAAAGAAACACACGGCTGTACGCGTCCCGTGTGGAGAGCGGTTAGTTCTGCAGCTTTACTAGCCCTTCCACGCGCTCACTAACTGTCAATTGCCGATGTAAACAAACCAGCTGCCAACCACTCACCGATTATCCGTATTGCATACCTTCTGGGCGCACTCGATTTATCGCACACGATTGCTTCCCGTTACGGTGATGATGGTAATGCTGATTGCAATAATACTTTCACTGATCACTAAACTGGCTCCAACCAGCTCTACCGGAATAAATTTGGCATGGAGTAAGAAGGATTCAATTCTACCGCGAAACAGGCATTTCGATTCGAAGTTCCAAATCACCGGGAATAAAACCACCAAATTCGCACCTTTTCGCTACCGTTAACAGATGGGTAGGAAATAGCAACAACAAAAAAACGTATCCAAACTCGCACAAACACACACTGCCCAGGGATCGTTTGGTTGAAATTAAATATTAATTCCTCGCTTCACTTGGTTGGCGCGTGTAGTTGTTTCTCGCATTCCGGTGAGTACTTTTTTGTTGTTGTGTGCCTTTTTTTTCCAGTGTTTTACACCCAATTTTGTGTGTTTCTTCCACTGCGTACACTGCGAACCACTCAGACTCACGCGTCGAAATGTCTGTCAGTTGGGTTTTGTGCCAGGAGGGGGGGGGTGTGTGGGATTTTTCCGATCCTTCCACCCACAAACACACACACATACACAAAACTGCCTCCGTTTGGATGAATATTGTTGATGTGCAATTTGCTTGTGGATTTTTTTTTGTTTGCGTTATTTATTTTTATTATCCATGAATTTTCGCCTCAACACCGAACGGAAAACGTGAATTGTGCCGATTTACACGTCGTCACTCTGTACCGCAATGTTTTACCGCACCTGCTGATGGGTTATTGCCCATTCGGCCATAAATTCGTGGCCACGCTGCCGATAGGTTGGATGTTTTTCTTTTATTTTAATCTTTAAATTAAACAGAGTAAATATTTTAGAAATTCCGGCTTCAGGAAGATGCGATGCTTTAGAATCAGTTGAACGAGAATATCTTTCACGTCAGTAACGTTATTAATTCGTTGTTTAGTTAACACTTTTAACAACTCAACGGAACAGATGGGAATTCACCATATAATCCTTCACGAAACGCTCTGCTAGTGAATTCACCTAGCCTAGACACTTCACTGGTAAGAGCGTTGCCTACCTAAACCCAAGTGCGAATGCCTGGTATCGACCACGACGAAATCTCGGTGCAAACTTTACTCTCGGACAACGAAAGGACGCTGCTGCTATGCTCGGCTAGTGCGACCGGTTGCTTGCATTTGCCGAAATCAAATGATAAGCTTAATTCAATAAATGTGAACTCAAAGCCTGTCCCGTCACGATAGCCCATCTGATGCTGGTGGTGTGTTTTCCTATTGTTCCAACGGTGGTGATCCGAGTTCCCCGCTATTTCCCTGGAAACACATGTCACACGCAGTACGTACGCAACCCGAAAGGACACGGGCTACAGTGTGCGAACGACGATACCAATGGCTGTCTCTTTTCATCCTGCGGATACCTGTCCCAACGTAGCACACTCTCGCACGTAGCCTTCTCTTTCCATTCTGCGTACTCCCGCACGTGCCCGTGAATGAAAACAAAGTAGGCCACCGTACGGGTGCGCAAGGATGCGTTGCACCCTAACCTCAAACTGCGAAAGAAATTTTCTTCCACAAAAGGGGAAAATCCTGAACCAATTCCACCTGATGGGCGTGGTTATCATCACCGACGGTAGCAACCAATGGGTGAATCGGAGTACACCAGCTTCCAAGAAAAGCTGAGAATTTTCCGTGACGTCACAAATGTGGGAATGTTTTTTTTAGCTTTATCCTACTTTTTCCAGCCGACATGACCAGCTTTTCCCTTTGGTTCTTCTAATAAATTCTCTTTTCGTCTAGATTCTTGCTAAATATTCTTACGAATGCACTGTCCCGCGCCGGTATCCTCGCGAGAGTCGGACTATTTCGGTATGCTCGTGTTTGGAGCTCGCGTCCAAACTGGCTGGATGGATGAATGTGTAGGTGCCGGTTGTATTAATCCTCTGGAGACATAAAGTTGGAAATTGGAATAAAAAACAACAACAACACAAACAAACAGGGACAACAATTTAGGACGATTCCCCGCGGAACAAGCACGACGCACCGATGTTCCAGACAACTCCTGATGCAATTGGTGCGGGTACCCGCCGTGCAGAGGGAAAAGAATGAAGTACAACATTTTATTTACCAATTTTTTTTTTTTCAACACACATTCAACACTGATTTTGGTGTTTATAGTGCTTGCAAGTGTGGCCGCTGTATGCTTCCCCGTTCGGCACGGATAAGACAACAAATGGAACAATCCGCTCACCGCTCTACCGGATAAACCCCCGAAAGTATGCACGCCTTAGTGCATTTGGGTTACTTTAGCAAGCAGGGCACAAGGATTGTTTGCCGTCCCGGTCGAAGACGTACGACGATGGTGTCGACGTCCGTAGCGCCAAGACAGTGGGGGCCACGTTCGCGTGCTGCTGCTGAATTTACAAACCAAGCCCCCGAAGGTGTATCCTTTTATTGGATTACGATTGATGATTTCTCGTCCGTGCGCCGTCGTTTAAAGCTGAGCCGTGATGGCAGGTTATCGTCTTGTAATGAATACAGCATAATCGCTCCGGATCAAAACAACCGTAAAGCAGATTTAAAAATTAGATTACAACAGATTTTATTATGATTGGATTAATTGCTGCTGGAAGTTTGTACCTTGTGCGTGGAGATGAACGATTTTTAAGAGGATTTTATTAGTGAAACCATTCCTTGTTACAATTTAAACCGAAATGTTATCATTTTCTTTTTCGTCGTTTTATTATTATTTTTTTCGTTGCTTTTGAATTAATTTGTTTGACATTTGACAGTGAGCACATGTACATCCCCTTGCGATACGGTCCCATCGGCTATCGAGTATGGGAACTCTTCCATACCGTGACAAGCAGCTCCATACCTTCCATCCTTCGTCACGACTACAATTCCACCGGAAAAGGAAGGATAATATTTCGCAATCCTTCCTATAGCTTGCTGACCTGCCTCAGCTGGACCTAGCCCACTGCGCATTGCCTCCACTGCTAATAGAGATGGTAAAAAACGCATCATAACATCTCCGTCTCCTGTAGCCACCGCTGCACCAACTTCCGAGTCGGCGTATGCTCCTGCACCGGGGATTGGAGAGTCTCCAACCCGCCCTGGGATCTTATTGCGTGCCCCGTTCGTGGACGTGCCAGCGACCACATGCCCCTCTTCGTTGATTACGATCATACTAATTGTGTCGTGATTGTAACGACCGAAGGAAAATTCGGACCGATCTGACGAATTCTCGGAGAAACAGTCCGAAGTAGGATGGATGGTGTTGGCAGATACTGGCTCGTACGGACCGCAGGACATCGATGGAGAGGGGATAACGTTCTGAAAGACGATTCAACATGTTAAACATACATCTTTTTCGTTTCTTATCTTCCACTGCCTATTTATGCATAATGCTCGTCATTCAAATCAAACCCCTTATCTCATACACCGTCAATGATGCTGTAATCACATTCAATTGGCCGTTTATCACAAATTCCCCTCCGTGAACAGACCACAATACATCAATAAGACATTCACCTTACCTTCCAAAAGTTTGGCTGACAGTGATTATTTTTCCATTCACTCCACATATTCTTCGATGCGTCCGTTTGCAGTGACTCCTTCTTGAAGCCCATCATAACAGCAAACTCGGTGGCCTGGCTACCAACCAACAGCGTGTGTTTGGTGTTCCGCAACACATATTTGGCCACTTCGGCCGCATGTTTTACATCGCGCAATGCCGCTACCGCACCGATATCCATCGTATTACCGTCCATAAGCATTGCGTCGAGTGTCGTTTCCCCATTCTCATCCGGACTGCCACCGAATCCAACCGTCCCGTCGCACTGTTCCCGTTCGCACACACTGCATCCCTCAACCAGCGCCTCGATCGGATCAAACTCGCCCACCGTCAGTGATTGGAATGCTGGCGTTGAAAAACGAACATCAATATAGCACGTTAACAAGGCACAAATCTATCCATACCTCTTAGGGTGGCGTTAGTGAAGCCCCAGGTTGTAGCCACCAGTGGCAATCCTCCGCTAGCAGGGCCTAAAATTGTTAAAATAATCACAACACCGAGCAAAACAACGCACAGTCGCAGCATCTCGCAGCAGATAAACAAAGCAACCAGAGCGTTAAACGTCAGTTCGGAAGCTGTCAACGGGAGAGAGTGATCGTTCGAATACTAGTGTGGCGTTGTAAATTGAGCGCGTTATCACTGATCAGACATTTGAAACTGTGTGTGTTTAATCTATTCGCTCTCGGTGTAGGGACAGACCAGCTGACTCTTGTGCTCGTGTAGGTGCGATGTCGGCAGTCAAGTGCGTTGATAAGCTCACTTTACCCGCCATTGCAAATAGGGTGATCCAGATCGGTAGTGCAAAGTTAAGTTATTTGATTTGCTTACTATAAAAAAAACCTTTACTACGCTCAAAGAAATAACAAGTTTTTAGCTATAACGAGCTCTAGGATGTTTACAAGATTCTTTCATGTACTCTTACCCAAAACCGTACCAAAAGTAACCATTGCTGGCTGGCGGAATGAACCGTACCAGCGTCCATTAATCACCTCCACTGACCCACGGCAACGTTACCGGCACATTTTCGCCATAAAAACGGTTCCGCTGTCAATATTTCACTTCAAACAGAGCCGAAATAAAATTTGAGCTATGGCCACAATGTGTCCGATTCTGCTTCTCCAGAATGTCCTACTCCTCCGCACGTCTGTCTTACAGCCCGCTCCGATACCTTCCGACCAGACAAACACTGCCCGTCCGTTCGTGCGCGTGCAAAACAAATAAATTCATTTAATTTCGTTAATTATTTTCCATCCTGACCAAACAGCGCGTACGACACTACGCAATCAGTTTCCGCGCACAACGCACCGGAGTCCCGTCACGGGAGCTCTGGTTCTGTGCGGAATGTTTGAACCGTTTTTATGGGCTCTACCTTCAACCGAAGGCCGTATGGAACTCCCTCTTACGGGGTGTGCATTTTTGATTTTCGGTTCAATTTACCTAAAGTCAAACTCAATCAGACCACGCACGGGAAATGGACAAGCCCGCGGTGTCTCACTTCCGGGTTTCTAAAGCCTTTACGCAACCGACACCTGCCACGGGGAATCCGGTCCGGATTATGGTGGTAGCGGGCGAGCGTGGTCAAAATTTATGTTCCCGTTCAACAAACCTACGTCCAGTTCGATGTTTCCAAGTTCGACTTGCAAGTGTCCCGATGCATTGCATCGTTCATAAATCTACCCAGCCAGCGAGACCCGTTGTACTGCGGATGCACATTGCCCAGGTTGTGCAACGCGCACCAAGACCACAGATGCGTTGTGCCCATGAGTTCCGGGGGAGTGGGGGGAAGGAGAGGGGGCACACACAAAAAGGCGCATCCCGATATCCTGGGGATATTGCGGGACATCATAAATTATCCCGACCCCAAAACGCATCGCGCGTTGCGTATGCACTTGCACACGCCTGCCAGTTTTCGACATTCGCGACTATCAGAGACCATCGCACGTAAATTTGTGCCACCTCTGCACAACTGCATTCGGACCGTGGCGCATCCGACGAGGCAAATATTATGTAAATTGTAATTGACATTAATCGAATTTTTTCCATTCTCATGAGCACTGGCTCACGCTCTGCACTCGGTGCAACGGCAATATTTGCCTTTTCCCACTGCAGCTCGCACCCGTGTTGCCCGCCACCACCGTTTCCCATCGGCTTTGCCCTCTTCTTCGATCGTTCGCTTGATAGTTTTCATTGTTGGAATTTTCATTGCTTCGCTGGGTGGGCTTTTGGGAAAAGCGGTATGCAAACAAACGCCAACGATGCGTTGGCGACACATACACGTGTGAATGTATATATGAGTGTGTGTGTGTATTTACCGACTGTTGCTAATTACTTTAGCAGCGTTAACCCGGCCAGTTGAGTACTTAACTAATTTAGCCATTTTCTGCAAACGCAACGTTATCCTTTTTGCACGGTGTCCCTCGCATACACCTCGCTGTCCGAGTATACCGGAATGGTCGGTATGATTGGCTGATTACAGCAGTTGTCCTTTGCAGGATGGGCATTATTGCTGTAACGGTGAGCGAAAACGGGACGATGCAGTGGTACGATGTAATGCAAACATGTACCGGTATGGGTAAATTAACGTTTTTATTAATCAACAGTGGTAAGAGTTTTTTTTCCTGGGCTTTGAGAGTTTGACACTGTTAGAAAAATTCACTAAAGTGATGTGAATGCGGATTGCATACCTTCACTAGCATCATTCAATGCTTAGAATAGAAAACGCCTAAAGGTATGCAATTCACTATAGAAAAGTATCCTTTCAAGACCTACTTAGATAATTATATGTGTAAATAAGTTGAATAAATAAAAAACAGTAATAGTATGTAAATAAAATAAAATATTTTAACAAAATAAGGTGAATAATTAAATAATTATCTTTAATTGTTATTAATTTGCATGTCTCCACCATAACTACAAACGTAAATAAATAATAATAATAATATTAATTTACTGGAATAAAACCTTCAAAATACATACCACAAAGGCATCTAACTGGTTTATAACCTAACTTTAAATTATTCATCACTTACAACACTAATTACAGACAATCATTTACTAAAGTAACTGTTACTCCATGGATGGTTTCACGTCGAGGCCAAACTTTTGCTACTGGAGCTCTGCTGATTACTTGCCATTTTCGCTGTAATTATCGTACGATTGTGCACCTAAGTACCTAATCAAAGAAAAAGCTCACCCAGCCCAGCGTGTAAACTTCACTATGGGTTTCGCCCGGTGTGGTTCCCCTTTTTCATAAACTTCAAGCGTAATTGAAACCGTTACTGATAAATAAGCACAATCTAATAACATTAGGGAAAATGGAAAATGCTCCCTTCCGCGTTCCTCGCTATCCATCCTTCGACGAGAGTCCCTGCCTAACCACCACCAACACACTGCATTCCGTTCCGTCAAGTGCAAAAAAGATGTCATCGGCGCGCGAAATCCAGAAACGCACACCCCGCGATACTTCGTTGGTTGATGTTTAAAATCCGACAAAACCCCAGCACAAAAGCAAACCTTTGCCGAGTAATTACCGAGAAATGTGGCCACTTAACTATATATAGTTACACCGGCAACCGCTGGACAGTGGAAAAGCGTCGGTATCGGATGTGCGGCGTGCAGGGCAAAAATAAAGGACCACAACAACACAGTTAATGGACCATGCACACCCCCATTAGGCTACGTTGGGCCGTGCGAACAAGTTGGAAAATCTTTTTACATTCCGCCACGATGGGTTTTGCTACGCGCGAAAAACCAGGAGAGCGCAAACACACCGAAAGAAAATGGCTCACGAGCCATTCAATTTACGTAATTAGATAACCGGTGCCATTATTAAATGAGCAACCCTCGAAAAACCAAAGCCACGTTTTCCAGCAATGGGAAGCAACTGGGGCCGAAAAAAGCATGCTACACACGCGTGTTCGATTTCCGGGAGTTTTCCAAGAAGCGGTACAGTTTCTGTACAGAACAATTGAAAGGAAATTTCCTAAATTAAACCGTAAATTATAGCGTCCTTTCGTGCGTTTTGCTGTGTGTTTGTTTTTGTGTGTGTCTCAAGAAAGTCGACATTTCTGTTCGTGGTGCGACCTGTTCGTGAGAACCGACGTGTGGCTCCCACGAGCTCACTTAAGTCCTTTGGGAGATGCTGAACTCGTTTTTCTGTATCGCTTTTTTTCCACCCATAACACAACAAGTGCATCCGCTTGGGCGGTTGGTACGGTAGCCTAAAAAGGATCACAACTAGTTCTTTGCCGATTCGACGTGAATCTGTGGGAAAAAACACCCCAAACAGCAACGCGTAAGTCATACTATTATTTATCGTTCGATACGCAATCGCGCAGAAAACCGGGGTGGGTCAGCTGGTGGATGATGTGGTGATGTCGGTGCAACATTAGCGCGTCCTATTTCCGCCTACTGTTGTCTGTCGCCAAGCACTTGCTCTTGCTTGCAGAAGTAAATGATATCCTTCCCGATGGAAACAGCAGTCACGTTAGACAATCAACAGAGCAAGCAGCAAAAAAAAGAAGAATTGTCACCGGAAAATGTAAGGGTTGCTTCCTCCCTTCATTTACACCAAGAGAACACATTTCCCTATGTTCCCTTAGCCTAGATAAAAGGGGTCACAAATAAACAAGAAGGGAAACAACGTACCAACGTCGGCTTGTTGCTATGATATGCCGTGGAATATTTTTATGCATTCGGGAAATCTTTAGTGTGCGTACACGACGTGTCTGTCATAAATATGTTTTATATGCTTGTACAATGACGACCCCCTGCTGTGGCACACTTGTCACGCAGGAAACAGAGATCGCGCGCTTCCTTGTGGAGGTTTCACACACTTGCTGATACCAATATTTGTTTTTATTGGACTTCCTTAGGCAACTTCGCTAAGTGCGGGGCAAACTGTGTTCTAATCGCAATGAATTATTCGGAGCGATAAGTCAGTAGAACGTTACATTGTGCAGGGGTAATTGTTGCGCCTAAAGTTATACTATTTGTTGTTAAAAATGTGTTTTATTACATAGTCAAAGATGCTGTTACTACTTACATTTGCATGAATTTATTTTTCATATTAGTTTCACAACAATATTCCACCTTCAATCACTTATCATGAGTAAATTCAACCTTCAATTTCAAGTACCTTGTAGTTCTAACTTGAATGTAAGCTAACGACAACCCGAAGAAGAGGGTACTTCTAGCTACATTAACCGTGTAATGTAGGATGAATTTGGCTGCTATCCGAAACATACCCGTAACGCACTTACCGCGAAACAATGAAACATTGGAAGGGTGGGAAAATGGACCTCCGAATAATGTTTTATGTCGATGCAGGGCACGCCGATCGAAACGCACACACGACGACCACCACCGTTCGCACCGCCCTTAGTTTGCCATTTTATGTCCAACAACTGCACCAACACGTGATCCGTCTTGCCTTTTACCTCGCAATCCGAACCCAGCACCAGCGCCAGGGTCTGGTACGAGTGGCCGTTCCGTATCGAGGTGGTGAGTTTTGTTGGTCCACCGGGAATTGAGATAAAATTCATTTTCACTTGATTCATGAAATCACTTTTTTTCTTCGTTTTGCCGGTTGGGTTTTTCACTCCCGCCCAGCAGGACATACCGGGTTGTGGTAGATTTCACGGGTCGCGTGGAACAGGGGAAAACGGGCGAAAAGCAGGGATGCGTTCTCACGCTGAGCGATCCGGTACTGGTGCACTGGTAGCTATTTGTTTACGACCCCGATCCCGTGCGCAACTATTCCTGTGGGTCAAATTGTCATCGAGGGATGAGTGGATGTGGATATCGAGAAGGCACTCTCTTCCCTCTATGTCAGGACCCTTCAATAAAACTGTATGATATGAAATCTTTCTGTAGGATCAAGCACAGCAGGAGATTGTTATCAGTCAACGTAGTGTAATTGAATATCTATTAGTAGATGTGTATCGAGACTCTATTATTTGTGTATTTTTTCTTCGTAATCAAGTGTATAATGTTATTTTACACCTCTCAGTTGTTGTTGAAAGAAAATCTATACATTTAGATTGCATACATATAGGCGTTAAAATTGAATTGGCTTTTTGAAATCGTTGTTTGAACTGCAACTTAAATCGACTGATGTTCTATTAAACAAAATTTTTAATTTATTACAGGCCGAGTCCAATAAAATATGTTTTAAACAGGTTTATAACTTATTTTGTTGGGTAAGAAGTTTTATGAGGTGGGACATTCTAATGTTAGACCAAATTTTACTTATGAACTCATCACATCCCGAAATAAGAAATCTTAATCCAAAGGACTTTCTTTATTATCTTCTTCTTCCTCTTTATCGGTACAACAACCGCAATAGGTCTAGGACTGACATTACTGGCTTTTTTCCATAGCTGTAGAGTCAGTCCTGCGTAAGGAACTTTGGCCCGGATGGGATTTTTGGTCGGCCCTTTCTTGTGAAGACCGATGCTGCTACCAAATACCCCTGCGGGATGCTAAAATTTTTATTTTATCTCCTTTATTGTCCTTTTATCACAAATTAATTGAATAACAAATAATTTAAAATGCTATTTTTTTTACCATTTGAATGCTCAATTTTTGTTGTTATTCAAGATTTCACTTTTTACACTACAAAACGCAGCATAAATGACGACAATTATCACACAAAGTGTGTGCTCTTACACTAAAGACACTTTTAAATTATCATTCATTAACATCAAAAGCAACCTGGGCATTTAAGATTAATGAATAAAGCTTTCTTACACGGGGATGTAATTGTATAATATATAAATTCCACATAAAATCGAGAAAATCTTCCAAAAAGGCCAAATCTGATCCTTCTCTTTCTTCGTTACCTTTTCACAGCAATCATAACCCATTGAAGACAAACTTTGTGGAAACAAAATCTTCATTATCCACTCGTTAACCTCCCGTTTAATGCTTCGAACAGTAACACCATTCTTCATCACTTAATATGGCGGCAAAAAACCTGCTACTTGTCACCTTTATAAGTAGCTACATGCAAATTATGAACCAAGCTAACTTCATTACCCATTACCTCCCGAAACTGTTTATTTATTTTAATGGAAACTACTTCTTCCTTGCTTGTTTTTTTTTGCAAACCGCTGCAGTAATCCAACCTTTTCCAGCATCTTATTACTGCAAGCAAGCCATGCGGTATGCATCTTAGAACCCCTGCCCGGAAACAATGCACCAGGAAGCAGCAGTGAGACAATGTTCTTTGCAAATCGAAATTTATAGAGCTAATTTAAGAAACGTGATTTTTGCCTTACAACCTCACCTTCAAACGGCCACTTCTTCCCGGCCACATGCACCACGCCGGATGACACTTGCCATCGGTGTAAAAAAGAAACCCCCTTCCAGCGAACACCACCCTGTTTTCTTGCCCGGTAAGCGAAAACTTACCCCAAAAAGTCGTAAAATGAATAAACATCTATCACAGCCGAGTTTGGAGTATGTTTTGGAAGATTTAAACCAAAAACCCAAATAATCCAATTAACGGTCGTACTGCACCGGGATTAGAATGGCCCTACGGCCCAATGTGTGAGTGTGTGTGCCGAGGTTGCAACCATTGCGCCACGTGTACCAGCCACCAGTTTCAGTCGCAGCACAAAATCATTTCGATAATTGAATAACCCCGCATCCGGTTTTTTCCCATTTTCCCCGTGCTATTTCATGTGGCAGTGGCTTGCACCGAATGCATCATACCCTACCGCGTGGAGAGGACATTTTATAGCATGCAATCAAGCTTTTTTTTTGCTGGTGTGGATGCAACAACAAAAGGAAAACCCTCTCGCACAACAACACAATCAAAAAAACAAGCTACTGAACGTGGGCATTATCACTACCATAAGCACTGTGGCGGTGTAGTACTGGAGTGGACAGAAAAAAAAGCCCGTACCTTCACACTGTAAAAGGCAATGATTGCAAACGGTCCCCCTTATTGAAACAAACGATCGCGCATCGACAATCTATGATCCTGTCCGGGCAATTTGTCCCTCACGTAAGCCGTTCCACACAAGCTACCGGAAAGCTTGTTGCACAGAGCTTTGAGGCGACTGTCGCCTGTTTTTTAATGCTACACCACCCCCATCAGGGCCATGAATCTTTAGGCGCTGGGAACATTAGCTTTCCCCGTTGTGCTGTGCCTATGCATATGCAGCCTTCCATCTTAATTGCATTGCACCGTTCACTGTCACCTCGGGGCCCTGGTACAAAGTTTGGTGTTGTTATGTATCAAAGCCCTCTACTTGCCGGCACCATTTCGCTGCAGTAGCCCCGGGACTCTTGCTGCTACTCGATAAGACAATCGAAAAAAAAAAAAATACCCCCCGAAAGCAACCCCGGACACCTGCTGGCTGCTTGGAGATGATTTAGAACTGATCTAGAGAAGGCACTAATTGACATTAATTTCGCCCGGCAGCAACGATTCGATTAGGCTAACGAATTTTTGCCGTGCAGAAGCATCAAGACAACCTGCGTGACAGCGTCTACCTCCCGGGCCGTACGCGATGTTGATGCGCCACGTCGAAGTGCAAGAATTTGGACGATCCGGTTCCGGACGAACCTCGGCTTCGCCCGACCGAGCAACCGGGCCCAATTAATTGATTGATTAGCCCAGATCGTGTACGGTACAGCGGCGGCAGGGCGGGTTCCGATCAGATGAAGTGAAGATCCTCCGCCGCAGCTGAGACTGTTCGGGCGTAGTTTGCGGGCCTCGGCGTCCGAATCAAGACGCGCGGCAGGTGGCACTACATGCAGCAATTTTTGGGGGCTGATTAGAGAAATGATTGATTGTTGGGCCGGTTCCGCTCGGTGCGAAATTCTCAATCACCTCATCAAGACGCACGGAACCCGCCTCGGTAGCGGGAGTGAAGTTTGTTTGTGTCAACTGGTACAGCCACTGCAAATGGCTGCCGCCCAACTCGAACATCACTACTGCTGAGCATTGCCTAATACGCTGACAATAATTTCCAAACCATGCCCGGTCGATGAGGAAAGCAGCCACGACGATGATCCGATTATAGGCTGCTTATTTATTTAAAATCATCTTCTGGCCCATTTTCTCCCACTTTCCCGGATCGTAAAGTGAACGGATTTACGAGCGACATTGACGACAAACCGGACTGCTGCTTCGTACGATTCACAGCCCATCCCTGCCTGTACGGGGCATACCACCGACAAAACAGGTCCTTTAAGCGAACGGGAGTAAATCGAGTGGAAAAGAAAAGTATCCACACATGTCGCAAAGGATTGCAATGATCGTAAAGTAGTCCACCGTACAGGGGCCGTTACATTCCGTAGTTCGGAGCCAGTGCGGGAGCGAAAGTGCAACCGAACGGCGGGATGAACATTTTCGTTTATGAGGAGGAAAATATTGCACATTCTCGTTGATGTTTCTTGATGCTCCATCCCAGACAAAGATGCGGTGGAACTGTAAGAAAGTAGATGCTGAAGTTGTTAAAGTCACTGCGGGAAAGCGGAGAGCTTAAAATCGGAAATGATGACAAGGGAGTTGAATGATTGTTAACCCTTGAGGTTAACAGTGTCCGGAAAGGCAAAGCAAACTGTTCGGCAATAACGCCAAGAATTACATTTACAAGCGGACTATATCTAGTGCACTATTCCCTGAAGGGTTTGTTATCTTCTGTAGACACATTATCTTACGACGAACTCCTTTCCAGCACAAGATGTTTGATCGTTCAAATTATCCTTACTTTTCCAAAAGCACTACATGGATATGAGTCCCTTGAATGTTAAAATAAAATCCAAAGCGGTTGTAAACGCTCCGAGATGGAAGTCACTGGATGCTTTCTCCATTTTTTTATGAAGCTCATGGTTGTATCGCACCACTCGTGTACGAAGTGGATCACTAACTTTGTCCATCTTATACCGTGGACGTGCTGTTGCACCAGCAAGGTCCCCGTAATGAAATGGAACGATGACGATCGGTAGAGATTGAGTTGAACGGTGGAGCAGGAGCTATACTCCATTTTAGATAGAGATGCTTCGGTGTACATATTTAGTGGATAAATTGCATATCTTTAGGCGTTTTGAATGTTTTACTATTTTAGCCCAAAAGTATGCAATCTGCTATACAAAAATCTTAAAATCATGTGATTCGTGACACAAACAATGCTTATTTACTATTTTTAACCCGAGTTTCAACAGAGTAACGAATGGAACGATTTCAACGCGTGCCTTTTCACGTTCGGCCGGATGATTTACCGTCAAACAATGTTCAGTCAAGCCTCTTGACCTTACCGGGAGGTAAGACCAGTGAGTCTCTGCGGTCGCGACCAAAACAGGGTGACAGTTGGTACAGCAACTGGTCGCGCACGTGCTTCACTTGGGGTTTGGGCAGGGCCTTTCCTCGAGTGTACGCGTGGATGGCACGTGCGGTGACAGTTGGTGCCCTCTCCTGAGATGGTAGGTCGTACTACAAAACTCGGAACCGATTTGTTCGATTACCATCCCTGTTGTCTTTCTCACCCTCATCTGTTCCATGCACCATGCTCTCGCTCCTTACAGACCCTGTACACACCAAACACTTGCCCTCCCGTGCCACACAAAAGCAGATGACAAACAATTGGACGATTTCTCGCCACTTCGCGCTGAAGGAGAAGATTGCAAAACCGATAAATTTCCACATCATCCTGATCATCAGATGGATTACATAAATAATTTATCACATGACAAACAGCTAAGCAACCGGTACGGAATATTCGGGTGGTTGGGGAAAAAAATCGCAGATCAAGCGACGGGAAAGAATGGTCGTGCCCGTGCAAGCCGTCCTGTCATACAGGAGACGCATCATCTCAGTTGACCGATTCGTTGATGTGGTTTTTTTTTTGTGTCGTTGTTGCTCCTTTTTTCTGTCTCTTCTGTGCCACCGGAAGTCTCACCACGGGAGTGTGAAAGAGAGAAGGTTATGCGACAGACAGACTTCCTGACTGACAACTGTGATTCGGATAGCAAATGTTAGAACTAGAGGGCTTGGTGGATGGGTAGCAACAGCCCGTACCGGGATGCCAATCGTGAAATAATAATAATCAATCAGGAAATATTAGAACGTCGTTCGTTCATCTCGCACGCACCGACACTCCCTGGGAGGAAGTTCCTTGGAGCAGGTTCTTCCGGTGTCATATTTCTGTGGAAGGGTTTTTCTTGTTGCTGCTGCTATCCTCTTCTGCGATAGAATACCATTTCCAGTGTGTGGGTGAAATTAATTTCTAACGACACTAGCTACGACCCGATTTATGGATCGACCGGAACCGGAAAATTCTCAGGCATTCGGGGGTTTTCGGTGTCTAATTAAATTTTAACGTTACAACTCTCGCAACATGTGAGATATCTCGTTAATTCCACGTTAAGTATCGTCTAAATTCTCCAACAATGTTTAACTGCCTGCACACGGTACGGTGCAAGTACACAGACGACTTACCTCAAAGTGCCCGTAAGATGGCACACTCGCACCTGTCCCAACCGCCTTCCCGGTCGGGAAACCTGTAAAACTTTCCCCCTCCCTCCCCGGTGGGTGGTTCAATTACCGTGAAAGGATCCCGGTTTTGTCCACGATCGCTTTTCCCTGTCACCAGCGCGATAAAACTTTACGATGTTCGATTTTGCACGAGGTGTACGAATTAATTCCGTCCTTAAACTTTGGGACCGTTGGGTTAAAGACGCTGACACCGTGCAACGGAACGGTGGCCTGTCCCACTCCCTTTCGCTGAAATCGATTCACCAGGATCGAAGTTCGTCTTGAGGCGTATCGTTGCGAGGGAAGGAAGCCCCTGCGAAGCTTACCAGATTTTTGGCTGAAGCTTCAGTACCTTTACCGTGTGGAATTCGTCGGGAAACGGCAAACATGGACATTTCGCGATGTTTGAAGAACTAATGAGTCGTCGTGTTTCCGGTGAACGGTGTTGGGATTTTGCCTTTCCCAACAACGAAATCACCAAAAAGGTAAAGGTGGTCAAAACTTCAGGAAAAAAAAATCCGCCCCCTAACGCACACACACACACACACACTCAGACGCCCTCCCCAAGGATGCTACGCTTCGCTTGTTGGGAGATTTTATTATTTGTTAATATACACCTGACCGTTGGTGCTGTCGGTTCCGTCGCTACGAGTTCTTCCATGCTCGAGCAGCACCAGCGAAAAACTCCCTCCCCCGGAGTTCCGAAACGAATGTCGTCCGGTACAGGTCCAAAAGCAAACATTGTGTCCTGCCAGAGCGTACATCCACAGTTTTGCGACAGGAAGAAACGTGTCAAAGACACCAAACATGAGCACCAAATTGCAGGGTTTTCCCCTTGTACCCGCTCCCCGGAAGGTGTCCCAAAGGGATTGGCCTGGGTTTTCCTTTCGCGGAAAAACACAAACATCCCCGACACTGGCAGAAAGGAAGCACCTGACAGTCGGATGCGTTAACCAAGAGGCATTAAGAGCCGGGGTAGGCATATGGAGTAGACATAAATCAATATCCTTGCGTGTGTACGAGCACGGCCACCGTGCGACAGATCCCAAGCTGTCAAATGTCTCTCGATTCGGTGGTGAACGTAAATAGCGACCCGAGTCTGTATGTGACCATGTCCTTCAAACCCCCAGGCCCCCAGGCCTCCAAATATCCCGTGGCACTTTTATCCAACGCAACGGATTGATGGAATCGCAACACACATTCCGACCGTGCCGAGTAGCGCAACGGTGAACGGAGCGCAAACATCCGCACGTGAAAAAAAAAATCCACTTCTAATCCTTCAATCCTACAATCTCTCGGTTTATCCACACTCGAACGAGAACTTCGATGCTAACCGACGGTTGGGCGATGCGTTCGCTTAAGCACACAAACGATCGTTGAGAAAGTCCGTTTTTCCGAGTCCGAATCTCTGCACTGCTTCGCGCCGGCTCTTGCCACGGTTTCGCGTGACCAGCCGTGGTGGTGATGCGCGTGGGGCCAATAAATAGAAAATGAAGATTGAATAATAAAATGCTGTTTGGTGTGATGAATAATTTGTAGGTCAATGAATTTTCCGTCCCCTCCCGGGCTGTCCATCCATCCAGCCGCCAAAAAACCGGCCAATTGCCAAGTCGTTGGGGTTTTGCTTTTTATTGAATGATCCACATTCAATTGGGGAGCTGTTGGCAAGAACCACAACTTGGCTGAGCGTTAGCGTCTTACCATTGCAGAAAAGTTATTCTGAGGTTTACTAGAAAAGTGTTATACTTGTAATAAGTACATCCCGTGTAGTATAACAAACTGTCATACTCAACTGTGACATCTACTATTTTGACTACTCAAGGTGCTGTCAAACAAAAATACTGAAGGAATACTAAACTTTATCAAATATTTCTTTCGAAATAGTCCAGATTCTCACCTTTTTTATTGGGAATTGGAGTCCATCTTAAGTATATTTTGCAGTAAAGAACAAACACAAAAACCTCCCTTTCAAGCTTTTGGCAAGAACCACACATGACTTAGCTTTTGTGTCTTACCATTACGATAAAAATATTCTGAAGTTTACTAGAGAAGTGTCATACTAGTAATAAGTACATCCCGTGTAGTATAACAAACTGTCATACTCAACTGTGACATCTAATATTTTGACAACTCTGCTACTCATGGCGCTGTCAAACAAGAATTTTGAAGGATCCGGAACCTTACCAAACTTTTCTTTTGAAACAGTTCAATTTCCCACCCTTTCTGTTAGGAATTGGAGTCCTTCTTAAGCACATTTTGCAGAGCAACAGCAAACGCAAAAATCTCCCCTTCAATTTCACATCCCGGGGCCAATTGAAAGCGTAAGTAAGCGCTTGGATGAATATTTTAAAACCGACTGTACGGAACAAGCAGCACAAAAAGCACCAAAAAAAACCCAAAATATGGTGAGGGTGGGAAATAGCACCGATTATCTTTCACACCCATACCACCAGGAACATCATTCCCAAAGCGTGCGGTAAGCCTGCAACTTTAAAAATCGCAAACAGACGCCTGGTGGTGGTAGAGTGACAGTAAGACCTTGGACAAACTTTGCCGAAGCCGAAACTTTGCCGTACTGGCATGATGGGCTTGTGTCTCCAGTGTCTGCGTACACGCTTAAAGTGTGGTTTGATGCGTGTGATAATATATTTACAAGCGGATAGACCCATGTAAGCGAATCAGTGATACAAGGACAATGTGTTTGTATTTGTTGTCGTATTTTGGCTAGTGACGGAATGGTAGCAGTAGCAATGCTACTGCTGCTCAGCACTCGTTGGCGTCGTTCCGATCAAACATTCAATCGCAGGATAAACCTTCCATCTGACGTGTCCTTGGGCAGCAATGATAACGATGCTGGCTTATGAATAAGAAATGAAGTGTACGAAGTTTGTTTTTTTTTTTGTTTTCTAGTACCCACTCTTTACCACGAGACGCTTTGAATATCGCATTTGCTTTGTGGTTCTTTGGAATAAACGAGTAAATTTTAAAACATCGCTGATTTTACGTTGAATTTTCTTCACGCCAATGCGTCCTTTCACGTCCTTTGATAAGCATTGTCTTAAAAAGCCTTAAACAATGCATTTAATAAGTTAACTTGCATAAGCGATGAAGTATTCTTATAGTAATGCATCATGACATATAGTTAAATACGTTGAAGTTTGGGAATCGAATCTAGTCTGGAACTGATTATTCGACAACAAGATGAAATAAGTCTAGCAAACCATTGTATAAAGAAAGTAGTAAGACTAATTCACCCTAGCCTTTGTTTTCTTATCATTAATTGTTGATTAAATTATTATTATTAAAATATTTTTTTTTGGCATAATATTTTGATGTTCGGCTCACCATTCGTTTGCGATAGTTCGAAGAGCCGACCACAAGATGTCGCTGCCCTCGAATAAGCATGTCTACAAAATGTACAAATAGATGGCGCTGCTAGCGAAACAGAGAAAACGTTAGAAATATTCAAATTCCTTCGTTTTGGTGGAAAAAATCTGTCGTAATTTTGTTTTTTTTTTAAAGAAAATGTTTATTACTCTAGGCACTGTCCTGAATGGATTAAATTATATACCTTTATTGAACAATTTAAAACTTGCTCATATATCATATTGCTATACGAAAATATGACACATATTATGCTAGCTGTCCACCTCTAATTAAATTACATTTTGTATTGTGGAATGCATCTCTAAAATCAGGAAGTGGAACTGTAAAATATTTGCACATACCGAAAAGAAGAAAATCGGATTATTTCACCATAGAAATTCTTCATTTCTATATTTTTTAATTAAAATTAGTATAAATCTATTGATATTCACGCTGTTTGAAATAAAAAAAATAAACTAAATAAAAAATACTAGATAGCCCTACGAAACATTATGGTATGATATGGACTTATTTGCTATGCAGTTCATACAAAAAATAAATCTTCCATTCCATGTACAATGGTTAACATTTGATAATTTATGATATCGTTCGTCAGTACATAAGTCTCTCCGAATCCTATCTCATCGTCATAATTTTGAACTAATTTTTCTTTCCATCTAAATTTGTACCTTTCACCCGATAGAGACACACACACAATCCTGCACCTATTTGGGCACTCGTCAAAAATAACACAACGTAACATGACGAAGAAACTAGCTTCATATTTCACGCAAATAAATGCCCTTTATCTGATCCCTTTTTTTTGGCACCCCGAGACAACGGGCAAACGGGAAGAAAATGAAGCGAAGAAAGCGACACACACAATCTAAAAAAAAGGTAACGAGCACACGCACTACAAACCGGAAGAAACCCCAAAATTGGAACGTTGCGGAAGAAGGTGATGGGCGACCTAACACCCCTCCTGGTTCCAAAGTGTTGCGCGATCGACGGACGGGAGAATGAAGCAGTAGGACGATGAGGCGAACAGGACATGAAGAAAGCGAGACGAAAGGAACACGAAGGAAGGAAAGCGCAAGCAACAAGGAAGTAACGGAACGAAGCGATCAAGCGGAAGAAATGCACCAATATCACCACAACCGCTCAACGCCGATGGTAAAAGGTAAGGAAGGACCTTCAAACTCCTCGGCAAAACTATCTCGCCGTACAAATGAGAATAGCAGGCAGGGGACACAGCACCAGGAAGAAATTGTAACCGTTGTTTATACCTACCGTGGCATACGCTAGCTGTGCCGATTGCGCTGGGAAAAGGCTTAAAAGGCTGCGGAACGATTCCATTTTTTTTGTTGTCCCTTGGTCGTTCCCTTACCAAGCGCCTTTAAAGATTGCTTTCGCAAGAAAGGGTTTGAGATAGGATTTACTACTCTGGCCAGGAAGATTTCTCCGGCAGGATTCGTTCGCTTTGATCGTCACATCGCCTCGGGTCATTTTTTGATGCTAGCAAACAATTCCATCCAGCTGGTCACCAACGGCCGTCAGGTTCGTCGTGCTGCTACTTACAAGCAATTTATTGCGGTCACAATCGCCTGACCTGTGGAGGGTTGCTGATTCCGGTTTGGTTTTTTTGTGACAATGCTCTTATTTTAATAGGACTGTCATTTGCTGTGCCTAATTCACTGGGCTGCAGTAGTGGAGACAGAACGAAAATTTGCTCACTAATATGCTATTAAAAGGGAGCTTCCATCTGTCCACAATTCTATAAAAACAGTCAAATCGAAGAGGATCCTGGTCATGACACCAGTAAGTGATAAATAAGATTGCTCAGAAAGCGTGACTTAGAATGAAAATTAACCGAAAAACGACAATTCGATGTATTCATCCACTCGAAGACGTTATCTTCTAAAGAACATCTATTGATAAATTATTAGATCTAAATCTTTTGCTTTTACTTTTAATCGCCATTATCCTCCAATGCTTTAATTTCGAATGTATTTCAATTTACAATCCTGTTAAACTTTAAAAATCAATGTGATATTCAAATCAACCTCGAGGTAGAGATATCACTAGCAAAGGGATTTAATTTACGTTCATTCTTCTATCATGGTGAAAAGAGTGATCTACGAATGATCCTGGTCACGGCACCAAAAAGATTTAAAAAAAACTCTTCAGAACAATTATGGCCCAATGAACGGCAAATCAATATGTTTAGCAATTAAAATGTTCAATTCTATTTTCAGGATAGTCTTTAATAAATTGTAAATACTACAACATGACGTTTACCATAAAATTACTGTAGATTTGAATGTATTTCCCTTTTCTGCGATTTTTTTTTAATGCCGAATTGAAATCAATCAGGAGAGACAAACATTAGGAACATTTTTTCACTAATACTTCACTGGGATAGAGCTTTTATGTAGGTACATGCATCCATTAGAAAGATCGATCACTGAAGGATCCTGGTCACGGCACCAAAAAGTCATAAGAAGACTTCTTCAAAATGGTCGTTATTTTCTAAACTATGAGCAGTAATAAGAATGACTATTCGATGCATTCTTCTCCTTATAACACTCCCTTATCTCACAAGGACTTCCATCACATAAATCCGTGTGCCTGCGACATGACTTTTGACCGTAAATTCAACCTCCAATTCTGCATTATCGCAAACATATTTCACATCGCAGTAGCATCGTGCTTTTGCAATTTAATGCGATATTAAAACCAATCAACCGCTCTAATTTATCTTCTCAATTGGTTCCTTTATTGTCTAAAGTCTCGCCTTGCGACCTAACCCATGTACATCGTCGTTCTGCACATGGTTGATCGATTTTCCACAGCCTCCTTTATTCTGATGAACGTTATTTATTTCATCACGTTGCTTGCATTGTTCCTACTGCAAATAGAAATCGCTGGTATGGGATTAAACCGATCCTTACCGCATCGCTTCGCCAAATGAACCATTTTATAGCGCATGCATAACTTACTCTGAATCAACCCCAATAACCCATCCTTCCGGCAGATCCCTTTCATGCTCTGGGATTGCATCTTAAAATTGATCCAGAAATTGGCACTCGAATTCTTGACGCACACACCCCGATCTCATTTCACAGCGAAGGTCCGGAACAAAGGTGGCCGTGGTGCAAATCTTTCCCCGAGAATTTCCAAAATTTCCCCGTGGCAACGGTGATGCATCCTCAACAGTGTAACGGCATTTTCGGGGAGGGAAAGATTAGCAAGAAGCATAAAATGGATAAATCAAGCTTCGTGTGCAAAATACATTTTCCCACTCTCGGGAGCATCGTTGGCCGGCCTCCTTTTATGGTTGCGTATGCACAATCGCATCAATTGCAATTGATTTGTGTGCCTCTATTCTGATTTCCTCAGCGACGAGAACCTTTCCCCAAAAGGTAGCAAAAAAAAGGATATGTAACAGAAACCCTCCATAAAAGGATACTGTAGTTTTGTAATAAATTCTTTTTTGCTTTCGTTACAATTTCCTCTTTAATTAGGACACTTGGGAAGAAGGAAATATCCTTCACCCAAACCCACTCTAATTGCGTTCTGTGAAGGAATGTTGTCTCTTCCCTTTGATGTGCTTTTAATTTCCAAGGCCACAGCTGCCTTTTTTTCTCGCATTTCCCTTTTCCCGAACGATATCGGAATTTGTGTTTAGCTATTTTCTTGTTCGATACAAAGGAACTGTCACAGTGTTGATCGTACCGGGTGCGATAAGCGACTCTCCCACCCCAGGCAGGACGGTCATTCCGTAATCGGCAGGCGTAATTGTTGCATGAAAAAGTGCATTTTCATCGTTCGCAAGGGTGCACATAAGTGGTCACGTTCGCATAGGCCACAGCACGTAATTTAATAACACTTAGTCACATTCCAGCACTCGCACACACACAAATTCCACCACCAAAAAGCGATCTAGTGTGTGCGTGTGGGAGCGTACAGGACAGATGGGCAACAGGACACCGTTTTAACTTCCCATTTCCGTTAAATCACCCGCCGGTGGTCCTGTTTGCTTAATGACGGGAGACAAAAAAAACCGCAGCCCGAAACGGGCCATCTCTCTATTGCCCTACCAGTCTCCATCCCCTCAGCTCATCCACCATGCAAACAAAACTGGGAAGGATTGTCCATACTCATCATCATTAATAATAACAAATACTAAAACAGACTTTACAAACAGCGCGATAAGCGCAAAACCGAAATATGACCGCGAACGGTTTGAATGACACTTTTTTTTCCCCCTTCCGTTCGCTGTCAGCTTGATGGCGCGCGATCGCGTCCTTGCGTCCTGCGATTGTGCGGCACGAAATTAATGATTGCTCGGTCATTTTTTAACGGACCAAACGGACGACACAAACGGTGTTATGGTGACCTTTTTTTTATAACCGTGAACTCGCGATCGTATGGTGATGGTCCTGTCGCTATATAAATCACGCTCGCCGTCCGTTAACCTCGTCCGGCGGGTAAGCACAGATAGGGTTAAAGTTCAATCCGCGAAAGGGACTCACAAAAGGGGTTAGTGTAAGGAGCAGGACCTTCAAGACAGCCCGCATCCTTTGTGGAATACTTTCACCTGAAGAGCGTACTTACACGGGTCCCATCAACATAACCAAATCAGGCACGGAATAGGTAGCTGCACGTCTGACCTGTACGTCACCGCTAACGTCCAGCGTGCGACCTCGCGTGTCCAAGCGTAATGGACACGCGGATCACCTTCCAGCGCTAACCGCGAAAGGACCTACTCCAGAGCGGGATCGCCCCGGGAACAGCTAATAGACCGACAAAAGAGGTTTAGCGTTACGATACGCTACTTCGCGGTCGTTTCCATTTCACGCTGACCGCGGTCATCTGAAGTATATGAGGTTATGGTGTTGTAGTTTAATTTAGAAAACGATCCCAATGCGGCCATAAAGAAAGGGAGTCAGCCATTTAAGCATGTCACCGAATGGGTTTTATTGCATTATTTTGTTGAAGAAGACATGCCTTAGGCATAGGAGAATAAAAGATTCTTTTATACAGTATAACACTTTCTTTACAGTATAACAGTTCATCTTTTTCTTGTACGGAGAGGTTCTTCCCAGGGACTTCACCAACGAATTCTCTATCGTAAATTCAGATCCAGATACCACTGTATAACACTTTTGGACAACTGTTATACACTGTACTCTAAGTATTTAAAATCAATATTTTTAAACGTTCATATCGACTGAGACTACAATTCGAAGAGTTCTGTTATGTTTTAACAATCTTCCGCCTAGCATCTTTATCCCAACGTCCCAAACACCCATTGTACACCAGAACAGGCTCAATCAAGGTTCAATTTTCCGTTAAATTAATCCTCAATCAAACCAATCGGAACCACTGCACCGTATTTCAGCGTTTGCAAACAAAGCTGAACTCGATGCTTAACCCCTTTCGCTCAATCATCGCTGCAGCACCGATTGTTCGCATGCTAGCACATCAAACAAAGGTCCTGCGGGGACATTTTCCATTCCAGCATAATCCACCCAGCGGTTCCCGTTTATTCCATTCTTTTGCCCAGCGGCAGCAAAACAGCAACAGAAACCCCAAGACGTCCGAAACTGCCGGATGTATTGCGGGAAATGGTGAGGAATTCCGGTGCACAGATAAGAACATTCGCTAGCCTTTCACTATTCACACACTCAGGGCCGTACTTTAGGGGCCGTTTACATAACGCTGGCCTACTGTTGGGTCTAGAAATTAGTCCGAGTGTGACACTTTCTCCTCCTTATTCTCTCACGCACCCCTTCCAGTGCCGGTACCCTTTTTTTCCCCGTGGACGACCATCGTGTGAGCCAAACTTCCAAACCCGTGCAAGGACACAGCGTGGAAAAACTGTCAGCAAAATTCCCCTCCGTCAGGTTCTAACTCCACTGACGTAACTCGCTTGCAGTCCCAGCTGGCTCCCGTCAGCCGCCATCCTCGCCGCGCATGTGCGCAAGTACGAGTGTGCTGGCATGTAATTATGGATCGGGAGCGAAATGAAAGGGTGTAATAGCGGCAACCCGAGCGCAGCCATTGTGCGCACAATTACCGCTCGTTAACTCCGGACGCGAAAGGACGTTGGTGGTGATGGTGGAACATGAGAACACGACAGCACCACACAACAGAATGCAAGCTCGCGGGACGGTTTTTCTCACGACTTCACCGCACATCCCTGGGAGCCATTTGACTGCGGTGCGCCGAGATTGACTGCCGGACTCACCGGAGATGGGTTCGCGAGCGTTTAGCCGTCCATCTTGGTCCATTCCGTTTTTCAGTTCTTGCTAAGTGAAAATCCATGTTCTACGGCACGGTGAGTCCACCCTGAGAATGGCGGGATGTCCCGGGACGTTCAGAAGCACCAACCGTGTGATATCTTCATTTTTCCGAATGGCAAAACCGGGATCGGAAACACGGGTCCCGGAGTCGTAAATAATCTCGCAACGCGTCTCGTATTGCACATCCCGAGCACCCGGTCAGAACACTCACCCGCATTTCTCCCAAAATCCTAGTGGCTGGTGAAAGTCTTCCTTTCGCCGGTCAATTGTAAAGCAATAAATTTGTTCCGCCTGTGTAAAACGGAAGGTTCTGAACGGATAGACCGGACTGTCCGTGACCTAGAAAGTATCGCTTCCTGCTTCCAGGCCAGTGAGTTAAATTAGAATGGGCGCATCTCGAAAGCTAGCCTGTGTCCGGCTTCGTACTATTCCACTTAATTACCGATCGGTCAATTCCCGGACCCAGCAGGACTTTGCACATACTTGCCCGAGTTTTCGGGGTCATAAAAATAATAAACCGGGTTCCGGACCACATCATACGGTATTGTTTTTTCAACTGCAGGCCGGCCGTTGTGCTGAAACTGTATCCACCTTCCGAAGTATCGTCTAACCCTAAGGCCCGTTGGGACGTGGGTGTCGGCCTAATTGCAGCCTTCCACGCACCCGCAAACATTCGGAGGGTCGGTTTAATAGTGCAGTTTTTACCGTACCGGAGGGATCGTTTGGCTTCGATGGTGTTTTTGCTGCCCACCGACAAGGACTTTCTGGTGCCCACGTGTGTTCTGTGCGAGTAGCGTGCGTGCGGAGCAACAATTAATTGAGCGCGATCGGTTTTGCGGTAACCCTCCAGTCGCGCTCCATTTGGACACACTTAATGACGACTTTATCTGGTGATCGGGCAGAATGTTCCCTCGGGTGGAAAGCAATGGTCGCCATTTGACGTACATCAGTAATCTCTGGAGGATCTCCACGACTTGGCTGTCGTACTGTCGTCAACGTGTCATCTGTTGTCAGGGAGCTCACAGAAACCTTCCTGTTACCTGAGCACGTGTATGACACCAACAAAGACTACCATCCACGTGTCTTAACCTTCATAAGACGCTCTCGTCTAAACGAACTGATCTCGCACTTCGGAAAGGAAGCTGCTTCTAAAGTGTCATGCAAAGACACCTTCGACTTCGGATCTGCTCGGCAGCTGCTACTGACCACCGCATCCTTTTACAGCAAGGACAACAATGCGCCAACGACAGGCGTTTGGCATATCGCCCAAACAACTCCGAAACCAACCAAGAAAAGGTCAACCTCAATAACGGTGTCTTGATGCATTGAAAGGATCCGTTTTTTTTTTCCTTCAATTCCATTAATCTCCTCCCGGACCAGAAATGACATGCACATCCTTTTATTGCTCTCCCGGGCACGAGGTACCAGAGGTGTAGAAATTGCATCGTTTGCTACCTATCTTCTTTGAAGATCTTGCAGAAAATGGACGACCCAAGAATAGCCGAGGTACGCTTCTTAAAGATCGACACTTTCTCCACACGCTACTCCCGTACCGTCGCCGCTCTGCTGGCATTAGATTAGTTAAGGTTCTATTGTGCTTGATCGAAGATCCGTAAAAGGGGCCACGCCGGGTGCAGTGTTGTTCTTCATTCCGTCTTCAGCATCTTCAGTATCGGTGTCTCGCATTGTTACGCAGTCCTCCCGGGCGAGGACTCTCGGTGATCAAGGGATATAATCGACTGTACACACACACACACGGCAGCTGCAACAACGACTGATTTGCGACACCTTCGGGACGAAATTACCCAACCCAAGAATGGTTTTTCCAATGCTTGGCTATCCCTCTGCCACAGATTGCACTAAACGCGAACAACACAATCCATATTTACTTTGGATCGGGTCGTGAAAGGTGTGTGATTTTCCGCAAAATTTCTACCGATCGCCAATTTGTCTCCGGTACGGAACGATCGATCAAGATGCAACGAAATTTCGGGGTTTTTTTTTCTCCCCATTTGAAGAAACAATTTCTCTATCCATTCAAAACTTCTAAAGGAAAGCGGTTTCTTGCCGAATGGGAAAACAACATTTTTCATCCATCACCATAAAATGCGCTCAATGCAAAACCACGATCGGGAAGGTGAGAAAATTGTTTAAATACAATTCATCATCGTGCTGCCTAACGTTTCCAGGGAGGCAAAATAATAAATGATTCGCAGCCCGCCAAAGATCATGCAAACTAATGCAATGAAATTCAATCTTTCCGAGTGGAACCATTTTTCTTACCTAATAGGAATGTGAAAATTTCATTACACAGCATATTCCTTTCATTCCCCGATGAGATGCGCGATGAGACGTCACTATTCTAGCTATTCCACTTTGGGAACATTCGGAACGGTGGTGCATAAACTTTCCTACCCAAAAAACCCAAGTGCATCATCACGCATCAGCATTCCCATGCACCTTCACGACGGAAAATTAAACTCTCCTCAGTTAAAAAAAAGGCCCTTCGGCAAGTAAACACGCTTCCACGGGCCCGGTATTTGCATAAAGTACAAATAAAAGCAACAGTATTTTCATACCGCCGTCAATCTCGTCCAGGGAAAGCATCAATGAAAGAAAAACCACCCCTCCACCCTATCTAACGAGCCACAGTTCGTCGTCAACCCGACTCTTTCCCGGTTGCAAAATGCAGCCAGCTCAAAAATTCATTAGCTTCTCATCAGAAAACTCTAGGCGCTAGGGGAGGAAAAGGGCCAGTTTTGTCTTCATTTGCATATGACACATACCTTTGGCCTGAAAACATACCGGCCCTTGCAACTTTCGTCCTGCAAACAACCGATCTTCCCAATCAGAAGGTGCCCCTGTTACTTCATCATTTCCCGTGATTGATGCGTGACTCGTAGCCGTTTGGCTAAAAACGGAAACGAAACGCTTGATTTGTCGGTAAGAAACAGCTAAAAGAAGCAAAACAAAAAACACAACACCAGGGAAATGAACTCGTTCGATCGGTTTTGCTGCTCCTGTGCCGCTAATGTTCACAAGTTTGTTCGCCTGTCATGACCCTCCTATTGAGCGCGGTTTGCATACTGTTGGGCGCATCCTCGGAAGTCCTGTTTCTTGTCGTTTTTTTTTTGTTCTTACTATTTGCCACCATTACGTGCAAGGACTCCCTTTTGCGAATGCACCACACGACACACAACATGTTGTGGAACATAAAGAAGGGGATTTGCCCGTTTCGTTGAAGCAATCATAAGGAAGTGCTTGGTGCGAATGTACCAAAAATACCCAACCCAAGACGTCGCACAGCGGATGAAACGAATAGCAAATGTTTTGCAGCCTTTCAGCATGACCTCCGGCAAACTCGAGAAGCAACATGGTGCACATGTACGCCGTGCTGGACATCGAACTTCCTACCCCCCCCCACAGCAAAGCTCGCCCGGAACTCCATTGCACCAGCATCTGTCCGTATTTGCATAAACCGTTTCTCAAACCATCTTACAAACAACGCTCTCCTAACTACTGCTTTGTTCTCGGAGGGTTTTTTTTTCGCTTCTTGCGCCACAAAAACGTTGCTTTTAAAAATCCACCGTTTCTTTCCCGTTGCGTTAAACCGCGACGTTGCGTGCGGTTTCGCCGGAGCCTCAGTGTGGATCCTCGCTTCCGTATGGCAGGGAGTACTTCTTCCTGTCAGTGGTACAAATAATGATAGCTGTGCGTCTGTGTTTTTTTGTGGTTTTTTTTCGTCTCTATGCCTCCCAATTCTTGGACGATTTCTTCGCCCGAAGAGCCTCGGTTCCGATCTGTTCGCCCAAACCGGCCAACTGTCAGCCGTACCCGAGAGGATCAATGACACTGATGGCTTGCTTGCAGAAAAGGGGCTTTTACACATCCAACTAGAAGCCCTGGTAGTCCGAGGTGGTAGGTGTGAACAAGGATACCGGCAATCCTTTTTCCCGGGTATCAATCAACGATCACGACGCCGGTGGCTTAAGTCATCACAAAATTAATCTCATCCTCAAAACATTGGACAACACTCCTCAAGACGCGAGGAGTCGGCGCGTCGTTGACAGATCGGGAAGCTGCGCAGCTCCGAGGCTCACAGGCAGCTCGGGTTAAATGATCGCGCGCAGGATCATATCTTCCCGGTCGGGATGAGCAAAAAGATGCGACCGGTCCCGGTCCGATGGGAAAGTATCCGGTTTCCATCAGCAAACCGGGCGCTTTTCCTTGCACGGCGTTGATCGGACACACCCGGCCCCTTTTGGGTTGCGGAAAGCGAGACGGACCTTAAGTCCGTGTGTGGGAAACTTGTGTAGGTGCAGGTCAAGCGGTACCGGATCCAGTTTCCTTCGTTGATGATATTTTCAAGTGCAATTCTAACGCACCCGAGTGCAGTCGTTCGAAGGGCTTCCTTATGGTCGCTTTGAAAGTTCACACACGCCTCGAGGCGTCTTAGTTAGACGTGGTGCGCATTTTCTGCTGCAATTAGATACTGGAAGTTTTGATTTTCTCTGTCACTGTTTCTTCTGCCGGATCGTCATTGAAGGTAAATTTGAAACAATTTGGAACACAAAAAAAATTGTTAGAGAGAATAAAAAAAACTCCCAAGGACATAAGGTATCATGTAGGAACATAAGGTATCAAGATGAAGGGTTTTATACGATACGGTTAAAGGGATCGTCCCATGCGATCCGTACTCATGTTTCTGTCTAATGTTTACATTTTTGCCCCAAATTTTCATTCATAAAACCCCAACCATTTCTGCTCATCACTTGGCTGGTGGTCTTTTCATTTAAAGCATTCAACCAAGCTCAAATTACACGGCAAAAGCCGTCGACGTCATAACGAAGGCGATAACGAAATTCTAGACATCTGCAACCGAATTCTAGAATCACACAGGAGAAATCTAAAATTTCACACAACATTGACGCATTATTAGGGCAAATAAATCAGAATTAGCTATGCGCCCTGACTATTTCCGCTCTAGATCGCGAATTGCATCTATTTCTTCAAGAAATTCCCATGCAGTACGGCAGGTCCCTACAACCACGTATGTTTACAAGGCTCTTCAGTTTTTTGTTCCCAGCTAATCGATTTCATTTTCCTACTTTACGAGCTCAAGCGCTCGCAGCACAATTAAATGTAGGCTTGACAAGAAAAAAAAAATTCGGTGATCTTGCAGGCAAATCGCAAGATCCTCACAATAGGCTGGAAATTACATTCACAAACTATGCGACTTCGCTTTAATTAAGGGGGCCACGTCCACCAGCGTGACTGATTGGCTGTAGGGAGAGGACAGAGCAGTTTTAGAAGCAAAGCAAGTAAAAAAAAATCAAAGGTCCTCAGGTTTCTTCGATCAAATATCCTCGAAAATGTCCCTTAAAAATCAGGCCTTATGAAAATCGGGATGAAAAAAATGAGTACGTCACTCTTAAATAATACTCCTAACGAGTGCTGTTGAGCAGGAAGCAAAAAAAAAGGCCCATACCCCAGGAAGCCATGATGACAAAGCAAGTAAAACACATAAAAATCCTAAAATCCTCTTTATGAAGCTGCCTGCCAAAGCGGGCGAACAATTTAAACAGAATCAAAAAAGCGAATTGTCCCAACAGTCGGATTTTACGACCAACCTATCAACGGCGTACCGTACCGAATGAAGCACCCCGCGTACATGGCGACCACGTGGTGTAAGGTTTTTGGCTATTCCATCCAGAAACCCAGCTGGTGTCCATGGCCAGGTTTGTAAACGGAACGTAACAAACGGGACGCGCAGAAATTGCAGCGAATTGCATCAAGGAAGTTCCGTTCCGGGTTTGTGATGATGTCTTCCGACTCGATCCTCCCCTTTCGAGTTTCAGTTCCCGATCACGGGTGTCCTTTCACTTTCGCTTTTTGGGTCACACAGCAATGATTGGGTTTCCCTGTCCATTCCGGAAGGAAGTTGAAAGAAAGCGGCTTTCGTCCCGGTTCGATCAAGATGATAGAGTTTTTTTTCCCCCTGTCGTTTTCTCCTTAACTACCTTCCTAATGCCATCGCAGGACCCTTTTCCTGTGCGAATGCCTGGGTCAAATCAGGCGCAGAGAAAATACGGCCAAAGGTTCATAAATTTCTCCCATCGTAGACCTTCTCAGGGTGGCAGTTTTTCT
The DNA here is from genome assembly GCF_943734725.1 of Anopheles marshallii. Taxonomy (NCBI): domain Eukaryota; kingdom Metazoa; phylum Arthropoda; class Insecta; order Diptera; family Culicidae; genus Anopheles; species Anopheles marshallii. The sequence continues at coordinate 78,310,271 of NC_071326.1, read as the reverse complement.
TCCCGGCACGACCAGGTACGGTCCATTATCCATCATCTAACCGCTCAACGTCAACGGCGTGAACGGACGGACGCGTCCCGTAAGACAACGGTGTGTGCGAAAGAAGCGTTACGCCGGGGAGAACTTGGGTATCGCAAGCAAATAAAAACATTATCAAGCGATCCCTTTTTTTCCCCGGTAACGCTGGAGCCCAGGTGTATTGCATTGCACAAGATCCCTTACCTTTGTACCGTTGTCCTCAAGTCATTTCTTTCGAGTCATTCTGGAACATCGCACCGGGTCTCTTCCGGATGTTTTGGAACGAGCTGGAGATTGATCTAGTTTTTTTTTCGTTGTTGTCCCAGCTCATGAACTCATCTCTGCCATGCTCTGCAACACATAACCAACCGAGCATGGACGGTTCTCAATTCTGAGGGATTAATTTTGGGGCAGATGAGAAAGTACTTTAACGACGCGTCTGAGCGTGCACTTATTAGAAATGCATTGAGATTCCGGATGCGGATGAATGGAGATCCTTTTCCCATTATGCCTTGCTGATGCAGTGTGGTATTACCTATTACCAGCAAGCTATCGCTGCAGCACCTCTGCAACCTTCGAGTTCTAAGATCCCCGCACCGGGATTTGTGCGCAACTCTGGACGAGATCCTACAGCTTCTGATTACAACCGACATCTCGAGACGGGGACCTAAATCTCTGCAAAAAAAAACAGCATTAAGGACTGCTGCTGGGCACCTTCTTCGGGTCCTTTTAGCAGCTGCACGCGTGGTAAGATGTTAAACCCTCGAGCTCCTCCCGGGTTGTATCGCCCACGAGGCAATTTGCTACATTGTCCACCGCAACTTCCCGCAGCTTTCTCAGGTGTTCCAGTGCAGCACGTGCCTTTTCTTTGTGTTCCTGCGATGGTTTTTTTTGTCTTTGACCAACTTTTTTTTTTTTGTTTGGCTCAATGCTGTTGATCTTCGGCGTCGTACAAGATTGCATCCACCCTGAAGCATACCGTCGCTCTTAGACGCAACAGCGTCATGGCAGGCCTCATCTGGCAATTCCACAGCCGCCCGGGCAAAAGGATGTTGGATGCAAAAAAAAAACTACTAAATTAAACACGCAAACAGACAAAGCCAACGACGTGCGGGTAACCGGATTATGAAGTTTTCTTTCCACTTCTTGTGCCAGTTCCCCATCGTCTGCTGGCGGTGCGCATGTGCATGGGAGATTTTTATTTGTTTACACTTGCGCTGGCTCCTTGCGTACTTACTCCTTCGTGGCTGGCAGCTGTCAACAGCACGGTCTGCTACGGGTCTGCCCCGAGGGTGGCTTTTTGCGCAAAGACTGAAGCAGAAAGAGAGAGAGAGCAAAAAAAAACTAAATGGAAAACAGCCCACACGTCCCACAAAGCCAATGAAGGCCAATCGATTCGGTCAGCGAAGCGAAGCAATGCGATCATTCCTTCTTTCTTGCAGTTTGGTTGTTGAATGTTTACCAACAAGCAAACGGAGAGCGGGTTGAAAACATTGTGCACGTCGAACAGTTGTACAGCAAATTGTACAGCAGAAGGCAACGACACTACAATAATTAAAACGAAAAGGTGTTTCGGCGTGCAAGCTGCAAATGCGTCCCCCGATGCCGAAACGATAAGACACAGTTTTGATAAACCAATGTGCTAATGAGGCGTGGAGGCACAGGAAGCAAAATAGAGGAATAATGCCGATTGCTTGCTGTTTGCGACTGCACTGCAGTGCACAGATGTTATCTGTTTCGGTACAAAAATGCGGTATGACATAAAATCTGTTCAAATATTGATCTTCGCTGAATACATTGTATGCAGCTCGGTGTATTTAACCCTTCAATGCCAGTACAGGTGTAGGTGAGTCACTTTTGGAGATCTTCGGTTTTAGACCACTAATGTGCTGTGTATGACAGTCGCGATCTATCAGGTTGTTAAAGGCAAAGAAGAAGATCGTTGCGTTATCCTCAGTTATTGTACATATGACTCGAGTAGTCGACAATCAAAGAGGAGTGGATGTACCCTTGAATATTACTGAATAATTGGAAGTTTTTTCAGAAGAGTCATTCATATGAATCTTTGGTGAGTAGTCATTCAATTCAGAAAACAACTCTCAAAAGATTTTTGCATGCTCAGGGCAGAGGGTGGATCATGCACCTGAGTGAAAGAGGAGTGGATGTACCCTTGAATATGACTTAAGAATTGGAAGTCTTTTCAGAATAGTCATTCATATGAATCTTTCGGGAGGAGTCATTCAATTCAGAAAACAACTCTCCAAGGATTCTTGCATCCTCAGAGCAGAGGACGGATCATGCCCCTAAGTGAAAGAGGAGTGGATGTACCCTTGAATATGATTTAAGAATAGGAAGTCTTTTCAGAATCTCATTCATATGAATCTTTCGTGAGGAGTCATTCAATTCAGTAATCAACTCTCCAAGGATTCTTGCATCCTCAGAGCAGAGGGCGGATCATACCTCTGGGAAACCTAAAGAGCTCATGCTCATAGACTCCTAGATCGAGACAAAATATCCTTGTCTGATGTCGTGAATCTTAGAGGATTCTTGAAACTTTGACACAGAAATTCAGATTTATTCATACATATTAATGAATCTGAATGCTGATTCATCCAACACTAACTGGGAACTCATCAGTCATTAACTGTAGAGCAACACTGCAAGAATGAAGATGAAGAGTCCTCAGTAAGTCCAATCTTATGAAATGACATGCTCATAGGTTCTAGGTGTAGATTCATCAGATTCATCCAACACTTACTGGGAACTCAACAATTAACTATAGTGCAACACTGCAAAAATGAAGATGAAGAGTTCTCAGTAATTCCAATCTTAGGAAATGCCAAGTTGTCAGGAAATTGGATCTCCATCTGAAAACAAAGTTCATGAACGTCACCCCGTAAGGTTTTAGCTATTTACATTTCATTCTCACAAGTTTTGCTCACAGTTTTGCTGCATCCCGGTTTACCAGCATACACGTTCAATGAATCGGTGAAAGTCCAACACATTAGGATACGCCCTTCGACCACCTACTGCACTGCGCGCTACCTGCCATAATCTCATCATTTGCAACCCGTGCAACCTGAAACCGTTGGCCTTTTTGGTTTAAAATTTGCAGTACACATCAACAAAAACTACAACCCGCAAGGCGAAAAATAAGGAGTGACAGAACGCCATTAGCCACTTTGTTTTCCTTGCCACCGACCACATCGTGGGTGATTAGGTACATTCCTGCCTGTTGCAAACCTGACCACTCGGTAACACTCGAACAGCCTTTGACACCCTGCGAGCCGGGGCAAACCAGTTTCTTCGCCGGATGAAGGGGTAAGCAAGAAGGCAACCACAATGGGAATCGGGTGTAGAAAACATTACCAGAACCACACACACACACACAGTAGTTCGTTCATGTCCCAATCCTCACGGCGGTCTTCTGTTGCCTCCCGTTGACAGGTTGAAGATCGCCAAATCACTGCACAAGATCCCAGACGAAGCGTCTTTGGTCCTTTTTCGGTACAGCTTTCGGGTTGAGAAAAATGAATGCCTTCCTCGTTCGCCTTTCGAGAACGGCATCGATTAAGCAAATTTAACTCGACCGCGTTCCGGATACCTGCGCTGCACTAGCAGAGCGCCTTCTGGGCAGGTCGGAACATTGGCAAACACTATGGTCGTGGGTTCGGGTTTTGTACGGTCCGATACATCTTTCAGCGCTCGTCGGTGCTTTGTGCGATCCTAGCACGTACACGGCAGCAAACCCACCAACAACAACGAAACAAAAAAAAAACCCCGGGCTCTCTGACGGATCGATTTACGGTAACAAAACGCAGTTCACAAACCATGAGGAAGGTGGAAAGCAAAGCGGAACACGCAAATGACCATCATGCCGGCACTAAACAGTTCAGACAGCAGCTCCAGCAGTGAACGAGAGACGTTCCGCTGCGGGTTCATCGTTGTGTGCCCGCGATCCATTAGAACGTTAGTTTTCACAAAAAAAAAGGAAAGACAATTCCGAAAGGATCCCACCGCCAACTAGGTCGGTGATGGCGCAGGAAGAACAGTAACCGCACCAAACGGTGCGGTAATGATGTTGCTTGAATGCTTGTGATTTCTCTACAGTTTCATCGATATGAGAATAAAAAAAAACTGTTGAAGCCATGCTCGTTGGTTTAGTGTGCCAAGTTTTCGCCTTTTGAAGATCACTGAGTAGCACCCCTGCTCTTGATCCGGATCCAACTCTAAACGGCGTGGAGGTGAGCAAAAATTGGACAAGAATAACGTGTGCGCTTCTTCAAATCAACAAGCAAACGGCCCGTGTACATCTTCCAGGGACACCGATCGTACAACGTACAACAGCAACAACCACTCTCGGACCACCAGAATGTCCCAGGGATAGCAGAAAATAAAAAAACACATCAGACCGTACGCGATTAGGAAAGCAAATACTTTTCGGCACATTTTCCGTGGGCAATCCGGACTTGGGTCCGGAACCTGATTTAAGCAAGCCTCAAACCGGACGGTCTGTGTAGATCTTCCAAATTATTTCCACCAAACGGTATAGAATTGCAGCCCCGGGGATGAGCAAACAGGACCGGCCCAAACAAGCTTCTCGTTTGCAGCGGGGCTGTAAAGCAGGAATTCGACGGAATTCGGCTCTGGCCGGCCGCGCATATCCTTCTCCAGCACGAAAGGGCCTAATGTGAAGATTGTTTTTTTTGTTTCCCCCCCCCCCCCCCCCCCCCCCCCCCCCCCCCCCCCATTTTCCCACCCATCTCTTGTGGTGCTTCCTTTTTCCCTCTCTTGCACGGTTTTCGGCTGTTTATTTATTCAGCAAACACGGAGCTTCCTTTAGGTTACCCCCGCAATTCCCGACCGCCAAAGTCCCTTTAATCAGCGGGATGGAAAGCGAGTATCACGATTTTAAATTGACACCTTCGCCGTATCGCTGGGGTGGGCTCTTTCGGATCGCATGTGTTCCCGATCGCCCATAAGTACGTAAGCGTACCCATTGTTCCGACTGGTTGAGAAACGCCCGAAAAAGGATCGTTGTGCAACGGAAAGAGACACATTATTGCACATTCCAACGCCGATTCGATCTATTTGTCTTGTCCGTATCTCAGCGCTAGATAAACTTTTACAGCTCCAGCGAAAGGACCTGCAGCTACAGTGTCCGTCCACTTTTGTCTCGAGTGAGTCCTTTTGAGATTGAAGATAGAAAAAGAAATAATATTAATACACGGCGCAGACACACGGATCCTCTCACATCAAGGATAATGTGCCGGTGGAGATTCCGCACCGAGATCCCGAGATCTTCCGAGAATGGTGAGTGGGCAGGTTGGCACGGATAGCGCTCGTTGCCTGTCGGCAGCCAGCGAGGGTTGATTTATTTCTTCCATCATTAGAAAAATGCTCCGTGAAAGAGCTTAATCAGAGGTCCGGGGAAGCCGCTACGTGAGAAATTGGAAAGGTCCTCCCGGTTTAGTACCCGAGCGGGACCTAAACAACCAGGGGAGAAAAAAAAATGCTCAATGGTGCAGGATTTGTGAGACAACAAGAGAATCTCCCTGTCTAGGGCACATCCGTCCACCTTCACGGAAGGTAACGTTTGTTTTTCCGCCAACCGTTCAAACAACAATCGTTTAGCAGCACATCGTGGGATGGCTAAACAAGACGCTTGAATTTCACCCGTGAGGTGGCACCGGCCGTCGGTGGAGGTGCTTTTATAGGGCCTGATATGGTAGTGATCGAAGGTGGTGGCCCAAGGGTGTCTGGGGAAGGATTTGAAGAATTAGCAGGTAAACAATTTCCGACCAACAGAAACGAATCCTTCGCGGGTTCCCAACGCATTGCGCGCGAAGAATACGGCTGCAGGACGTGCAAAAGCGGCTCCGCCACCAAAATAAGTCGTACAGTCATTCACTTCAAGTACCTTGTAATGAAAGCTGCAAATAAAAAAAAAAAAAAACACACACACACACACATTTAATGGACAGGTTACGGAAGATATACAAAACGACGCATAATAATCTCATACGTACAATCGAACATTCCGTTCCCCACCTCACCCACTACGGGACCGGCCGGGTCAATCGATCGATGGCGGCGAACAATTAAGTTGTTAGAACGGATCCGTTGGCCGTTGGTTTGTGGCCCATTACGGTCGTTAGTTAGTAGCGGCGGGCGGCGGGACCCGCTCTTCATGTCGATCCACCGATCGATAAATGGATTGCGCGCCTGAAGGATAAGGCGCAAACGGAGGAAAAAGAACCACATCATCCTTTTCGGTGATGGCGGATGTAGCGCCGATCAGCGCCACCGTCTTTTAGCGAAACGATTACCCAACCAAAGTCACTAAAAGGGACGAGGGGCGAGGGGGGGCGGGGTTTCTTCGGTTCGGACGTTTGTGCTTAAACGTCCAACACTGGCACCGAACCGTTCACACATCAAGCTGTGTGTGCCGAGATTTCAGGTTTTGGATTCTTGGCAGTTTTTTTTTTATCGCTCTCTGCTATGCTCGGACCTTCAAGCCCTTACGCTTCCTTTCCCGGGTTTTAGGCAGGTCCCACAGAAACAAAAAAAAAAAAACGTGGCCAAATCGTTTGAAGGATGCTAAAATTGTTCGGAAGTCCCTACGCTGCTTGGTTCGATGTTCGGCGCTGCGTCCATGACGGGGCTTGGGTTTTGCGTTCGTTTCACGCACCTCATCCTTACGTCCGGCGTCTGAGCTCCCGGTCGTCCTTCGCCCGTACCGCCTGGCCCGTGCCAAACGCGTCGCCGGGTGCTTGCGTGCGATGGAACGCCATTCAGCCGCGCTCGGTCGGGGGGAAAACGACAAACGGCCCAGCAGCATGGAAGCAGTTCGTCTGACAAAAAAAAAAAACGAGAAGCTAAGAAAGGCACATTTACGTGTGTTGGTATACCGTCAAACTAAAACAGGATCGTTAGAAGCGACAGCTTGGTAGCTACGGAGGGTTTGCCCCTGTTTATTGCCATACCTACCTTTCTTGACGTCCTGAAGAAAACGAAAACCCTACTGCACCGACAACGGTCCAGGTGTTTCGTTCTCCATGCTCTCCTTCCCCAGTTTCCACCAGGCCGCCCTATGTTGCCGCCCTTCCGTTTCCCCCCCCCCCCCCCCCCCCCCCCCCCGAAACTCCAGAAGCTATTGTGTTTTGTGCAGCGAGACGTCCCTACCAGCTCCCGGGTCAACGCGTCTGGATCCTTACATGGAAGGAAGGAAGAAAAAAAACCCTGATCTTTAGCCGTATGTTATTGTTCGTACATGTTCTAGCTCCCGGTTCTAGCACCACTCCAGCGAGGGGCTCGATCTCCAACATTCCCTCCATTAGGAGACGCTTCAAGCAACAAAAAAACCGTTCCTCAACTAGCAAACCCCATTTTCGGTGTGACTTTAAGAAAACAAAACCTTACCTCCCTCCAAACGGCACGCTTTCGTGAAACTCGTGAACCTTACGGCCCACTGCCAACTGGATCACTTTACGGTTAGAACAGGACCTACCGATCAATGGTTACGACTTTTAGAAGCGAAGCGTTCCAACGAAGGTGGCACGTTTAATTCGTCTCACCGCAACTGATGTCGGTGCTTCGGTCCCCGATGGTATGCAAGGAACTGCATCCACATCCGGGGTCATCTTTAGCAAAAAAAAAAGCTAGCCCTATCCTTCCCATTTGAACACAAAATTCCTCTAGACCTCAAGATTCCTGCAAACTCCCGCACATGGCGCTGGTCAGGTTAAGAAAACTTACTGACTCATAACGAATTACGCCTCTGGTCGCCGCTCGACAACCAGCCGAGCAAGAGGTCACACTTCCTTTCCAGCAAAAACGCACCCTTCCGTAAACGAAACGTCCCATCGGGGAAAGGGAACCATGGTCCAGGCTAATTTGTTGACATCTTTCCAGTGGAATGTTTTACTGCTGAAACAAAACCCACAAAACTGGGGAAGACACACTTTGCACTTCGTACATGCTGTACGCACTGTCAGCGATCCATCTCCGGCCATTCATTCATTCACTCGCCGCGACATTCTTCTGGTCCATCTGGTGAATCGTGCGTCAAATCGGCTAGCGTGCTGTTCCGTACAGCCGAACACTTCCCAACATTCTCCTCCACCGAACCGGGGTGGTTGATCTTTGTCTGGCAGTTGTTCTTTTGGTGGTGGTTGTCTCGCAATCAAAAGTATTATTTTTTTTTTCCTTAACGGCTGATAAACATAATGCCATAATGGAGCGTGTTGCTGTTTAGAGGCTGCTATCACAACGGAACCGGTTCACCATTGTTGAGGCACCGGGTGGCATTCTTCACTGCCAGATGCCCGTCCAATGCACGAAGATTCTCGCCCTGTGACTGTGTCTTTTGTATTAACGAATGGTGAAAAACCACACACGTACTGCTGGCGCATTACTTCCAATGATCAATATATTACACTGGTTAAATGCAATTGTCGCTTCGCTTGGCGCAGGGGAATGAATCTCGTGTGCGGGTATTTCCATCGAGGAGGAGGGGGGTGGGGGACGGTCACGGATATCCCGGAGTCTCTCTAATCTTTGCCTGCCGTACCATGTTTGTCGGTACTTGAGATTTTACAATCAAACCTTTTCCCACTGGGTTTTGGAGGTAGTGGGCTGAGGACATCTCCAGATTTCTTAACCTTGCGCCCTTTGTTGGTGCGTTTTTGGGAAAGTGTCTCATGCTGATAGTGGAAAACGCCATCGCTGAGCAGGCGAGAAATGGCGAAAGCAACAAATGGTGCAGCTATTTCGGCTTAAGTGCTTTGTTGTTTTTGCCTTCTAATGCCCTTCATTCCGTTGTTTTTACCCGACGACTTCGATGCCTAGAGGGATCCCGGCCTGCCCAGAGCTCTCATCGCACCGGGTACACAAACATCCACCGGTACAAGTTTACAATGGCGTTCAGGAATCTTTGTACGTAAATTTTTCCGACCAGACACTCTGCAGGCTATGGCAGCGGCAGAAAAAAAATAATCTGCCGGCAATATGTTGCCGATTCGTGTATCATTAAGCACTCGCAAACACACAAAGTCAACAGGCGAGGTTTTATGGCCGGGTTGGTCCTTCGGGTTTGGGTGTTAGGGACGCACCGCAGGTTCCAGAGTGTCCCAAAGTGGCAGGACACACGCATAGGACAATGGCAACTCGTACAACAATTTCACTCCAAACGGCCCGAGTGAGCTCCGGGCTGCGCTATTCCTGGAAAGATTGTAAACCAATTTCAGTCCGGGTGTGACGTAAAAGTTGCCCAAGCTCTTACCTTTTTTTACCGGAGGTGTTCACACGGGACGGATAAAGATGATCATAAAATCCAGGCTCGCGAGAAATTGACAAACTTTTGCCATTGGGGCCGGTTCCGAGCCGCACGCGGTTTTGTCTACGGGTGCGGTGTGCGTTTTGACCTTGAGGATGTGTTTCACTGAACTCAGGGGTGGTTCGCGTTCTTCGAGATGAGACAGCAGGCGGGGAGTCGCGCGGATTTAGCGTGCCGCCTTTACTGCTGCCCGTCCAACCAACTCCCCTCCCGGGCGCCCCATCTCAGCGCGATCGTGACCGTAAGTGTATGAGTTGTGTTTTATTTTCGTGTTCATTTTTATTCCCCCCGTATGTGTGTTTTTGCCTCACGACCCGCTTCCTTTTTCTAATACAAATCAATCCTCCGGACGGCATCCGGAGCTGATGCGTTGATAGCGCGCCGAGTGCTTCACACATTGTAAGGAAGCGGACACTTGACACCGTGCGAGGGCACGGGGCAGACATCAGGCGTGATTGCAATAGAGCGCGCGCTGAGGGAGGTTTCGCCTGATAAAGCGGCAGATAAAGAGCATTCCAGCGCTCATCTACTAAAATCCCAACCGAAGGGCGACGGTTGACGCTCGCGTATGGCTGCAATAGGAAGGAAAGGCAAAACATTGTTATTACCAGGTATGTTTTAGTCGTCATGCCCTTCAAAGTACGTACGTTCTGCCAAAGGAAGGAAGTACGGCAAATTTATAATCGGGTAACTGCTGCTGCTGCCACAACTCTGTTGTTCGATAACTCTCTAATAAGCACTTGGGGCTTGCGCAAAAGGGCTTCAAATGGAAGGCTCTCCATGTATGTTTTTTGTTCTACTGTTTGCGCTTAGTTTCGATATTGGTCCACTTGATTGCTTCCAAACGATTGGTAAAGATAGTTCTTAGCTGGGTTGATTATTACTTTTTTTGTTGTTATTGCTTCTTGCGCCCATCATTTGTGCGTGTCTTGATCCTCGGACGGCCGGTTTTTTTTTTTCGTTTTCGTTCGGTTGTGCACTAAATGAAACAAGTTATGCTGCGGCCACTGCTGCTGCCGGTGGTGGGGATGATGTGGTTCGTGGTCAACCCTTATTGCTATGTGGGAAACGATTTCCAAATTTATGAATGGCCGAGCAAAAAATTAACATATCTTACGAGTGGTCCGACAGCACATTCGCACTCCACCACCGTCTACCGTCGTTCGCCAACCCACCGGGGTGACTCGTCCATCTATCGTCCTATTAGTGGAGTTAACGCGTTTGCTGACGTGAAGGATGTTGGTCCGGAATGGACGGGGCTTTCTGGAGTGGGACTGGAGGGCGGGCGGTGTATCAGCAACGGGGCACCAGGGGTGATATTGTATTGCCCGCACACACAGTACGAAATCCTTATGCCGTGCCGGGGTGGTCGCTTTGTTTACAAATCGTTCCATCTCCGAGACCTTCTCCGGGGGATGCCACCTTCTCACCCTTCGCGCATCGCAAAAACCGGCTCACGACGACGACGAAGAACGACGTCCCCAGAGAAGAAGTCCGTCAAGCGCACAAACACACGGACATCGCGACATCCGCTCAAATACCGTCGCAGAAATGGGGAAGGAATAGCAGCAACAAAAAAAAAAGTGCCATATCGTCGCACAATAATGTGGTTCCAGTTCCACTATCCTCGGTCTCGGCTGTTTTCTTCTGCTTGTTCTTCAGCCACATTTTAAGCTATTTGGTGCGCATATGCGCACAGCTGGAATGGAATGATTTCAGTGTTTTAAAGGAAAGCTTCTGTATTGTGCCGTAATCGGCTGTTAGCAAAACACACAAATTAAGCAAGAAAGTATCAAAATCTTCTAACTTTGCAAAAGCCAACACATGATTACTAATACTTAGCCAAACAAAAAAAAGGGAAGAAAAGGTGGAATTTTATTTCTTTCATATGCGCACACACAATTGAGCATCCCTGCAGCACGTTTCCGTCTCCTTTTTTCGTCTCTTTCGCACAGTACAGTGACTGACAAACGGAATGAAAACAACGGCTATGAGAAAGGTCTCATAGTTCTGAAGTTACGTGAAGTTCCAACAATTTCCTATTGTTTTTGTCAAATTTAATTTTAAAATTTCCTGCTTACGGGGTTAGTCCTGCTTACGGGGAATGGGTTTGGAAGCGGTTTTGTGCCGGTTTTGTCGCGTGAATACGGGCACTGTTACCAAATACACCACCCAAAAATTGACATTCTACTGTATTTAATGTTAGGTTTTTTCTTAACTCAAATTAAAATATTCACATTCTTGTACTCAAATCAATTCATCATAAATAATCACACCTTTATTCCCTTCCGTTATAGCTTGTGCTAAAAACATTTTTTTTTAGATCATCTGCAACATCTTTTCCGCTTAGCACTGTATGTAAGTGAGCTGCGCGCACAACTTTTCTCTCTCTCTCCGTGCGATCACTCACTCTCTCTCTCTGTGCGCTCGCCAATCGAAACACGCACACACAGGCACGACGCAAAAACACCGAACGAAGAACAGACTTTGCCGTCTTCACCTTTTGCTTCACATCTTCAAAACCTTCCAAACAGGCAAACCGGACGGTTCGCAACGATCGCGCATTCGACAGCTCAAACATCCAGTCAGCAGAAAAAGAAAACAGTTCAGTGTGGTTTCTGACCCGCCTCGAACCGGGTGCAACTGGATGGGTTTGTGACAAGAGTAAACGATAACGATAAATCATCCACAGCAAGGCTTTTTTTTAGTGGTGCTCCCAGTTGTGGAGAAGTGTGAATATAAGTTCGGTAAAAAGTGAAGTGAAAAGTTTTTAGTTTAAATTCGCGCAAGTAGGCCGTACACGAAAGGCAAAAGGTTGGTAAAGTGAAGTTGGATGGCATATGAAGCAGCTACAGCATTGAAGGTGTCTATGGTTACTGTGGGTTACCGCATGTTTTCGTGACAAGAGCAAAAGTGGTGTCGGTTGTTCCGTGTTCGGAAGTTCTGGGGATGTTGAGCCGGTTACGCCGGTAAAGGAGGAACCTTTAGTTTTCTTGAGGGTGGTGGCCCTTTAAAGTGCATATCAAAATTTTGTGCAACGTGTGATGGACTCGGTGTACGTGCATGTGTGTGTGTGTGACTGTGTATATGCGCAAGTGTGATTTATGCGCGTTTGCAACAAAGTGATAGGAGGGTTTTCGGTGATAATTTGGTGTTGCTGCGTTCTCTAGATTCTAAGGCCCGGACCGCAAAACACAAGAACTCTTTCCACCTCGATCGCAGCAATATCTCTGGCGCGCACACATCCGCACGCCATATAAAAAAAACACACACAGCTCCCCGAGGTGATGGAGCCACGTTTGTTGACGTTTCCACATCACACCGGCAGAGCGCATAATGTGCAGGAAGAAGTGCGTACGCGCGGGGTTTGGTGGTGTGGTGTGGTGTTGATTGCGATAGACCGGTGGGTTTTTAAACTTTGACAGTTCAGTCCGTCTCGCTCGGCGGTTCTAGCACGCGCACAATCAGCACACATTTTTGCGTATCGCGCCGGCTACACACTACAGCGTTTTATGTGCTTTGGTTCGCTGTGATCGCTGTGTACGTGTGTTAGGTTTGGACCTCTGACGCTATGCTAAACCGGGCGACATCGGCTCGCGCGCGCACATTCAAAGTGATGTGGCCTCGACATCCGCTAGTGTGGTGGTGTGTGTTAGTGTGTGTATTTTGCACTGTCGCTGCTGCCGTAGACACGCGAGAGGGACGTGTGCTGTGCGACGTGCGTGTGGAAGAGGACGAGAAAAATATTCGGTCTCACCGAAAAGAAAAAGCGAAGGAACTGAACACGAATATGCACGACAATTTGCAACAACAACAAAAAAATCCGCAAAGAAAAACAATTCGCCACGCACACACACACGCGCGCGCTCGCTCGCTAACCAGGCCGGGAACTTAGAAGAAGTGCGATGTTTTTGATCGTTGCCTTCTTCTCGCGGTGGTTTAATATTTATCGAGTGTGTCGACCTTTTCCGTGTATATACTGGTACGGTGGTCGCGTTTATATATGTGGGTCCGAGAGTGGCGAGCCGTGCATTAATATACATTGTATTTTACAAACGCAACCACACATGACACACACGGTCTCCCCGTCGCACGGATCGCTCGATTACGCTGCGCGATACCGATAATGGTGTGTGCGCGTCCCGGCTTTCATCATACCCCCACCCTCCTCCTCATCATCCGAAGATCGTCCACACTCGGTGTGTGCTATACCGTGAAGAGAAGAGTCTCGTCACCGATAGTTATTGAAATCGACAGTCACGTAACGGGACTTTTTTGGGGATAGTATTATTATTGCGACACATTCCTCGTATCATATCAAGCAACAACACATACATGCACACACGTCCGGGACTAGAACAGCCATCAAGAATTTCTATAGTGTCGCCCGTCAGAGTTTTGAGAGGCGATAGTGTGTTCCTTCCATATCTCTCTCCCTCTCACTCTTTTGCACACAAATGGAACTAATGGTTTTTGTTTCTTTTTTTTCCTCCTGCAGGAATTTTGGACTTTGGAACGTGTTTGGACAGTGGTGAAACATCGAAAAGGCAAAAGGATATTGTTTCAAATCGCCACACTCCGTTAGACCGTTAACATCCTTCACACCCGTTTCCAACTCGGATTATTCAAAGTGCACCGCGCCAAGCAAACAGAAAGCATCTTTTGTAAAAGGACAATAGTGTCTCGTTGACTCTGCCGGTTACCTACAATTACTGCGAAAATATTGTTCGCCTGCATGATCGGACATGCTTCTTGAGAAATAATCGTACCGCAGCCAGGAGAGACACAGCGAGTAGAACGGTTTTTATTAGTTTCGTGTGAAGTTTTCGTTGAACGTCACCGCCGGCCACCTCTGGCACACGAGTACGCTTCACCCTGTCCTTTTCTTTTCCCCCCCTGCTCCTTCCCTTTTCCTATTATTTCACAACAAAACGGTCGTACTTCCTCCACGCGGGTACAAAAATTTAGCGCACCCAGTGTGTTACCGTGAGTTTCGAACGTCGTCGTGAATGTCCGCACAGTAGCGGAAGAATCGGAAAAAGTGCAAAAAGAAGCCACGGAACGGAAGAGACAAACACACACAGCCACGCAGAAGACGCCGGGCGTGCGAAACGCGCGACGTGTGTGGGTTTGTTAGAACAAAAGCAAGTCGCAATTTTTGTCGTTGTGTTTCCGCAACAGTGTTTCGGGGTTTTTGTGAAGTAAGAGGACAACAGCAAGAGACAAGACAATCGCGCAAACCGTTTTTAGGTTCAGAGCACCGCACACCCGGTTTTACACCGAAATCCGCGAAGTTGGTGCGTAGTTTTTTTAGACAATGGCACCGCAAGCAACAACGAGCGCAACATCGGTGGTAGCCATCGGGGCGGTCATGGTGCCGTGCATTTCGACCACCACGAACACGGCCGCCCTCGGCATCGATCATCTTTCCTGCGAGGAAATCATCTTCGATGAGGTGGACAATCGGTTCGCCGAACCGGATCGGCACATGATCGCGGACGATCGTATCATCCAGAACCTGATGCGGCTAGAACCGTTGACCATGCCAGACGGCAACTATTTCGGTACGGTGCAGCTCAATATTACGCCGAACATGCGCAAGATCGTCACCACGTGGATGCTGGAGGTAAGTTGTCGTCCCTGGCAAGGATTGAAGGGGGGTTGTGATCGCCAGTGCTGTTTCAAGTTTCCATCATCTGGTTAGCTTTTGCAAGCCAGCAAAATTGGTAAAACAAGCCGAAGAAGGAACGTGGAGTTTAAAGTTGTATTTCAACCCCTTCAACTTCCCCATCCTTCGAGTCGTGTGCTTATTGGAGCATTAGCGTTTGTTAGTGTAGTTAGGCGAGAAAAAAAATACCAGCACACAAAGCTCTCAAGAAACCTCCAAGTGCCGGTGGCTTTTTAAATAGCCATCTCCTCTTTACACATCCCCGAACCACCCCCACTTGTACAATCCCACATCGGGCTCCATCGCGAATTTTTGGGAGCATTGACTTTTGTCCGCAGTGAAGGAACGAAATCGCTCGTGCGAAAAACGCCGCACACACTTTTTTGTTTTTGGCAAACTACTAGTTCTCTCCACAAAATTCCTCTCGCGGGCTCGCGCTCGCGATCATCTCTCGCCGTGTGTGGTGTGGTTGGTGGTTGATCATCATCATCGCGATCTTGCCCCGTTTTGCCACTTGGTTGGTGTGCTCTTCTAATAACCTTGCTAATATGTTTTTTTTTCCTTCT
The DNA here is from genome assembly GCF_943734725.1 of Anopheles marshallii. NCBI lineage: Eukaryota > Metazoa > Arthropoda > Insecta > Diptera > Culicidae > Anopheles > Anopheles marshallii. The sequence goes on along the minus strand of NC_071326.1, from coordinate 78,294,682 downwards.
TCTCTTTCTCGCTCTCTTTTGCCCCCTTTTTTGGGCATCTTCTTCAATCATCATCACCGATCATCATCATCATCAGGTTTGCGAAGAGCAAAAGTGCGAGGAGCAAACGTTTCCACTGGCCGTGAATTTCTTCGACCGCTTCCTGTGCACCCTGCCGACCAAGCGCCACCACCTGCAGCTGCTCGGATGTAGCACCCTGCTGCTCGCGTCAAAAATTCGCCAATGTCAGCCATTAACGGTGGACGTGCTCAGTGCCTACACCGACCATGCGGTCTCACAGGAGCAGATAAGGGTAAGTTGTGTGTGTTTTGCGCCGACTGCGGTTCACTTTACTCCCCTCACCGCCACAGCATATGTGTAACTGTGTGTTGGAAAAGAAGATGTCACACCCCCTCCCCACGAATGTTGCGCGGAACTCGCGAAAAACTAACCCCCTTTTCGATGGGTTGGGGGAGGGGAGATGAGGTTACTGCATGATACAAAGTATATAGGTCTGTGTGCGTATGGTCCACCTCACACCCCCCGCTATTTACTTGCTGAAGGTGTGACGTCCATACTCGTTCTGGTTGGTGGTGGACGTCTTGACCAAAACCTGTGCTTGTGACCGTATATATATATATGATTGTACTCTTTTTGTTGTTGGTTGAAGTAGAAAGAAGGGGGCTCGTGAGGAAACGGAGACACATTCTCTATGTACATACCTACATGTTTCGTTTTTTTTTAGGGTAGCTTGTTAGGTGCACCACATGTCCTCTTTTCCACCTTAAAACATCGCAACGCATTGGATAAGACGAGACCGCAACCGGAGGCCCTCCTTATTGACTATTCATGGTGCCTCTTAAGGTTGTGCTCTTTAAATCAAACTTCACCAACTACACAGACATACTCACCTACCCGCCGTCTTGGACCTGCCCCACCCCCAGGGGGGTTGAACAATGCGTGGTACGGAAGCAAGAACTTGCGAAAAAATTGCCAAAATAGAACCGAAATGTGTGCGCGCGTGTATGCGTGTGGTGATTTAAAGAATTCGAATTATGGAAATAGCACCAACGCGTCAGTGTATGCACTAGGAATGAAGGGTGCGAGTGTGTGTGTGTGGGGGAGTGTTCAGCGGTTTTTTTTCCCTCTTTTTGCACAAGGTTTTTGCTCTCCTATGTATTAGCTGGAAGTTACAAATTATCTCATCCACACACAACGTGTCCCACACACTCACCACTACCCCCTCTATGTGTGTTTCACACGATCGCGAAATTCGAAAATCGATCAAAAACCCCACAATCTGTTTGTTGCATATTTGTTTCGGGTTTTAGATTATTTTCTATTTCTGTTGTCTGTAGAACAAGTTGAACTTGCCACTCACCATTCTGGGCTTGTTTTTTTTGCAAAAATATAGACGGAAATGGGTTGGCTAACAGAGAAGGAGTGGTTTGTTGGGGGGAAGGGGGTGGACGAGATCATGCGAAAATAAATTGCGTGATAATTCAACCTTCTGGCATCCTTTCCTGGCCCCCGTTGGTTGCGGTGGTCTGGTTGTGGAAGGAGCGAGGGGGTGTAATACAGACCTACACACGCCAAAAAAAAAAAACAGAAACAATCCATTAAGCGAGCAAAAGATATCACGATGATGATGCTTCGAGAGAAAGAGAATTGTGTGCTTGTGAAGAAAATTGTATGGAGGAAGTGAGAAGTGGAGGGATGCAGAGAGGAAAAAAGAAGCATTATTCAGACACCCAGTTTTATCCTCCCCTAAATTGGACAGTCTGGGGTAGAAGTTGATCGCGAAAGATGTCTTAAAGGGAAGTAACAATCCCCCGTGCATATGTTACCCTAGGGGGTTTGGCGCGGCATTAAATGTCTCTCAGGCGTGTATTTGAATTTGCTGTGAATGTGTCACCGTTTTCGGGTGGGGAATGTGAAGAAATATGTGGTCAGTGAAGCACAATTACGGTTTGCAATTAGAGGTTTCCGTCATCCGTTTAAAGAGACCACCGTTTGTGTTGCTACGCACACCCCCCTGGCTTACACCTGCGAGGAGCGGGGGGTTTCATCGTAAAAATTAAAACAAAACTATTAACGAAGAAGAATAGGAAGTGATCGTCTTCGATGATCGTTCAAGAAGAACCGACGTTGGACTCCGTCGAACCGTGAACGATAAAAAAACGTGTATCCGCAAGATCATGAGGGAGGGGACACATACTCTTTGCGGGGCGGTATGTGATGCCACCACAGGGTTGTAGGTGTCCCGTAACCGTCTTGGTGAGTGGGTTATGCGGTGGATCAGCGTGCAAATAGGGAAAATCAACTACCTCATCTACCAAACCTTGCCGGCACTCGCAACCCGATTATATATTTACAGAAAGGAAAGAGAGCAGTCACACCACCGCACGCAAGATTGCGGAAATACGATGCGCAACAGGGCCCAGCGGCCACAGTCAGGTTAAGCCCTATCAACGACGGTTTTGGTTCCGGCAACAAACAACAACCGTGCTGTGGAAAGCGGACCATCACTGGAATATAATTATCGCCAAGCGCCAAATAGTGACCGGTGCTTGACCGGAATTAAATACCCACATCACCCACCCCACCCCACCTTCGACTGTGTGATTGAGCACCGGACACGAACAGACGCACACAGACATACATGACGGCGATTCTTAATTCGCACACTGGGTGGTTGGAGCTGGTGGGCATTTAAAAATCGCCTTCCGGAGTTCTACAAGAAGTTACAAGAAGAAGCACCATTTAAAAGGCAAACCCCACACGAGGTGGATCACCTAAACTTAACGCTCATGCGGAAAACCACCACCAACCCATGTGAGAGAGGGGGGTGTAGCAACGTGAAAAGGGATATGATGGAAGGTGGTGCTCGCTTGTACCTGTATATATTGGTGGATTTTGAAGATCTTTCAAACATAAATAATACTGACTGGCTGTAGAGAGAACCAGGCAGGCACAGTCTCATATACACCTCTCTTGTAGACGGGGTAGGAAAAGCGCCGAGGAAGCAGAGGAGAAACCTCACTCACATCCATTGACGCAAGCGCGCATAAAATTTTGCACACACAGGCTGTGTTCGGCATCAAATTCGCACTAGAAAAACGCCAGAAGAGAGAACAAACCACAAAAAGACCATCCGATTCCATGGGTCGCTTTCCTGTGGGAGCTGAGTGGTTCGTTGTTTTTTTTTTTTTAATTTCTCCTCGAGATTTTTAGGGGAAGCAGCGCGGCGCCACCACCCCCAAGAGAGAAGCGTTTGGTAGTAGCAGCCAGTCGAGCCGCGTGCGCCATCAGCTTTTTTTCGCTGGATGAAAAAGATGATGAAAAATGGATGCATCACTTTTTGAGTGTGTGTGTGTGTGCAGTTGTAACACAAACCACGGACGTTTCCCACGCTTCCCACGGGAAGAAACGGCCAAGAGTTTTTCCATGCATGTAGTCAAATATGGTAAAGGAGATGTCGTCCGACAGAAGAAATGTTCTTCTCTCGGCACATACCGTACACCCGTACACGCACAAGCATCGGGGTCCGTGTGCTGTGGGAAATGGGCGAACAGAAGTACAATTTGCAAATCGGACAGTGCTCTCGCCGGCGCGCAAATAAAAGCGAACGAAAGATGTGCATGACGCATCCTACCGGGGGGACGCACGGTGGTAGGCCACATTGCCACCATACCCAACAAATGGGCTTAATTAAACAAATCCTGACGTACCACACTGTAGACGCGCACCAGCAACAACAAACGTCCAAGGATCACGCATCGGTGACATTGCCATTGCCGAAAAATCCACAACACAACCTCCAGGGAGGGAGAGGAGTCGTTACATATCCGCTCTAACTCCGGATGTGGTATGTCTGTATGACGCTAATCCATCACGCCCAAACGGACGTGTGCCTTGCTCTCTTTTTTTCTGTCTGTATATTTTAGCCCGCGGTTTTCGGCTCTTGTGCCCAATTTGCGCACACGGTGGCGGCGGCGCGGCATCGTTGTGTGTTGGCCGTCCCGATTTAGTTCCCAAAAATAAGTGAATATTTTTGGGTTTTGCTTGAACCGAATGCGGCGCGGCACGGGACCGACAAACAAACCACGCGTTAGGTTTTTTCTGGAAATGGTTGAATGAACGATCCCGGGACGGTGACATATCTCCCTTACTATCGCCACCTCTAAACCCTCGGGCCCGAGATAAGGACCGCCGCCGAATGTTCCTCGGCGCGGTGTAGTATGCCGGGCCCACCGTAATACGATATCAATCAAACCCAATTAAGCGCAAAATTTTCTTCACTATGGACACATACACCGCCGCATCATCAACCCACAAAGCCTTTTTAAGTGTGTGCGAGGGAGGACACACACGGCTGCGCCAACACCCGTATGTGAGATTGTCAAAGGCGGTCGCTGGCGAAGGTGCCAACAATCGGGCGGAACATGCACCCCCGAAACGTGCCTGGATTGCAATTCTCCGTTTCCTTCGTTATTGCAATCAGAAATCATTGGCGATGATGGTGTGTTGGACGTTCTGGGTTAAAACGGAACACGAACTCCGACAAAGCTGTCGAGGGGCTATCCGCACGCGGAAAGCGAGAAGATCGCACCAGGAGAAAAGGAGCACATTTAGGCCGTATCTTCATATTTTAGACGAGAGAAAGATTCTTCTCGCCCTCCGCACGCTCCAAAAGCCTCTTGGAAGGTCTTCTCTAGGGACGACGAATACGACGCCTTCTTCGCGTGTGGAACAAAGCGACAGGAGAAGGCAGAAGCGCCAACCATAACTTTTTATTTTTGTTTTACTGGCGTGTTTACTGAACCGAACCTCCTCTATGGATTCGGACGATATGCTGCAAAAATTGGAAGAGCCGGTCGAGAGAGCGAGGATCGCTTGGTGTGTGCGGTGGAGACTGGCTGGAGATATATGTTTGTGAAAAAATGATTTACATTTATTATGTGGCGTGTAAGTTGGTTAGCCCTTTCCTTCGTTTCCTTTTCGCTAAATCGGACGGGTTGTATTTCGAAAGGGACACACAACAGTGAAGAATATGAAGCGTATGCTCGTCTCGGTTTTAGTTCACTCTCTTTCACTGATCCACCGTCCACCGTACTGGAAGACGGGTCGATATTATGGTACCCACCGCACTCTGCAAAGAAGAACCGCCGGGGAGAGGACCGGTCGAGGCATCATAACGAGGGCACTATGTGTGTGCCGACCCCCAAACAACATCATGTTATCGTTATAACATTCGTGTGCGTGCGTTTGTTTGCGCGCCAATAAGCCTCCGCTCACAGACGGCGGTGCGGGATCGGTGCCTTTTTTCTCAATGAAATATTCCAGAGGGCCCCCAAAAACTCTTCACCGGGATCCCTCCCTCCCCTCCAAGAGTAAAGAGAGAAGGAAGCGTAAAATCTGGCGCGCTTCAACAGGCAGTTGAGCGTGTGCGCGCGCGCGCGGGATATTTTGCGCTTGGGTTTTCTGCACAGCTATGTCATGGGTGGTTCAGAAGGTTTTGATGGACGAAGGTGGATGTTGAAGAGGGTAAGGAAGAAGCTTCATTGATCTTTTCATATCCCGTCCCATAAGAGCCTCGATCAAATAGTTGGCTCTATCTACTGACTGAGGGAGAAGGAGAGAGAGTTACAGGCGAGAAACAGCTGAAGGGGACATGAGTTCTGTGTTGTCCAGTTTTGTCTATCGTTTTAGGTGCCCAGAACAACCACCGAAAGAGAACTAGAAGAAGCATGATGCTCGAACGTATAAAGTGGCTTTTGCAACGCTTGGAAACAAGGGTGAAGGGGGTAAACCTTTTAGAAGGCAGGCGAAGCCCCAGAAACTGCCAAAAAACCTGATTCGGAACTGATCTACTCTCGAGTGTGCGCAGAAAGATACGACTTCAGAACACACCGCGCAACAGCTAGATGGCTATGCTCTAATCTTTATCTCGAATCTCGCTACAACCTCCACCGGGAGAGGTCGTTCATATCGCGCGCGAACAGGATAACGAAAGATCACACAACACTCCTAGGTGTGTTGCGGAACGCTAAATCCGTCCTTTAAGGCGGCCTCCCAGAGCCTATGTTCAGCGAATGAGATCGGCGGGGACGACGACAATTTCAGCGTCAGTCTGCGTGTTTCCTGTTGTATCTTCGAAGGAGGTCTTTTCGGCACCCGGGGGTAATATGATGAAAAGGAAGTCAAAAGAATCTCTATCGCCAAAAACATAAGATGTACGTACGGCAGAGGTATGGAGATCGTTGCTGCGATTCCCTGAGATGAGGCAGAAATGTTATGTGTGCGCAGAGGCAGGTCGTCGTGGCCATTCTGTCACAAAAACAACACAAATAAAACCAATGCACATACAACGCTGTGCTAGTGTACGTGAGCAAGATCACCGGAATATCCAATTGGCCGGTGGTCGGGAGGGACCCGGTGGTTCGCGCGCATTTCTTCTGCGGTTTTGTGTATCGGTTAGGACCACCGGCGCATAATTTGTGCACTCTTTTGCTTGCCTCCCCTCCCACGCTCTGCGCCTTCCGCGCGTTCTTCTGGCTCCTCACGTTTATGCTTCATGTTTCGAGACAACTTCCCCACGGCCACTCCCCAGTATTTGACGCTCTCGCAGGCTCTGTCCCCAACTCGTCGCGGATCGTATGGTGTTGTTACTGTGCGCTTTCTCAGATGGATTTTTCGCTCGGAAGGAGAAGACTCCGAGGACAACCATCACCGAGCAACCACCGACGACGGCCGTTGACAAGCATATGTGTGTGTGTATGTATGTGGTTAAGGAAATGGAGGAATCTCGATCATAAAACTCGATCTTCCACCGTCACCATCAACTCCCTAGCATGCTGGGGGATGCACGGTGTGGTGCCAGACCGGGGGAGGAGACGACACCCGGGGGCAAGTGCAGTTCTTTTCGCACTGTCGAATTCCAATGTCGCTAAAACACCAGTGCTCCATAGAAGGAAGAGCTGCAGCAGCAACGACACAGTGTGGTGGGCCCCCAAAGAGTGTACGGTACTTGATGCCCCGGCTCTCAGGTTCGTGCAGTTCCGAGAGGAGTATTTAAAACCACGGCCAAAAAGCGCGCAAAAATACGCATCACTTCACCCGCGTTTACCTCCAGATGCCGCTCGCATCGAGTATGGAGTGATATAGACTCTGGTAGAGCCAGACGACACGCACGCACTCTTCAGGAAAAAAAATCCTCCAAAATGCGGTCCTCCGCGGACAACAGAAAGGGAGAGCGAGCCAGTAAGAATGCCAATTGTGCGCCTTGGGTCCTAACCGGCGGGAGGACCCTTTTTGGTGGCATCCCCCGAACGTTAGAGAAGCAAAGAGAATGAGATAACTGCCTAAACCCCCCCCGTGTCTATACCCGTTGTGACGACCCACCGACTTCCCGCGAGTTTACCACCGGTCTGGTTCAGGCAGTGGAGGACATATGCGAAAGTGCGCGTGTACTCTGCAAAATGGAGAAGACCACAACAGCAACAACAACAAAAAACAGGGAAGCTTACTTTGCGCGGGCATGCTGGCATGTATGTCGGGGCGCGCACCAGAGTCTTGTGGTTCGGGCGAGAGATATTGGCGCATAACGTTTACGCGGGTAGCTGGTGGAGTCTCGGGTATCAGCGATACCGAGCCACGAGAAATTCCTTTCGTCTGTTTCCCAGAAACACACAGAACGATATGTGGAGAGGACCGTGTACAGGGAAAAAAAACACGCGAGCACACAGCCCACCACCGTGAAGAAATCCAGAATGAATTGCTGTATCCTCAAGAAGGAGGACGAACTTGGAGGAGTAGAAGAAACCGAGAGGAGTGAGATGAATCTGTCGGCGCAGTACGTGATCGTGCCCGGTGAGGCTGAGCCCCCTGAAAGTAGCGATGGGGAATCTAACTCATTTGGAGGATTTAAATCTGAGTCAATGAGTTAGAATAAAGAGATTCAACTCTTTAATTCACTCATAAAGACTTAAAGCATTTCGTGTAAACGAGCGAATGGGGGTGGGGTTTCCAATAATGTAAATTGGACACAGGGAAGAATCAAATCCCAAAGTAACTCACTCTCCTGCTCAGTAACTCATATAGCTCATGGTAGAATTAAATCATGCGTGCGCTAGTCGCAGTGTTAAAACCTCAGTTAACTCACTTGCGATTTGAATAATGATTTAATTAGATAGATTTAAATTACGAATTCGACGGTCGCCTTGAAGAATTAAATCCTCGCTGCACTCACTAATGAGTTGAATCACCGTGAAGAGTTAAATCAAAGTTGTTTTGAACGATCTAATTCGCTGTGAATGAGTTAAAGCGCAAAAGAATCATAAAAAAGACTCTTCTTGGAGATTTGAATCAACTCACTCTCTGCTTCGATTATAATCATACATTCATTCTGAATCACTGTGCACTTGATTGGATCGCTTCGAAAGGGAGCCCCGTGAACAGCAAACGCTACCATCCGCCAATCCTCCTGCCAAAGCCTGCCCGGCGCAAGCCCTCTTCTCGGTCCCAGCCACGGACCGTTGTTCGAAATATTCAACCTTGTCCCTCAAACTACTCGTCCGATGGTTGGTTCGCCTGGGTCTCGCAGTCGCCCGATCCCTTGCAGCCAAAGATCCTGAAAAATGAGTTTACAACATTTTCACACGTTATTCAATCGGGTTGGTGTGTGCTTCTTGTGCGTGTTTCCTTTTTTTCGCGGTTGTTGTTTTTGTGTGTGCGTCTTTCTGTTGTTGTTGTGTTCTTCTGTCTCCGTTTCGCCTTGCGCGATCTATTCTTCTTTTATTAGTATTTTTATTTGCTTCTGCCTTTGTCCTTCACCCACCTATCGAGCCTCTTGGAGTCGTCGCTGGTCCGCCTTTGGTCGTGTCTTCGCTATTCTCTCTACACCACGCTCCCGCCGTCCACGTGAAGTTATGTCCGTTTAGCTGAGTTTTTGGCCTTTAAAAAAGTCCCCCTCCCCCCTCCTCGCCCTCGCCTCTCAAACACATTCCCCAAGATATGTGTTTTCTTCATGGTGGTGGGGCTTTTTTTTACGGTTTTCGCATACTTTAACGGGCTTCCTTCGGTTTGGCGGGCGGCGGCGTGCCTTTTTAAGCGCACGCCCGTGTCCCGCCTCATCCTCTGCTTTGCCTCCACTTGGTTGGGCGCACATCATCGATTTTTCGGAGGCCTTTTTTTTGTATCCTTTTCTCCCCTCCTTCTGGGTGTACATTTGCGTTCCTTGTTGTGTTTGGCCTCTTGCGTTCCTAGTTCTTCTTTCGCGTTGGCTTAAGCTGCTTCTCCTGCTGGGTTCCTTTTTTTGCTGCTGCTGCTGCTGGCTAGCCTTTCTGCATGCTCGTTATCTCTGCACTTTGCCGCGCGCTGATCGTCGTCGTCGTTCGGTATTTGGCTGGTTTGTGTGTGGTTTGGTATGCCGAAGAAGGCGAAATCCTCGCTTCCCACCCCAGAGCGATCTCGCTTTCCAGTTAGAAGTTGTGCTCTTTAAATGGGTGGGGGGGGGGGGGGGTGTACCTTTCGGGGTACCTTTGCCTTTATCGCTGACTAGCCCTTCGGTCATGTGTGTTTGCCGTTTGTTCGTACATGCGCCTGTATTTGTGCGGATAGGATTTTATGCCCTTGTTCTCATCGCCTTGTTCGCTTCACCCCGCTTCACTCCGCCGCTGCTGCGTCCCTTTTACCCACCGACACCGGTCGGTTCGCAGGATCTGCCCGGGCACACTACCTCCTGGGAACAGATTCATTCGTACCACTGCGGGACGCGCGAAACTGCAAAGCAGAGGAGATCGCACGAAGATGCGAAACGCACAGGCTCGGGAAGAAAGCCTGTGTGGAATGTTGAATGAAAAGAAAGAGAGGAGGACCAATGCAAACGAAACGATTCAACAGGTCGGGGCGAGAAAAACCTGCTATAGAATGATAGCGTGGTGTGGGCTCTCGAGGTGGGGAGGGGACAGGTAGAGCACGAAAGGATGTGAAGAGGGGGACAACACCCCCCCGCTGGAAGAATCCCGGCGGCTTTTATAGTTTATATGGGAATCCACGGTTTTGTGGTCGCGTCCATTGAATAAAAACACACAGAACCGAGGGAGGAGAGAGAGACAGAGAGAGAGAGAGGGCCCGCGAGGGCATTATTTAATTTTTAAGGGTCCATTTCTTTTTTCGCCCACGGATTTTTTTTCTTCCCTTTCGGAACACCCCCGAAACGTGTGTCCCCTTCCCTCCTCCCCCGCCCCCCACCCTCTCACGGGGTTAAAGGGAGATGGAGCCTTTTTTAAAACGATTTCCACGAAGTCTACGATTCTGCAGGGAAAATCAATGGCCCGGTGGCAGGAACTCCTTATTTTTTTTGGGTGGATGCGGATGGCGAGTTCTTCTCGCGATCGCCTTCATTTTTTTTTCTGCGGGGGTTCGGGACGCCAAAGAATTTTTCTTCTATCTCTTAGGCGCAGCGCGCAAGGCTCTGCTGGTGTGGTGTTCGATCGATCTTTCGCGTTGCGTTTGCTTTATTTTTGGCGCTCCCGCTATAAGAGCCTGTTCTTCGCCTCTAACAAGCTTTCTGGTTCTTCTCGACCAGAAGGACAACCTGTGAAGAGCGGGGAGATCCAATCGGCTCGGACGTGGCCGGACTCGTCCCTTCTTTCGCATGGCCCAACCATATATCCACCCTCCGCCGAGAATGGAATGCTGTTCTCACTTTTTTTGGCGGTTTTTTTTTTGTTGTTGTTGTTATTTCTCATTCCTCTGTTCTCTGTGTGAACGACGACGACGACGACGGGGTTGGGAAGCGAGAACGGTCCTTGTGTTGTGTGCGCGCCCGTTAGACTTGTGTTGCTGTGTGAGCGATGTTATCGTGCCTTTCCTCCACCACACCAACGGAAGAGCGCGTTATGGCGGTAAGATTTTGTTCTTTTTTTGGTGGTGGGGGGGGGGGCATATCATGTGTTAGTCGTGTCCTGCTGCTGTTGCTGATGGTCACCTTCTGCAATTCTCATCCCCGGAGATGGGGGGAAGAAGGAAGAGGGAGGGAAAAGGACCCCAAAAAGAGAAGGTAGTTGATCAAAAGCCGTTTTATATATGGCCCCGAAAGGAATCGTCTTCTAGTGCCCGCATCCACACACATGCGCAGCTCTTCCTTTTTTGGGGGGCTGCTGGAACGCTGGAACGAAAGGAAGGGCGGACCAACCGGGGGCAGTGTAGTGATCTTGGTCGGGTTTTGGCAAACGGCGGCCAAACCCCCACTACTCTCGAGGAAAGGGTGTCTCCTGCTTTTAGCTGCCGGTTTGTTGGTGATTGGCTTTTTTCGGGGCCCTCTTCGTGGTGTGCGCCCCCGTTATCTTCCAGATCATCAATCAAATCGAAGCAGCGAACGAACGATTTTGTTTAGTGTGTGTCTTCTTTTTTTTTTTTAATTCCAAGTTAGCAAAGATCTTTCCATCTCTTGCTGCACCTACTTCACACCAAAGATGCGGCGCGTAGTCCTTTTTTTTGTTGGTGGTGGCTGGACTCGCTCGGCAACGTTATGCACCCTTATGCTTCCTAGTTACCAAGCGGCGGCGCCCCCCAAGGCGGACGTGGCAAACGAGTGTTGGGTTCAGAATCGAATTTTAACCGTATCGAAAATCCCGCACCTCGCCTTTTGGCTTCTCCTTGAAGGCAGTGCTTTGTGAAAAAAAACATAAGGTGCTACCTTGTATTTTTTTTTTATTGCTTGTTGTCTCGAATCACACCAGGACCATTTTTGTTCTTATTCTCATTCCTCGAGCTTAGAATGGCATGGTTGCGTCGCGGTGTGTGTGTGTGTGTCTTCGGCAACAAAGCGCACCCCCTGTTCGGCATTCCCTTTTTAAGCGCCTTCCCTGAAGGATATACACCAACAAAACACAGTAATAATGATGATAAAAATGCGAAGAGGTTCCAGCACACACACACACACAATCTTTGAAAGAATCACGCACGAAGACGCCGCCTTCCGTTTGTGACCGCGGGACAAATATCAGCGATCGAATGAATATAAGCGGGCGGACCGGTACATTGGTAGGGGGGGTGGAAAGGCTCTCTGTAGGCTTTATTTTTTGCTGCCCCCCACCCCCACCCCCAATATGTGTTTGTGTACGTCCGGCACAGCAAAAGGGGGCTAAAATAGCAACCCCCTGTTCCTTCCCCCGTTAACAGTGGATCGCGGATCAGCGCTCTATAAGGGTTTGCTTTATTATCTTAAAGTATGCTTTTTGCTGCCCCCGGGGTCCGTTCGCACGATCATATTTTTTTTTTTCTACCTTCGCTTTGATCTCTCGATGATGATTTGGTTAAATTTGGTTTTTTTTTTTTGCGTAAAAGGATCTTCACCGAAGGCGCGCTCCTTGCTTTTTGCCGTGCTCCACGGGTGGGATACAACGCACAGGTATAATTCGGCCATCCCATCCTTCTGCTTTATATGAACAGGGGGCCCCCCCCAGTAGTAATCGCCAGGAAACGCACGACGGCGCGCGATGTCGTTGTTTTGGAGCGCGGAGATTTGATTGCGAATGATTCGAGCGGAGCTCTGGGGGGGAGGGAATGGCCAAAAATATGACGCGCCGGGGTGTGGACGATTATGAGATTTTCTTTTTATGATTCTGATCTTTACTTTTTTGTATTTTTAGTGCGGGCTCTCTCTCTCTCTCTGCTGTTTGTTGTGTGTTACTTTGCCGCCTGGAACACACTCCTTCCTTCCGCGGTGTTTGTGTGTGTTTTGTGCACGGTCCAACAAGCGGAGTTCTTCCACCTTGGAAAGAAGCCTCACGATGAGACGATCCTTTATTTTGCGGGAAGCTTGGCGAGGGGAGGAAAAGCACGATCAAAAGGAGGAAGAGATGCGTATCGCCATAAATGCGCAAATGAGGCTTACCAAACGGTTCCAGCATTCCATTCATCAAACAATCACATCACACGAACGAGGGAGAGAAGAAAATGTTCCGATGGGAAGAACACAACATATACACTCTTGCGCGTCCTGTGTGTGTGTCTGGTCCCACCGGAAGATGCAACCGTATGTGTTTGTCACCCTGTAAAAGATGAAGCGAGATTGACCAAACCTCTCGGTTGGTGGATGCCAAACCGTACGATTACCCCACAACCCAAATTATTGCGGGCACTGCCATATCCTCGGAGCTGCTCGCGGTGATTAAGCTGTGGCGTACAATTTGCCCGTGACCAGATGAGGGGGGAAAAAGGACAAGACTACTAAGAAGAGGAACAATTTGATCGGCGACCACCAGGAAGATAGAGAGATTCGGTGTCCCCGTCCCGGGTCATGCAGATATTCATCAATCAAAATCTCACTGCGTTGGTTTGTGCCCGATGCACGTTGCATTCTTACTCGACAGCCGTACAGTAGTCCGTGTTTTCGTCCGGGTGTGTATGACGGTAGATGCAATAGCGCCGAGTTCACACACCGCAAGCTGCGATTTATTATACCGTCCCATATAATCCTGCGGTCACTCGGAAGACAAGGGGGAAAACTTGCATCGAACAAAGCGCTCAAAGGAAGAGGATTGGTGGATGGTTGACCCCCATCCAACGATGGGTTGTTAAAACATTTGCATAACCCCTCTCGCTTACCAAGGACAAAGCAGGACGGAATGGGAAGACGTTATATTTTCAAGAGGGGGCTTAAAGAAAAACAACCTATAAAATGGTAGTTGCATGCATCACTAGACGACCCAGGTTCGACGCTGTATGGACATTAAAATTGTATGCATCTTTCGGACACGACCGATCCCCTAAAAGTGGAAGATGTCCCAGCACTCGTGTAGCGTGTGTACAATTTAACGGTTTTTCCGTTTTATTCCTCGAAGACGTTAAAGAAGACGACCCATGGTCGGGTGCAATTAATTACAGCAACCGACACGACGCAGCTACAGGCGTTAAAATGTACCTTATGCTATCCCATCCGTGGGGTTATATCCTTCAAAATATACAAGGTTAGCGCCACCGGGGTGCACATGTGTCCATCGTTTCACGATCGGCTGTGCACGAAATTTATGCAAAGTGTGTCCAACCGCCGAGTACCTCACAGAAGGCTTTCAAGGCACGTGCCCTTTGGTGGAGAAATTCTTGAGGATCCTTTTTTTGTTGGGGAGTTGTTGGCACACGCGGCAGTGTGTTGCTTAATAATGCCACGTTCCGGAATAAATTTAAGAAATTCTCCTTATTTATTTTTAGTTATGAAGGGGTCGAAAGTAAAGTAAATTAGTATATTCTGCCATATGTCTTCACCCGTGCCCCATTCGCTCGTCATCGGCTTATCTTTAATCTGCGTGGCTCATTTTCCTTGTTTGTTGCTGACTTACCATTTTCGTGCTTCTCTCGATTAGCGATTCTTTTTTTTTCGTTCAGGACCTTTCAGATTAACGTGAATATTCCAGAAACTTCAGAGGCGCATCATTAGAGAAGAGCCATTCATATGAATCTTTAGTAAGGAGTCATTCAAATCAAGAATCGATTCTAATTCAAACAAGAACAACTAACTGTCATCATCATTCCCAACTGTCAACTGATCTTTCGCTTGTTTATTATCCTTTCCAGAACTGGGAGCTGCTGTTGATCACCAAGCTCACATGGAATATCAATGCGGTGACAGCATACGACTACGTGGACCACATTCTGGAACGCTCCAAATGGGGCTCGGACGATGCCCGGCTGCGCGAACATGCGCACACACTTATACATGTCTGCAACACAGGTAAGCCCCCCTTTTCCTAACACGAAAAGGTCCTTCTCGTCCGGACACAAACGGTCACCGATGGCTGCTGTGCCGTGTGCGCACAATTAAGCAATTTTGACAACGCGCGCGCCCGGTGTGTGTGTGTGTGGTGTTTTGTGTTCGTTAATTGTCAAACCATTCCTTTAGCTGGCGAATGTCTTCGGGTGGCGGGTAAGATGGTCGCCTTGTGTCGTCCCTCTCCCGGGGCTGTGTGCCGTTTGGCCTTTTTGTCCCCTCCATTCCTGTTATTAATGGTCGCTATAAAACTTGCCCTTCCGCTTTTTTTCCCTCAGAAACCCAGGGAGAATCGAGTGTGGTGTGGAATGTTGTTCCCCCGGGATCCCGGGGGCATTAGACCGACTTGGGTTTTGGGATTGATTTGTCAAATCGATGCGCACAGCGCCCCGTGCAAAGGAAACGAAGATCCCTCGCCGCGCTCGAACGAAACTGCGCCTTGCATCCGTTCAGAATGCGTTCTCATATGCGAAATCTCGATTTGAAGGTCTCTAATTCGAGGTCATTTTCATAAAATTCTTTTACTATAACCATTTATGACTCTCTCTCTCTCTGTCTCTTTCCTTCTCGACCGTTGTTCGCACAATCAGCCGAAAACGATCGTTGTGAAGATTTAGCGCGACCAGTAGAACCGCACAAATAACACCCCAAAACGCGGGGACTTCTCGGGAAGAGGTGGAACTTCTTTTGAGGTGATTGGATTTTTGGTTTTATTGCATTTCGACCGCGAGAGCGCGCGCGATCTCAAACAATCCTCCCCCCTCTGCGTGCCCGGGTTTTTTGTTTCCACATTTCCTCCCGTTTGGCGAACCCTGGTCTTTCGGCGAGGACAATTATTCTTCGATTTCAATGCCAATCGGTGGCATTGCCTTCCCTGCTGGGTAACATCTCAAGACGGGCCGCCCGGGAATAGAGATGGAGAGAGGGAGAGTTGGTTTCCCCCTGAGGGTAGGGCGAATGTATATTCTTCTGATCGAATCTTGCCTCACGACGACGGCGCGACGACGCTGTGGAATCTCTCTCCTTCCCTGTGTGTGTTTTATATATCTGCGTTTTTTTTTTATGTTGAGTCGGTTTCGGTTTGTTGTTCCCTTTTATTTCTCCGGTCCCCGAAAATGAATGTACCATTCATTTTCGGGGATATTTAAATTCAAGGTTATCCCGCGAGACGAGCGCGAGAGCAACGCGCGCCGCTAGCTCGCGAGCGGAGGGGGGACAGAGCGGTTGTGAAGCCACTGGCTCTTCACGTGCGCGGTGAAGTCGCGACGAAGACGACCGACGCAGCGACGACTTACTGCTATCGCCGTGAGAAAAAGGGCCCAGAACTCTCGTGCACAACCGCGTGTGTTTCCTCCACACTACATTCGCGCTTTCGCTCTCGCGAAAAAGTAAAGCGGAAACGAACCAGATTCCTGTGCGCGACCGCGTGTGTTTTACCCCGATCGGGGAGGTCGTGTCCCTTCACGGTTACAGCATGTATGTATGCTTCCCCTCCCCGGGGGTGAGCCTGGTGCTCCTCTTCCCTTTGGCCGTTCAAACTGCAAACCTGTGGAAAAAAGATGGTAATGGTGTGTTACCGTTCGCGAATTGAACTCAGCAGAAAAAAAAAGGGAGTTCGATGACAACAAGGCGAAATCAAGCTCAACCCAAAACCGGAATCTCTCGTTGTTAGTGGTGATGTGCCGTACAGCAGTTTGGGGAAGCTCCCTTCCCGGGTGGGGTGGCGCAAACTCTGGGTAGAATCGGGAGAATAGCTGGGCAGCGCTTGCTAAAAGTTAAATGGCTTGCCATTGTGTGTTTGGTTTGTGCGAGAAGGAACAAAAATCCTTGACGAGGGGTTTACAGGACCTCGTCCAAAGGAGAGCCGGTTGCAGAAAAAAACTACAGCGCAACTATCCGGAAATTCTTTCGTTTCGGATGAAAGGTTTTGGAAGAAAGACGCGCGCGAATAGCAAAGGGAGCGCTCCTTCAACCGTCGCGCAGGAGATCCAGCAATTGCCCAAAAAAAACGAGTATAACAAGTTACAATTTCCTTCTTCCGTCAGGATATAGAATAAAATGGAAATAACAGCGCGCGCGCGCCATCTGCTATCGCGCTATTGTATTTCTCTGTACAATTTACGCCTCGTCTTCGTCCTTTCGGGGGCTGCCCGTTCTTGTTTGTTGCTCCCTTTGGGTTAATATCCTTGCCTTCCTTACGGCAATTCCGCTACATACGGCGGTGATAGTCGGGTGAAGAACCTTGAAAGGTGTTGCGCTGTAGCCATTGCAGCGCACTACCCTCACCGGTTTCGATATCAAACAGCTGCCATCCGCCGTTTTTAATGTTCCCGGACACACCACCACCATGCAACGAAGGATGACGGCCGTTTGCTCGCACCTACTTTATTTTATCCCGTCCAGTGCATCGGAATCTCTCTCCGCGGGCTCCTGGAAAAACGTACACAATACCCCGTGCGCGGACCACGGTGAAGGAATGTATGCTTGGACACCCCGGTAAAACATGCAGGTTGTATCCGGGACCTGACCGAAAAGAACAACCTGCGCGCCCTGTTGCACACAACTGCCTCGGCTGGCTGTTAATCAGGATAATTGTGCGTGAGTGCTTTTGACCTTTCAACCCCCCGGCCCCCGGGGGTGTGTGCTTTGCAAGTGTGCAGGTGTTGCGCGCGCGCACACACACCGGACGTGTCCTTAATTGACTGGGTCTTTGCATATCGCGACACCTCGATCAGTAGCTCAGCCCGAAAAAGGGCGAAACTGGCAGGTTGAAGGGAGAAATTTATGTTAATTTCCGGTCTTCTAATGACTCGGGCAACATGTGTGTTTTTGAGTCACCTATCAAAACTGTCAACGGTCAATGGAACTGTGTCCGGGAGAAAGGGGACCCTGTGGGACCCTGGGGGACCCAGGCGCGAACGTGTGGTAGAGGGATCCTACCAAGTTTTCCAATGTGTGTAAAGTAACTGGACAAACGGAAGTGTAATGACTGAAAGGAGGGGAGGGGGCGGGGGGGGGGGGGGACTGTTCACTGGTTCAGAGGGACTCCTTCATTGGAGTTTTTCTTTTGTTTATTTTTAACTCATACGGTGTATATCAAGTTCGGTTTGTCGCTTTGTTTTAGTGTCCCATTCCTTACCGCTTTTGAAAGTCAGACAACACACACACTCACACACGCAGAGAGTTCCTCATCCCACCATGGCCAACCACCATAAACGGAGGTGTACTCGCTTTGCCAAACCTGCAGGTCTGGAACTTGCCCACCGAGGGTCATTTTCCACGTTAGGAAGTGCCAGTTTTTCCCTGTTATTTTAAATGTCCGCAACCGGGAAGGGGGGGGGGGGGGGGGGGGAGGTTTTTGTTTTGTCTTCTTCTCGTGCTCCTGGGGTGTGTATCTCGCCTCGGACCAATTAATAATCGACGTTGACGATGGTGTGTCCTCTATGTCTCGGACGTTGCGATGGTGGGAACAACCGTGGTCGTCCTGTTTGCTTTCCCGCGGACCCCATTCCCAAGGTGAATCCAACATTTTATGATAAACCTGACCCCGAGGCGCGACTGCTTTAACGGAAAAGGATATCGCATGGTGTTTTACACTGGTGGTCCTCGTTTTGTCACCTGTGGCCGGAGTGTGCGTAGCCCCATTTTTAGCTTGGTGAAGCTCTTCCG
Source organism: Anopheles marshallii (assembly GCF_943734725.1). NCBI lineage: Eukaryota > Metazoa > Arthropoda > Insecta > Diptera > Culicidae > Anopheles > Anopheles marshallii. Next base: position 78,276,258 of record NC_071326.1, on the reverse strand, counting down.
GGGTCGTCCAACTGATGCGTTGGGCAACATTGTTACGATAGCAGGGATGGGGTGGAACGAACTGCCTCCTCAGGAGTCAATGTTCGACGAATCGTCTCCAACATTCTGAAAAACTCCTCCCGAGGAAGAGAAGTCGCGGAGGGGAGATCTTATCGGTTTGGAGGAAGTTAAACATATCTCCTCAGGAAGAGAAGCTATAACGTGTTCCCCCTTACACAATGTCTTGATGTGTGTTTACGCTTTGTGTTTGCAGTTGGCAACCGCTATCAGACCGAGCTGAGCAGAGCAACGGATTACTGGAAAACCCCCCGAAGACCGCCGCCAGCTTGTATTTCAATATCTGCCATCTGCCACGAAAGTGTGCGATAATTCTTTCGAGAAGAAGGTGTATCGAGCGGAGTCGACATTTGTGTGAGACTCTCCACTTCAGCTGGGCCCCGGTTGTCATTCTATCTCGGTGATCAACATTCATCAACCCCCAAAACGACGACATGTTTAGTATGCATTCCGCAAATATTGCAAGTGAGCCGACAGTAGGCGCGGGGGGAGTCGGCGGTGTGCTGTGTCTGTGAACTTCCCGTCCCCTCGACCCGTTTGATTGCCCTTAGTTGGTGGACAACTGTGATGACGGGAATGTGATGCATTCCTTTCCGCTTCTTCCCAACACCCCAAACCCCCCCCCCCCCCCCCCCCCCCCCTCGCCACTCTGATATCAGAATTCCCGCTTCCACACGAATATCCCCAGGGGAGGGATCTCGTCTTACTCTTCATGGTGCTGCACACTCCACCACAACCGGTTGTCTGCGGGGGCCCTCTTTTGACTAAATTTAGCCATTTTTGCAATTCATGCACAATTGCGCTCTCTGCGGATGATAATGACACTGTGGAGAAGCTTTGGTGGTTATCGAGTGGTTTGTGAAGCACATAAGATATCCATTGCACGATTAAACTGGAGATATAGCTGGAGAGATCAGTATCTCACTGAGCTGATATTCCGGTAAAGATCACTCGCCGAGTAACTTGGTGGAGAGTTCCTTAATTCTTGACCGTGTAATGAATGAGATGGCCTCGAGTTACTGTCACCGTTACCACACCAGCGTTACATTGTAGTGTTCTCGAGGTATTTTGCAACTGATTCTTCAAGGTTTCCTGAGGTTTGTGACACTATCGGATGTTGTCTCCGCGCCACTGTTCTCCTATCACTCCTCCCTCCGAAAAGTCTTCCGTCTGATATCATTCCCAAGCCTTGCACAGATCCAGTTTGATTTTGGGTTTAATTTCTCACCGAGGTTCTGATTTCGGGGCCATTCTTCAAAGTGTCTATGCAGCGGAGAGGGGTTCCGTCTGATTCCAACACAGCGCGCACTGTTTGCGGAAGGAAAAACTCGTTCCTCCTCCTCCGGTGTCTTGTGCCGCACGCTTATCCGGGTAGGGGCCTTCCTAACCATCCCGACCCGATCGTCCTAAAAAAAGGGACCCAATGGTGGAAGGAACTACTTTCTTCTCGCAAACACAACGGGAACACTTTACCAAAGCCGCAACACAACCGTTGTTTTCTCGATCTGTGTTTGGCAACGGTTTTTAAAAACGCGTTTTTTGGGAAATGTCCCCGTAGGTTGTCACCGTCTCTGCCGACTATGAAGCGAGGAGAAATTTATCACCCTTTTTTTTTGTTTGCTTCCCCGTCCAAAGTACCGGCCACCTCCCCCTTTTTTTCCTCTACCGAGCACACCAATCCCCTTTATGGGTCCGGTGGTGGTGGGACACACCGCATGATCAATAAATTAATTACTGCCACTTTGGTTTGGTACGTGTGTGTTGCAATCCCAGAACACTACTCTATCCTTGTGTTGGCTGTCTGCCAGGTAACGGTTGGTCCTTGTTTTGGGTAATAAAATTCCTTACCACTTACCCTTTTTTTTTGTTAAACACATCCACTACGACATCTCGATGTGTGTACCACATTCCTTCAGACACACGGTGGTGTGTATGGTTGGTTTGCTGCGTGTCCCGTGAGGGAATGCTGTGAAAGATGGCGATCGAGAGAAGTGGCAGATAGGTAGGTTTACTTCAATTAATAAATCCTGGCCGAACAACGGCAAGGACGATAAATCAAAGGGTTCTTTCACATGGATTCGTTGTACAAATCCTACTGGGAACATGGGACAAACACATACACACACACACACACACTCTCCATTAGAAAGAAGAATATTAATTATAATACGAAAAAAGGGGGAATTCTCTGCTACTCAATCATTTCTCTCCATTGGATTATTATATTTTATTGCAAAACGTCTAGTTTTTTTTTATTTATTTCGGTCACACGCTGTGATCCTTAAAACTATCTTCCCATATCTCCCTGTGAAGTCGCAAGGATTTGTCACATTATTTATGTGTTATGAAGGAAAATTTTGCAATATTGTTTAGCTGTGTGTGTGTGTCTTTGCTCACGAATTCCTTTCGCTTTTCCATTGGAAAGTTTTACAGTTCGTCTCCTATTTTTACTGTAACCAAAAAAAAGAGAAGAAGGAATCTTTCCTTCTAGAATTCTTTCACCAAGGGGTCTCCTTTCCCTTCTGTTGAATTGCAGAAAAACTACTACAACAACAAAAAAAAACGATAATGATAATCCAAATCAAAATCAATTGCGCTCCCGAATGGTTCGGTTTGTGCCGCGCGCATGCGCCCCGAACCATATCGTTTTGACTCCGGTGGCGCAAGGATGTGTTTGGTGGCCGTTATTTTTGAATCCTGCCCTACAGAGGGATGTTAGGGATCATAAAAGAGGAAGGAAAGTATAAGTAGAAAGTAAAAAAAAGGTGATATTTTCGCTTTGTTATTTCTTTCTTCAATTTTTTTTTGTAAGAAAACTGATCCCGACGATGAAGTTTAAATCACTCTTGAGAAGTTTTTCAATATCAAATAGATTGCAGGGCGAAGCAGGGGTTTTCTTCTCCTTTTAACGTGACATTGATGCGTGCTTTTTTTTGCCTCTCCATTGCAGCTCTCTCAGACATGTTTGTCGTTGGAATTAAATGTAGTTAAAAAAAAGTAATCTTTATAAAAATCACACCTGGCCAATTTCTTTTACTAAGGCAGACGTGTTTGTGTGTAACGAGGGGGCTCTCTTTCGTCTGTAGAGCTTCTTTTTTTTCCACTTTCAACTGTAACCACGCGCGCGCGCGCACGCATAAGCAACAGCATTTTCCTAGCGGGGACGGGTTTTCGAGTGCGCAACGACATATCCTTCTTAATTATTTCCGATTGAAACCCCAACGCCGTCTGTCGGATGGTGCGCCCGAGGTCTTTAGTCCTTCCTCTCCATTTACCTGGTACGGCCGCCGGCTACGTTCGTTCCTCTCCTTGGCGTACCATCGGATTCTTTTCTTTCTGCGCAAAGGAGATCGAATGGCTGGGTGTTGTTGGTTGTGTATTGCACAATGGGGCCTAATTTTGTGCAGCTTGCATTTCAACACGTAACATTTGTATGCGCGCAAGCCCTTTTTGTTGTTGTGTGCGTGTGTTGTTTTGGTTGTTGTGCACCTTTTTGTCTTGCCCGGGGCGAGTGCAACGGAAGGTCATTTTCACCTTCATTCACATCCCCTCCCGCCAGGGTGGCCTTCCCTCGTTGGGGGAGCAATTACAATTACACAGTATCCCTTTAAATGGTTTCCCTTTTCTTCACACCACCAGCAATACTCCACCACACGTGGGGCCCCCAACTATCCAATGTCTGTGGGGTATGTTGTGTGCCAATCGATTCCTAGTTAAATGCATTCATTTGGCGGCGCCTCTCACCATTTCCGCTACCCGGCAAACAATTGTGATCGATCAGACGGGGGGGAAAAAAGAAGGCCTTTAAAAGAAATGCCCATAAGGAAAAACGCCACCTTTTGTCCACCTTAGGGGGGAGAGTGGGAAGGAAAGTGGTCCTCCCGCGAAGCCTCTAGACCGCCTTGAAATAACATTAAAAACACAAGTAGAAACTCGCACGTGCCTTCGCAAACAGACATTAAAACCCAAAGAGACACGCATTCGACTGAAGACTGTAAACCGAAGGGAAAAAACCACCTCCCCCGGAGGGGTTCGTCGCTTGGAGTCTTTTTCGACTGGGAAGCGTTTCATCACTTTCAGGACGAGCGCACGCGGGTCACGTCCACTCCACGTGCAGGTTCCGGCCTAGGGTTGGGGAAGGTGATAGGAAGGATAAGGGGAGGGGGGTTTCAATTTCGGTTGATATATGCACATAAATAATTAAAACACAGCGCAAAAGCATATTAACCTGGCCATGTGTGTGCCGGGCGGGTGGTTTTTTTTTCTCGATGCTGGTCCTTCCGAGGTCCATCCTCCTCCTACCCGGCGGCGGGGCTTGCTGTTGGCCTGGTTTTGGACAAATAAAGACACCAACAACATAGGAAAATACCCTTTTCAGGCAGTGCGCCCAGCAATGCTGTTGACCGTCATAGGTTTCCTTTCGCCTCCCCCTCGGGGTTCGATGTTTTCCCTTTAACCGTCTCCTGTCCTTCGGTGTGTCCGTCTTGTAGGGTGCAAGAAGACGAACAAAAAACATCTAGAAATGAAGAAGTACTTTAATACCAGCTAGTCGATCCTCGATAATGTTCTCCACTTTGCCGAACGCTAAATGATCTGCGCATTAGGTAAATGGTCTTTTTTATTCTTTTCGAAATATTGCATCTTTTGGAATAATGTTTTCTGTCTATTTTCTTAGGACCAACTTGTGTATATACCGGACCACCGATCCTTCCCAGTTTCGACTTTCATTCATTCGGCTTTTCATTCCGCTAACCCCCCTCAAGTGGGCTGGACAAAGAGAGAATTTGAACCTTTTTGTTTTTGGGCATTTCCTCCATCTCATCTTGTTATGGTTTTGGTTGCTGTGCGCACACACGCACACTCCTGATTTTGCCGTGGTCCGAAGAGTTCCTGGAAGGAAAAGGATGCGTTTTTTCGTCTGTCTGTGATGCGTTCTCTACACACCAGCACACTCGATTTCAATCATCTTGCAAACGAAACATTCCTGTAAACTAAATGTTTCTCCGCACAAACTGCACCCGAGGAAGGATAAAGTAATGCCGCAAACGGTACGCTTTCCCATGGTTCTATTTTGGCGTTGGGTTTCTTTCGTTTTTTTTCCAGCAGCACAATTAGATTTAACGTTCTTGAATGTTTGATTTGAATTATTATATTTGTGTTCCATTTGGTTCCCATTCCTATACTAATGAAGGGTTTTACAATAGACAAGGGTATGCCGAATCCATCTTACTGAACTGCGCAAACCAAATACGATAAGCGGAGATGGTTGTTAGTGAAACACACAAAAGAAACGTTAGTGAATCGCAAAAACCTAATATGGAATCGTGCGTGCACAATTTAGTGAATACCACCTCGGTCAGCCTGTTTACGTACGGGCGGATTGAAGAGTTGAGATAGAAAATAAAGTTGGAAACTAGTCACAAGTATTTATCATTATTAAACACAATTTTTAGCTGGTGTTGTTTTAACAATTTGTTGCAAATTTCGTAACGTTTGGAATATGTTATATCTTAACTCTTGAACCCACCGATATGTAAACCGACAGACGATATTCCATTCACTAAATGGTGCAGGCGATCAGTAATAATGTGTTTTGTGCTATCAAAATCCCTTCGGTTTATCTTATACGCTTATGCGATTCTGTTCGTTTGGCACACCATGTCCTAGCTGTTGCAAAACCCTGCAATGTGTGTGCGGTAATGGGTTTCGATTTGCTACGCACCACAGGGTCACCGGGCGGGCTAATCAATACATCCGCAACAGTTCGTTCTCCCTGGAGGTTAAGAACTGTCATGCCCCTACTCAAGTATTTCAGATACGTTTTTCAGATCAGCTCTAGCTTTACGATAGGCAAATGCCTCGCTCCGCAGAACCCCTTTTTTTTCTTAGTTCTTAGTACGGGTTCGCATCGATCATCCCTTATATCTACACTGCCACCACATTGTGGAATCGTGTCGAATTGGCCCGGGGGCCAATATTTACAAATATTATAATTTTGACGCTGTGCTAATCGAAATCTGCAGAACCTCGTCGTCCAACGCTTGGTGTGGTGGTGGTGGTGTGGATGAGAGGGGCAAGATGTAGATTTATTACGATCACCGATCGCCGAATGGGTTGTTGTACCCCTTTTTTTCTGTCGCTTCGCTCTACAACGGATCCGGACGGACTACCTGTTTGGGATATTCGGTCGGATGGATCAATCAAGTCCGTGAAGGAGTGAGACCTCGTTCCCTGTCGCCGTCCTTAAAGAGTTCGGAAAAGACCACCTCCTAAATGTCTGCTCATTACATCAATGCGGAGCTCGGTGCCGATTTTTGTGACCCCCGACGATCGTCGAGATCACACACCTCACGGCGTGTCTAAACCCGGAGCGCGAGCGCAATAGACGACGGCGCGCCGTTAACCTTCAAACCTTCTCAAGACAAGGCGCTTCAGACAACATGCGCGGGGCTCGCTTGTGTAAAAGACCTCCAGACGGTGGTGCCGCTAAATTTGAAGCAACCTTGGAGTTTTTCAACCGGTAATTCGTTCCCTCTCTCACGCGCGCACCACCTGAAGTGTGTGCCAAAATCCAAAAAAAAAAGGGGTTAAAATAGATTTATGGCGGCCGCTGTGAGTGAGGTGGTCCATCTCACGTTTTCTCTCGGTCCACGTCGCTGTGGTGATTATGTTTTAGGGAGGACCGGACCGTTTCCACAAAACGTATATAAAAGCGGCACTCCGATACACCGTCCTTTGATCATGTGTATATACACCTTGGCAAGAAAGGGAAATACTGGTCCTTTTCTCTCCCTCTCTCTTTTTCACTCCGTTAGCAGCCAGATCTCTTTATTCGTGATGCAAATTATATATTCGCGCACAAACCTTCTTTTTTTGCTGTTGTTTTGGCGAACACAACATCCAGACGGTTTCGGTTTGGAAAAGGAACACTGGTTCTTCGGCTTTCCTTTTTAAAGCTCCGCTTGGAATGAAGCGAGAGCACGGTTCCGAATCCTTTTCTGTCTCGAGACATCTCTTTTCTCATATTTGCAGGAGCAGGCGATGAATCAGAAGCAAAAAAAGGACCCGCCGAAGGGAAGAAGGAAAAACTTGAAATTTCTGCAAAAACCCCAAGAGTCAGTTAAAAGCGGTTTGTTGCTGCCGCTTTTCTTCGGCGTTTGATCCCGGTGGAAACCGTTGCGCCCCTTCTGTGAAGTTGGGAAGGAAACGAAAAGAACCCGGCGGTCTCTTCTGTCTCTCACTGCACGGTTCTTCGCTTTTTACCCCGAAGTTTATGGGCAATGGTTCGAAAAGACAGGAAACGCATCGAATCAGTGCAATTCGAAACGCTGTTCCCGTTTGGTACTGTCGGGGAACCTTCCTCTTTCGCCGTCTTTTATTCCGGTGGAGGCTGCTCAGCGCCTCCCTGGCTCTCAGAGTTCTAGCCGGATGCTGTTTTGATAAATTCGATTCTTTCGGCAAAAATTATAATGCTCTCCGGGCGCTACACTTCGGGAGAGATTATTATCTGTTGGTTGCTTTTGAAGAAAGAGGAGCCACCTTCTCGGTGGCTTCGAAAGGAAGGAAAATGCGTGTGCCTCCGAAGAGATCGATAAAGGGTGGTAGTTTGTGTGTGTTTATAATGCACAATCGTGCACAATTTATTTTGCACGATCATAATCCACCAGGGGCAGACGTAGCGAAGAGGATGGCGTCGTCGTGCAGCAACGCCCAAGGAAATAATTTCCTAATGAAATCACCTCACCCGGGTCGGAAGGGGCTACCTCAGGAGGATCGCCACCAAAATGAATTGCAATGTTTTTCCAGTGCCCGTTTCTTTGGTGTATTATTATTACGTCGATGCTTTTTGTTTTGGCACTTCCCTTGCGTACCACACATCGCGCCACAACACAAAGCACAAATTCCGGAATACGATCGTTTCTTCCGTTTTGGGTCCGTTTTCTATTGCAAGCGATCAAACCTCTCGCGGCAGATGGTTATGCTGATGTGTGTTTCCTTCGCAAAGTTCAAATGAAAGAAATATGGTCGCGTCCAACGACATCCTCGCATTTTGGGGTTCGATGAATGCGAAGAAATAAATAATAATCGTAATCAAAACCGACGCTGGCACGTACAACATTATCGCGTTTGCAGCAGCAAGGGGGTTAGAGAAGAAAACGTTCTTTTTTCATGTGGAAAAAACACCTTTCTGCTTCGGCTCTCCCCCGTCCGCCTGCGTGTGCAATTGTTTGTCGTCGCCGTTTGCTTGATAAGGACTCGTCCAGGTGAACTCTGACGTAAGGGAATTGGAGGGTAGTAAAGAAAGAGAGAGAGGGATGGTTGCACTTTCGTCCTTTTCCTACGCGGTGACAAATGGACAGAAAAGCAGAAAGGATCACCACGCACCGAACACCCCGAACCACCCGTCCGTGTAACGGGGGACGCTTTGTGTAGTAGGGGTTGCGTCTTTTCCTTCTGGCAAAACACCTTTTCTTAAGGCGGCCTACCTTCCCTCCGTTGCTGCGTTGCATCGCATAGGGGCGCATCACCTTCGCTTCCATGTAACATACGATTTGTCGACGATTGTCGTCCTGCGCGATTTGAAATTGTGTAGCGATCGTTGATTATAATGCACCAGGTGGTTTGTGGAAGAAGATACTCTCCGATGCGCACGACATTTATGTTGTGTGCTGCCGCCCGTCTTACGATGGTCTTCTTGCATGTGCGCGAGGGTTGCGTTGTGTGTCACTGTCATGTGTTGTGTACCCACCCGGTTTTGACCATCTGTGTGCCCCTCTTACGAAGGTGATCGCACACCGCTGTTGATCAAATCGCTATGATAAACCGTTCGTTTTAATGTAACTATCTCTCCTCCATCGCCACACATATCCCTTTGTGTGCTGTAATGGTACTTCCGTGCTGTGAACCTTTCTGCAGGAAAAAAAGAGCTTCCTCAAAAGAAAGAAGGAGGACGTTTTCTTCCGGTAAAGGTAATGACTACCTTATTTTAAACCCCCAGGATCTCTTCTTGCTCTACATGTTTGCAACATGGAGAGAAACACACTCTTCGACGACGCAAATGACATTAATTCCTTGCAGTTTGGGTGAACACGCTCCGTTTTTTAAGTGGCAATTTGAAAGGGGAACTTACAAAAGCGCTACTTGGGGAGGAGAAAAAATAGGACACAAAAGTTTTGTGTGTGTAATTAGCAGATGGAAACATTCCTTCTCTTTAGCCCCCACAAGCTGCACACAACAAGGAGACATTGGCCTAGAAGACATGTTTTTTTACACTACTTGGCCGTAAAGTTTCTAATTGATCAAGAATTTGGATGGGGGTCCGGATGAGATTTCGGTCCAGTACCGGTTGAGTGATACACCAGCGCTATTACCTGTGGGCCATTGAGTCACCTCCGCAGTTGTAACTTTATATCTCCATCAGTATAGAAAAGAGAGAGAGAACGAGAGTGATCCCAACAAGAATGCAACATAAATACATTTAATTAATGAAAATAAGTGGACATGCTTATTGGACGGTATTATTTTTTCGACAGTACGATGGGTTTTCTGTGTTTATGATGAACAAGGCGCCAACAAAATACCCGATAGGGGCACATCTCCAAATTATGCACAAACCGCGAATATGTCTTTTAAAGGCGCACTGAAGAGCGTTGGTTGTTAATGAACTTGTGGGCACCGCTAGCAAAGCCCAATTTGTGGTCCAAAAACTGCACACCTAAACCGAAAGATGCGAGCCCTGGAGCGAAATTTAAAGCGAGTCCGTAGTAGCCTCTTTTTGAGAGCCTTAGCTTGCGCTTGTGTTCGCATTGAAGATAATAGCTCTCCTCAAGGGAGGCGCCTTGGGTTTTACAATTTTCGCTGGATTTCCTCTTCCGTTTTGGGGAGTTGTTCCTCACTCTGCTCCGTGGCAAAACCCACTCTCTCCTCCGTGCCCCGAGTAGAGGGAAGGTGCAATCGGCTAATCGAGCATAACAAAAAAAAAAAATATCCCATAAATGAAGGCAGGTGGTGGATTTTCTACGGGATGTGCAACGGAACACATTCGGGCAGGTGAACGAGATGATTGAGCATATTCCTTTTTCTGTTCGTCTTTTTAACGTGCTGTCTTTATTTTTAGGAGATACAGACACTCACCCAACAGCAGCAGCCAGCACCCGCCTGATCGGTTGCAGTGACCAATAAAAAGGGAGGGGGATAAAGGGGGGGAAGGTTGCGCTGTAGAAGATGCAAGTGACCCAACAATGAAAAAATATACGCCAAAACAAAACGGAAAACACTTAAATTACGCCTAGCGAGAGTGTAAAAGCTTAAAAAAAAGAGGAGAAGCGAGGGATGTTATGATCATGGGACGACAGGTGCCTTGCGTGTGAGTGAGTGATGGCAGGAAGAACAGTAAAAAAAAAGGAGGTCTACATATGAAAATAGTGCTGGACAGACGACTTTGCGGTCCCAAAAAACAAAAAAAAATATGTTTCCTCTTCGAAACGCATTGTGTGCGTTTTTGTTGAGTTCATCTCTCGATCGTTCAGTTCAGTATCGTAAGCACACGGCACGTTTCGAAGATATCCTTGATCGCGTTTCTCGAATCGCGCAGCTAAAATAACGCAAGGTGCAACCTGCTTCCTTTGGCTCGGTAGGCAGGAGAGAGACCCACATGCAGTATTATTTTTCCTTCAATTCCATTGGACTTTGAATCCCGAACGCGAAGGTTTCTTGATCTCGCTGCTTGCATGTTAAAGGGTGTGTTAATAGTGCAACGGGGGAGACGGAAGCAAAAGGAAGTGGGCTTGTTTGTAAACAAAAACGTATCAGCAGTTGGCGAAAAGATGGTTCCTTCCCCGGGGGTTTTGCTTGCTTTTTTTTTAGCGCTAAGATCCATCTCGTCATCTTTCATACCCCGCCCCGCGAGTGCTCCCTGCCATCATTAACCGCCCCATCAACAGTGCCCGCATACAAAAAGGGAAGGACATTTAAACGCGAAAACGGCATCACCGTCGCCACCTGGCGCGAAAAGAAAAGCTGCACCACGATTATGCTTCTCGTGTGGTTTTGCAGTCGATCGTGTCCAAAACACGCTACCACGGAGTTTGGATACCATCCCCCGGCGGTACGTGTGTCCACCAATTTATTTTGCACCTTTTTTAAAGGGGCAGCTGGTTTGTGTTATTGTTCGGCAGAGATGATGGCATCTGTTGTTGTGTCTGTACTATCAAAAGAAATAGACCGGATATCTTTTTAAATGCACAAGCTGGTAGAGTAGTAGCTCCCCGGTTCGGTCTTGTTGTATCGCCGTGTGGATGTATTTTGCACATCATTCTTCCAGTAGGGAGTTAATGCAACAACGCGCCACCCCATCATGTTATCATCGTACGCTAGGGGGAGGCTCTCACTGTTGCGAGTGCATTCCTGAACACCGGATAAGATAGAGACGAGGGAATGCTCCCTCGTAGCACTCGTCTCCCCCTGACCACAAATCCATGCGACGAAATTATTGCAAAAAAATCCCTTATATATAGTAGACGAGAGTTGTAGGTCAATCCAATAAAACTCGTAGGGAATAGTGAGCAGAGAAGCTCAACTTGCTGCGCGGCGTTAATATGTGTTGCGGGTTGCATCGATGGCACGATGTGACGATGGCGTAATTAGACTCAGTTTTGTTTTTATTTTTAATTTGTGCCGTTCGTTCTGTTTTGCCCGCCTACGTAATCCGATACACTTCCGCTGTTGGGCAAGCGAAGGGCGCGCGGGCGCGCTCGAACATTGACTGACCGCTTGTGACCACACAGCAGCGCACATGTGAAATTCCTTTCGCACTGTGATTGAGGAACGAATATGCAGTTTTCTTACCGCTTTTTTTTAGTTATTTATGTGCGCTGTAAAACAATTCTCTTTCCTTCTTAAAGGAAGAATTCTATTTTGCTTAAATGACTTTCCACACATCCCAAAAATTCCCTGTTTGGTGCGTCAGACGAATGGCGCATGTAATTTGCTACAGCACGCTCATTACGAGAGAGGGGTATTTTGTATGAGGTGTTGATTTTTCAGTTTCTTTTACTTCCTTTTCTTTCTTTTACTTTTAGTGATCCTTATAGAACCAGCAAAATGAATGGACAAAATGAAAAAAAAGGTCTCAGGATTCGAAATGTATTGTATGTGTGCAATTGAAGCCTCCAGAAAATGCCTGAAAGGAATCATAAAATCTCCACCGGAATTATGTTATGCCATACCGTACTAAGCATGCAATTCTGGGAAAAAGACTGTAAATGCCGCCACACAAAACGAAACGATTTCGGTGTTTTATTTACTACCATCGGGTGCTTCTTTTAAAGCGTGCGCGTATTTGTGTGGTGTGGAAATTGCATCAACGAACGCACGGGATGAAGTCGGCAAAAAAAGAGAACTGTGAGCCAAAGATGTTTAATTTCGCGTTGAAAAGCTTTACCCGCCGCTCACCAAAGGATCAAATGAAAACATTATAAACAACAAAATGTGGGATAAATGATCCCGGGGAATCACCACAATCCTTTGCTATGGACTCTCCGGCAACCAGTTGTATGACCCCACCCGGGATTTTATGGACCTCGTGCTATTGCATTAAGAATTTTCGCGTCGTTATTTCGTTTTACGATCGACGGATGTTTTTGAAAGGAATATCCCGAATGATCTAAAATCATTCCATACCGCACACACATGCACAATCCGTTTCGGGTGTGTAAGCACACCCGATTCGATTGATTATTTATTTACCCATTAAATTATGGTTGCAATTGTTGCGCATGATTTAGTGCGTTGCGCTCTAATACTTAAAAAGAAGGAAGGGGTTTATACATAGGGATGCTCTTTAAGCTCATTTTCGGAGTTTTTAGTGTTTGTATATTGGCTGGTTGTGTGTTTTCAAATTGCGTTTCAAATGGTAGTTTTGCCTTTTCATTTTACTTAAAAAACTATTTCGCTGGAAATTCCACAAACACACATATGGTTTTGGGACGAGAAACACACCAAAAGATGCAACAACAAATACAGGGAAAGGAAAACCCGTCTAGAATGTGGACCCAAACAATATCCACTCCATGCACAACTAAGTCTTTTTCTCAGCAGCAGCGAACAGGCACAAACTGTTTGCAAGCCTGTACTTATTGTCCTTCGGAAATATCCTTCTTAACGATATGGGTGTGGGCATTTGTGTTTTTTTTTATGCACCACTACTACTACGCATAGCACTGTTGCGAAAGCCCATTGCGAGAAGCAAGAAATTTGAGCAGAAAAATAAAACTGCTGCTGCGCACAGTGCTGAGCAAAATCCGAAGGCTCAAACGAAATGAAATCGAAGAAAAACATCATCTTTTGCTTATTCTGCTGCTAGTGTGGTGTGCATCTTTTGCTTTAAGATGGATGAGAGCACAGCGCGAGGATGATCACTCGGATGGATGCAGTAAAAGGATGAGCAAAAAGAAAAACGGATATTATGCGCTTTAGAAGAATGATTTCTTCAACATCTTTGTAAGCAACCTTGTGTCCCTTTGCAAGGTTTAAGTTTTACCGTGTCTGTATGTTTGCTTTCACTTCTTACCTGCGTTGTAACTGCTGCAAGGCATGATTGTATCTTTGACCCACTGGCAAATTCTCAACGATTTCAACTTTTTCCCTTCCGAAGGACACACACGCTTGCTGTGTGTCTTTACCTGGGCGAGTTTTAGATTTTATTATGTACTACTGCATCACCTTGAGAAAACTGTCACAATTGGTGTATATGTTTGTCCTAACGCGAAATCTCTTCTTTCTTTGCTTCGCAGATGTAAGGTTCATGCTTGTGCAACCCTCGTTGCTGGCCGTATCCTGTATCGCGTCGGCCACACGCGGTCTGAACGTATCGACCAAGCAGGCCGTCGGGTACGATCTCTGCCGACTGACGATGCACGGTCTGCAGGCGATCGACGAGATCGTGAAACAAATTGAGGACGTGGTGGCGCGCGAAATTGCGGACAAGCAGATTCAGCAGCAACAGCTTGCCCAGCAGCAGGCACAGCTCGCTCTCGCCGGTAGCAGCTGCAAGGAGCAATACCAGCAGGCCCCACAACGGTTGGCCAACAACGCCACCAACAGCATGATGATGCCGCCCCAGCAACAGCAACCGGAAACACCCACGGACGTACAGTTCATACACTTCTAACATGGAGATCCCACCGTAGTTATGCGCTTGCTGTGTTGTGCTGCCTTACTAGTGGCGTATCCAAACACATGCGTCTTTACACCGTTAAACATATCTCTTCAAAATCTGGCGTCCCAAACTGTTCAATCATATACACTCCATCGTTCGGGGAACCGTCAAAGCAACAGCTGCTACTTCGCGCATCGAGAACCGTCGTCTTCTCCATCGTTCGTGGTGGGGATCAGTGAAACTTAAATCGGGGGCCATAATACCTTCAGCAATTCGTATCCTCCCAGTCAATGAAGGTGCATATCGTTTTTTTTTAATCATAGATTTCATACTGGGAACAAGAGATACGGCAAGAAGGGAACAGAGGTGGTAGATAGAGAGACGATGGTGACGATGACCAAAAATATCGAAGGATTTCACGAAACGAAGAACAAACAGAAGGAAGTGAAAATATTAGAACACACAACACTTTAAAGTGTGCCCTATAATATGTAGATGTATATAATATATGGGTGTGTAGTCGATAAGCTTTATCCCCATTGTCTAATCCACCCTTAGCAGATAGAGCCGCGGTAGAAACGTAGGTGGATGACGAAGGGAGAAGAAAGTGTGTAGAAGGAGTGATCGTTCCGCAGCCGGGATGCAGGGCATGGAGGCACTAGTAGGAGAGGGACGTGTCCGGTGTTTGTAGTTTTCTTTTGTAAATATTAGCATTAACTAGTTAGGCATTGCTTTCTCAACCCGCCCCTACGAACTTATTCAAACTGTTCCAGATATTTTTTTTTGCTATTCTCCCTTCTCTTATGCTATTTTTAATCAATTCTTATCGATACGGAGTTACAGGAATTCTTATTTCTGCGTTCTTATTTTTTTTTGCTGTGTTCGAATTCTATGAAACTGTTGAAAATGTTAAGGGAAAAAAGGAGAGAAAACGACAAACAGCATATTGAAATTTTCTCAACAATTTTTGTTACTATGTATGAATCGGAAACACTTTAGTTATCGGTATTTTCTTTTTTTTTTTAACGATATATAACTTCTCTGCGTGTCGAGCACTCACGAGCGCGCGCGCGCTCGTGTGTTATCGCGATAACGGGGCGACAATTGTACAAAAGATATGTTTGTTTGCCGAGACCGAGCAGGCAAGAGCGAGAGAGAAAAGAGACAGTATATAAAAAAAGGGAAAAAAACAGAAGAAAGTAAATACGCGCGCATATACATGCTTCCCCCATGAGCCTCCCAGCCCAATACCACCCAAACACACACACGCAAGGCCGATAGCATTTAAAGGGAACAGAGAATGTGCGCCAACATATGATGGACCCGTTCGGTGCGCCGGTGTGTTGAAGAAGAAGCGCACGCGCGCGCCACCCCAAAAAGATAAGAAAACGGCACAGAAACAAGGGTGAGTTTGTGGGAAAGGGTGTGCACCACACCCCACCCCCGCGACACTTGCATTTCGGTAGTCGGCAGTTGCGAAGAAGCAGCGAGAGAACCGATAGGAAGTTGGCACTGTTTTCTTTATCTTTGGGTGTTGGTGTAGTGTTATTCTTTTTCTTTCAAGAAATAACAGAAGGTGTTGCGGATATCCGTGACCAGCTCCGCGGTAGGTCACCGATATATATCGACCCTATCTGGGGGGGGGATGGTCACCCATTTTTCCTCCCCGTACGTCTTGTCGGTGCGTTTCATTTGTCGATTGTAAATAATAGGGTCCAATGTGGGTGTGTGTGTGAGCGACACATTGCACGCAAGGGGTTGGGGGAGAAAGGAAGAAGGAAGGGGGATCGAGTTGGGGGCAAAAAGTTATCAATGAACTAGTTCTAGTTAAAGATCGGCACATAAATAATAGAAGTTTTTTTTGTTTTATTTACGAATTCATCGAGAAGATCTAGTTAGAGGATGTCGACTTTATTCTCTTGTTTCGCTTGTTTTTGATCAGTTTCAGTTTTCTTTATCATTTTGAAATCTGTTACGTTTCTTTTGCCGTTTATATTACTTGTTTTTTTTTGTTGCATTTTTATTGCCTCCGTTTTTCTCTTCTTCAACGATCCCAGCAGTTTTTTAATTACAATTATAAACTTTTGCTAAGGCTGCGAAAACTAAATAATGTTAGATTTATTTGAATACTAAGCAAAAACTTTTGGTTTAAATGTAAATAACAACAAAAAAAGAGCGAGGAGACATGTTAGAGATACACACGGAAAAAGTAAAAATAGAGAAAAAAAAACAAACAAAAAACAAAACGGAAACCAGATACGCTTTTGATGATAAGTAGTGAAAAAATGGTGCGTCACCATGCGCGTTAAATTCTACACAGTAGTCGGTAGTAGCTTCTTAGGAAAGTGTCCGAGCAGTGCGTTCTCTTTCTACCGCCTTAAACAACCGCACAAACCCTCACACCCTCCAGTGTTAGTATATTTCGAAGGAGAGATAGCTACGTTTTTGTCCAGGTTTAAGTAAAAGACCCACACACAAACACATGCAGTACGGCTGGTAAAGGGGAAGCGGGGACCCACACGAACACGGTCTGTTCTTTTCAATGCCTATCAGCCATTCTCACGGGTTCCGTTGCATCATTCTTATGCTGCCATACATGCCCCATTATCTCATCCCATCGCGTACGAAGTACGCAGAGAATGCATGCAGTTGGTGGAATGGTTGCATTTGTAGGAAAGTGAAGGTGGTGCATTGAATGCAGCATATTATACACCCACACAAACATACTGCGAGTAGTGTTCCAGTTAATTTTCTCTTCCCCTTCTAGTAGTGGTGGGTGACCACGATAAGCAGTGCGATTGCTGCTGCTGCTGCTGCTGCAACGTTCTAAGTTAACATCACGATTCTGGACGCGCACACAGTTGCGCACCTGACTGCGTGTGTGAATCCGTTGCCACTTTTTTACGATTTATTTTCAGTCGCTTTTGAAACACTTTTTTATCATTTTTTTCCTATTTTTTTTTCTTTTTTTCATTCTTATTTTGAAATTGCGGAAGGAGGATGAGAAGCTTGTATCTACTTTGAGAGTACACCTATTTATTTACACACCATAATCTTGAAGATTATAAAAACAAACAAAATGAAAAATGAAGAAAAAAAAACAGAACTGCATAAGAGGAGAAAACTAACGAAAAAAAAAACACAGTTATGGCAACATCCAGATGAATGAAAGATGAAAAATAACTGGGTAACGTAGAAAACGAAAGACTACTAAATAGCCTACTAGATATGTGACATGAACATAGGATAACAAACAAAACAGCGAAACGTAACAATGCAATTGGGCGGGGGTTTGCAGTGGCAGATGTTTAGATGTAGGAGACGATAGTGAGGACGATTAATTTGTACAATCTGGTAGGGTTAGTGTGTCATGTTAGAGTGTAATTGTTTTTTATTGCCAAAGAAGTAGTAAGCTAGCAACACTTGTACAGGAAGAGAGCAGGGTGGGGACGAAGAACAACGGAAAATGAGCGTACGAAAAACCAACACTAGCATTTTGGAGTAATGGAAGTTTTTGCGAACCAGGATTAGAGTAAACACTCTTGTAAGCTCCCCCGGATATGTTTCATCGGGCGAGAAAGTGAGAGCGATATATACCTGTACAATGGTAGTGAGAAAGCGTTACACTTACGAAACTACACTCAGCGTGTTTACAGGCACACACACACATTCACATCCTACACCGCCGCTAGGCATTGAGCACTGATCAGGGAAGCAAACAACACCGCCAGCCGATCGAGCAAATGCCTTCACACAGCATGAAATACACTTACTTAAAACAAAACAACGAATCATTTAACACATACACACACGCACACACGTCCCTAGATTTTAAGGTAATTTTTTTTTTGAGTTTGGACAAATGGTTAAGACAGACACAAACATGCGCGCGACACAAGCACCAGTTATAAATCAGTAATCAGTAAGAACAGAAACCCTCTCCTGCCGCGCTCCTTCTGCGTGGGAAGGAAGATAAATGCGTCGTAATGTTATGGGTTTGGTTCGGTCGGGGTTACAGTAACCTCAGGCAGATATATCATGTCATTGTTTTCCAGCAATTATGCAAGCTTTTGTTGTCACCACCACCCCCGACCGTGTAAATAGCCGCCCGCGTTCGCGATTCATCTAGCGACCTGTACTACCCAGAGCAAACGTGCGCACGAGACTTATTTTTTAGGGCAGAGCGATCTCATTACTACGTAGGATTAAACGAAACATATAAGAATAAAGAGAGAGAGGGAGCGTGAGAGAGATACATGTAGAAAAGGATCATCATTCAGAAGGATATTGTTTAACTAGTATCGTAACCACGTGTGTCGTATATCGTAAGATGGATAGGCGTTCTTTTGGAGAGTTTCATAGGATAGGACGTAAAGGATATGACAAACATTATTCCTACAAACGAGAAAGCTGAAAACAAGCTAAAAAATCACACCATTTACCTACTTAAAAAACAGCGAGAGAGCTTAAACAATGGGGGTGTTTTTTTTTCTTACATTTCGTTTTGGTAATTGATCTGTTAGGGGTTTTTTTTCTTATTCTCTTATTTTTCTTTCAACTGTTTTGTTTCTTTTGACAAAAATTTTCCAACCAATCTAATTTTTTCATTTTTTTTTGTTAATCTAGTCTTAAATAAGAGAATTTATATTAATTTATA
The DNA here is from genome assembly GCF_943734725.1 of Anopheles marshallii. Classification (NCBI taxonomy): domain Eukaryota; kingdom Metazoa; phylum Arthropoda; class Insecta; order Diptera; family Culicidae; genus Anopheles; species Anopheles marshallii. Next base: position 78,257,386 of record NC_071326.1, on the reverse strand, counting down.
TGATCATACAAACGATTAAAAAAAGTACCAAAACCAAATTTGTCAGCAAACAACAAGTAGTGAACAGCAAAGGAAAACCAAGCATTATAAGAAGTCTAGACACAGAGTGAGAGACAAAGTTTTGTGGAGCTATTTAGCGGTTGTCGTGCATTTATTTTTCTTTGTAAACATTTTTCATTACTAAAAACACACACCCACCACCAACACACCGCACGCTGTTGTTCACCGGCTTCGCCAACCTAGTGCGTTTTTGTTGCTGCAATGCCGCAAACAAGAGAGGGAGTGAGATGTATTTTTTATGTCTGATAATGTTCCATTGCTTAGGTAAAAATTCACACAGGATATTTTGTTAGGTTTATATAGTGGACGGATGAAGGTGCATTTACTATTTTTTTTTTTGACAAAAAATCCAAGATTTCTGCCTCTTGGTTCTGCCACAACGTTAGGTTATTATTAACGAGAAACTGATGTACGAATAAATACAAAAATGATTGAATTCCTACAAAAATAGACTTCGCGTCATAATTAATGTCGGCGGTAAATGTTAAGAATTGTATCCACAATTGCTAAAATCAAGCGTTGCTAGTTTCGCTTATTAACGCATGTGTAGCGTATCATTGGGAGTTTCTGTGCAGGTTTACTAAGTCGTTGGCCCGGCCGCGCTTTAAAGGGAGTTAAAATGTGTAAAAATGTAAGGAATGTTAAAGAATACGCTTGTTAACATGTATCGAAAGCTAAAAATGTCTGCGAAAGATTCTGCTGAAAGGAAAAGTGAGAGACAGAGAGAGAGATTGGAAAATAATGAAAGAAGGATACCGTAAAATTGCGTTTAATGTTCCCTTTCTTCAAGATGTAACTACGCTTGCAGGACGTAATTGTTTACCTTCGAATTATTTTGTTTATCAATAAAAATGATACTAAGAAGAATAAACCATTAATGAAAATGAAGCAATGTTGTTTTGGTTTTTTAATTCATATTTCACTTATTTTTTGTAAATTTACATCGTATTTAATATTAACATTTAATAACATTTAATATTGGGAATGGAAACAAACGCGACACTTGTGCTGTATGCCGCATCAGAATGCATTTTAACGTAGTTTTTTGAAATTTGAAACATGGTGAAAAATTTCACACTGCTTGAAATGTTGCATATTAACCACAGTTCCGAGCTAACTCCACCCTGGGAAGGGTTGTCAAATCGATGTTGTGCGCAACTATTGTTGATTCGTCGCCCCGTCCGTGTGTAAAAATGTGCATTAAAACTACGTGTTTCAAAAACATGTATTTCTCATAGCTAAATTACTGCTTTAATACATCTTAAAATATCCTCTTCAATAGTACATCTTAAAATCTTTTACAAGGAACATAATTAAAAAACTCAAAATGGAGCATGTGATTTACCACTGTGCGTGCTAATAACAGCTGTCAAAGCATCCGTCAGCCCCGCTAGCTACTGGGGGATAGACGCCAACAGAAGCCCAAACAAAATGTATTTCTTTTTGCAAACACAACAATAAAGCCCCGGCATGATTAAATGTTTGTGTATATAGTTCGCCCAGCTAGCTGTTTCAACTAGGCATGCATAGCATTACGTAGTTCGTGTAAAGTAAATGTTCTTTAGTTTGATTGTAAAGTAGTAAGCACAGTGTAAAGTGCAGCATGTCGAAAGGTGCACCCAACCGCAGCTTCCGTGTACCGGCCGGTCCGCCGACGAAAGCACGCAATGGTTTGCAACCCTTGGACCTACGATGCGGTCCTGCTACAAATACACCACCCAATGTACGACCACCTGTTGCCGTTCGAACAACGAAACGAAGGAATGTGACGACGAATGTGCAGCTGATGGAGATGGACAATACGTTCCTAAATGCGGTCGATTTGGATAGTATCGAACAGCAGATCAAGCCTCCTTCTCCGCGAGCAATATCACCGTCGATCCTTTCGTCCCGTGCTGCTCTAAGCCAAACGAAGCAGACAAACCATACGAAACGATCCCATTCGTTGGAAGGTACTGTGTGTTTAATTAAAGTAGCCCTTTGTGGTGATTATGGTGTGATCAATCATGTATTGTTTCTTCCAAACAGCAAATAGGAGCAAAGTGGCGGCAAGTACACCGAAGCGCCGAAAATCGACCGCAGGTGGACGACCCATCCTTGTTCTTCACATGAGCATGGATGGAGAGGAATTGGAACAAGATGAAAACCGGCTGAACAACAGTCGTTCCACCACCAAGGACAGTGGTTGCTCGGAACGAAAAACCAACACCAACGGTTTTGAAGATGAGGAAGACGAAGAGTTGCTGAATGTGATGATTCCGTGCGGCCAGGAGCAAACAACGACCGATCACTTCATCCGAGACAAACTGCGACGCCTGAGTGACGCACAAACCGCGTCGCAGATCTGTGGTGAAGATAACGCATTCGAGGTGTTTACAAACCGTGCCATCTTTTCGCAGTACCTGCGACTCGATCAGTCCGTGGTGGACGAAGGCCTCGAAAAGATTGATCCAATATTCAGCTCGCAGGCTATGCGCGATTCGGCTCACAACACGTCACCGCTCAGTGCGTCCTTGTGCCTCCAACAAGACACTCAGGCGCAACGACTGCAGGCGAGTGAAGTGCACCGTATTTTTGCGAACTGTGAACGTACGCTGTTCGATCTGTCCAACATCGCACCGGATGGTGGCTCGCAGGGGAAGGTTTCGACGAGCCTAGCAGCAATTAATTGGGATGAGGAGATCGACCAAGCAGGCGGACCATGTGCCGCAGCACCAACACCAGCTGGTCCGCCACGGGTTTCCTCACTCTTCCTCGAGAAGGGTCCATTCTTTGGGTTGCCTAATGCGGTGCGGCGTATATTGCGTGACTTCCGCGGGATTGATGATCTGTACGATTGGCAGCGCGAATGTCTAGCGTTGCCCGCCATACAGGAAAGGCGGAATCTTATCTACGCGCTACCTACCAGTGGCGGAAAAACGCTGGTAGCGGAAATTGTGATGCTGCGTGAGATCATCTGTCGGTTACGGAATGTGCTGTTCATCGTACCGTACGTATCACTGGCACAAGAAAAAATGATCGCACTCAGCCCGTTTGCTCTGGAGCTCCAGTTCCTGCTGGAGGAGTACAGTGGGGGCAAAGGGCAGTGTCCACCGCGCAAGCGGCGTAAGAAGAACACCATCTTTGTGTGCACGATCGAGAAGGCGCTAATGCTGATGGATTCGCTGGTGGAAGCCGGCCGAGCGAATGAAATTGGTTTGATCGTGATCGACGAGTTGCACATGATCGGTGAGCAGAGGCGTGGCGCTTGTCTGGAGATGCTAATCACCAAGGTGCAGGTGTTGCGGGCGGGCATACAAATCGTGGGCATGAGCGCTACGATCGGCAACCTAACCGAAGTGGCCCGGTTTATGCTGGCGGATGTGTACAGCCGTGATTTCCGTCCCGTGGAGCTGAAAGAGTTCGTCAAGTGCGGTGAAGATCTTTACGAGGTGCGCAGTCAGGGACAGACAGGCCGTACGGAGGATGTTTTTGGTGAGAAGCGGCCACTGGAGTTTGTGGAATGTGCCGAAGAATTGCGACGGCTCGATACGGACCATGTGGTACGATTAATACTGGAGGTCATTCCCGACAGCTCCTGTTTGGTATTTTGTCCAACGAAAAGCAAGTGCGAAAGCTTGTGTGCGATGTTGGCGAGTCATCTACCAGCCCGGCTGGCGGAGCATAGGGCGGACGAGAAGGAACAGATCATTCGGGCGCTTAAGGAGGATGGTTCGATTGCGCCGGTTCTACCGCAAGCGTTCCGTGTCGGTGTAGCGTACCATCATGCCGGCTTAACGCAAGACGAACGTCGTACGATCGAGGATGCGTATCGTGCCGGTATTCTGTCACTGATCGTGTGTACCTCAACGCTAGCGGCAGGAGTCAATCTTCCGGCGCGACGCGTCATCATACGCTCGCCGTACATTGGCAACAGCTTCCTCACGCTCAGTCGCTACAAGCAGATGGTGGGCCGTGCGGGTCGGGCCGGTTTCGGCGAAACGGGTGACGCGATTCTAATCTGTGCCCAGCGCGATATACCGCAGGTTTGCGAGATGCTATGCGCACCGATGGATACGGCCGAATCGGCCCTGATTGCCGACGATCGTGCGCAGTTCAAGTCGCTCATACTGAGTGCCATCGGGTTGGATCTGTGCGAAACACGGGAAGCACTGCAGGCGCTCGTACGCTGTACATTGCTAGCCCAGCAGGCAACACGCCGAGCGATCGATCTGGAAGCCGTCACCGATGAAACGATCGTGCAGCTATACCAAGGGAATGCCATCAAGGCGCGGCACGATAGTTGCTTGCGCAATCCACCGAACATGCTGGTGGAAATTGGTACCGGTGTACCGGAGTCGGACAGAAGCCCGTTAAAGACAGGCAACAGTGTGCAGCAGCACGATAGCGCGGCTGGGCCAACATTTGTGCGGGTGCACAAGGCGGCAGCACATCCGGGCAAGGTGATTAAGACGATCGAACGTACGAGCCCGCTGGAAGTTAATCGGCTGGGGAAGGCGGCCATCCGGGCGGGATTCAACATGGAGCGAGCCGTTCGGTTCTACGACGAAATGAAGGGGCTGGGGGAGAATTTGTGCGTGCTGGATGAATACGATCTGCTGCATTTGATTCTGCTTGAGGATGGCCGTGAAGTGCAGCTGAAACCGGACGATCTCATCATATTGGTAAGGATTGGGAACCATTTTCTTTAAAAGGAGAGATCTACGCTCAGATAGTAGAAGAGAAAGGTCATGTTTTTTTTTAATAGAGTTGGGTCGCAAAAACTAAACCTGTACAGTTCGATCAGTTCTTCAAAGTTCGTCCGTACCGTATATCTCTCCTTAAATTTAAACGTACTTTTAATAAGAATTGTCACCAATCCGATAGGTAAACCAGCTCTCGAACGACCATCTTAAAATCGCTGAACGGTATGGCATTAACAATGGAATGATTGCGAAGATTCTTACGCGCCGTTCCATGTCCGGGGACACACAGCCCAAAATGATGCGCTTCATCCGTTTGCTGATCGTGCACGAGCTGTGGAAACAAACCGCGCTGCAGGAGGTGGCCCAACGGTACCACGTCAATGCTGGCTCGCTACAAACACTCATGACCAGTACGGCCGGGACCGCGTACAGTCTGTTGCGGATGTGTGAGGAGATTCCGGAGCTGTGGGCGTTCAAGCATCTGCTGACGGGTATGACGGAACGGCTGACGCACTACTGCAAGCTCGAGTTGCTTCCCTTGCTAGCATTGCCTTCGGTGAAGCTGGGCCGCGCTAGACAGCTGTACCGGGCGGGATATACAACGCTCGCCTCCATTGCACGTGCCAAATCGAAGGAACTAGTCGAAACGATCGAACACCTTAACTACCGTGCGGCAAATCAGTTGATACTCAGCGCGAAGGTAATGTAGCAGCATTTTCTTATCAATACATGTAAGTATTTATTCATCACTACACATTTGTATTACAGGCTAAGCTAATGGAAGAGGTAGATGCGCTACGCGAACAGGCAGAAGAATATCTGTCGCAGTTAAACCGTTAAACTTGATGCTGCCTCCGTCCCAATTTATCTTCTTTTGTTTGTTATTTTGATAAGTGAAATATTGTTGGTTTTAATCGGACCATATCTGTTAGAATCGATTTACTTGGACTGAACTGTACTGCACTTAGATAACCAAATAGACGAATTAAACGAATTGTTCGGAAGACCAGGTAGGAAGTGTGTGCTTCAAAAGCCGAATTCATCCTCCAGTAAAAAAGGACACTGGCGTAGAACGCTCATTGGTCTGTTAGTGGGTGTTGAATTGATTTTTGTTAGATAGAACTATTTGTACCAGTGAATTGAACGAATTTTCACCGACCTCAGCATTATACAAAATAAAAATGAAGGAACAAAAATTTGGCCAGTTTTTTTTCTAACTGATACTCTATATTAGTGCCTTTACGTACTAACTCCATTCTCTTTCTTTCTCGGTCGGAACTCTACAAACACACCCTTCTCGCTGCGCATACCGGCGAAACCCTTTGCAAGCCGTAGCGGTATCTGTGTGTTTGCCGTTGGTTCGAACGTGAATTCCTGCAGCATGTAGTAGATGATGGCTTTGACTTCCATCAGCGCGAAACGGGAGCCGATGCAGTTGCGGGGTCCAATGCCGAACGGAAGATAGGCGTTTGGATTGATCTTGTCACGGTTTTCCTCACTGAAGCGCTCCGGATCGAACTTGCTCGGGTTCGGATAGTACTGAGGATCATGATGAAGACCTGCGATCGGAATGAATATCGCCGTGCCCTTGTCGATGGTAAACTTGAGCCGATCACCATCATCCACTACGTAATCGCGTACACACAGCCGATCGGTTGCGGGAGCTGGACTCCACATACGCAAGGCCTCTGACACTACCATGTCCATGTACTGCATACCCTGGAGTGCGTCGTATGTGAGAGACTTTCCATCCAGCGACTTGCTCGTAGCACGGATCTCTTCATACAGCTTGTCCTGTACGTCCTTGTTGATACTGAGTTCGTATGCAAGGAACGTCAGACATGTGGAGACGGTGTCAAACCCAGCCAGGAAGAAGATCAAACACTGTGCAACCATTTCCAGCTCAGTCATCTGAAGACTCTTGCTGGTCTGCTCCATATCTGCCTCTTCCACGGTTGCGAAACCTTTTACTTCGTTACGTTCTTCTACCTCTCGTTGTTGTTTGAGTGCTCCCTTGCGTGCCTGCATCAGCAAGTTCACCATATCTGGACGTACGATACCGTGCGCATCCCGCGTCTTCAACGTGTCCCGGATGATCTCGGTAAAGTAATCACTCTGTTCACGATCGAACAGATCCAAATTGAGCCAGTTCATCAACTTCGGCACAACGCGGAAGCCGATCAATTTCACCATGACGATCGGTCGGTTGAATGCCATCATCTTTTTGCCATTAACGTAGAAATCGTTCTCGGTGTTCTTGAGCGAGTCCACCTTGATGCCGAATGCACACGTCGCAATAACATCGTTAGCGTAACGCGTAAACACATCCTTCATTTCGTGCTCCCGCGAGCTAACACCATTCTTGCGGATTTCCTCTTTGTAGTACTTTGCCATGTTGGTGCTACACTCGACGATTAGATCGAACATCTGACGCATCTTGCTACCGGTAAAGGCGGGACTTAGCGTGGCCCTCATATCGCGCCACTTTTGATCGTTGAGGGCAATAAGTGTCTTGCCGAACAGTGCCGTGTTGTGTGGGTTTTCGTTGTTACCGAACACTGGCCGATGGTTCATGAAATGGTCGAAATCTTTAACTCCGATCCGTTTGATAAGTTCTGGGTCGCGCACAACGAACACCGGCTGCAAGGTGTCGACCATGCCGAAGACTCTGAAAGAGAAGAGACCGTAACACTCAGTTAATAGTACTACGACGAGCCACGAACCACCAATGTTCTACACTAGTGTTGTGCTTAATGAATCTTTTGAGAAGAGCCATTGTTATGAATCTTTAGTGAGGAGTCATTCAAATCAGGAATCGACTCCCAAAAGGTTCACGAATCTTCAGCGCTCTAGGGATGGGGTGTACATGACGGACAAGTTCATAGGCGAAGGTCATAAATCTTGGATGATTCAGATTCATTCATTCAGCTCAATGATTCAATCAGCTTCATGATTCTGAATCAGATTCACTGAACACTTATCTACAGTCAGAAGTAATAGCCTGCCTCCTAGATCAACTGTACACTGAAACAACATTGTTTTCAAGATTACACTCACGGTGAGAACTTTCAACAAGTCTTCAAGGCACTGTCTTCCTCACAATTATTATCAGTCCCATACGTTAGCAATTCGCCATGCGGTGTCAACAGTAAAGAGAGATAAAACACAGAGGATGTAATGATAAACGCTATCAGCACGAACTTGTTCCAAAACACCAACATCTATCACTTCCCCCGTCCCAAAATGGCACGGGATATTCAATTCGAAGTTCGGCTGCCGAACGAGTTCATTTGTTTTATTTTAGCACCAGTATTCTTTTACGCGACGAAAGCTTTCGTTACCCACCACCAGAGGGCTAGCTTTTCGTGTGAAACCGGTATTACCGCTTGGGGTAATTATGTGTCGGCAAGATCATCTCCGAAACGGGCGAAGAAGGAATCCAGCTAGGTAAGTGTTTCACTTGCATAAACACACATTACTAAAAAGACTTTCTCTCGGCACTGCACAAAACACTGGATTTATGATATTCAATTTACACTCCGTAGATCGCTTCGTGCTACTTACTTAACCAGCGGGTACTTGTTGTAGATTTCGATAATGAAATCATGGAACGAAGTCTTCTTCGTCATCAACCGGCGGGTGCTCCCAAACAGTGGCTCCGTGGCCATGGATGGTATCGGCTTATCATGAAAATATTTGTTATCCTTCGTGAGGTAGTAGTAGATGGTGGCGAGGATGGCCACCAGTGGCACCAGCACCATCAAATCGATCTCCATCGTGATTGGAGCAGCGGTCACACACTTTACACTTTACACCTAGCGCACTTGTTAAATTTGCAAACAGCACTGAAACGATCCCATGCCAACGCGGGCCCATTTTATACACCGACCGGTTCGCCCGTACACACGCACACGCTCATATTTCTTTTGTTTACTATGGAGAGGCACGATTAGATAAGGTAGGGAAGATGTGGCTTGGAGAAGGAAAAAAAAAAACACCCCAATTGACCACAGTCGGAACTGGTTGAACAGCATGACGAGCAGATTTCTCCTAAAAACTGTCAATAAGAAGCTGCACCAGGGTGTAATGAACGGCGCGTGGGGTTCACATGTGACGGTGACGGAGTGCTTTGTTTGCCAATGAGAGCATTCTGAATTTGACTGGTCGTAAATTTTTGCAATAACGTTTAAAGACTGGTCAAAACTGGACAACGAAACTTGAAGTAGAGTGTTGTGCGTGCTGTAAATGCTCCAAAGAATTCTCATCTCCAGTTTCTCGCTCACCAACACCAACTCTTGGTGAGTGTGAGTCCTCACTGTTTACAATCGAAAAACTCGCTATTGAATGCCGAGCCCCTGCGCCGGTGCACTGGGATGATTCAGCCCGATTTGTAGTACCGTGTGGGGCAGTATCTTTTGAGGTGGTTACGGAGCACTTCTAACTGCATCGTCAGACAGATCAAAATGATGTACTTCATCCGTTTGCTGAATGTGCATGAGTAGCAGAAACAATCTGAGGATGAGGCCTAATTGTATCACGTGAAAGACGCCAAGACACGCGTGACAACTATAGCTGACTGTCGCAATACTTAAAGCTTCAAGTGTTCCCATTTCTGTGCTAGAAAAACCCTTGGTGAAACTCGCATCGATTATTCTTGATGGTGGAAGAAGAATGAGATTTCACTTTTGTTGGAATATGTATGGAATTTCACAGTTCCTTCTCAATGCCCGACCGCGATTGAAACACTTAACCTTTAAGATTTGGTTCTGAGGATCTCGGAGCAGTAGAGAAGTAAGGATCGTTGCTTTCGTAATACGATCGTAAATAAAAAAAAACTCCAAGGCACATCGTTAAGATCCAAACAGCCGTCAGACTGGTGCTGATAACAAGGTACTACACGATCCTCATAGATTTTTATTGGGAAGAGTCAGAGTTGTCTCCTCTTACTAGATATAATTTTTCAAAATCTAGATATAATATCGACTGTCCAAAAATCAAACCGTAAATGGTACATCGTGAAGAGTTAGAGTTCTCTCTCTCTCTTTGACTCCTCCGGTGTAGCTGTACGAAGCGTACTTACCATTCTACCCTGTTTCCTGTTTTTGAACGATTATGGTAATCTGTATTTCTTCTGGCGGATGTTTGTTTTACGCAGATGACATAAAAATCTACTTATCTCTGTCATCTCATCTTATGTTCAATGAAATCATCAATGTTTTCTAAGCATCCGACTGTTGGAATACTTTGCATGTGATAGAGTAAACTCCACTCAGGATTTTGGAGTCTTATTGATGAGTAATAATCTTCCCGTGGACTTGGTGGTAATGCTCTGAATAAGTCAAATGGAACAGTCAGATTGAATATACGCCTATCCTCAACGCTCAATACTGTGCAAGCTCTGCTTGTTCTGATGAAAATGATGTACAGAAATGATGAAATTGAATTATCTTGACGAAGTACTCTGCTCTTCAGTGATCTGCAGGTGCAGTGGTGGTGGTGGAGCAGTGGAATCATCGATGAGGTTGGAGTCCTGCTTGTGGAAGCAACTATTGCGAATGGTGGCCGAAGAAGACGAGATGAGAATGACAAACGCATGTCGTATTCTTGGATCAACACCAACATCACACAATACTCAGTTAGAACAACACATTTACTTGTCATTTTTTCTAATTGTTACTCTATTTTACCGCTTAAATACTAACTCCAATATCGTTGTTTCTCGGTCGGAACTCAAGAAACACACCCTTCTCACTATGCATTCCGCAAATGTTTGCCAAACCTTTTTCCAAACGTAGCGGTATCTGTGTGTTTGGCGTTGGTTCGAACGAGAATTCCTGCAGCATGTAGTAGATGATGGCTTTGACTTCCATCAGTGCGAAACGGGAGCCGATGCAGTTGCGTGGTCCAATGCCGAACGGAAGATAGGCGTTTGAATTGATCTTGTCACGGTTTTCCTCACTGAAGCGCTCCGGATCGAACTTGCTCGGGTTCGGATAGTACTGAGGATCATGATGAAGACCTGCGATCGGGATGAATACTATCGTGCCCTTGTCGATGGTAAACTTGAGCCGATCACCATCATCCACTACGTAATCGCGTACACACAGCCGATCGGTTGCGGGAGCTGGACTCCACATACGCAGAGCCTCTGACACTACCATGTCGATGTACTGCATACCTTGGAGTGCGTCGTATGTGAGAGACTTTCCATCCAGCGACTTGCTCGTAGCGCGGATCTCTTCATACAGCTTGTCCTGTACGTCCTTGTTGATACTGAGTTCGTATGCAAGGAACGTCAGACATGTGGAGACGGTGTCAAACCCAGCCAGGAAGAAGATCAAACACTGTGCAACCATTTCCAGCTCAGTCATCTGAAGGCTCTTGCTGGTGAGTCCCACATCTGACTCTTCAACGGTCGCGAAACCTTTCACTTCGTTACGTTCTTCTACCTCTCGTTGCTGTTTGAGTGCCCCCTTGCGTGCCTGCATCAGCAAGTTCACCATATCCGGACGTACGATAGCGTGTGCTTCCCGAGTCTTTAAAGTGTCCCGGATGATCTCGGTAAAGTAGTTGCGTTGTTCCCGATCGAACAGATCCAAATCGAGCCAGTTCATCAACTTCGGCACAAGGCGTAGTCCAATTAATTTTATCATCGCATACGGTCGGTTGAATGCCAACATCTTTTTGCCATTAACGTAGAAATCGTTGTCGGCGTTCTTGAGCGAGTCCACCTTGATGCCGAATGCACAGGTCGCAATAACATCATTGGCAAAACGCGTAAACACATCCTTCATTTCGTGCTCCCGTGACTTAACGCCACTCTTGTGGATCTCTTCCTTATAATACTTCACCATGTTGGTGCTACACTCGACGATCAGTTCGAACATCTGACGCATCTTGCTACCGGTAAAGGCAGGACTCAGTGTGGCCCTCATATCGCGCCACTTTTGATCGTTGAGCGCAACCAGTGTCTTGCCGAACAGTGCCGTGTTGTGTGGATTATCATCGTTACCGAACACTGGCCGATGGTTCATGAAATAGTCGAAATCCTTAACTCCAATTCGTTTGATAAGTACTGGGTCGCGTACAACAAACACACGTTGCATTGTGTCCAGCATGCCAAAAACTCTGGAAAGAGATAATTAATCATGTGTTTGGGTTTTATTTTCTCCGCACTGGATAATTGTCCAACTGGTCGAACAGTGTGTATCTGCACCTCAAGATTGCAAATTGACATCCTTCTTCCGATGCCGACTTCTACCCTAGTCCTATCACAGCCAGAGCCTCCGACTGTTTAGAGATATATTCCACACGAAGATCACAACAACGACGTTCACGAAGAACAAAAAATGCAATGATAAGCGCAATCAAGACTTGTACCAATTGTTATGCGTCCAGAGATATCGAGCGTTATTAAAAACTCAGTGTGGGCCAGAGAGGAACACGATTGCCTATTTTGGGTTACATTGTACATAATAACAATCTCAGTTTGAAACTTGTTCTAGGATTGACATTGGGACTTGCGATACGAGTTTTATCCGACCTTGGAGGAAAGTATTAGCTATTCGAATTGGATATTGCCACTAATCTGATCTCCAGATGTCACACAGTTAGTAAGGTTAGTAACTGAGACACTCTCTTCCTCTCATTGAAGACTCTCTTCCTGCATTGCACTGTACACTGCATTGAATTTTTGTTTACTTTCGCTATATCCAAGGGGATCAGACAAATAGTGTTGTCCTTTTCGAGAATCAAAAGACTTCATTATTAGGTTAGCAGTTGAACTCTTTCTCTTACTCACTTAACCAGCGGGTACTTGTTGTAGATTTCGATAATGAAATCATGGAACGAAGTCTTCTTCGTCATCAACCGGCGGGTGCTCCCAAACAGTGGCTCTGTGGCCATGGATGGTATCGGCTTATCATGAAAATATTTGTTATCCTTCGTGATGTAGTAGTAGATGGTGGCGAGGATGGCCACCAGTGGCACCAGCACCAACAAATCGATCTCCATCGTGATTGGAGCAGCGGTCACACACTTTACACTTTACACCTAGCGCACTTGTTAAACTTGCAAACAGCACTGAAACCATCCCATAGCAATATCCATCCCTTTTATACTCGGAAACGATTACGTTTTTGGGTTTATTTTTACAGAGTTTCGATTAGATAAGAGCCTCGGGAGGACAGATACGCGTCAAAAATACACGCTATTTGACCATCCGAAATGGGACTCTGTCGTTCACCAACACTTCAACTCTCGGTGAGCAATTGTTTGGAAATTAAACGGAAAAGGAATCTTAAATTTCTTATCGAACCCCATACTCCTTTGTCGTTGCCCTGTCCGTAGTACCGTGTGGAGCAGTATCTTTTGAGATGGTTACGAAGTACTTCTAACTGCACCGCCAGACAGATCAAAATGATGTACTTCATCCGTTTGCCGAATGTGCACGGGTAGTAGAAACAATCTGTCCTCCAGGAAAAGGCCCAATTGGATGCACATGAATAACAAGTATCACTGAATAGAGCAGTTAAAAAAGCTCGAATTGCTCCTATTTCTTAACAGGAATTACCCTTGGTGAAACTCGTATCGATTATTCTTGATGGTATCAAAACAAGAAGTTTATAATTCCTTCTCAACGCAGAATCGCGATTCAAACACTGAACCTTTAGGGTTTTGTTCGGAGAATCAATGTGTCAATCTCGGAGCTATTAGGGTTAGGTATAGAAGTTGGGATTGTTGCTTTCGTAAAAAAATCATGAAGAGTTAGAGGTTTCATTTTTCGACTCCTCCAGTGTGACTGTGCGAAGCCTACTTACCCTTCTACGATATTTCCTGTTTGTGAACGATTATAGTGATCTGCATCGAAGAAGGCTTGGACTATGATTGACAGTGTCACCGCAACGTGTCATTGACGTCACACCGTGTTTCCGTGTAAACGCGACGTATGGAAACCAAGAAGAATCGAATCGTCACCAGATCCCTACGCAACATCTATTCATTGACATTAAGGCGATCTACGATACCACAGTTCGGACAGAGCTATAGATCACCATGCAGCAATATGGATTCCCAGGGAAGTCAGTGCGGCTATTGAAGGACACAATGAATGGAGTGCAGGGTTACAGTCTCGAAAATGCTGTCGAAACCGTTCGAATCTCACCGTGGGCTGATACAGGGGGAAAGACTCTTCTGTCTGCTATTTAATATAGGTCTGGAAGGTGTCAAGAAGCGCGGGCTTCAATATCTAGGGTCGGGGGACGATTTTTCCCAGGTCACTTGAATTCCTTGCCTATGCGGATGACATCGGACATCTGCGGCGCTGAACGAGACTGAAACGTGAAGCCTTGAAGATTGGATTGAAGATCGATGCGACCAAGAAAAAATTAACTGCTTGCTGGAGGCTCTCCCCAAGCGGTCCAGCAGAGAATCAGTTGACGGTGACGATTTAGAGGTTGTAGAGGAGTTCTTCTACCTTGGTACGATGGTAACTTCGGATAACACCCTCAGCAACGAAATCCGAAAGCGCGTTGTGATGGGGGTTCGTACCATGCGTACTATGGGCTCCACAAACTCTTACGTTCCAAAAGATTCCAAAAAGACTCGAAATGCAGCATATCGCTGAGCTGTTTGGTGAAACACACATTTTGACGGTCACGGCTGGCCACGTGATGAGGATATCGTACTCATGCCTTACCAGGAAGATGCTTATCACCGAACCGAACATTACTCTCGAGTGATCTCGATTAGGGCAGTAGAATCATCGATGAGGTTGGAGTCCTGCTTGTGGAAGCAGCTAAAACGAATGGTGGCCGAAGATTAGGATGTAACGAGATGATAATGAATTTCTGGATCAACACCAACATCACACAATACTCAGTTAGAACAACACATTTACTTGTCACTTTTCTAATTGCTACTCTATTTTACCGCTTAAATACTAACTCCAATATCGTTGTTTCTCGGTCGGAACTCAAGAAACACACCCTTCTCACTATGCATTCCGCAAATGTTTGCCAAACCTTTTTCCAAACGTAGCGGTATCTGTGTGTTTGGCGTTGGTTCGAACGAGAATTCCTGCAGCATGTAGTAGATGATGGCTTTGACTTCCATCAGTGCGAAGCGGGAGCCAATGCAGTTGCGAGGTCCAATGCCGAACGGAAGATAGGCGTTTGGATCGATCTTGTCACGGTTTTCCTCACTGAAGCGCTCCGGATCGAACTTGCTCGGGTTCGGATAGTACTGAGGATCATGATGAAGACCTGCGATCGGGATGAATATCGCCGTGCCCTTGTCGATGGTAAACTTGAGCCGATCACCATCATCCACTACGTAATCACGTACACACAACCGGTCGGTAGAAGGTGCCGGGCTCCACATACGCAGGGCCTCTGACACTACCATGTCCATGTACTGCATACCCTGGAGTGCGTCGTATGTGAGAGACTTTCCATCCAGCGACTTGCTCGTAGCACGGATCTCTTCATACAGCTTGTCCTGTACGTCCTTGTTGATACTGAGTTCGTATGCAAGGAACGTCAGACATGTGGAGACGGTGTCAAACCCAGCCAGGAAGAAGATCAAACACTGTACAACCATTTCCAGCTCAGTCATCTGAAGGCTCTTGCTGGTCTGCTCCATATCTGCCTCTTCCACAGTCGCGAAACCTTTTACTTCGTTACGTTCTTCTACCTCTCGTTGCTGTTTGAGTGCCCCCTTGCGTGCCTGCATCAGCAAGTTCACCATATCCGGACGTACGATAGCGTGTGCTTCCCGAGTCTTTAAAGTGTCCCGGATGATCTCGGTAAAGTAGTTGCGTTGTTCCCGATCGAACAGATCCAAATCGAGCCAGTTCATCAACTTCGGCACAAGGCGTAGTCCAATTAATTTTATCATCGCATACGGTCGGTTGAATGCCAACATCTTTTTGCCATTAACGTAGAAATCGTTGTCGGCGTTCTTGAGCGAGTCCACCTTGATGCCGAATGCACAGGTCGCAATAACATCATTGGCAAAACGCGTAAACACATCCTTCATTTCGTGCTCCCGTGACTTGACGCCACTCTTGTGGATCTCTTCCTTATAATACTTCACCATGTTGGTGCTACACTCGACGATCAGTTCGAACATCTGACGCATCTTGCTACCGGTAAAGGCGGGACTTAGTGTGGCCCTCATATCGCGCCACTTTTGATCGTTGAGCGCAACCAGTGTCTTGCTGAACAGTGCCGTGTTGTGTGAGTTTTCGTTGTTACCGAACGCTGGCCGATGGTTCGCGAAATAGTCGAAATCCTTAACTCCAATTCGTTTGATAAGTTCTGGGTCCCGTACAACAAACACACGTTGCATTGTGTCCAGCATGCCAAAAACTCTGGAAAGAGATAATTAATCATGTGTTTGGGTTTTATTTTCTCCGCACTGGATAAGTGTCCAACTGGTCGAACAGTGTGTATCTGCACCTCAAGATTGCAAATTGACATCCTTCTTCCGATGCCGACTTCTACCCTAGTCCTATCACATTCAGAGCCTCCGACTGTTTAGAGATATATTCCACACGAAGATCACAACAACGTTAATTTATTGTGTAACGGGTCGGGGTTCACGAAGAACAAAAAATGCAATGATAAGCGCAATCAAGAGTTGTACCAATTGTTATGCGTCCAGAGATATCGAGCGTTATTAAAAACTCAGTGTGGGCCAGAGAGGAACACGATTGCCTATTTTGGGTTACATTGTACATAATAACAATCTCAGTTTGAAACTTGTTCTAGGATTGACATTGGGACTTGCGATACGAGTTTTATCCGACCTTGGAGGAAAGTATTAGCTATTCGAATTGGATATTGCCACTAATCTAATCTCCAGATGTCACACAGTTAGTAAGGTTAGTAACTGAGACACTCTCTTCCTCTCATCGAAGACTCTCTTCCTGCATTGCACTGTACACTGCATTGAATTTTTGTTTACTTTTGCTATATCCAAGGGGATCAGACAAATAGTGTTGTCCTATTCGAGAATCAAAAGACTTCATTATTAGGTTAGCAGTTGAACTCTTTCTCTTACTCACTTAACCAGCGGGTACTTGTTGTAGATTTCGATAATGAAATCATGGAACGAAGTCTGCTTCATCACCAACCGACGGGTGCTCCCAAACAGTGGTTCTGTGGCCATGGAAGGTATCGGCTTATCATGAAAATATTTGTTATCCTTCGTGATGTAGTAGTAGATGGTGGCGAGGATGGCCACCAGTGGCACCAGCACCATCAAATCGATCTCCATCGTGGTTCGTGATCGTGTCACACCTAGCTCACTTGTTAAATTTGCAAACAGCACTGAATCTATCCGATTACAGTGCCAATTCTTTTTATACTCGGAAACGATTATGTTTTTGGGTTTATTTTTACAGAGTTTCGATTAGATAAGAACCCCGGGAGGACAGATACGCGTCAAAAATACACGGCCATCTAAAATGGGACTCTGTCGTTCACGAGAACTTCAACTCTCAGTGATTGTTCGGCACAATTTTTTTGGAAATCAAACGAAAAAGAAATCTAAAACGCTTTATCGGGCGCAGAGCACCTGTGCCATTGCAAGGCGTAATGATTCAGCCGCTTTCCGTAGTACCATGTGGGGTCAGTTTGCTTCAAACTGGCTACGGAGTACTTGTAAACGATTGATTAACGAAAGTGAATGAAGAACGTACAATGCGCAGATAGGGTTTTGTGCACCGATTACCTGATAAACCTTATCTTTATAAGTGAATCACTTCTAATTCGAGTTAGCTTCCTTAGGGACTGATAAATTACATTAGACTCACTATAATATGAAATGCTACCAATAAAAGCTATTCCTGCTGATAGTAGCTAATGAACTCAGATTTATTGTCTAAAAGGCTGCGTTATCTTTTTGCACAGCAAGACACAGAAATCAATGTTCGAAGCTTCGAACGAAGATTATGAGTACTACTATATGAGATTTATGAGGATAATGAAAAGATCATGTTGAAAGAAGGACACCGAAAGACTTGACTGTTGAAGTCTTCCAGTAGTGTCAATTAACAGATAATCTCTCATATCATCGTCCGCCTCAATAGCCCCAGAAGATAAAACTATGTTTGTGTACGGCAAATTCTTCACTAGTTGTAGTAGTGGAGGCGTTTTCTAAAAATCTTGAAACACATAGCATGACGTTTAATTATTTTATTACAAAAAAATCCATCCTTTTTTCTGCTAAATGCATTAGGTTTGACAACCCTGTAAGCTGCACGCATGTTCTGCTCAAAAACGTAGCATAATTGTATGTTGACTCACAACATCACCGCCGCGTTGTATTGTGTGATGCTCTTTCTCTTTCTTGTGCTGGTGGTTTCTCTCGTTCTCTCACACACAAACAGCGAACTAGCGCACGTGTGTTAGTAAGAATTCGGATCCGATCGAAGCAGGAAACCATAGCAATGCGCGTCAACACACACTCGCATAGCAATCTGAACGGGGAGAGAGAGAGAGAGTTTACAAAAGAAACAGTAGATGCGTACACACGCACTCGGCTGATCGTGTTGCTTCGCCGTCCTGCTCTAACTGCGTGCACTTGCCGTGCGTTGGGGGTAGTAAAACAAAGCCAGCAGACCGTCCGATTTGTGCGTGTATTGTGTATGTTAATGCTGTGCGAGAGTGTGCGAGCACGAGATCGCTGGCAATGTTTCAGAGAGTGAGGTTGCGCGCCCACTCTGCTAGGAAATGGACCTAACGGGTCGCGACCATAAGACAAACCATGCAGCACACCACACAAAAGCCAACCGTGCGCCGAGCGTCTTCTGGCAGTGCAAGTGCTGTGCCGTGCGTCTGTCTGTCAATGCGTGCGTGAACAAAACCCAAGTCTTGTAGACACAGTTGTTCGGTGACACCCGTTGCGAATGCGAGGGTACCGTGATATCTTCGGCAGCAGGCAGAAGCTTCGCCCCCGCTACGGGTGGGGACCGCATGGGGGTTTTTTCCCAGCAGAATTCAACGACCCTTTGACGTGAACGGAGCAGTATTCACTTCCGTCCGCGCAGTGCATTACAGTGCGGGTTGCGTTGGTGTTTGTGTGTTTACGGGAAAGTGTTCGTTGTTGCAATCCTTTTCCATTTCCAACGCTGGAGATGTGTTGGAGATGGAGCAAGTGTATGGTTGCTACGATCCTCGTAAGAATTATTTGCGTTGAAGAAGCATGATCCGGCTGTACGGAAGAGTGCCGCGTGTAGTTTCGATTGCGAATAAGCGAAGTGTAACTGATTGTGCGCACTAAAACGTGGTGAAGAAAGTATCGTTCAGCAAACACAACAGCCGAGTGCAGTGTACTTCCATCGCATCGTTCACTTTACGGTTGAAGCAGTTTAAGTGAATCGAGCCGAGACGCGATTATCGTGCATTCTGATCTACACCGATCGTACCCACGCTGTGTTGGTTGTGGCTGGTGTCGTGCATCGTTCTAAACCTTCCTACCCCGGAACAGATTGTACGCTTGCGGTCTGTGTGTGTTTGTTTGATAAAGCGAGCGATTGCGTTGACGATCTCCGTCATCAGTAGCGCATCCTCAGCGAAAGCTGTCTATCTCTGCAGGGCACGTCACACTAGATCAGCGGGTAAGTAATGATGTGTCACCGCGTCAAGTGAAGTTCATTCTCCAAAAGCCGCGGTGTTTCTGTGTAGTTGTTTTGCGGGGTTTTTTTTCAGTGTTTTGTTGCTTTGAAGAAGCAGACCAAAAAGCAGAGCAAACCATTCCACCCGAAACCGGTTTTAAGGTTCCGAATCGTACACTCCAGACCCCCAAGAATCAGGTATGGAGGGAAAACGTGCAGCAGCCCTCACGCGCGCGTGTGTGTGTGGCTGTTTCCAAAACTTCAACCACTTGCTCCAGGTACAAGCAGGTAGCTTCAAGCATTAACGTTTTGCCAAAATTATCGCTCAATATCGTAAAACAAAAACCAAGCCCGGTGAAGGGAACTTCATCTTGCAACAACTCGGAGAACGATGCTCGGAGTTGCTGTGCGCACAATCACTGCTTCCCAAAACTTCAACCGTTCCACCTAGACTTTGGTTGGCCAATCTTGCGCCGTTCCGAAACGGCACACAGAACCGAGAACCGTTGTGCCGTGTGTTTTATGGGGTGGGATGTTTTGTATTTCTTATTCGTCTTTGTCTTGTTGCTCCCATGCTCTG
The DNA here is from genome assembly GCF_943734725.1 of Anopheles marshallii. Lineage (NCBI taxonomy): Eukaryota > Metazoa > Arthropoda > Insecta > Diptera > Culicidae > Anopheles > Anopheles marshallii. The sequence continues at coordinate 78,237,441 of NC_071326.1, read as the reverse complement.
GTGTGGCCTTTTCTGGTGCAGTGCCCCCCCTAGATGTTTTTCCTTCCAACCTAACGGGCGGGGGGCGGGAGTGTTAGTTTCATGTTTCGCTGCAGAACTGGGGAAGCAAACAGGCATTTGGATCGACCAGCCGAGCAGCCCGATTCATGATCACGTTCTTGTTCATGTCTATCCAGCAGGCAGCAGTGTGTGTGTGTGTCTCGCTAGTAGTTTTATTAGCTTGGCCACCTTTTCTAAGCAGCTTTATCATACGAATGGCATCTCCTCTCCGGTAGCTCAGATTTCCAACTGGCAAACCGTGTCTGCGAAAGTAACGGAAGCCTTCTGCACACCCGTGTGTACCAACGCAGGCGAACGCTGGAATAGACAATGTGCTATGGAGATTTTCATTGCGTAAAACGGAAAAACCAGGTCAATGCACAGTGGACGGTAAGGGGTTTCCGTAAAGGGGGTTAAACGCTTTAGTATTTGTTCGGGATTTTAGGGAAAATAGCCGCCTTTTTCGCCCTTTTGAAGACATCTCTTTTTCGATTGGAGGTATTTGGCAGTAAGTGGAGAAAGCTCTAAGTTGTTGGCAAAGATGGCACATAAGAAGATTTATTCGTACTACATCCTTGGAGATGTTTAAGCTGCCCACGACACGATTTAATCCTCAATCAGGGTAAAACTATTGGGCAAAACGAGTTCTTTGGGAATTCTTATCGAGATTTCAAGGGTTTCTAGAATACCGTTGATCGGCTTCAATTCCTTTACGTGTTCCGTAAGTCACTCGCAATCCTGAAAGACTCAGATGTCATAGACGCCTCCTCAAGACTTAAAGCATCTCAGGAGTTCAATGAGACAAAGACAAATTTGAGGATGGCACCAACTGTATTTCTGCTTGCAAGTGTTGATTTACCCAGGGGTGATGTACGGAATGGTGATCTTATTTTTTTTTAAGTTGCCCAAAGCTTCATCGATCGTGTGTCAAAAAACATAACGCTTCGGAAGTCTTGAGGTTGAGATGCACACATACAATCTATCACAACCCGTTAAAAGGTAGAACCTCTGGATGGGAAAAATCTTGGAAAAGACCGGCTACATGGCTTCATGGTAGAAATAAGTCTAGTAAGTCAGAATATGCCAAGCATGGTCTAGTAGCTCGTTAAACCAAGAAGATCAGAAGTGTCCCAGTACTTTGGGTTCTCAATGAAGAACCTCTCTTCTGACAATCCAAAAGAAAGGAATAGAAGTCCAAGTACAGCACCAGGCTCGGATCAAAACAATGTTACAATTGTCGTTTTAACGAAAGTTTATAGAGTAAAGTACACCAAACTTGGACTAATATTGAGCTACGAGATAGAATGGTCATAAAACAACAACAAGCGCATCGCCAAAGCCAATCCAACGGATGATTTCAAGCCGTCCGACGGTTTCGCCAGTCACTATTGGATGATCTGGGAACCGACGATTAGAGCAATGCCTGCTGTCAAACTGTGTGTGTGTGTAGTTTGCCTGTTAAAAAACGTATTACCCTGGTCGACTGTTCAGATCTTTACATTAAACCCGGACAACCAAGCTCATTATATTTTTCAAACCTCACAAATCCTCAGAGGAGTCATGGAAGACATCAAATGAGGTCGAGTTGGCGTTGACCATGTTAGACATTGTATAGTCTAATAAAGTCATAATATCGTCTAGGTCCTTCCCAATTCTATTTAATGAATGTTTAAACACCAATGAAATGGTTTAACTAGTCAGATTACTGGTATGCCATCATCTCGAAGACTTGCCGTAAGGTTACTGGTCTTATGTGCAACTAAAGCTGGATGTGCAGCTGAATATTCACGATAAACTTGATTATTTCTGGATAATTTAAGAGCAGTTTCTTAGATATACAAGCAGGACTGATGATTAGACAACCGCTTTACATTACAGTTTATGTGAGTACTTGAAGTTGCGTTAGAAGTATGAAATTTTTCTCCACCGCTAGCGTCCTGGCAAACCTTTTTAAATAAACAGTAATAAGCTAGTCGTCTGACTAATGACAAAATTCCGCTCCCAGTAAGCATGAGGTCCAATTAATGTTGATCGTTTCATCGGAAAGAACGGTAGAGCGAGAGAGATCAGGCAGCAAACAAATAAAAAAAAAACCCAATCGGGCACAACAGTAGCCAACGGGCAATATCCGCGTCCTAATAAGGTCACCATTTGCCTGCTGCTGTGAAAGAACCGTGAGCGTGAGTCACTTCCAGGTCGATCGAGGCCAAGGAATGATCTGGCGGTGATAAAATAAAAAAAAAAACGCTTCCATCTTTCCCCATCTATCGATCAAAGAAATTGTCATCATCGTCAGCATTGCTGTGGTGCCGGCATTTGCGTGGTTTATCCGACACATTGTGAAGGCCACCATCACCGGGCCTGACTCATACGCGTGGCTGATGATTCCGAACGCGCTAATGCCACCGGTTCAATCTCGGCCCTTTGCAACGTGCGCCCACTTTCCCTTTATATACACACGTGCACCACTCTCCCGTGCACCGTTTCACCGTTTGTTTCCGTACATTTTCCCTTTTTTTGTTGTTTGCTTTTGGCCCATTAAAAAAAACCTCACACACATGTGGCACACGGTACGAGTAAAGGCTGTTAAATTGAGGGAAAAACCGATCGAAAACACCAAAGTACACAAAACAAAAAATAAATAATGTAAAGCAAAGTATAAAATTAAACTAAAACAACACACCGCAACAAAAAAAAAACAATCAAAAAAGAGCAGAGAAACAAAAAATGACACCATGAAGAGCAAAAGCGTGCTGTGTTAATCTTGCACCGGTGAGATATACGGGCGCGTATGAGGGTTTTTTTTGTTCTTCTTTTGTTTTACTCGTTTGCCTTCTCTAGCCTCTCATCCTTTAGCATTATTTAGATTAGGGCCATCATGGAACACTTTTCCCTCCGCCATTCATCCGCCGCGCAGGCGAAACTAGGCCACGCGGAACCGGGTTTATGATGCGCGGCAGCATAAACTCAACCACCCTCCTCCCCACACCCCACCGTATGGTGGGCAGGCGTGCGCCCAGTTTGATCGTTTTATTGCGGTGGCGCCTTGTGGGTGTTGGGCGTGCGGAAGATGATAAGAAATTTTTATCACCTCGTACTAGCCGTTTAGAAATGAAGGCACACATTGTAAGAATTGTGTGGAGTTTGGCTTCCTGCCTGCAGGCTCATCACTTTCTATTTGATTGCATCTTTTAGGACAGTCGGGTGCAATTGCATCGCACCACAGTTTGCTCATTTACCCGTCATCCATCATTGCGGTACATGGAGTGTGTTGAATTTTTGCTTAAATAAGGCAACGCATTAGCTACTAATGCTGCTACAGGGTGGTTCATAGAAAGCGTCACAAGCTCCAAACGCTGTTAAAATATATTTTATTTTCACAAGGCTTTCAAATTTTTTTGCCAGTGTCAATGTCAAGTGTTGCTTATCATCATATTTAACATATACGATTTAAATGGTCTTTAGATGATACAGGGTTTTTTAGATGACAGGACAAGGGCATGACAGGTTTAAGCGCCTACCACCACGAGCGCAGCACATGACATTTCAACGTCCGTACTAGACACCACAACCGCAGCAGTCGCACTTCAATGCAAGCACATGATATCACAATCGAAGCGCAACTTACCACAAAACTCATACGACGGTATCAGCCAAGTACGATCCGAGCGGTATAAACGCGTTCTGAGAAGAATTTTGACAACCAAACGATGTTTGTTTTGTTCCGTAGATATATTTACTGGATTTATCGAATTAAATATGCTTTATTTACAATAAATGTTTCCAACAATCATTGTCTGGCCTAAAAAATATATCCTAGAACACGTTTACACTCCTCGGATTGTACTTCACTGCTACCGTCGTACTGGTGGTTGTGGAAAGGCACGCTGCAGTTATGATATCATGTGCCTGAATTGAGCTATGCCTGCTGTGGTAGTAGAATCTTTATAAACAATTTCGAAGTCCTTGATTATTTTGAATACGTTTTTGAGTTTATACTACAGAAAAGAAATGTAAAAGTCATGCATCAAGTATTGTTGGATTTGAAGCTTTTGATGAAGCGTTTCCAGTCAAAATGACTGGTCCGGTAGTTCCAGTGTTAAAAGATATTTTCAATGCAATGTTTCTTTCCCCAATTTAGTGCAGCTAGAATCTTTGCAAACAAATACGAAAGTATTTACTGCAAAACCATTTCGTAAAATATATTTTGCAAATGTTTTCTTCTCGCCAAAAAAGTTTCTCGTTTCCCGTTCGAACAAATCAACACCAAGTAACGAACACCCGAAGCAGCTGCGTATAGAACACGTAAACATATGATCGACCGGCGAAACAGCTATACGTCACTGTAACGAAATTTGTGTTTGCCCGTTGAAACATGATCCCTTTCTGTGTTTCATTCATCAACGTTCGAAGTGTGTGGTTCTCGGTTGGTCTTTTTTTTTTTTGTCAGCATATCACTAACAACCTCCACAGCACGCGATTTCGTTGCTTTTGTTGCGCGCTAAGGTTGCGCGTATTCACCATTCTATACGGGCATTTGTAACGCGAAAAGGTGACAAAGAAAATGCATGCGCAAAATGCAATTGCGCAAAACTTACCCGGTTCCAAAACAAAAGTTGGTGTGCGTGTACTCGTGTTGAGTACGCCCGAGTGTGGGGAAAGCAAGAGAACCTTGAATTTAATTTTGGCCACGCGACAAACCATATCTAACCGGGACCGAAAACTCGAACCACCCCCTTCCCGAAACCGGATCCCACCCCACTCACCGAGCGTCAAACGGTTTAAACTGTTTCTTTCCCTACTTCTTGGGGTGTGTTTTCGGGTTTCGTTTTTGTCGAATTTTTCGCCACCAACCGCATGCGGGGTGCGTCCTTGGGAAGGCGGGTGCCGAACGAGTTTGGGTGCCACCATGCCATGGTGGCGTTATGTAGCGCCACCGTTTGCACATTCATTGCGAAAAAGAAATTAAAACTACCGCCCCATCTGTATTGAAAAGAACAAAATACAACAAAATAAATGGCCAACAACAAACGGTGGTTGCAAGAGAAAACTTCAAAAATTCACCACACAATCAATGTTAGCCGCCGTTAGTTCAAAGGTCCATCAAATTGTTGCTTCAGCCGCTAAATTGCGAAGAAAATTACTCAATTGCCAAAGGGAAATAATCGGTGGTGGTTGATGGGAAGCTTGAAAAAGTGAGATTGATTAAGAGTTAAATTACTTTCATATTATTCAAAATTTCACAAAGTTCGCGACTTCCGGTTTCAATGGCCGAAAATGAGTGGTAATCATAAGCTGTAGTCCATATTCATGGGGGTAGTAAAATATTATTAACATTCCTCTCACTTTATAGCTAATGCCTTTGTCGGAAAAGGACTGAGCGATTGTATTCATTTGTGTATTGATTAGATAGAGGCTAAGTATACAGTGTGGTGGTAGATGTTAAGTGTGACATGATTTAAATTATTAGACCAAGTAGCGATTTACAGTCAGCATGCTCTAATTTGTGCCTTTTTCTTAAAGGCCAAAGTTGCTGCAATTGCTAGTCATAAGATGAAATTCAGAGGCGAATGAAGCTGCCCAGCTCAAAGTCTCTATATAAACAATATACAACAACAAGTTGAAATTAATACACATACAAGAAAAGAACCAAATAGACCAAATAGGTCATTTATTCTCATTCTAAATTATCGCAAGAACGCAGTGAAGTATTCAAAAGTTTTTTAATAAAATCTTAAATAACTTTTCTTCTTTATCGGCATAACAAACTCATGAGGTCTAGGCCTATTATTTCTGGTTTTATTCGACTTTATCCGGATCCGGATGGAATTTTGTCAAATACATCAGTCTAGTGTTAATGTAATACAGTCTTTTCCTGAGTTACGCGAATAATGCGTGCCAGAGAAATTTGCGTAACTCGAGTTTCCTTTCTAATAACGTTTACATTCAGTATTCAGTGATCGATTTCTTCTTTGCACGTTACAAAACACTTTAATAATTGATATTTTTACATTTATTTCGACAATTATAGTAAATTTTTATCAAAATTATTGTTTATAATATTAAAATGTATCGTAAATTTGGGAAAATTTTTAAATTTAACAAGAATATATTTAATTCCACGTACAAAATACACGAACTGTCAAAATTCTGAAATTCTCGTAACTCGGGAAATGACTGTATTTAACGGTTGAGTTTTTTTATTTACACATTTACCCAAAAATGTGCACTGGAAACATAAGGTTTAGCCAAACTTGATTGATATCTTAGTAGGTAAAGGTACCCTAATCCCTAATTAAGTATATCGCTTGCAAAAGATCCGGTGACTCTAAACTTAAATAACAGCAGCAACTCCTGTTTAACCACGTCAGAGATGTGACAAAAAAATTAAAATATAATCTCACTCGAAATGTTACACCAGTCAATACAAGATGCCGATTCCGACAACTTTCAGGTATAAACGGCATTGTTCCTGGATTTGACATGCTGCGGAAATACGAGATACGCGTTTCGCATTAATAATGCACCTCGTAGACTACCTTCATTCACCGTAATATGCTGTTAGGTTGCAGGGAAGGTATTCTTCTAGAAGATTCTGCTGATATTTAAAATTTATGATATTATATTGCAGTTTAATAAAAAAATTGCCCAATTGCTTATGGGATAAACCCACAATAAATAAATTCCGGGTATTCCAACATTTACCCAACTTTGGGGTACATTGTTGACAGAGATGCATCCATAATATGTGTTAATTTAATTAAATTAGTTAAGAGAAGGTGCGCAATCGCTCGCTTTATTAATGTTTGCCATAAATCCCATCCCCGAGAACCTCCCATTGAGGTCAGTGAATACCCCAAAAGCGATTAGCCGTTTGCCATTTTCTTCTGTCTCGTCAATGAGTGTCGTCTCAAATCAGAAACTCAACGAAGCCACAATAATGGCCGGTGAAAAGGAAAACGTACACGAAACATAAACACCACACGTCTCGGTGCGATGGTAAAATGCTGCTTTTGGCGCTTCCACCAGGTTTGCGGTTGGAAAAATGGAAGAGGGTTGGAAAAGCGGCGGATGGAGTGCCAGCTCGAAGGGAAAACCTCAAACTTGCGCGAAGTGAAATCTGCTTCACCTTACCCGCGGGCGTACGGTACCGTTATGGTTAAGCTGTATTATTTTTTTTTTTTTGCACCTTTCGAGCGTGGGGAAACCATTTCGGTATTCTCCCTTTTTGTATGGCCCGTGACCCGTGAGGTTTGGGTACGACGCCGACGCCGTATGCTCGGGTACCCGGGACAAAGGTTTCCTAACACCCGAAGTGCCAATGCAGAACCCGTAGCGTGAGTTCGCTTTTCATTACTGAACCGTACACTTGATGCTTACGATCATCCGGTACCACGCGCACACGTCCAGCACAACCGGAAGGGACAGCTCTCGATGATGCCAATGTTCTGCTCAATTTCCGCCTTCATTAGTTTGATCCGGCTGGAAATGTGTGCGGCACACCCTCACGGCACCTGCGCGGGATGGATGCCTAGAATTTACCGAAATACTCATTTCCGGCAAAGAAATTGCGGAAAGAAGGAAATAAAGAGCGGCAGAAATTGAAAAAAATGAAAATAGCAGCATACAACCGTAGGGTTCGTCGCTCGTGGACAAATCAAGTCTTTCTCGTTGGCAGGGGTTTTCGACCGATGGGGAGGTTTGTTACGATTAACGGGGTTAATTTTATATTCCGGCGGGGTGCAGTTGTTAATAGGATTTGAATGTGGCCACCGGAAATGAAACGAAAATACCTGATTGAAAGATTTTTTGTTTGTAAATGAAAAAAACAACTTTTTCTATGTTTTTCTATGAGTTTTTTTTCTCTTCTTTAGCGTTAGGAGCTTTCTGCGAGGAGGTTTTTCGGGCTTTTCTTGCCCTTGTTTAGTGATTTCGACGTCATTTCTACCACCTGGTTGCTTATTTTTCCACCCTGTTTGGCATTATTGTACTATTTGTGTGTGTCTTTGGTAGGATGTCATTTTGCAGTTCTTATTTTCACCTGCTTTAAACGTAAACAATTACGTAAATTACACAAACAACAGAACATTTTTTCAAAACGTTTCATTTTTTTCCTCAAATTCCCTAAACAAACCAACCGTGACAGTGCGACTAGATACAGGCGCACACATAATAACAAAGCATAACCAAAACCCCGCACGTGCAGATGCACTCCCGCTGCACGTACGACGCACGTCGTCTTTCGCTTTTGTTGCAAACATAGTTGCTACAAAACCACACCACGGCTGAAACCCCTGACGGTCTCAAGAACTCGGCACCGGCAAACCGGGCGGCGGTTTCATGCCGCCCGGTTCGTTTTGTTGTGCACGAAATAGTTTCCTGTTATGGTTCAGTGCGTTTCGGTCTAGAGCACCGAGCGGCAAACCGATGGACCGACGTTTTTTTTTTTTTCGCCTTTAATTGGTGGAGTGGGCTGGTGGTTGAAATTCATCCACCGCCGCTCGGTATATGCAAGCGGGGTGGGATTGGGTTGAAGGTGAATTGAAAATGGTAAAAAGTTGCCGCTGTCTCCGGTGCTGTGGTTGCGGAAAGCTGAACCAACCAACCGACCGTACGATGTGGAAAGCGAAGGTGCATCACAGCAACACAATTGTCCATTATTCTGATGCCACCGCGGGCAAACCGCTTGCTGCTGTTAGGAAAGGAAAATCGGTACCCGATCGGTTGGAGCAAAAAAAAGGGGGTGAAAACAAGATGGAAAACACCACAACTCCGATACTAGAAACGATCGATTTCGATGATGAAAATTCGATGGAAATATGAAATATGGTCAACAAAAAAAAAAGGGAAACCTCAACCCCCGAAAACGATCAATTAAATGTTCGCGATTTCTCACGGTGCGTTCGGGCATTCGGTGAACTTAATGCAACTTTCTTCTGTTCCGTCCGTAATGTTTAAGTATGGTTTTTTTTCGAGCCTGCATCTGACACATCATACATTATTCCACCATAGAAATTGTCAATGCCAGCAGTGTTAATGTAAAATGATCATTTACTATGTGCAATGAAACGTTTCTTCTTCAGTTTTGTCAACGTATCGAGTGGGGAAAGATTTCATTGGGAAATTGACTACAAACAATGTGCTTCGAATGGAGTTGTATAGAGGTTTTTTTAAGGCTTTATGGTATCTATACGTGTTTGGTGCTTGTCATACAGTGTGGAACATAACTATACGACCCTTTTGTTTTGGTAATAAAAACAAATAGATGAAAATACTTTACTAATACTTTTTTCGTGTTAGTATGCAACTTTGGAAGATCACTATTGCTCTTTTTTTGTAAAATTGTGAATATACTGGGTTTCACACCGCATCTCTCACATATATCAACTCTTGAGACCCGCCTATGCGTGAGCAGCATGGCATTCACTAAATTGTGCACACGATTCCATAGCCAGTTTTACGGATTTAATAAAGTGTTTTGTTTCTGTCACTAACGACCTTTTTGTTTATCTATCCATCCTCAAAGTGTATAAAGATCAGGTGGTCTTACCCCATGTAAATTGATAACCAACCCAAAGGAAAAAAAAATGATTTTGACGAAACGGGCGAAAATAAAACTCGAGCGTTGCAGTCATAGTATTGATGCGTCCAGTGATCCCTGCAACTGCAATTCTCACCACGTCTACAGACATTTAACATTGAGCAAGAACTGTCAAATCGTATGGGAAATATGTTCGAAAGTGTTCCAATACTTTTCATACAATTTGCTTCAATGTTCAATGACTGTAGACCGCCGGGTCAGGTTATCAGTGCTTAATGTTGTATATTTTGAGTTATGGGCATTTGTTAATCACTTTTTTTTAATTCAGCCAGTGATAAAACTGAAAGAAAATTCTCTCATAATATTTGTACCCATTACACATGAATATTTCCCATAAGATATGATATGATATGATTCCCATAAGATTTACATGAACATAAAGCAATGAAATCGTACACTTATGCTACGCACTGTAAAAGTGAAGTTGTGAGCAGTACCGAGTAAGTTTGGGACACACAATAAGACTAGGAGGAATATCTTCTACTGGACGATGTAAACTGCATAAATAGCCAATTAAGTACAATGGGTTGGCAAGATTCGCAAAGAATAATAACTTATCCACCCATGCAAATATTAATTTTGGTTTGTCTTATTTCTTTCTTTGCTAATGTCCAGATCTACCCAGCAAAAATCGCTCATCGAACAATGTACCACGGTGAGGGCACAGCACGTCCGAAGCAGGAAGTGATTGGATCGGTTCCAATATAGCACCAGCTTGCGAACCTGCCCGGTGCTAAGTTGCAAACGCCGTCGATGGAAAAATAAAGAAGTTTAGTTCACCGTTGCTAACATCTACCACCTACACGACCCGGCACTAAAGTCGTTGCCGTTGGACTCACACATGGAGGAAGCTGTAAATCATCTCACAAATTCACAATCAACAGCCAAAACGATGGCGGACGGTGTGATCCCGGACTATTGTACGCTACCGCGGCCACCGAGACCACCGGCCCGGTTGGCATCGGTGGCAGAGTACGGCGAGCGACAGCAAGTGCCAGATCGGGGCACAAACAGTGGCCACTTCTACACGCTGCGACCGCAGCCGGCCAAGATGGGTGCGGTCGGTGGGCGTTTCGATTCCACCGGCGTTGGAAGCTTCCGGAGGGAACCGACTTTGGAGGATCTGGCCGAATCGAACCGAAGCTTGCTGTACGAGCAGAATATGAGCACGTTCGAGAATTTCTGCGAGCGGCGTAACAGTGAGCAGCAGCTGCAAACGCGCCACCAACCAGAGGAAGAGTGCAGCCGAGAGCTCGGTCCGGAAAGTTTAGGCAATTTCTGCACACTGCGCAAAGTGCGTCGATCGCGTAGTGGCTGCGACACGGTACAAACGCAACAGTCGGAAACGACGCGGCATCCATTTGGCGGTGCGTACTGTACGCTCAAGAAGAAGAAGCTGCAATTGAATCGGAAATTTGTGGAAAGTTTCCTGGAAGATCCAAACGCGAAGGTGGCAGACTATCTGTCGGAGTTGGACGCGTACCTGGACGAGATGGATGGTGTGGATGATGAGGTGTGCGGTGCAGTTGACAGTGACGCGGGTGACAGTGCTAGCGGTAGTGAAGAACACAGTTCCGTACCGGAGCAGCCAGCGTTGAATGGCAAGTGTCGGCGTGCAGACGGTGCGGAATCGGTTGGTGAAAGTTTACAGTATTACCAGCCCAAGGTACGGCGTGACATTGCCGGTGATGCTAGTGAGAGTGTTGGTGTGACGTTGCACGATATGTATCAGGAGGATCGTATTAAGTTCGGTGACATCAAGCATTTCTGTACGCTTCCCAAGCAGAAGCGTACCCAATTTTTGAACGCGTTCAAGCGGGGTGCTTCCATGCGTAGGTCGGTCGTAAGTCAACCAAAAACGACCGCTGGTTGTGAGCGGGAGGCGAGCGAAATGCAAACCATTCCAGACGACTGCAGAAGGATCGAGTGTGAAAGATCACCGGAAACCAGGCACAGTACTAATGGTGAGTTACACCAGAGTTACTTAAGGGCTCATTCAATAATTACGTAACGTAAAAATTGACAACTGTTGACAGATACTGGAAACAACCCCTACTATTAATTAATTACGATTAATAGGCATGGATCGGATTAATTAAACCTTGACTAGGTTCTTGATGAGGAAATCATCTTCCACTTTATGTCCATGTGTCCAATCACTACATATGCCAGGCGTAAGAAAATTTCCCATTCGTTGATCGGCAACCGTTTGGGAGCTTACACTGCATAATACCCACGCAAATCGATGTCATCCATTGAGAACAAGACTTCGTGCGATAACGAATGTATTTATCAGCACTATTAGCACTATCAGTCATTCTTTTAGGTGATTGTCTTCTGTTTAAAATTATGGTTTATTCAATGTCCACCTTGTACAAGTAGATCTTCAACATTTCGGTTAAATCTCCCAAAGAACCAATGAAGTCACTTTGCCGTTGGTATTTATCTATTCTAACCGACACACTTTTTGTTAGGGAAAATAGGGTTAAGGTGGCTTGATAAACATTGTGGAACTAGGCATCATTATGATCTACTATTTACAACTGGTTTGCTGACAACAAACACGGTGTTAGAAGCACCGATCACACGTTCTTATTGTCGAAAATCGATGATTGTTCGGAGAATAAGTGTCCAAGCACTAATCGATATTGAATGATGAAAACTGAAGTTCTATGAGATTGAGGCAATATCTTTACAATTATGCACAACAACTTGGACATATGCCAATAGATTTTAAATCCGGGTTTAAAACCTCAATTGCTCAAACGTGTGAGGGTTCTGAGACTGTTAAGAGCTCTTCAAGCGAGATACTTCTTTTATGAGTTAACCTGTGAGGATAACTATAAACTTGATTCACCACCACACACTTTAACCCAAAATTCAACTACTAAGTGAACATTACAAGGTATCTAGACCGAGAAGCTTAAAATATAAACAAGTAGAGAGATACGAAGGAATTTATATGAAAATCGCTAAAGTTAGTAAATTGTTTACTTATAAACAATGAAGCGGGAATCTTAATTTGATCTTATTGCATGTGCTGCACAACAAATAGTTGAACTCCCCCTTCCCCCTATATAACAAATCTTAACGCAAATACTAAGCCCAGCCTCCCCATATTAGCGTTACGTATTAAATGGATGTTCCCCAAGTTGAGATCTATTTACGTAATGTCCCATTGTACAGTGAAGGATCCAAGTAGTTCTGCAAAACAAAATAATTTTTCGAATACTCAATCTCAGCAACCTTAGTTATCGTGCCCAAAACCCAGATACGATGAGTTTTGCAGTAAAATAACGAAAAAATGGAACAACAACTGCAAACTTCCTCCTCCACCGAGTTTGAAGCGCTCGCGGATCAACTGGCCGAGCTTGAGGAACATCAGCTCACGATCGCCGAATCAGACCGGGTCTTAGCCGCACTGGAAGCCAAAATTGCACTGCGCAAGCTAAAAAGTGGCCGAGCGCCCGTTTCGCCGCTTCCATTCTCGCACTTCAGCGCCTTCTGTCTCGCCTGGGTACGGAAGTGTGAAGCCGCCACAGAAAAGATTCGCTTCGAAACGCGTGCCATCGAACGGCAGAATGTCGACCAGTGTGCACTAATCGACCAGAAGCGTCAAAGCGTTGGCAGCGATGCGCTTCGGGTGCATTTGGAGAGCTTCGCAATTGAGCGGCTTGTTGGGGAGCGAGATTTACGGGCCGCCCAGCACACCGACTACGAGTTGCGACGGCTCGGGGCGGAAGTGAAGCGTGAGATGTTGATGGAGAAGTTGATGCTCTTTGAAACTACCCAGCACCATGGCCGGTTGGGCGAGGATGCGAATCAGTGGAGTAGCAAGCTGAAAGAGGTAAAAGCCAAAATCGAACGTACCGAACGTGAGGTTCAACTGTTGGAATGTCAGAACGAATCGTTACGTGACACGCTGCGAAAATATCGTGTTCCAAACGTAGAACAGATGGCTCACCGCGTGGAGGAGCTTCATCAACTCCAGACACAACTCTTCCGTCGTGTAAAGCGTGGAGTATTGGATGGCAGTATAAGAGTTCCCCAACATCACGCGAGACGCACCACCAATTGCTAGATAATTCGGTTAAACTCAATTGACCTAAATTAATCGCACACTGGTCGCGCGCGCGACGGTGAACCTGAGTACCAAATTCAATAAAGTAAGGCCCGTTCATCGTGCGCACCAGCGCACCAGTTGCAGTGAAACCGGCGGTAATCGGATTCAGTTCGCCACGATCGCGTCACGAATTGCAAAGGGTAACTAACCGTGCCACGAGTCTCGTTACCCGTGCCCTGTCCCGAACGTTGATCGTTGATCTTTGGTGACATGTTTCGGTCCACAAGGCACAAGCGTTTCTGCAGCAGCATTTGGTTGCGGGCAGCTAACAAGGTTAATGTAGGTCTTGTTAGACGGTCCTCGCGTAATACAAGCACCCCTTCCTAGGTTATTTCCCAAATGTGAAGTGTGCAGACGTGTGATGATAGCGGGATCTGGAAATAGACGCGAGCGCAATTAACACACGCTTGAGTGTGACTGTCAATGGAAGGAGTGCGAAACAATGGAATATGTTGAGTCATAGCACGTCCTGCATTATTTCAATTTATAGATTAAAAGATAGATAACAAAGTCACTCACTGTGTGGGTGTGTGAACTCAATCGATGTCAATTAAGCGTTGACTGCTATCCAGACGGGAGAACAACTTACTATCGGTTGAAGTACCAAACTGATCGAGTGCTTCCTGTACTCAAGTGTATGAGGGTTGCTTGGGGTATATTTATTATTAGCTACAATGCTCTATTTGTAAAATACTCAGCGTTACATTTGTATACCAATAGTAATGATAGGACTACTCTGTCTAGACAACTTCCAGATGCAGAATGTTGTTAGTATGTTTGTATAATATTGATAGAAATCTCAAGAATGTCTAGGTTTAAAGTTAACATAGATGCCGTTTTCGCTGTTCAAAGCGACGAACCCTTTTTGAAGTCGTACCGGAACTTCGGTGCGTGGAGTTCGCTCGAACGTAAACTCCTTCAGCAGCTGGTATATGATGGCCTTTACCTCCATCAGTGCAAAGCGCGAACCGATACAGTTTCGAGGTCCGATCCCGAACGGCAGATATGTCCCCGGTTGGATCTTATCTCGATTCGACTCGCTGAAGCGCTCTGGGTCGAATTTCTCCGGGTCCGGATAGTACTGGGGATCGTAATGCAGACCAACGATCGGGATGAACACCACCGTGCCCTTGTCGATGGTGAACTCAACACCGTCCTCATTCCGTACCACGCAATCCCGGGTGCAGATACGATCGGTGGACGGTGCGGGACTCCACTTCCGGAGTGATTCCGACACCACCATGTCCATGTACTTCATACGCTGAAGCGCTTCGTACGTTAAGGGTTGCTGTTGCAGGTCGTGCTCCGTGGCAAGAATTTCTTCCACAAGACGATCCTGAATGTCAGCGTTGAGTGTCAGCTCGTACGCTAAGAAGGTGAGACAATTAGCGACCGTATCAAACCCGGCCAGAAAGAAGATGAGACATTGGGCTACGAGTTCCATTTGGGTGAGCGTTTGCTGTTGCGGCTAATCCCCAGCGCCAACTTCGAACTCTTGTACCGTAGCAAATCCTTCTGTCAGTGATTGGTCTTGCTCCTTCTGTCTTCGCAACATGCCCTTTTTGGTCTGCATTAGGAGGTGGATCATGTCCGGCCGTACGATACCTTGCAGTTCGCGCGTTTTCTCTGTCTCCAGGACGATTTCGGCGAAGAACAAATTTAGCTCCCGATCGAACAGGTCCACTTCCAGCTTCTCCATCAGCCACGGAAACACACGGTACGCGAGAACCTTCAGCAAAACTTTGAAGCGTGCAAAGTCGATCATACGTTGCCCGTTGGTGTAGAAGCTGTTGGTAGGATCACGGAATGAATCCACCCTCAGTCCGAATGCACACGATGCTATCACATTTGTAGTGTACCGGGAGAACACTTCCTTCAGTTCGTAACACCGGCCATTCGCGCCCATTTGCTCCTTGTAGTACTGCACCATTCCTGAGCTGCAGTCGACGACCTGGGCGAACATCTGGCGCATCTTGCTACCGGTAAAGGCAGGACTGAGCGTTGCCCTCATATCACGCCACTGCTGATCCGACAGCGCAAAGAGCGTCTTCCCGAACAGCGCGATCGAATCCCGGTCTAAGTTGCTCCCGAAGATAGGCCGATGGTTTACGAAATGGTCAAAATCTTTGACGGCGATCTGCTTGATCAGGTCCGGATCGCGTACCACAAACACGGGACTGATGAGATCGAACATCCCAAACACTCTGCAAGCGGACGGCAATGAGCATGTGTAGTTCTACTGAGAGTACCAGTCTCACTTACCTTACCCGCTCGAAGCGGTTGTAGATGGAGCGCATAAAATCGTACGAAGATATCTTTCGCAACAGCAGATGACGGGTGCTTCCAAACAGTAGTTCGGACGGTAAGCAAGGGATAGGTTTACCCTCAAAGTACCGACTGTTACGGGTGATGTGCGCGTAAAACAGTCCAAGAAGCAACAGCAATAACAAAGGACTAAGCAACAGTAACGCCATAATGGTGTGTACTCTTCAGAATTCCTTGAGAGTCTTGAGTGAAGCGAGTGTCTAAAAAGACATAAACAACACAGAGAAACAGAGATTAGAATTGGGTCGTCTGCCAGCTGACTCTCTACACGCCGCAATATGACTCAGAATAAGACTTTCGACAGTGCAGTAGTTTCATTTTTATTGTCCATTTTTTGTGCAGAGATTATACATTGTTAAACGAGACAAACAAACATTCGTGCCTTCGCAATTGCTCATTGCCTTTTCCTAAATCCTCTTCCGCGGATTCAACTGCACGTAGATGCCCTTTTCTGGCTTGAGAGGAGTTAAACCTTTAGCCAACTTTACCGGAATTTGTGTACGTGCCGAGCGTTTAAACTCGTAGTTCAACAGCAAATAGTACACGATGGTTTTCACCTCCATCAAAGCGAACCGGGATGCGATGCAGTTACGTGGCCCTATTCCGAACGGAATATAGGCTCCCAATGGGATATTCTGTCGGTTCTCTTCATTGAAGCGCTCCGGATCGAAGCGATCGGGATCGGGATAGAAGTTTGGATCGTAGTGCAGGCCCGTAATGGGAATAAATACGACCGAACCCTTCGGGATAATGATTTCTGGTTCGTCTGAAATTTTGTAATCCTTGTTGCAAAGACGATCGGTACCCGGTGCCGGGTTCCATTTCCGCACTGTCTCCGAAACAACCATGTCTAGATAGCGCATGCCTTGCAGTGCGTCATAGGTGAGCGATTTACCATCCAGCGATTCCGACACTTGTCGGATCTCTTCGTACAGTCGTTGCTGAATGTCGGATGCAATGGTTATCTCGTATACAAGGAACGTTATCGTTGTGGCGAGCGTGTCGAACCCGGCCAGAAAGAACAAAAGACACTGTGCCACCATTTCACTTTCACTAAGCGGCACGGTGGTCTTTGGCAGTGCCATCTCGTCGTTTGATTCTTTTGCCGCAGCAAAGCTCTCCACTTCCTCGCGCTCTTGGGGCTGATGTCGCAGCTTTCCTTTGCTGGCTTGCATGAGCAGCTGAATGAGATCGGGCCGTACGGTGCCATGGGTTTCCCTTTCCAGAACCGACTGTCTGAACAGGTCCGTGAAGAATTCGACATGCTTGCGATCGAATATATCCAGCTGCAGTCGTGCCATCAGCTGCGGAAACAACTGGAAGCCCATCATCCGGAAGAAAACCTTCCATCGACTGAAGTTCGAAATGTCTTTTCCGTAGCGTAAGAAAACGTTCTGCTTGTCCTGGAACGAGTTGATGCGTACGCCAAACGCACAGGACGCAATAACGTCGTTCGCGAAGCTCACGAAAAGGTCCTTCATTTCGTACTCCTGTGCAGCAGGGTTTGCCAGCGACTGGACCATATTATCGCTGCACTCCACAATCATGGTAAACATCTGTCGCATTTTGCTGCCGGTAAACGTAGGACTGAGCGTGGTCCGTACGTCACGCCATCGCTGCCCGGTAAGGTTAAACAGCACTTTCGAAAACATGACCGTATAGTTGTTGGAATTGTAGCTGTCGGCCGATATCAACTGTCGGTGGTTGATGAAGTGATCAAAGTCCTTCACCGTGATGCGCTTCACTAGCTCCGGATCGCGGATGACAAACATTGGCGTTAGCATCTCGAACATGCCGAACATTCTACAAAACAAAAGAAAGGAAGACACACTTCTACTAAACGGACAACCCAAAATCTCGCGGGACATGCTTACTTTGCATCCGGGAACAGCTCGTAGTTGTAGCGTACGAACTCGTTGAACGAAATCTGCTTCATCGCCAATCGCCGATAGCTTCCGAACAGTGGCTCCACCGGTAGGCATGGTATGGGGAACTTCTCGAAGAATTTATTGTTGCTCGTCAGGTAGATGTAGAATGCGACGAGCATCGACAGGAATACAATCACAAACACTAAGTTGAGCTCCATTTTGCAACACCGTCTAGCGTTGACTACTCTACGTCCCAATAACACAATCACTCACTATTTCACTGCTTATGCGGAAAGCCCGGGAAGAAAAGAATAGAAATGTTGAAGGTATTACTATGTCAAGAACACATTAATCTTGTTTTGACTTACTCCTAGAATGAGGATTCTTTTCTTTCTGGAGATGCGCCTATCTTGCTTCACAGATCATAAATCCTTGGAGAAGTAAAACTTCCCAAAATTACTTTACAACCATTTTATTAACCCTTGTTAGTGCAATACTGATCGTTTTACAAATGTCATAGTACTAAAGATGAGATTCATGGTACATTTAAACGCGACTTCTATTCCCTTGCCCGAGATTTCAACTGTAGATAGATGCCTTTTTCCGCCTGCAAAGGGGTGAATCCTTTTCCCAGCTGTATTGGTATTTGCGTACGATCGCAACACCGAAACTCATAGTTTAGTAGCAAATGATACACGATGGCCTTCACTTCCATCAAGGCGAATCGAGATGCGATGCAGTTACGTGGTCCTATTCCGAACGGAATATAGGCTCCCAATGGAATATTCTGTCGGTTCTCTTCATTGAAGCGCTCCGGGTCGAAACGATCAGGATCGGGATAGTAACGTGCATCATGATGCAGTCCTACGATAGGGATCGACACTATAGCACCCTTGGGGATGACGACATCAGGAGCATTACCGTCACCGACCACCTTGTAATCCTGGTTGCATTGTCGATCTGAGGCTGGATTCGGTGGCCACTTCCGTAGCGTCTCCGAAACAACCATGTCTAGGTAGCGCATGCCTTGCAGTGCGTCATAGGTGAGCGATTTACCATCCAGCGATTCCGACACTTGTCGGATCTCTTCGTACAGTCGTTGCTGAATGTCGGGTGCAATCGTCACCTCGTACATTAGAAAGGACATCGAAGTGGCAATTATGTCGAAACCAGCCAAAAAGAATATCAGACATTGCGCTACCATTTCAGTCTCACTGAGCGTCACTACAGTGTCTGGCAGAATCTTCTCATCGTTGGATCCTTTCGCCGTGGCAAAGCTCTCCACTTCCTCGCGCTCTTGAGGCTGATGTCGGAGCTTTCCTTTGCTGGCTTGCATAAGTAGATGGATCATGTCTAGACGAATGATGCCATGCTGCTCACGTTCCTGGACCGACTTTTTGAATAGTTCCGTGAAGAATTCGACATGCTTGCGATCGAATATGTCTATCTCGAGCCAGTTCATCAGCTTCGGAAACACCTGGTATCCCATTATCTTGAGAAAAATATGCAGACGACCAAAGTTCGATAAATCTATACCGTTGCGGAAGAAAACGTTCTCCTTGTCCTGGAATGTGTTAACGCGTACTCCAAACGCACAGGACGCAATAACGTCATTCGTGAAGCGTATGAAAAGCTTCTTCATTTCATACCCCTCTCCGGTAGGGTGTGCCAGTGCCTGCACCATATTTTCACTGCACTCCACAATCAGTGCCAACATTTGGCGCATCTTGCTGCCGGTAAACGTGGGACTGAGCGTAGTACGCACGTTGCGCCATCGCTGCCCGGTGAGATTGAAGAGAGCCTTCGTAAATACGACGGCCGAGTTGCTGGAACTCGTGCTGTCCGCTGATATCAACTGTCGATGGTTGATGAAGTGATCAAAGTCCTTCACCGTGATGCGCTTCACTAGCTCCGGATCGCGGATGACAAACATTGGCGTTAGCATCTCGAACATGCCGTACATGCTACAAAAAACAATGACAACGACAATATAAGCAAATCTTCAATTTAGACCAATGGGCGGATGAACTTACTTTGCATCCGGGAATAGTTCATAACTTGAGCGAATGAAGCTGATTAATGAAATCCTCTTCAGTAATATCCGTCGATAGCTACCAAACAATGGCTCTACCGGTAGACATGGGATGGGATAACTCTCGAAGAATTTGTTATTGCACGTCAGGTAGAAGTACAACGCGACCAAAACCGATATAAATCCAATCACGAACACTAAGTTCACCTCCATTCTGTAACACTATTCAGGAGATTAGTCCCCGTTCTATTGCCACCATCACTGTGTTTAGTTCACCGTTGGGAACTCTGTAAAAAAAAATGAATGAAGATTGACGTTATTAATGAAACATTAATCTACGTTAACTACCAGAAATCGTGCGTTCGCGGTGAAGTTTTTTCTCCGACTAATAAGCTCTCTATCTACACAATGTTTTTGACCTTCTAGGAGGCGGTGTACATGCCCCAAACCGTCAGTGACACACACACACACACATTCAACCACAGTGTGGTCCCCTCCACCGGGTCGCCACGGTTACCATCTCCGGTTGCAAATTGAACGCAAAATGAATAATTAAACAATGCCTACTACATGATGAGCATCATCACCATGAGTGAGCTTCCCGCCTATCGCCATGTTCGTTATTAAGTCCCACCTCTGTCTGATATATCTTATCAATGGCAGCGAACACGTAGTTCATGGAGTTCAATCAATTTAGATGCCGTTTGGATTACACCTCGAGTCGGACGCACACGTCTCATACAAAACAGGAAAAAAGAGTAATCTTGGTACAACTTCTACCGGAGCCATCAGTGAATGACAGACAAGTTTTGTGTGTTTTCAAAACTGGTTAGCTTCAAATGTGTCGCTACCGTTAGTAAGACAATTTGAACGTAGAATACAATTTTTCGGCTTTGTTGTTGTTTTTTTTATAAGCGCCAAAGATAGCATAGGCTTATTTTGTGACCATAACAGAACGAGGTCGTGAGACTACATGTTGTCACTTGGATGAGTACTTCCCGATAAGCAATTTTGCCCATAAATGGCGAATTGGCATACCGATCCCCCGGTCCCCGGGAACTCCCTTACCAACTAATTAACATTAACTGATAAAGATAACAAGATTTCTTCATTTTTCTGTGATTAAGTTTTATTGAAGGTGTCCTCGGTACTGTACATTGGAGTAGCTCAGTTGCTGACTTTGCGCGGCTTAAAGCGAATCCAGATACCCTTTTCCGCAACCAGCACGGCCGGATTATGCTTCAACTTTAAAGGCACTTGTGTTTTCTCGCACCGTTCGAATGTGAAGCTCTTCAACAAATAGTAGATGACCGACTTCACCTCCATCAGTGCGAAGCGTGATCCGATACAGTTGCGCGGTCCAACTCCGAACGGCAGATACGATCCGGGGTTGATTTTGTGCCGGTTTTCCTCACTAAAGCGCTCCGGATCGAATCGCTTCGGGTCGGGGAAGTATTTCGGATCGCTATGAAAACCTGCTATCGGCACCATGACGGTGACACCCTTCTCAATTTTGAACCGTAATCCTTCGCCATCGTCGTAGGTATAGTCTCGGTTGCAGTACCGATCGACCATCGGTGCCGGTGGCCATAGACGCAAAGACTCGGACACAACCATGTCCATGTAGCGCATCTCCTGGACGGCTTCGTAAGTCAACGGTTTACCGTCGAGCTTTGCATCGACTTCTGTGATCTCCTCGTAAAGCCGGTCCTGTATCTCCGGATGTAGCATCAGCTCGTACGCCAAAAATCCCAGAGCAGTAGAGACGGTGTCAAAGCCGGCGAGGAAGAAGAGGAAGCACTGCGCAACCAGCTCCTTCTCAGACCATTCGCGTGTGATCGCCTTCTTGCCAACGGCAGATTCATGAACTGTCGCGAATCCCGCATCCTTAACGTCCGGTTCATCCCTCTGATGACCCAGCACACCTCGTCTCACCTGCATCAAAATGTTGATCATGTCATTCCGCACTATGCCCTTTTCCTCGCGAACTCGCATATTGTCCAGAATCATTGCTTGAAAATAGCGGCACATCTCCCTATCCATCAGCTCGATATCTAGCTTCAGCATCAACCGGGGCATCGTAATGAACAGCATGAAACGAATGGTGGGCCAGAATGAGGTGAAGTCCAACAGCTTCTTTCCACGCGTGTAGAAATCATTCTCTCTTTCGGAAAACGAATTCACCTGAATTCCGAACGCGATCGATGCGATCACATCGTTGGCCAAGCGCGAAAAGATGTCCTTCATCTCGTGCACCTGCTTAGTCTCGTTCTCACGCGCCTCCTTGAGAAGATGCTGCACCATACCCTGGCAACTCTGCGACATTAGCTCAAACATCTGGCGCATCTTGCTGCCGGTGAATGCCGGACTGAGGGTTGCCCTCATATCGCGCCACTTTTGTCCCCGCAGCATGAACAGCGAGTTGAGGAACATGTTGTCGGAGCCTATCGTATCGTGCTCGTTGGGCAGGAACGGCGTGTGGTCGGTGAAGTAGTCAAAATCCTTTACCCCGATCTGCTTCACACATTCAAGATCGCGCAGTATCAGGTTCGGGGTTAGCAAGTCGTACAGGCCAAACACTCTTTAACGTTGAGGAGAATCAAAACAATGATTAGTCGAACAGTAGTTAGTAGTTTTACCTCATATATTTCCATCACTTACTTTGCCTCCGGGAAGGTATTGTACACCTTTTCGACGTGCTTGATCACATCCCGCTGGCGTAACATAATGGGTGCAGAGCTACCAAACAGGAAGGTGGGCTTCAGGTGTGGGTACGGTTTGTCCAGAAAATAGCGGTACCGGCTGCGTACGTAGTAGTACAGCAAGCCCAGAATTGCGGCAATAGCCGCCATTGTCACCGTGTCGTACGCCATTGTACTGCTGCTGTTGACACTGCTGCCTGAAAGAAACTGACCGGCAGTGTGAGAGGTGAATATAGTTTGAACTTTTTATTTGGCTTCGACGCCGCACCGGCTCTCGTTGGTTTGATAATGGCAGCAACATGTGTGAGTGTCGTTTAACGAACGTTGTATTCTAAGAGATTAGATTAGATGCCGTCGGTACACACTTCAACACTCGGTATGATGACAGACAACAAAACATCAAGTGTTTACTGTAGGCGTTGATATGGTAACCACTGACGCTAGTAGGAATATCTACATTTTTTATATTTTCCCACTCTTCGACAGCTTCTATAGCTGAAGTTCACTCGTCACGAAGTTGCAATATTGTAGACATACCCGGATCTTTGCACATATTCGGTCTGATGAAGACTCAAAATGACTTAATTGTCGCTGAAGTTAAGCTACATCAGCTAGATCACATGTTGAGCCAACAATGGGGCAAGTGAGTTGCTCAAATGATTAAAGCAACCGCACTACAAAAACACCAGACACCACAACTTTCAATCACTTACTTGACTTATTTCGATAGCTGATGAATAAGCAGATCTGATATTGAGCTTTACGTCCGTTCTGTCAAACGCGTTATTGAGCACTAACAAGCGGCAAGTTGTCCGAAAAAGGCGCTAGTCGTCCAGCGTTATGAATGGCGGTGTAGCGTTAGACGTGAGAAGATAACACAGGCTTATTTCATGACCATAACAGAACGAGGTCGTGTGACAAGACGTTATCATTTGGTATGGTTGGCAATTTTAGATAAGCCTGTTTTGGGCACAAATTTCCGTAAATAGATCCCCGGGACAGATTTTTTTTATCAACTAATCAACATAAATTGATAATGATAAGAACATTTCCTCGTTTTTTTAATATTCAATTTTATTGAAACTGTTTTGTTCGCTTTTGTTAAATATTGAATTTTCTTAATTATCTACTTTACGCGGCTTAAATCGAATCCAGTTCCCATTTTCGGCGACTAGAACAGCCGGATTATGCTTCAACTTTAAAGGTATTTGCGTTTTATCGGAACGTTCGAATGTGAAGCTCTTCAACAAATAGTAGATGACCGACTTCACCTCCATCAGTGCGAAGCGTGATCCGATACAGTTGCGCGGTCCAACTCCAAACGGCAGATACGATCCGGGGTTGATTTTGTGCCGGTTTTCCTCACTAAAGCGCTCCGGATCGAATCGCTTCGGGTCGGGGAAGTATTTCGGATCGCTATGAAAACCTGCTATCGGCACCATGACGGTGACACCCTTCTCAATTTTGAACCGTAATCCTTCGCCATCGTCGTAGGTATAGTCTCGGTTGCAGTACCGATCGACCATCGGTGCCGGTGGCCATAGACGCAAAGACTCGGACACAACCATGTCCATGTAGCGCATCTCCTGGACGGCTTCGTAAGTCAACGGTTTACCGTCGAGCTTTGCATCGACTTCTGTGATCTCCTCGTAAAGCCGGTCCTGTATCTCCGGATGTAGCATCAGCTCGTACGCCAAAAATCCCAGAGCAGTAGAGACGGTGTCAAAGCCGGCGAGGAAGAAGAGGAAGCACTGCGCAACCAGCTCCTTCTCAGACCATTCGCGTGTGATCGCCTTCTTGCCAACGGCAGATTCATGAACTGTCGCGAATCCCGCATCCTTAACGTCCGGTTCATCCCTCTGATGACCCAGCACACCTCGTCTCACCTGCATCAAAATGTTGATCATGTCATTCCGCACTATGCCCTTTTCCTCGCGAACTCGCATATTGTCCAGAATCATTGCTTGAAAATAGCGGCACATCTCCCTATCCATCAGCTCGATATCTAGCTTCAGCATCAACCGGGGCATCGTAATGAACAGCATGAAACGAATGGTGGGCCAGAATGAGGTGAAGTCCAACAGCTTCTTTCCACGCGTGTAGAAATCATTCTCTCTTTCGGAAAACGAATTCACCTGAATTCCGAACGCGATCGATGCGATCACATCGTTGGCCAAGCGCGAAAAGATGTCCTTCATCTCGTGCACCTGCTTAGTCTCGTTCTCACGCGCCTCCTTGAGAAGATGCTGCACCATACCCTGGCAACTCTGCGACATTAGCTCAAACATCTGGCGCATCTTGCTGCCGGTGAATGCCGGACTGAGGGTTGCCCTCATATCGCGCCACTTTTGTCCCCGCAGCATGAACAGCGAGTTGAGGAACATGTTGTCGGAGCCTATCGTATCGTGCTCGTTGGGCAGGAACGGCGTGTGGTCGGTGAAGTAGTCAAAATCCTTTACCCCGATCTGCTTCACACATTCAAGATCGCGCAGTATCAGGTTCGGGGTTAGCAAGTCGTACAGGCCAAACACTCTTTAACGTTGAGGAGAATCAAAACAATGATTAGTCGAACAGTAGTTAGTAGTTTTACCTCATATATTTCCATCACTTACTTTGCCTCCGGGAAGGTATTGTACACCTTTTCGACGTGCTTGATCACATCCCGCTGGCGTAACATAATGGGTGCAGAGCTACCAAACAGGAAGGTGGGCTTCAGGTGTGGGTACGGTTTGTCCAGAAAATAGCGGTACCGGCTGCGTACGTAGTAGTACAGCAAGCCCAGAATTGCGGCAATAGCCGCCATTGTCACCGTGTCGAACGCCATTGTACTGCTGCTGTTGACACTGCTGCCTGAAAGAAACTGACCGGCAGTGTGAGAGGTGAATATAGTTTGAACTTTTTATTTGGCTTCGACGCCGCACCGGCTCTCGTTGGTTTGATAATGGCAGCAACATGTGTGAGTGTCGTTTAACGTACGTTGTATTCTAAGAGATTAGATTAGATGCCGTCGGTACACACTTCAACACTCGGTATGATGACAGACAACAAAACATCAAGTGTTTACTGTAGGCGTTGATATGGTAACCACTGACGCTAGTAGGGATATCTACATTTTTTATATTTTCCCACTCTTCGACAGCTTCTATAGCTGAAGTTCACTCGTCACGAAGTTGCAATATTGTAGACATACCCGGATCTTTGCACATATTCGGTCTGATGAAGACTCAAAATGACTTAATTGTCGCTGAAGTTAAGCTACATCAGCTAGATCACATGTTGAGCCAACAATGGGGCAAGTGAGTTGCTCAAATGATTAAAGCAACCGCACTACAAAAACATCAGACACCACAACTTTCAATCACTTACTTGACTTATTTCGATAGCTGATGAATAAGCAGATCTGATATTGAGCTTTACGTCCGTTCTGTCAAACGCGTTATTCAGCACTAACAAGCGGCAAGTTGTCCGAAAAAGGCGCTAGTCGTCCAGCGTTATGAATGGCGGTGTAGCGTTAGACGTGAGAAGATAACACAGGCTTATTTCATGACCATAACAGAACGAGGTCGTGTGACAAGACGTTATCATTTGGTATGGTTGGCAATTTTAGATAAGCCTGTTTTGGGCACAAATTTCCGTAAATAGATCCCCGGGACAGATTTTTTTTATCAACTAATCAACATAAATTGATAATGATAAGAACATTTCCTCGTTTTTTTTTTTTATATTCAATTTTATTGAAAGAGCTTTGTTCGCTTTTGTTAAATATTGAATTTTCTTAATTATCTACTTTACGCGGCTTAAATCGAATCCAGTTCCCATTTTCGGCGACTAGAACAGCCGGATTATGCTTCAACTTTAAAGGTATTTGCGTTTTATCGGAACGTTCGAATGTGAAGCTCTTCAACAAATAGTAGATGACCGACTTCACCTCCATCAGTGCGAAGCGTGATCCGATACAGTTGCGCGGTCCAACTCCAAACGGCAGATACACTCCCGGGTTAATATTGTGCCGGTTTTCCTCACTAAAGCGCTCTGGGTCGAATCGGGTCGGGTCGGGGAAGTATTTCGGATCGCTGTGTAAGCCCGCTACCGGTATCATGACGGTGCGTCCTTTCTCGATCTTGAACCGTAACCCTTCGCCATCGTCGAATGTGTAGTCTCGGGTGCAGTACCGTTCAACCATCGGTGCCGGTGGCCATAGACGCAAAGACTCGGACACAACCATGTCCATGTAGCGCATCTCCTGGACGGCTTCGTAAGTCAACGGTTTACCGTCGAGCTTTGCATCGACCTCTGTGATCTCCTCGTAAAGCCGGTCCTGTATCTCCGGATGCAACATCAGCTCGTACGCCAGAAATCCCAGCGCAGTAGAGACGGTGTCAAAGCCGGCGAGGAAGAACAGGAAGCACTGCGCAACCAGCTCCTTCTCAGACCATTCGCGTGTGATCGCCTTCTTGCCAACGGCAGATTCATGCACTGTCGCGAATCCCGCATCCTTAACGTCCGGTTCGTCTCGCTGATGACCCAGCACACCTCGCTTCACCTGCATCAAAATGTTGATCATGTCATTACGCACTATGCCCTTTTCCTCGCGAATTCGCATATTGTCCATAATCATGGCATGGAAATGCTGACACATCTCCTTATCCATCAGCTCGATATTTAACTTCAGCATCAGCCGAGGCATCATGAGAAACAGCATAAAACGAATGCTCGCCCAAAATGATCCAAAATTCGTCAGCTTCTTTCCACGCGTGTAGAAATCATTCTCTCTTTCGGAAAACGAATTCACCTGAATTCCGAACGCGATCGATGCGATCACATCGTTGGCCAAGCGCGTGAAGATGTCCTTCATCTCGTGCACCTGCTTGCTCTCGTCCTCACGCGCCTCCTTGAGAAGATGTTGCGCCATACCCTGGCAGCTCTGCGACACTAGCTCAAACATCTGGCGCATCTTGCTGCCGGTGAACGCCGGGCTGAGTGTGGCCCTCATATCGCGCCACTTTTGTCCACGCAACAAAAACAACGAGTTGAGGAACATGTTGTCCGATTCCATAATATCATGTTCATTCTTCACGAACGGTGTGTGATCGGTGAAGTAGTCAAAATCCTTTACTCCGATCTGTTTCACGCACTCCGGATCGCGCAGTAGCAGGTTCGGGGTAAGCAAGTCGTACGCACCAACCACTCTTTAGTGTGAAGAATCCAATCGTTAATTAGTGAAACGGTAATGATAATTCCGCCTTCTCACATCCCATAACTTACTTTGCATCCGGATAGATGTTATAGAGTATCTTAATGTGCTCAATCATGTCTCGCTGGCGTAATATCATGGGACCGGCGCTACCGAGCAGGAAGGTGGGCTTCATGTGTGGGTACGGTTTGTCCAGAAAATAACGGTACCGGCTGCGTACGTAGTAGTACAGCAAGCTCAGAATTGCGGCAATAGCCGCCATCGTCACCGTGTCGTACGCCATTGTGTTATCTAGGCTAGTGCTTTTGACCTAACCGCTTTTCTGAGGAGAGAAACTGGTTTTCACTTTTTGTTTGGCTTCCAATCCGCACCGGCTGTCGTTGGTTTAATAATGAAAGCAATATGTGGAGGCGTCGTGTAAGAGACGCGCTACACTCAAAGATTAGATTAGGTGCTTCAGTAAACATTTAAACTCTTGGCTTAATAGACAACAAATCGTCCATTTCTTTTATGGCACTAAAGATACATCTAATATAACTGCTTAAAATAATAATTTTAATCTATATCACTCTTCGACTACAGAAACTGTATGGTTGATATTCACACATCTGCGTTATATACCTTTAAAACATGAATTTAACAGCGTCTTGGGAACTGTAATTTGCCTACTGCTCAACAGTTATTAATAACATCTCGTACGATACATCGGAACCGAATCATATTACGACGCAAAACCAAGAATCGATCGGTGAGGCGACAAAGACCCGGCACGCACATCGTACATTCCGCTGGTGATGATCTCACTTTTTGGACAAACAATGCGCAAAGCGGGAGAAAACCAATGCGAGGGCAAACTGTTGTGTATTCGAGTTGAATACAAGTAAAACAGCTTCCGGCCCATAGATAACACTGCAAAAAACACGAGACACAACATCCAATATTCACACTTTTATGCACTTACTTGACTTATTCTGACTGCTGATGAATGGAAAATACTGCTGTTAGACGGACTGCGTTTTACGTCCGCACGGTCAAACGCGTTGTCCAGAACTAACCAGCGGCAAACAGTCCGGAATATGCGTTAGTTCCCCCAGTGTTGATTAATGACGGCGTAGCGTTAGACGCACACACGTCTATCGCACGGTTTGTATTGATGTGACCTTCAAACAGTGCGCGCCTTCCCGGATGCCATGCATGGAACGGAGTGGGAGGACTATAATTTGAATGTGTATTTTGAGAAGATGGAAGATGGGTTGGTGGGCAACGTTGATACACAAAACTGACTCAGCATATTTTTTTCGGGAGTGTTAATTTCGGTTGACGAATGATAGACAGAGACCGATGTGCGGGGTTTTCTTCTTTCCAACCGTAATCTAATAATTACTGGCGAAGCGAACCGCAAACGTTCGTTGGTCATATTGTAACCACAAAACTAGAACGCAAAACTACAGTCTAATTGGATGATTATATATTATGTTGATCATTTCAACTTATAAAAACGACAGATATTAAAATTATCACCAGTGCTGTATTGTTGCGTTGTACCATTTTAACTGCTTCTGGACTGGAACTCCAACCAAACCCCGTGCTCAGTTTGGAACTGTGTGGATGATTTTTTCAATTTTAATGGAATCTGCGTTTTGGTGTACGGTTTTACGTGGAAATGAAGCAACAGATAGTAGAGGACCACCTTCGCCTCCATCAGGGCAAATCGGGAACCTGTAAACGTCGTAGAACAAAGCTCTAAAGTAAAAGGAGGTCTGCTGTTCGAGCAATCAAACTTACCAATACAATTACGTGGTCCTGCACCAAACGGTAGGTACGTGCCAGTTTGAATCGTTTTCTTGTTTTCCTCATTGAACCGTTCCGGATCAAAACGTTCCGGATTGGGGAAATATTTCGGATCAAAGTGTATACCAACAACGGGTATAAAGATCAGCGAACCCTTCTCAATAGTGAACTTCACACCTTGTCCATCATCGTACTGGTAATCCCGGACACACTCCCGATTTAGCACTGTACCAATGGGCCATCGGCGAAGTGTTTCCGAAACAACCATGTCAAGATACGGTAACGATTGCAGCTTTTCGTAGCTAAGCGTTTTTCCTTCCTCAAGCGACTGTTCCGATTCGCGCACTTCCTCAAACAACCGTGCCTGGATATCGTCGTTAACTGCCAGCTCGTACAGCGCAAACGACAACGTCCAGGAGATGGTTTCGAAACCGGCAAAGAAGAATATAAACGCTTGCGCGATCAACTCCGTGTCGGTCCAGACACGGTCATGAGCACGTCGCCCAACGTGTGACTCCTCAACAGTGGCAAATCCTTCGGCCGTTGTCGTCTCCTGCTTTGGTTCTTCTGTCTGCTGATGCTTCAGACTACCCTTCTTCGCTTGCATCAAAAGCTCGATCATGTCCGGCCGGAATATGCCCTTCTCCTCGCGTATTCGCATCGTCTCCAGTATCGTGTCGCGGAAGAACCGATTCTCTTCAGGAGTAAGAAAGTCAATGTTCAACCGCATCATGAGCTTCGGTGCGAAGGTAAAGCCAATCATTTTTATCGCTTTAGCGAACGACTGTTGATTAGTGACCGACCGGGCCACGGTGATGAACTGGTTGCCTGGATCGCGGAACGAATCCACCTTTATGCCGAAAGCGGCCGTTCCGATGACATCGTTGGCGAAGCGCGTCATCACGTCTTTCATCTCTAGCTGCAAACCGGCACCACCAGCTGACCGAGCCTTCTGTTCTTCCGACCGGAAATGTGCGACCATCGTTTGGCCACATTCGGCAATCAATGCGAACATCAGCCGCATCTTGCTGCCGGTAAAGGCCGGGCTGAGTGTCGCTCTCATGTCACGCCACTTTTGTCCACGCAGCGCCACAAGCGAATTGGTCAGAAGCAGGTGGCTAGTGTTCTCCTCTGTTTGCTCCAATCCGGTGGTCATATGGTCGACAAAGTAATCAAAATCCTTCACTGTTATCTGTTTCACCAGGTCTGGATCACGCACAACATACGCTGGCTGACGAATATTGAACATACCATGTATTCTATTCCAGATAAGGAGGAAAACGGAGTAAGATAACAAACCAGTCAGTGTCATCATTTAAAAGGCAATGGCTTTTATCACTCTCTTACCTTCCATTGGGGAACGCATCGTATAGATTTTTGAAGTGCTCAAACAATGTCACTTTCTTCATAAGAATCGGGCCAGCATTGCCAAACGGGAACGATGGCTTTAGGAACGGGATTGGTTTGTCCGCAAAGTAGAAGTAATTTTTCGTATAGTACCGGTAAGCCGCCACAAACAAGCCGACCACAAGGGCCAGCGTTATTAAGCTGATCTCCATACTGAAACTGTGAAGCGTGGCTTGCCTTGATGACTCACACACTCTCTGACAATTTTTTCGCTGCTTCTTCTATGACTACTTTGTCCGGCCGTTTGTTGTGTACTGAATGTTGGGCAACTGTCCGTTGCCTTTATATTCACTCTATATTCGTATCTGCCTTCACAAACACCAGCAACAAGTGTGTCGCTTTGCGAATAAAGATTACAAATCGACGTGAGAGGTTCATTCCATTTTGGGGAGAAATAACCGGTGCCAACTGTGGTTCGTAGATAGGCACTTCTCGTGTGGGAGCGTGTGTGCCCCGCATTATCTTGTATTGGTTTCGTTCCATTCATGTTTTCTCACGTTCTTTTTACTTGCAAATACCAGCACATCTCCCTATCCATCTAACTTCAGCATTAGCCGAGGTATCGTAATAAACAGCATGCAACAAATGTTTGGCCAGAATGAGGTAAAGTCCAACAGCTACTTCCCATGCGTATAGAAAGCATTATTCTGCTCGGAAACCGAATTCACCTGAATACCGAACGTGATCGATGCGATCCCATCGTTGGCGAAATTATGTCCTTCGTATCGTACACCTGGAGTGGAGTTCGCGCCTCCTTGGAAGCCATACATGCAACGGAATGGGAGAACTAAAATTTGAATGGCCGATGTGTGGATTTTTCTTCTTTCCAACCGTAATCTAATAATTACTGGCGAAGCGAACCGCAAACGTTCGTTGGTCATATTGAAACCACAACACTAGAACGCAAAACCACAGTCTGATTGGATGATTATATATTATGTTGATCAGTTTAACTTACAAAAACGACAGATATTAAAATTATCACCAGTGCAGTATTGTTGCGTTGTACCATTTTAACTGCTTCTCGACTGGAACTCCAACCAAACCCCGTGCTCAGTTTGTAACTGTGTGGATGATTTTTTCAATTTTAATGGAATCTGCGTTTTGGCGTACGGTTTTACGTGGAAATGAAGCAACAGATAGTAGAGGACCACCTTCGCCTCCATCAGGGCAAATCGGGAACCTGTAAACGTCGTAGAACAAAGGTCTATAGTAAAAGGAGGACTGCTGTTCGAGCAATCAAACTTACCAATACAATTACGTGGTCCTGCACCAAACGGTAGGTACGTGCCAGTTTGAATCGTTTTCTTGTTTTCCTCATTGAACCGTTCTGGGTCGAAACGTTCCGGATCGGGGAAATATTTCGCGTCAAAATGCATACCAACGATGGGTATGTAGATATGCGCTCCCTTCTCCATGGTAAACTTCACACCCTGTCCATCATCGTATTGATAGTCCCGGACACACTCCCGATTTAGCAACATAGCAATGGGCCATTTGCGAAGTGTTTCCGAAACAACCATGTCAAGATACGGTAACGACTGCAGCTTTTCGTAGCTAAGCGTTTTTCCTTCCTCAAGCGACTGTTCCGATTCGCGCACTTCCTCAAACAACCGTGCCTGGATATCGTCGTTAACTGCCAGCTCGTACAGCGCAAACGACAACGTCCAGGAGATGGTTTCGAAACCGGCAAAGAAGAATATAAACGCTTGCGCGATCAACTCCGTGTCGGTCCAGACACGGTCATGAGCACGTCGCCCAACGTGTGACTCCTCAACAGTGGCAAATCCTTCGGCCGTTGTCGTCTCCTGCTTTGGTTCTACTGTCTGCTGATGCTTCAGACTACCCTTCTTCGCTTGCATCAAAAGCTCGATCATGTCCGGCCGGAAGATACCCTTCTCCTCGCGTATTCGCATCGTCTCCAGTATCGTGTCGCGGAAGAACCGCTTCTCTTCCGGAGTAAGAAAGTCAATGTCCCACCGCATCATAAGTTTTGGAGCGATGGTATAGCCTATCATTTTTAACGCTTTAACAAACGATATTTGATTAGTGACCGACCGGGCCACGGTGATGAACTCATTGGTTGGATCGCGGAACGAATCCACCTTTATTCCGAAAGCCGCCGTTCCGATGACATCGTTGGCGAAGCGCGTCATCACGTCTTTCATCTCTAGCTGCAAACCGGCACCACCAGCTGACCGAGCCTTCTGTTCTTCCGACCGGAAATGTGCGACCATCGTTTGGCCACATTCGGCAATCAATGCGAACATCAGCCGCATCTTGCTGCCGGTAAAGGCCGGGCTGAGTGTCGCTCTCATGTCACGCCACTTTTGTCCACGCAGCGCCACAAGCGAATTGCTCAGAAGCAGGTGGCTAGTGTTCTCCTCTGTTTGCTCCAATCCGGTAGGAACATGGTCGACAAAGTAATCAAAATCCTTCACTGTGATTTGTTTCACCAGGTCTGGATCACGAACAACATATGCCGGCTGACGCAAATTGAATATACCGTGTATTCTATTCCATATAAGGAGAAAATTGGGGTTAAAAGATAACAAACCATACCAGTGGCTTTAACAATCTCTTACCTTCCATTGGGGAACGCATTGTATAGATTTTTGAAGTGCTCAAACAATGTCACTTTCTTCATAATAATCGGGCCAGCATTGCCAAACGGGAACGATGGCTTTAGGAACGGGATTGGTTTGTCCGCAAAGTAGAAGTAATTTTTCGTATAGTACCGGTAAGCCGCCACAAACAAGCCGACCACAAGGGCCAGCGTTATTAAGCTGATCTCCATACTGAAACTGTGAAGCGTGGCTTGCCTTGATGACTCACACACTCTCTGACAATTTTTTCGCTGCTTCTTCTATGACTACTTTGTCCGGCCGTTTGTTGTGTACTGAATGTTGGGCAAACACAACTGCCTGTTTCGTTTATATTCACTCTACATTCGTATCTGCCTTCACAAACACCAGCAACAAGTGTGTCGCTTTGCGAATAAAGATTACACATCGACGCGAGAGGCCCATAACATTTTGGGGAGAAATAACCGGCGTCAAAGTAGTTCGTAGATAGGCACTTCTCGTGTAGGAGCTTGTGTATGTGTGTCCCTCTAGTACCATGTGTTGGTTTCGTTCCATTCATGTTTTCTAACGTTCTTTTGTTGGTTTTTTATCTTTCTTCCAGACCAAACATCCACCGCCACACTGCCTCGGTACGGTCAATCATGGCACGATGATGACGTTTCTCCACATCACCATCCTAGTTGGCATCGGAATTCGATGCGCAAGAAGCACCTGATCGAGTTGCCCGAACAGGAGATCATCGAACTCAACCCGTCCGAAAATACAGCAGCGGCAACCCTATCCAGTGCTGATAGCAATGATTCTCTATCCGGGAACAATGAATTGTGTTCCATCACTACGCTACCAATGGATGAAATGCCGGAAAGGGAGACACTGGGCGTTATATCTTCGTTGGTGGTTGCACTACCACCCTCACCGATACCGTTTGTCGAACGAACCGATCGGGAGCAGATTGTAGCATCCGCGCCACCTGCCTCGGTTTCATCTTCTCCTGCTCCATCACAACTGCTAGAAACCGATCTGGATGGAATCGGGCAGGAACGACCGCTACGCCAAACAGGACGTCGGGCACAATCACAGCCACGCATCGGATCCATTACGGTTGTGCGGGATGCTACCACGAACGAGCTCATCATATGCACGAACAGTGTACCAGGAACTCCTACGGCACCGCCATTAGAGGACCTGAGACCGTCGCACCAAGCCAACCATCATCATCACCAGCATCACGATGGACGGTATACGGGCGAGTCGGAAGGCAGTTCGATAGGCAGCTCTCGGAACCCGAGCCCGGTGTCACTGCTATCTACGACAACTACCTGTAGCTCGATAGCATCGGGTACTGATAACGCCACCGATAGGTACTTGTTTTACACGTTGCTTTCCACTCCCAAGGAACTCCAAAAAAGGAAATACACTCACATGAATCACCTCGGGCTTCTACCATCCGGTGTGGTTGATGTTAGTGTTGCAACATTTGGCGTTATTTCACCACCGCTTGCAAGAGTGTGTAAATAAAAATCTGTTTACTCTCACTCAGGGATGACTTTGCACAAATGCCCATGGTCGATCACCAGATTTCGGTATGGGAATGTTTGACTGCAAATAAGACGTCATTACGACGTTACCTTTTTTTCTTTACCGGCACAACAACCGCAAGAGTTCCAGGTCTGCCATTTCTGAATTTCTTTGGCTTTATTTACCCGTAGCTGGAGAGTCAGTTCTGCGTACGGGAGTTTGGTACGGATGGTACTTTAGACCGGCTTTTAAGTGTGAAGACCGGCAACGTTACCAAATACGTTACGTGTACGTTACCAGACATTTAGTTACCGTTAATGTCATTTTGTGTCTCTAAATATTTATTTACTTACTTATCCGGCGTTGTAACCTTCTTCGGTTTTCGCCTGCTGCAGGAGTCGCAGGAGTCACGATCGACGAAGTCCACGTCTTAGAGGCGTAAGTGAGAACTGGAACGATATAAGTTCCATATAATCCCAGCCTCGTTTGTCTAGATTATCGAAGTTTCCTTGGACTAAAGAAAGACCAATTGCCAGTCGGAACCCTAGCGCGTATCTTAACATCAATGTTGTTGTCGGTGCTGACTTTTGACCCAAGCTAGGTGAAATTTTGGACGACTTCTAACGTGTGCTCACCTATTTGTACGTCACTGCTGCGTAAGTTACGATTTGTTAGCAGGACTACTGGTGGCACTACCCACCATTAACTTAGTTCTCTAAAGACACTTTCTTACTTCTTGCTTTCTACCCTTTTCTCATACCCGATGGCAAATACCGCGGAAAACGACCGTCTTCGCACCAAAACGTTCACCAGTCGATTTTCTACACTGCAATTAAAAATTCCTTTGCTGCCTAGGTTACATTCAGCGCCTAGTTTTATGCCATGCACTGTAGCGAGAGGCGAATACAGTGTGCCGTTGTTGTTACCGTGGCAACCACAATTAAACAAACTTGCCTCAACTTTGCTGCACTTTGAAGCATATTGATATTTTCCCACCAATGCAGCGCTAGTAGGCATCGTCGTGACGTGGAAAGTGCTGCATGGCACAAGTTATTACGCACGGCACCGCCAGACATGACCTAGTCCTTGACATTGGCCAAAAGAAACCGGAAGTGCATCGGTGATACAAACGCAACCAGCGAAGGTGCCAACATGTTTTACAACTGTGGTGCAAAAGCTTCGGTCTTTACGGTGCCATTTAACGATCTGTAATGAGATATAAGAATTTGGTAAGAGTTGAACAACGTAGAATACTAATGTTACCGATTTGTCTTGTTTGCAGAGCACACCGTGTATCGGAACCTCCGCTAGATGGATCTACGGATGTGGGTTCCTACTCTAGGAACAGTGATGCAAGGGAGGATCTCAACACCGTTCTTAGTTCGGTTCCCTCGCGCTCATCAGCCGGCGGTCAAAGACTTCGTGACAGCTCAACCAACTCCACTACACAAAGTACGCAGGTGGAAGAACCACCCGGAACATCGTCCGGACCGGAAGATCGCACTGTGCCCGGTGAGGACGAGTCGGAGGTCGATGCTAGCCCTCAGCGTAGCAGCCGCCGCAGTGATGGCCGTCCGAAGGCACGTTGGCCACATGCCGTCTCGCGCTCACTAGCGACCACCTTCTGCACGCTGGGCCTGTTCAACATATCACGCTTTGCCGTGTTTAGCGTCCATTTCGGAGCCAACTTTGTCGTGCAGTTTTTGATCTTCTCGCTCCTGTTCGGCATACCGATGCTGTGGCTGCAGATGGTACTCGGTGCTCGGATTCGTGGCGGCCCCGTTACGATGTGGCGCATCAGCCCTATCTGTAAGGGTATCGGCATCGCGCTGCTAGTCGCCCAGGCCCTCATCACGCTGTACTCGGCGATCTCGCTTGCCTGGGTGTTGGTGTACTTCCGGGATGCGTTCATCATGCGCAACGAAAAGTACCGCTGGCAGGAACCGTTCCTACCCTATCGTGGTGTTGTTGACCAGGACAACCAATCCTACCGGCTACCGGACACGGTGGCAGATTACTTCAACGGTGTGGTACTGCAACGTTACTATCTCGCACACCAAGCATCGTCGATTCCGGTCGGATACGGTACACGCAATCTGTCACCATCGGCGACGACTTCCCGCACCAGCGGCATTGGAGCAATACGCTTCCAGCTGGCATTCAATATGGCCATCCTGTGGACGCTCGTGTTCGTGACCCTGTGCCGTGGCATACGCTCGCTAGGGAAGATCGTCATAGGGGTGTTTCTCGGTGCGTTCGTTGCCCTAGCCGTGGTTTGCGCAAAGTTCCTCACGTTCATCAATTACGACAGCGTGCAAAACATTTTCCCGTCGACGGATTGGCAGGATTTTTTCCTTAACTCACGCAGCTGGACGAGCGCGGCACAGGAAACCTTCCTAACGTGGGGTCTGCTCGGGGTGTCTATCTACGCGATCAACTGTCGAAGTAATCGGAAGGGAAGCTGCAATGTGCGGACGCGTCGAGAGCTACGTCGGGACGCATTTCTGGTCGCGTTCATCACACTCGTCGTACTGATTCTGGCCGCCGTACTGGGTAGTGCCTGTGTGCAGATACTGAACAGCCGGGGATACTACTATTTTCCGGGATCGTACGGTAAGTGATGTGATGAGCTCTACCAGACCCTTTACACTCGCGGTAACAGGAATCTCAAAAAATGTCTCAAATCTTCAAAATCTTTTACAGGACTCTGTGATGTATCAAAAATCTTCTAAATTTTACAACTCTTTAAACATTCATTTTGTTGCCAATGACTTATTAATTTATAGTAAACTAATCTCCAAACATTCATGGAGCCTTTGTAGTGTTGGATGAATCTGAATCTCTGTTTCATTCTATTCTATCTTCTAAGAATCATCAACCATACAAGATTTTTGACCTCCTTCTATGAGTCTGTAAACCCCGCTATCAACCCAACTTTAGGCTCTGAGGATTCCTTTGAGGAGTCGATTTCTGATATGAATCACTGCTGATTGAAGATTCAGATGAATGACTCTTTTCACAACATTCATTAAGCAAAACACAAATCTATTGATATTATGGAGTTATTTTTAGATAGAATCCTTGTCTACAGATATTCATTAATCTTTGAAGATAATTGAAAGAACTCATAAACCATTAGAAGTTCATGAATCTTGAGGAATACATAACTAATTTAAAATTCGCCAATGTTTAAAGGGACACGAACCTTCGAAGACTCATGCATCTTTAAAGAGATGGACCATGATTCAAATGACTCTTCATTTGCACCTTCATATGAGTGACTGTTCTGCAAAGGTTCATTGTCGTTGCGAAGAAAACAACAGTTAGGGAATCTCCTAATGGTTTAACCAAAGATCGACTTTATAAATCTTTCTACTTGCATTATTTTAATTATCTTTCTACTCCAGAAAATCTGGGCACAAACGTTTTTCTTCGGCCGGCCAATCAACCACTTCCTCCGCAACATGCAACCATGCCGAACCGTTGGCTTCTCCGCTATTCGACCGTTATTGGTGAAAGCTTTAAACGATCGTATGCTGACCCGAGCCGGGAATCCGGTTACCAGGCACTGCGGCTCGTCACCGAACTATTCCCAGCAGCGCTCGCGGCGGCTACACCGGAGCACATTGCGCCGGTTTGGGGTTTGGTCGGCTACATGGCACTGGTGCTGTTCGGGTTGGGACAGCTGTGCGTGATGTGGAAACCGATCGCTGGCGCTATCGGTGATGCACCGTCCTCCATCCTGCTGAGCTGCGTGACGGGACTGCTGCTCGGGATGCCACTAGCTACGGAGGGTGGCATCAACATCGTGCACTATCTCGACACAATCCTCGGTGCGGCCTGGTGGGTGCTGTTGCTCTGGATCGGACACATCCTAGCATTGTTCCTGGTGCGCGGTCGTCCATTCACAAGTAAGTGCGGCTGTCACCAACACTCCATTGGTCTTTGTTAACTGATTTGCTTCCCGTTTGCAGGTGACATTCTAGTCAACGATCTGCAGATACTGCAATCGTTTTCGGCATTTGTAGCATTCGCTTGGAACTTTCTGCTACCGATTGGGCTTATCTTTATGTGCATCATCCAGTATCGGCTCTCCAACAGTGCCGCCCTCTTCAACTGGTCAGCATCAGCGACATCGTCGGCGGGAGCGGGAGCGAACAACTACTGGCCGCTGTGGGCACGCCAGGTCGGTGGCTTTGTGCAGGTCAGCTTTTTGCTGTTGGTTCCGGTTGTAATGGTGATACAAATCTATCGCTACCTGTGTCGCGGTCCACCTGACATATTGGACGTAAGTATAGAGCCCCATTACTGTCTACAATGTAGTCTCTAATACGTTTCTTACCTTTTCAGCGCGTAGATTTATTACTAAGACCACCGGTAGATGGCGATACTAGCAACTCCATCCGAGTAATGCATTCACGGCGAGCAGCAGCATCGTCGCCCCTGCAACCGAGCACTGCCAATGCCGGTTCCGGTCGTGATGGTTCGGAACCAACCATCACACTATCCATGGATTCACGTTCGGTGCGTGACGCCGATGATGCACCACCAAAGTATACACCGCCACCCTCTTACACCACGGCCACCGGAGCACGCATTGCCAAGCTGCTGCGCAACAGCATCCGACGAAGCGTGCGCCGGTTAATAGGGGAACCGAGCGGAAGCGCACCATCGATCCGACCGCGTACAGCACTGCCCCAGGCGGCAGACAGCCAATCGGCCAACCCTTCTACAGGCGATGAACTTCCACCGCCCGACTACTGTTCCGCACTGCAACAGTACGGTGGGCCGTGCCTGAACACCGCAGGAGGGCTCGAGCTAAACCACCATCCGGCAGCACCCCGCATACTCTACAACTCGGCCACGTTGGGCAGCGGCCGCAGGTATCGGTCGCTCAACGCACCCGGTGACACTGCACAGGAAACATCACATCAGCAAAACTTTACCGCATCCGATGTGCGACAGATACTGCGACCGGGTACGGGTCAAACCGCGGGACCGAACGGTGGATCATGCTTCACGCAAACGCTACGCAACACACTGTTACGCCGCGGACACTCGATGGAAAACCTCGTCCTAGCCGCGGCTCCACTCGGTGACTCGAGCATCATCACACTGCACGACGATGATGATGACGTGTACGATGATGTCGGCAATCGGACACCGGGAACCGGCAGACGGGACGCCACTATCGGACGCGATTCGGTGATATAGAACGAATCAAACCAATGCCTGCAAACGGGGACAAAGAAACACGGGAATACACTAAACTGTGTATGCTTTGCAAAGAACAGCCGGTAGAAACTGTGCGGAGATTATAGATTACTTATGTTTGAGTAGACAAGTACTGTTCGTGGCAGTATACGACGGGTGTCAGTAAACACCCTGAAGTAGTCAGGCTGCAAGGCGAGCATTTTCATCACACAACAAAGAACGTGCTCAAAACGATAACGATTTCTAAAAAAGTCTAACCTGCGCATCAATTGCTGTAGCTGGGCTGCATGTAGGATTAGTATACTCAGCTTATAGGAACTACGTAGAGACATTGTCGCTGTGAGGAGTTTCTCTTTAGTAATAAAAAAACGATTATTTATTGGTTTCATCAATTGTTTTTTTTTTTGCATTTATCAAGCATTTCGTGTTTCTTACTCGTTATATAAGGCGATATTAACTTTGTTGCTTATGTAAAATAGTAATAATCACGGAAGCTCATTCGAGGGCCAGTCACAGTTGTGTTAAGGTGTGTTGACACCTGTTGCACATCATGTACCTATTCAACTATTCAAGTATAGTTCGCAGTTACACATCACATCGTTTTCATAAATAATATGAGGAAATTAAACAAAAAAACAAAAATAATTAACACTAGAACTACCAAGCATTGATTGATTCATCACTATACAAAAAAAATTCGAAGACCTGGAATATGTTTTAATATGTTTTTCAGTACATGCTACTCAAAAGATATGTAAAAGTTATGCTATCAGCTATGAGTGGCCCGGTAGCTCTAGTATTAAACATATTGCTTTGCTTAGCTTGATGGATGGAACTACTCGAAGGCTTAATATACAATAATTGGAAGGGCTGAACTGTACCGAAGCATCGCCGTTTTTGACACGCACCACAGATCATAGATCAAACCGGTACAACTAATTTGCGTTGCTAATTTGAATAGAAAACCAGAAGCTGACAAGCTTCCAAACGGCGAAGCGCATACAGAAAAACTAATTTAAGATACTATCGACTCCTATACGTCAGTCGCACATGTATTTGTGAAAGTTTCATGTCGAAAGCGTTATAAGTGTGTGTTAAAGAGAGCTAAGCTATATTTAATCAAACACAGCAACACAACATAAACAAAATCAATTAAATCACCGTCACAGGTCATGTAAAATTATCCATGTGGAATTAGGCCGAACATTCAGCACGGCACTATATGGACCGTTTCTTGGGCGTTCAATAGCTTTAAATGAACTAGAACAATCATTACGACTTCGCAAAATGTTTACGCCATTTTGCTCAATGCAATCTTAGCAGCAGCACGGCGAGCATCTTCCTTGTTCTTGCCAAAGCCGTACACATTCTGTCGCTTGGAGCGATGGGTGTAGGTCAGCTTCACGTACACCACCTCATCATCCACGATCGGTGCACTGAAATGTGGTTTCGCTTCGGGATGCTCGAACAGCTGGCGTACGACCTGGATCGGTGTATCGTGGCTGAAGGACACAATCTCGTCGCACATCAAACGGTAACACACCTGCCACACCACGGTGAGATCGTTCTTGCTGTCAAGATAGATGGCACCGATCAGTGCCTCGAACACGTCGCCCAGCACCTTCGGCACATCGACATATTCCGCCATCAGCATGTTCGACTCTTCCGTCAGCAGGCGGACCCAGTCACCGGTGCGGTTGTTGTTGTTCCGCTGCACATCGACAAATTTTCCAATCGTATCGGTCAGCATCGGTGACTGGGAGAGGATGTACAGGTGCAGCTCGTACCGCACAAGCACACAAGCCAGATTGACGTTGTTTACCAGCGCCGAACGGAGATCGGTCAGCTGGCCGGGAGACATCGTAGGATTCCGCTCGAAGATGTACATCGATACGAGAAAGTCCAACACGGCATCGCCAAGAAATTCAAGCTGCTGATACGACGAGGTTAAACTATGCGAGTTGTACGAGCTATGCGTGAATGCTTGCAGTAGATACAGCCGGTTCTGGAACTTGTACCCCAGTATCGATTCGATCCGGTCCGGATTGCACAGCAGCTGGTCCACTCGGTGCCGGACAGCAAAGTAATCACTGACCGGGTAAGTAGCGCTACGGAGCACTTTCGCAACGTCTGCCTCTTTCGGTATCACGCCCAGATGCGACAGAATCCGGAACGACCGTTCATACCCGACCGTCTTCACACACACGCCCATCAACGCTTCGGTTGCGTCCGCTACGACCTTGTCCGCGATTTGCACCTGCTGCAGCACGCTGTGCATGGTGGAACGGGGCGGTTGGTCGCTCTTTACGATCAGCGGTAAGAATTTTTCGATCGTCGCCTGCGTCGCTACACCGCACTGGATTTCCTCCTCGGAAAGCTTTACATTGTACAGCAACGCGGGCGTTTCGTTCGCCTCGATCATCGCGTTGCGAATTTGTAACGGCACGCTCGACAACGGTGGTACCCAGTCGTTTTTCGGATCGAACGTGTGCACCTTTATCTTGCCGGGCAGGCCGTAGTTCATCGCACAGTACAGCAGATTACGGTTGCTTACCATACGGCTCTTGCAGAACGTCAGATATCCTTCGTGCCAGCTGGTGTGCCGGAACAGAATGTACACCGATACGCTAAACTTGAGAAACGCGTCACCCAACACCTCGAACCGCTCGAGATTGAACACATCGCCAGACGATTTGGTAGTGATGGCTTGCAGCAGATCCGCCTGCTGCAGGCACACGTTGGCCGTATTTTCCACCGTTAATTTCAGCATCCTAATCTCGCCTGGTCGCCCGTAACCGTCGGTAATCGCGGGAATGAGCCGGCCTCCAATAGCTTCCGCTTCCTGGTGCATCTGGTCCAGCTTCGCCAACGCCCCATGAACTTTAGACTCGGTCAACGAACTGTAGACGTTGTGGACAATCGACTTCGCATTTGTATGGTGTTTATTCACGAACAGCGAATAATAGTCCAGATCTATCTTACTCAACGTGTTCCAATTCCGATCCAAATCCTTCGGCTCTTCATTGCACTCCCAAGGGTACGTGAACCGATCGACCGCCGATTCCGTTTCGCTGTGTATCTGTTCCAGTACGGTGAGCAACTGCTTACTATCAGGCGGTTGAACATTGCGCACTTCTTCGACCGTTTCCATCTCTTCGTCGTCTTCATCCGTGGCATCCTCCTCATCGTCCTGCTCGTAGTTTTCGCTCAATTTTTTACTCCCGGCCAACAGTAGCCGGTCGACAACGAGGTCATCAAGCTTTCCGCACTGCACACTACCAATCTGAGCGTTTTGAGCCAAATCCAAACGTATGTCTTCCGCCAGCAGCAGATAGTGTACTCGGTGCAAGATGCTCGGTAGCAAAGTCGCCTTCAGCCAATACTCTGCCGGAAATTCATAGTTATGCACAAGCTCCGGTATCAGTATTTCCTGAAACTCCCAGAACCGCGAACGGGTGC
The DNA here is from genome assembly GCF_943734725.1 of Anopheles marshallii. Lineage (NCBI taxonomy): Eukaryota > Metazoa > Arthropoda > Insecta > Diptera > Culicidae > Anopheles > Anopheles marshallii. The sequence goes on along the minus strand of NC_071326.1, from coordinate 78,193,583 downwards.
TAGTGCCGCCGTCCGATTCTCCACCCGGATGCAATCTGTTCAGACTCGTCGTGATACCTTTCACCTCGATCAGGAACTGACCATCCCGCTGCATAACCACCTGTTTATGCTCCGTTTGGTAGTAATTCTCATACGATTCATACCTCTCGTTCGGGAAGGCACTCGTCGGACGCAAATCTTCACGCACCTGCACCACCACGTAATTCTTGTCTGGGTCGTTTTTGTACCACGGATGGACCACACGCAGCTGATAATCTTGCGGAACGAACCGCAACTGCTGCCTGGCCCGGGGGCTCAGTTCCGCCGCCGGTTTTAGGTATTGGAACTTTTTTACCAGCTCCCAATCGATTACTTCCGACCGCAGCATCGGCACAATAATGAAGCCATTCTCTTCCGGCAGCGCGTCCAGCACCGTAAACGGTTTCCACAATTTGAGCAGGTCGCGAAACAGCATTAGATGGAAACGCTTCAGCTTTTGCAGCTCGTTTGAATCGGGTACGAGCGTAATTGGGACCGGGGTCGGCACCACCACCACCTCGATCGGACCGAGCGTAACGAACAATTTCATCTTCGCCAATGGTGGCAACTTGTTGCGCGTCAGTATGCCAAAGTTATTGCCGCTGTTGTACAGCTCACTAAACAACCGCACGTTCTCGACACGGTCGCTAGCGTCAAAATTCGATCGCATGTGTATGATGTACACGTAGCAGCCTTCTCCGTCCACACTCGGTGTACCACCGGTCGTTTCCTTTGGATAGCAAATTTTATGTCCACGGACGTACTTCATCGTTCCCGGCTGGGATTTTGGCGGTTCTTGGGTCATCCAGGGAGAAAAAATAGAATGTATTTAAATCAATTACCTTTTTATAAAACAATAGGATTTTCGAGTTCAAATAGTAAAGAAGGAGCCGTGTCTCGGATTCTATTCAAGTTGACGTAGAATGTTGAATACTGCCACCTTTATCGTGCTTTTGTACTTTTGTGAAATCCTTTCCGTGCAACTATTTTCCCAACTCACATGCTTGTAAAGCCGCCAAACTTTTAGACGATCATTTTTTTATACGCGCCCCCTTTTAGGCCCTTCAGATGTTGTGCGCTGTAGCTCCGAGCATTCATAGCGCTCGTTGGAGCTTTGTGTTGTCTGTATTTTTTGGGCAGAGCGCACAGAGCTCGCTCGTTGAGGTGAGATGTGCGGTTGAGGTAGCTTTCGCTCTTGACCCAACACTACCAAAATCTAGAACGATCAACCCGAACACATCCCAGCTCACCTTGAAAACTATCCAAAAATGGCTTCAACTTTACCATTTGCCATGCATGTTTTACTATGTAAAATTAAAAACCATCATTCATAATTATTCTTACCGTTTGACATTTTGCGCCAAAGCTGAAAGTACTGTTCGCTTAATTCCTCGATCTTGGCACTCTTCGCAATCGGTAGCAAATTCATGTTCAATTCGCCTGCTTCGTACAGCCGCTTACACGCATTAAATGCGGCCGACTGCTTGGCCAGCTTTACATTAGACATCGGCTGCCCGTATATCGGTTCACGCACCGTTGATTGTAACGGCAGCTTCACCGATACGGTGATCGATTTCGATGCGTTATCGTGACGGTCCCACGTAACGTTCGTGGTGGTGAACAGATCGCGGGGCATGCTCATGCAATACCGGTTCAGTAGCTGTATCGAGGAAAGCACATCCAGTTTGGCACCGATCGGTGTATAAAACGGTGGTATCAAGTCATCCAGCAGCTCTTGCTCAACATCGGTTATCAACGGTTCTGGACGATTGATGGTTTTTCCAATCAATTCCTGTAATAAAAGCAAACCAAAACATGCATCAATGCATTTAACACAGCACGACATTGCGAGTAAATGGTAGATCAACCTACATCCTTCAACCTAGCTTCAATAGCGCGGTACAATTTCATGCGCATTGTAAACGCTGCATAGTCCTCCTGCGGAGTCATCAACAGATATGTACTCGTTTTCATTCGAGCCCGACCCTTCGACTGCATAAAGGATGTGTACGTTTTGGGTTGATCGAACATGACCACCATGCTACATATCTGCAGGTCTATACCTTCTTCCAGAACGTTTGTCGCACACAGTACATTTATCTTGTGCTTACGGAAATTATCAAGTACCTAGAGAGGAAGAGAAAAAAAATAGCTGCATCGCATCGCATACGTTCGTGCTGTATCCACACCTTACCCGACGATCTTCTTTGCAAATCAGGATTGATTCAATGGATTCTTCCAACGCTGCATTATTGCCTACGATAAAGTTAGGCTTCACAATTTGTTCCTCGGTCGGGGTTTTCATACGGGCCTCAAAGTAGATCTTGATCAGATGGTAAAGAACTTTCGCGGTAAAGCGCCTCGTCACAAACACAATAGTCTGTTTCTTCTCATCCTCTGATGTGCGATAAGACATCTCAAGAAACTTTAGCAGTTTGATCGTTTGGTCGCTGGAGAAGTTCATGATCTGCTGCACCACGTCAAATCCACTCATTGCTTCAACCAAATCATGCCGTACCATATCGCAAACTAGAAAAGGAAAGATTTGTTACTTGCTACTATATAGAAGACGCAACAAAACCATCACTCGTTTATCAATAACTACTTACATGCAATCGCTGCACGATACACTTGTCGTGCTTTGTTACACAAGGCCTGACGTTTGCTAACCTCAAGCTGGACTATCACCGCCAAAATGGCAAGCGAACCGGGGTAAATGCCAAGCTCTCCCATCTGATTTGTAAACTCGTTCAGCGCCTTCCTTACTTCCTTGATTGGTTTCGAAACGGACTTTTGCAACGTGTGGGGCGACTGGGTCGAATACTCCGGTAAATATATGCTCTCAAGCCACTCTAGGAACGTTTTCATTCTCAAATGTATATCGACAAACACCGGTGTCAAATGCACCGTTGATTTGCGATATGTGACCACTTGTTCGTTTGGATTGGTAGAAAAGCTGGCCACGGTTGCGTACTCCTCGTAGTTGGCAACTGTTGCTATGGTTGCGTTGAACGTGTTTTCCAACCGTTCCAACTCTTCTGGCACGAGTGTCGGCAACTTCAGCTCTTTGAATAGCAAAGTCCCGGAAAGACCGAGCACACGGGGCCGTTCCTTGGCAGGAGCCGCCACTATTTCTTTCATTATCGCATGCATCGGATGCTGTCCGACAGCCCGGTGGCATTCGTCGAATACAATTAGATTTATGTTCGACGGGCTCATGTAACCGTGCCGAAGCACATCCAGCAAGATTTGTGACGTACTAACAATAATCTATTAGTATAGAAAATAGATAATTTTGTTCCATGAATGACTGCTTCCTTATCATCGCTAGAGTGAGATCATTTTTACCTGTCCTTCGGTAAATTCCGTGTGCCAACGATCGCTTTTCCAGGCATCTACGTTCACTTCACTCGTGTAAAGCTTCACGTTGAATGGTATATGCCGGACAAAGAACTGGGCCTGCTGCTTCGCCAGTGCCACCGTGTTTGCGAGGAAAAATGTACGCTTACCGCCTTCCTCGATCGTGTTCCGCAACTGGTAACTTATCTCCTTCATTACCAGCAGAGCGATAAACGTTTTGCCGGAACCAGTCGGCAGATAAATGATGGTGTTTTTGGCCAAACATATCTCCTTCATCTGCGTCTGGTAGTTGCGAGGTGTGAAATCCTCCATCGGTGCTGATTCACTCTATACCGCCGAAAGTAGTTGGTAAGAAAATAGTTACTTTGTTGTACTCCAGCAAATCTAGATCTACGTGTACGTAACAAACTCAAGAGTTCTTACTTTTGCCAACATTGTAACAAGCAAGTCGTGACGAAGAATTGCATCAGCTATGTATTACTCATAGAATTCGTGCCGGCTCGGTAGGCCGTGCGTTTTGAGCGTACGATCCGCTACGATGCGTTTAATCCGATCGATCGACTTGTCTGAAGTCAGCGTTTTCGGTATTGCAATATCACAAATTAATAGCACGTTATATACGTGAGTTGCAGAACACGGAAATAAATTCAACAATTTTTAATTTTTAACTCACAGGCACATTCCAACAAACAACAAGAATCAAATTGCACTTGCTGCCAAATTTCATTTCGAACTCAAGATAATTATAGAATTGCGAATAGAGTCAACTGACGTTTCACGATTTGACAACTGTATGCCAATGAGATTTCAAACAAAAAAAACTAATATGCGTCGTCCGTTATTTTTAAACGAGCGATTTGCTCTCATTTTGTTACCTACAGTAAAACATCGATTATTTGGGCCTGATTAACCGATGGGCAGATTATCCGCGAGCTAAAATGTGACAGCTGGTGAAATAGTTTAGGTTGCCTCCACACGGACCGCGGTCGCCGCGTATAACTTTGGTTGTTAATTTTGAACTTCGGCACGGCTCGGCTCAGCTCGGTTTAGGTCGGCTTTCAAATCTTCCGCGGCAGGTTGTTAAATTTCCGCGCCTAACTGTCAAACAGGCGCTCCGCGGAAGGCGTTGCCGCGGAAACGCAGCGACCGCGGTCCGTGTGGAGGTGACCTTAGACTTTTTTAACCGTTCAACCGATTGGCCTGAGAAGAATTTTTTTGTGAAAAGTTTACCAAACCAAAAGAAAAAAGAGTATTAGGAAACAATAATTGTTTGTGCACCAAGCGATGCGTATATAGAAAATGCATGGATACACGTTCACATCCATCGCGTCTGTCACCTACTCTGGGATAAAGATCAGCACCGACCGAGTGCTGAGATTCCTTAACAATCCACAGTTGTTGGCTTTTCAGCACTGATGATTCTACAGTTTGAAAAAATTGCTTTACACCAAACACCTGTTGTCATGATAGTTCCGATACTCACGTACACCTCTGGGACAAGGAACTAGTCCAAAACTGACGAAACCTTCTTAGGCGTGTACGAGACAGAGTTGTTCAGAACGATTTTCAGCCTTACAATAACCAGCTCTACGAGCTGTACGATGAACTCTCTACCGCACAGCAAACTAGACTAGACAGACTCCGGTCTGCGAACCTCTCTTCTCTTGAATTAAAAAAAAAATCGCTTGCTGTCAAAGTGCATGATTTGACATGCAATATGGCGTCCCCAGTAAAATGTGTACCAACCTGAATATATGCACATTACTAACGTACAAAGGCTAGTTGCGCATTTCGAGCGCTAGCTGTCGGTTCAACCAAATACACTTCCTCCATTTTCCTGGAGCTGAAAGATGAATGAAGTAGCGAAGCTCAGTCTGTGTAATTTAGCTTAGGCACGGAAACGTTCTCGCGTTGTATAGGAAGCGTGCGAGAAAATGGTGATATCGTGAATATTGTTAAACCCCTAAAATACAAACGGTGGTGCGTGCTTTTTGTGAAGTTTTTTTTTACTTCTCGTTGTGTAGCGTTGTGTGGCTTGTATCAGAAGTCATTCAACTTGAAACAAAATCGATGCATTGTCGCTATCGTCGCGTTGTGCAATTTTTGCCTTAGTCCCCGGTGTGTTGTGTGCGGTGAGTGATGAATTATAAAGAATGTTATTCTGCTTCTTGTGCTAATAGTGCTGATAGGAAAAAATTGCCCACCAGTGTATGATGTGTCGAAGTACGCTAACATTAAGTTTTGGTAAATTCATTCCATTCACCTGTGCCTGCAATTAAAGTGCCCAGTGCAGTCCATACACCCCTGGTACGCGATTGTGTTAGTGTGTGGTGCGTTTTTGGCCATCGGTGCTGTTTTGTTACAAAGAAAGCGTCACGTTTAATTGCAGAAACGATCTTTTTCCCCGTGGAGAAACAAACGAAAAACGGTCAATGGTGACCGACATATTTGCGTGAACCGCGCGACAATTCCCTCCCGACGGGGAGGCCACCCGTGTACGGTCAGCAGCATGCCAGAACGGGATGCAAGAGAGCGCTAAATAGCTAACTGTAAGGGCCGGTTTTTTACATTTGTTTCGTCCGTCGTCACCAACACCAGTGTACTGCGCCTGGAACGCGTCGTATAACGCTGCACCGGGAAGAAAGAACACGGAACGCGTATGTGTGTGCTACGCTGTCGCTTCGAAGGAAAAATGTCTCGTCCGCATCAACGTCGGAAATAGTGGAAAATCGGTACTCGGGGTGTTAAATGTATTGTGACTTTATAATCGGACTGGATACATTTAGTAGGCAACTCCGTTTTAAACCGCAAGCACGGTGCGTGTGAGTTGCTAAGCAACCGATAACGGCGGTGAATAAGAGGTGACAAGCGCTATAAAAAAAACTCTTGCTAATGACGGCAGTAGCAACGGCACCAGCAACGCCAACAATACAATTGTTTCGATGGGCACGATGATGGAAACGGAGTCGGTTAAGTCGGAACCGGGCAGCAAAAGCAGACGTTCGCGCACAACCCAAAATCACCAGCAGCAGCACCAGCAACAGCACAGTACACTCGGTTCCCACCGGACGCGTCATTCGCATCGAAACAGCAGCAATAATCATTCCCGCAGCGGTAACAACAAGCGCCCCGATATGGCACCGTTTCAAACGAGCGTCAACCTCGGTGACGATGGCCGTGATGGGCAGGAGATCATCGAGGTGTCGATCCTGCCACAGGACGAAACGTGGGGTGACAACACAACCGCCATCACGGGCAACACCTCCGAGCAAAGCATCTCGATGGAGGACGTCAGCTACTTCCAGATGGCGGATGATCGTGGCGTTGGGTTCGCTTGTCAGCGGTACCTGGAGCGCGGGTTGGCCGTGTTGCTCTGTGCGGTCGCATTCGCCGGTCCGCTGGCCATGGTCGTCCTACCGCGGCTTGGCTTTTTCCCGTCCGCCTTCGAAAGTTTAGACCTCACCCAGAACGAACGTTTGCGCCTGCTGGCCTGCAACGCAGAGTGCAAAGGTATGCTAGTGTCGCTGGCCGCCCGGTTGTTGCTGCTGGCGATCGGACTATGGGCACTGTTTCTTCGCCAGCCGGCCGCCATCATGCCGCGCATCTTTCTGTTTCGTTCGTGCGCGTTACTGCTCGTGTTGATCTCTTCCTTTGCGTACTGGCTGTTCTACATCGTGCAGGTGACGGAGGGAGCCCGCGCGATCGTGTCCGGTTCGTCGGTGGTCGACTACAAAACGTTGGTCGCGTACGCTACCAGTTACTGTGACACGCTACTGTTCGTGCACTATGTGGCGGTTGTGCTGCTGGAGATACGACACCTTCAGCCGCTGTACCACGTGAAGGTGATCCGCAGCCCGGACGGGGAGTCGCACAGTTACAGCATCGGGCAGCTAAGCATTCAGCGAGCCGCCGTATGGGTGCTGCAGCGGTACTACACCGAGTTCAGCATCTACAACCCGTACCTCGAACGGTTACCGGTGTCGAAGGCCCAGCGAAAGGCGGCCGCCGTATCGTCGTTCAAGTACTACGACGTGGACGGTGCAACACCGGCCCAACAGCAGAGCCAATCGCGTGCCGTGCTGGCGGCCCATGCACGGCGCCGTGATTCCTCCCACAACGAACGTTTCTACGAGGAGCACGAGTACGAGCGGCGGGTGAAAAAGCGCCGTGCGCGACTTGTAACAGCGGCCGAGGAAGCCTTTACGCACATCAAACGCATGCAGCAACCGTCCGGTTCGCAACAGCACGAGCAGCAGGGCGACGGAGGAACCGCACCACCCGCCATACCGCTCGATCCGCAGGAAGCGGCCCAAGCAATCTTTCCTTCGATGGCGCGGGCACTGCAGAAGTATCTGCGCGTCACCCGACAACAGCCGCGCCACACGGTCGAATCGATCCTGAAGCATTTGGCGCACTGTCTCAAGCACGATATGTCACCGCGTGCCTTCCTGGAGCCGTACCTCGTCGAGGCGCCGGTACTGCAGAACGATAAGGAGCGCCGTACGAACCACAACTGGTCGCTGATCTGTGACGAGCTGCTGTCCCGGCCACTCTCCGACGGCTGCACCTTCCAGCTGATCCAGAACGACGTGTCGCTCACGGTGTCGATCCACCGGATACCGCACTTTACCGTCAGCGAGGAGGTGGTCGACCCGAAGTCGAACAAGTTCGTGCTGAAGCTAAACTCGGAGACGAGTGTGTGACCGGTGGCGGTGATGCGTGGGGTGCGAAATCGCATTGGAAAGCCACCGATCTCTGGTGAGCAACGGCGGGCAGAAATATTGCATCAACTGAATCATCTACTCATTACCGGTAAGCGCCGGAACCGAAAGATTCAAGACCGGTTAGTTTGAAGTTTTAAGTTTCTGCAAGCGAGCGAGGGTTAGAATATTGTTAAGCTAACAGAAGGACACATTAGATTCCTTCCTTACGCGATAAGAACTTTATTTAGTAGATTAGCCTAAGGTCTTTGCTTGGGCTGCCTGTTTATCTGGTTGGCATTTTGAGTCGACTCGCCAAAGAGTAGTAGGAAGTAACACAGGAGTGTATTGTACGAACGAAGAACGAACCCGGAAGCCAAGACTCAATCAACCAGAGAGACCAAAGCCACCACACATATCCAATGTCCCCACATTTTGGGTTTAAATGATCTAATGTTTTATTCCCATCTTTCGCTTTCTCGCTCTCTTCACAAACAAACACATACACGGGCACAAAGCAAAAGTAAAATGAAAAGACCCCCCGAAGGGATACGGGCCACCGCCACCCAGGGTGGCTAATGACGACAAGGCTGTCGCTTTGTCTTTGGCGCTCTAGGAGCTTACGCGTTTAATGAAGACACATTTGGGAAGAGTTGGGCAATGCTTCGGGAATACACTATACAAAGAACCGATCGATTAGGTCCAAAACCCATCCGGTCCATCGAGTCAATCCCCGGCCGAATGTGTGCCCTAAGCTTTAATTCGTTTTTGATCGTAACGAGATTTTTTATATCTTATTTCCCTGAGCAAGTGTATGTGGGACTCCGGCAGTTCGAAACTGTTTTGTCGCTAGTGTTTATTGGAAAACATTTCGAGAGTTACTCGAGTGGAGCGGGAACACGTTCCCACCTGGGACCATAGATCGTTTGTCGTTAAAATGTTCCTCAGCCCCATTTTTCCGACGTCTAATTGCACGGAACTCGGACGCCAAGATTGATGCCCGCAAATCATCTTCCCACCGGTCCAAACGGTCGATGCTATTCACTATTTGTTGTGTTTCATTTCACTCCAGTCAAAACTGTGAAGAAACACGCAGGTGTATCTTCACGAACCGCACACTTCACGAGCGAACCTCTCACCCAAACGGCTTTTGGATGGACGTTTCCACCTCATTCGGTGGTTTGATCGAATGACAACCGGAACGAATCGAATTTGTAGCCTACGAACGCGGTTCATGAATCGTGACCGGCGTAAAGGAAGAAGCTTGAATCGAATCATCCGGTACGAAACTGCGTTTTGTACGATCCAATCGACTGTGGAAAATTGCATTCGCGCATCCCTTCTTCCATCAATCACTACGCTTTGTGGAATGTGATACAAAGAATCTTGGGAATTTGCGAGCTGTTCTTCCTTGGTTCGGTGCGGTGCACCGATTGTGTCTTGTGTACACGCTATGCAGATAAGCTATGCAATTGTTTCTTCTATAACACTAGAACTTCCAATAGTTAATGGTAATATTATAAACAATAATATATTTTGGAGTTCGTAGTACAGAATAGATATGCAAAGGCGAACAGTGACCTCTTTCGTATAATATAGGTACCACGCACCAAACTTCAAATTGTTAGTGAAAGTTCCGGTAGTTACGCTTACCAGACAAAACACTCATATCAACGAGTCTATTCCGGAACTCTAGCAACACACGAGAACCTCTCCTTTAAATTAGTGATGCAAATCATGCTTCTCTCTACAAGCACCAACGTTATTGTCCATCGTCCAAAGCAGATTAATATGTAACGCGCGTTGAAGATACATTCCCTGTTTTGGCATTTTGGACAGGGTTCTCGTTTCGTCGTTTACGCGTGTCTTTGCCTTCTAGGGACCATTAGATGCGAATCCTAAAACATTTGTCGCCACTATCGTTCCCGCCACAGTGTGCAAAAAAGCCAACTACAGATCGCTTTAGAAAACAACCAATCTGACGATCTGACGCTTCTTTACCGGCCACAACGGTCAAGATACAAGATCAAAGCAAAAATCCCGCACGAATCGCGAATCAAATTCCATTTCGTTTTTCTATTTGCAGTTTGTGGAGTGTGTGGTTTTAAGCTACTCCCAGGGTGGGAGCAGTCATTAACGTGTGTAGGGTGAATAAATTGGTCCGGGGTGGTCATTCCATGCAGATGGCCCGCTTCTCAAAGTGTTGCTGGGCGCAGCGTTAAGAGGAGGAAAGAGCAAAAACACAAGCGCTGAAAACTATTAGCCGGATTTGCATATCATTTACTAATCAAATCATAATCCTACCAGCTAATAATCGTGCGGTATACGGTTCTGCTGGATGCGCTGTGTCCCACGGTGCCTATGGGAAATCGGGCGGTGTGACACGGTGGATTATTGTTTTAGTTTCGATTCGGCTCGGCGTTTCTTCATAAAACCCGGGACGCCGCAGCATACGGACCGGTGCGGTAAGAGAATCTTTATGTGCCGCCCTGTATCGGGACAACTATTGCAATTAATGTCTAAGACACAGATAAGCGGTTGGAAAAAAGTAACCTTAGCCTGTGAGTTACTTTCCATTACTTGCCTTTGACTGCTTGTGTGAACCTGTCTTGGTCTGCCAACCGATTTTACTAGCCGGTGTGCGTCTTGTGCAACATCCATGTTTCTCGGGCTTTTGGAACTTGGTCTACCAACTTAGAAGATTGAAAGTCCAACGATACCTTTGTTTTCCCTAATAATTTGTATTATTTCATTTCCATTTTAGGTAACAGATACCCCTAACATTGGAAGAATCATGGAAAAGTTATGGTGAAAATGTTAAACGTGTAAACAAACACCTCCCCTTCAACTTTCAACAAGACATCGGAGCACAAAAACCAAAAAATGAACCGAACTTAATAATTTACAAATAGTAATTTCGATTAATAATTTTCGATTAGAGAACTACGAAAAACTCAACAAAACCACTCAACACCGTCACCTTTGCTCTCTTTTTCCACGGTGTGACCGACCGTGCCCCGATCGGTTGGATAATTTGATGATCTTGGGGGGAAAATTGAGATTTAGTTTTGTGGTTTTCGTTCATTTTATATTCTCGATGGTTTCTACCTCGCCCGTACGGGACGAGACCCTGATTGGTCTGTACCGTGACACTTGGAAGGTTTCTTTTGATTCTCCGTTCGTTCGATCGAATCGAGGATGGGTTGCCATGCTGGAATGTGTTTCACTTCATGCGCACCGGAAGCTGCCATCTAATACATCACGATTATGGTCGATCGGATTATTCTCTGTGCTCACACATGCGGTATGTGTTGAAAGTTTCCAAAAAGCGAACAGATACGTTCCTATAAGTTAAAAGATTTTTTTATTGACAAACTTAGGCTTCGTTCTATTTAACAGGTGTAAAATCATCGCATTCTTTCATTGCAGTGTTGCCGGATGAAATGAAACAAATAGGCACTAGTGATGGGAAAAATGGCCCCAGAGACGAAGTTCATAGTTAGCTTGCTTCAGAAATGTTTAAACCCGACTCTAGAACGTGTCCAATGACACGTTTATCTATGCGTATGAAATATCTATGCCAGTCCAACGTAGTGTAGTGCTTGTGAATCTTTTAAGGGTCATTCATATGATTGAGTGAGTGAACAGATGATCAGGAATCGATCTTCAAAAAGCAGTGGCGGACCATGCACTTTAAAGACCTAAAGACATTTCTTGGCTGATTCATGTATTTTATAAGATTCATAATCTTTGAAATAGTGATTTAGATTCGTTCATTCAGTAAATTTTTTTTTTCAGATTCATGAATCTGAATGAGATTTACCCATTTGAATGCCAAAAAACAGATGTCTATTAGTGATGTGAACTCCGAAGCGCACCAACTGCTCCAGAGGCGGCTGCATATCAACGACTCCAGTTACGGCTCCGAAAAGATCCGAATCATCTCCAGAGTCGGTTCTGGAGTCATCGTTTTCAATGGGCTTTTCTGCTCGAACCAGCAACATCCACAGGTCGGAATCGATTCCTATTGGTTCGTTCGCGATTCCGGGTCGATCCTTGAAAAGAATTGTGTGACACATCACCACTCATCCGCATCGGTTATTTCGTAACCAGCTCCGGAGCTGTTGGAGCACCTCGAAACGCACATCCCTAACATCTATTTCCTTACGATAAAAGCCAACACTTTCCGGGTTAGTATCGGATAGCAGCTCGACCCTTCAAACAGCCAATGCCGCACACCGCATCCCTTGAACCTTTTTTTTTTGTGCGTACGGCTGACTACCTGCTGCATGAGCATGAGCCAATTGTGCAACCGATCGATCGACCACCACAGATGGCACAGAATCCGCACCCGTGAAATGAAGGGAGAAAAGGCATTATTCTGGTGTTTGTGTCTTTTATTTCGCTTCTCCCGTTTTCCCCCCCCTGACCGGACGTCTTTACGATACATACGCACCGGTGCTGTGCGCTTTGTTCTACGCGATTGCGGACGTACACGGGACCGGGAACCCACGGGTTTTATGGACAGTCGTGACTTTTATGACCAATACGTCGATAACAGGGTGCCTTGTGAATCCGGCGGGGATTGTAATTTTGTTTAATTTTTCCCTCTTTGTTGTTTCTGTCGGTTCCAAGGGTAACCAATTGGTGGGAAATTGGTTTCTTTTATTTATTTTTTTTATTTTACACTAGAAAACCTTGAGCGAAATCTATAAAAAAGAGAAGTTTTTGAGGATATAGTTTTGAAAACAAAAACTTCTCCTTAATATGATCAGTAAATCAAGCTACACTTTAGCTACTAGTTTCTTGTTTGATGAAAAACCCCTCTCCATATTATGTTTCGGAAAACACCTGTCCAGGCAGGAAGACATTCGGTAGTTTTAGTATCGAACCGACCCAAAAAACACACACAAGACAAAATTCCCCATCAGCAAGCACACGGGCGCACACACCACGTTACGAATAGGTAGGTGTTGCCCTCGATCAGCCCATATATCGCGTCGTACCATCGAAGGTCAATTAGACCTTTCGTCGAGAGATGCCGGCCCCTTTGTGGTGTTGTGGCCGTTTTTTCCCGTCTCTCGTTTCCCGGCTCTTTCCGGTGATCCGGTGTGTTTGTCGGGGCCGATGGGCATTACCTTCTCCATCCATGGTCGATAACCATGAGTCACACACAGAAGTTACGATGAGCCAAGATAACTTTGCGCCCTTTTCTGATACCGCCTGCAGGTATGAATAGGCAGAAGAAAAATTGGAACCTTTTCCTTTCGAGACTATCGCTGCGATTTGGCGCCTTGTCGGACTACCACCGGTTGAGAGGAGGATCGCGCGTTAGTCTTGCGGGTGCGAATAGTGCAGCTTGAGAAATCTTCAAAATTAACCTTCCCCCAGCAGTAGCGCAGGGTTTTTGTGACACCCTCGGAACGCTGGTGGTAGAAATAACCCATTGGACCACAGTTCACAAACAATCCACACCGCCACCACACGGCGAATCATTAGTTTTTCCTCACCCAAGGGGTGTGTGTGTGTGGGTTAATTTTTGTTGTCGTTGAGGGGTTTCGTTTTTAAACACCACGAGATGAGGAAGAAGCGGAGGAAGAAAACGGCACAAAGGTAATCACATAAGTGGCCACTTCCGTCACGATCCGCGGATGACGACGCAAACCCGATTCGATTGCTTGTTTGGGTTACGCTTACCTTTAGCCCGAAAAACACTTGAAAGACCAAAAACTGCGACGAACCACACCGGTACATCAGGGAGAGGGCATCCACACTACGAAGTGCGTCGTGTGTCTGTTTGTATGTGATTAACACCGGTGGATGGGAGATGGTTTTCTCCTTACATCGTTTGGATGGTCCGTTTACCTTTCTTCCTCCCGTTTGTTGTCAAATTGCCCAATAGGAGTTGTGGTGTGTACTTTGGTGTGTTTTGTTCCGTTGGGAGTTTATTTTTTTTTGTGTGGTTTGAATGGAACATTAGGGGGCAGCTTTTTTCGGATGTGGAGACAGTATAGTGTAACGACGGGATGTTTGAAAATGATGGGAAAAAAGGTCACACCGAAACAGGGTTGTTCTGTTTTTTTTTTTTTTGAAGAGAGAATCTACCAATCGCTGTAGCTTCTTGTGGTTCAAGTGGATGTAATGTATTTTAATGTATGTTTTGAAAAATTTGGAAGATATACAACCAAGTTTGAAAGCAATCTCAATTTGTTTCGGATTACCCGCACGTTCTCGAATAGCTTGTTTTCGCCTTGAAGTGTGAAGAGTGTTCTAGCTCCACGGGTAGTCACAACTGGGGGTTGCTTTTGGGGGAAATAGCGGAAGTTGATAATGGACAAGTTAACAATAAACGCACGGTTTGGGTTTAATTTCACAATGCACATGCAGGACTTGACTAGTGATGGGTGAATCTCCTCGCGATTCATGAATTTCGAATCAGACGAAACAACACAAGTACAGTTTGCATTCGATTACGAAGATCTGTTACTGAATCTATCCAAATTTATGAGGATTTTTGAAATCTTTCAAGATTTATTAAAATTTGAAGATGTATGAATGTTTTGAGAGTCCACTCATGATTTGATTGACTCCTCGATGAAGATTCATCTGAATAACTCTTCTCAAAAGATTCATTAAGTACAACACTTACTTACTTAGTTACTTATCCGGCGCTATAACCGCTTCGCAGTCTTGACCTGCTGCAGGAGTCCTTTAATCCGCTCACGGTTGAGCTGCCAATCCATTATCGCGGCCATGCTGGGAGACGTACGCCAACGCCATCACTCCATCTCAATTTCAGCCTACCACGGCTCCTCTGTCCATGTGGACGACCTAAAAGCACTTTACGAACTGGGTCGTCCGGTGTCATACTCATGACGTGACCAACCCACCGGAGACTGGCGCGTACGGAGCATACAAACGCTGTCTCGCTTGTGCGTACGGTAAAGGATAGGCGTTTATGTTCGGCTTTGCACGAAGTTCGTGTGGACGTGGGCAGGATGTGGACGTCCCGTGTGTGCTCAGCCTTGAGGTTCGATATAGTCCCAATTTCGTTCATCGCGACAGGTGTTTTGAGTGGAAAAGTTTCCTCAAACTGTAGAAAGACCAGTTGGCAGCTAGGACCCTAGCGCGTATTTCAACATCACAACCAGCACAACACTAGGCTTGATTATTCTGGGATTGGAGATAATTTAAGGAGCGATTTTTTCCAGCATTTTTTAAGTAATATACAGCTAGACTAGAAGGTGACTTTTACGGAAAGTGTTTGCTAAATTTTTAAAAGAGAGAAAAGCTAAACTTGCTAAACTTTTCAAGAGCACTCAAATCACTATTGCCGGAGCTCAATTGACTTTCAAAGACAGAAATTCGTTGACTTTGTTCATTCAGCAAAGGGAGTTAACTGTATATTGCTTTTTTTCCTTCTTGTAGTTTAGCTTTTTAGCAGAACTCAGTGCTTGGAAAATCACTCAAATATCTCAAGAATCTCATGACGTGACTATCCCATTTAAAAAGTGTCACACTGTTAAGGGCACCAAATTGGTATCATCAACTTGTGGTTTGTACCGCGTGGAAGAGCTAAAGAACAAAATAATTAAACGTGTGTGCGTGTTTGGAAGTGTGGAGAGTTAAAAAGACCTGATAGGAATAATTTAGTTTTGGAGCAACATCACCTTAATTGGCCAACAAACACTGCCGACCTACATATCCGTGTTTATTCCGTACTATCACCAACTGAAACAGTTACTGGAGCGCGTTAAATCGCAACTTTAATTCTGGCGCTGATTCGTTTATTTATGGGTTGTGCAGTTTTATTTAATGTGTATATATTTCGAACTCCAGCGCTCAGTTCAATGCGAACCGTAAAAAAACAGGCGGAAAAAAATTCCGTTAAGATTATCGTGTCACACACATGATGAAGCACACCCTGGGAGCGACAATTCATATCGGTTCAAGCTTGACAAAAAACCTTCAAGAAAAATCATAACACTGGTGGCAGTAATAGTGTTAGTAGGGTGATAAAATGATTTAAAATAAAAAAAAAACATTAATTTATCTTCGGCAAAAGGAAAAAAGTCTGATCATGATCATGGGGTGTATTTTAGTGTTTTTCGCACATGTATCATTTGACCCAGTGAATAGTAAGGGAGTTTCTAACAACGGTACTCCGGTCCGGTCCAACCCGACCCAGTGAAATTTGTTAGGGGAAGAAGAAGCAGAAGAAAAAAAGTAATGATCATATAAAAATGAATTAACTTAAATTCGGCACAAACAGAAACACTGAAGCATGATGCGCTCGGAAAGCGTATCACAAGCGCACAATGAATTTATTATTTTACAAGAAGCGTATAAGTCATTTGTATTGGCCAATTCCTTTCTCGCCACTATCCTTACAATCAGCACGGGACTGAACGGTGATTTGCAGACTGTGAGGTGTAGCACATTTTTTCCCCCTGTCTAACAAACAGCAAACTGCTGGCCAGGCAAAAAATAGTGTTTAATAAACAATTAATAGATTAAAATGAAAGGCTGACAATATGACATATAACAGTTTTACTATTATCCACTGCCCAGTACGTTCGTAAACATGGCATCATCTACACATGACAGCTTCTTAGGAAAGCGTTTGGTTCATGAGCCAATTGCGCATTTATATCAACTAAATATATCATCTAGGCAAGCAGCAAACACACCCAGAATCAATTAAAACCGCATTTAACTCATGTAAGGGTGGGAGTGATGAAATTTATTTTTACTAGAAAATGGTAAGCGTGCGTAGAATAAGTGGCTTGTTTCAATGCGTTAATAAGCATGTAAGCAGCGCTGGTTTGGATAGTGTGTGGCGAGTGTGTGATAATCTTTATGTGAGCAATTTTGAGTGGAAGCCACAAAACAACAAACACAGCAGTTAAACGATGTATCTTGAAAGCTGATAAATGCTGTAATAATTGATTGCAAATTAGCGGTAATTAAAGTTTTTTTTGTGTGTGTGAAAATCACCACCTTTCTCGGCTTATATACATAGGTTAAGAAAAGAAATAAAAGGCGCTTATTGCCACCGACTGTACTTACAGCTACTTTAGTAATAGGTAGAAATAAGCCAGCGAGTACTTATAATGTACATCTACAATTTTTGCATACGCTAGGTTCCCTGTTTTGCATACAATCATTAGGGCAACTAGGACAAGAATCGATTGAAAACAGACACACGTAAAAAAAAAACGACATCTGAATGATAATTTATTAACGGAAATCTCTACCTAATTGACATTATTAGAATTAAGTTTGCATACTTCCTAAGTATTTCCTAGTTGTAACTGCTTTACGTAATTAAGTAATTAGTTTATGGAAATTGTGTGGACGATAAGAGAAAGCGTACTGTTGGAAGAATATTTCCTTGAGCGGTGTTGTATTCTTCACCATCATTCAATCAATACTCCTTTATTCGTACTATTACTCTTTTACAAATCATTTAACCGTTGCCCGCCGCTACCGTTTTGCGGTGCATATCCGGCACTGCCCGTCATGAACGAGATGAAGCGAGAACGATGAAGCAGTTAGCATATTAAGACCCCCTTTTTTGTGTTTCTACAAAGATCTAAACGCAAGACTACAAGCAGTCAGTGAAAATGTGTTGTACGGTGTGGAGTGAGCCGGACGGAACCGAAGTCAATGAAACAGAAAATAAACAAAACCGAACAAGTTTTAAACAATGTGCGGCCGTGTGTGTGTGTCTGGATGTTTATTTTTGTTTTGTTACACCTGGTGGGAGGTCGAAGGAGGATGTCACATTCATGATATGTTTGTACGGTAAGCAAACTAATGCGCCCGCACTGAAAGAAATTTTGACCTGGCCTGGAAGAAGCTGTTCAGATCAATGCCATCAGTGAGCCTATCGTTTATGTACTTGTGACATTGCTGCCCAACTCGAAGACGCGAATCGAATATCGGTCTGCGTCAAGGGATTGCGTTAGCTTGTCTACTCTTCAACTTAGCGCTAGACAGGGCCATCCACGACTCGGAGGTGGAAACTTTGGCACCATCTTCTGTAAATCAATCCAGATCTTGGCATGACATATACATCATGATGGAAAGCCTTATATGTCAACTGATATAGTTTCGGTACTCACATACGCCCCTGAGGCTTGGACATTGTCCAAAACTGATGAAACTATCTTAACCGCGTTCGAGAGGAAGATGCTCAGAAGGATTTTTGGTTTGTCCAAAATGAATTGGAGTGATAGTGTTGATGCGTCCGTAAACTCGTACGATCCAGCAGACTTCAGCAGATCACTAAATGCAGGCTTGGACATTGGCTGGGACATTGGCAGGCTGAGGCTAGGACATTGTCCAA
Source organism: Anopheles marshallii (assembly GCF_943734725.1). Classification (NCBI taxonomy): domain Eukaryota; kingdom Metazoa; phylum Arthropoda; class Insecta; order Diptera; family Culicidae; genus Anopheles; species Anopheles marshallii. Next base: position 78,175,154 of record NC_071326.1, on the reverse strand, counting down.
AACTGATGAAACCCTCTTAATCGCGTTCGAGAGGAAGATGCTCAGAAGGATTTTTGGTTTGTCCAAAATGAATTGTAGTGATAGTGTTGATGCGTCCATAAACTCGTACGATCCAGCAGACTTCATCAGATCACTAAATGCAGCATATATCACAATAATCCTCTATGGACTTGAAACAATGAGACAGTTTCAAGCGACAGGATGTGCGTAGAAGAAGTATGAACCACAAGTTAGTTGAGCCTAACAGATATCCTGATGGTGGTCAAGGCCGGAAGGATAAGATGGTTGAGACACGTGATTAAGATGCCGGACTCATGTCTTACCTACAAGCAGCTCATCAACGATTCATTGAGAAACGTAACGTAGAGAACACACAACGACCTCGTTGACTGGTTCAAGTGGAGCTGAGCCTGAAGATTGGATGAAGCCGGGGATGGTGCAGAGCTGTCCTGGACAAAGTTTCCTGCAAAAGGATTGTTGACCTGACCATGGTTAACGTGACCTGGTTAACAGATATTTGGCCAACAGATAGGTCGAAGAGCTTCTAATGGAACACATCGAAAACCTCTCTTGGAATTCCCTGAAAATCTCGTGGAGTTACTGATACCAGGGAAAAAGTTTCTGCCTGCTAAAGATCCTGAATCTCTCGAAAACGTTTCAAAGGTATTGGACGTTATCACACAGAATCGTATGTGACAAACGCTACTTGTTATTTTCGGTCATTGTTAAACAAAATAAATTCATTTGAACGATAAAGAATATATTAACAGCGTATACTTTCAAGTTCAAAGTATTACAACATAAATAAATTAATCATATAAGTAATTATTAACATTTACAAAGAAACCCTGCACGTGGATCGCTTTCGTTAATTGCTCATCAATTTGGTGGACTGAGTTTGAATAAATTTCCGAACCGGTTCGATCGGATTCGTTAAAAAGGGTTATTTGTGCTTTCGTTCAAAACCGGGGTAATTTTCCCGAAGTCTTCGCTGACAGTTGTTTCGTTCAAAACCGATTGCATTTGGCGCTAAGCGCGAAGTAGTGCCGGAAATAACTTTAATAAATATTTACCGTATTTTAACACATTTCTTTTACGCACGAACGTTTTTACTGTTTCGCAACTGTGTCTAAAATTTAAAAAGTTCACATAAAACTCATAACGCAAACCGGGTAACTTCCATCCTCAATCGGAATGTTTACATTTTGTATCGTTTCCCCGGAGTTGTAAAAAAACCCGCCCGCACAAACACACTCTCACGTATCGAAGAAGTGGGGGTTGATGTTTACGATGAATGCAACAGCACACGCACACCATGCGAAGGCAGTCGGAGCTGTGCGCGAGATGGTTCGCTTTCACGTGCGTGAATCGAATACACCACTTTCCCGTTATCTTTACGCGAGTGTTGCCGCGTGGAATTGACGCGCAAGTGGGCAGCAGATTTTGGATGAGCCAGCCAAAGGGTACGCCTATCCTTGACGTCGTCCTCAAGGTCCGGTTGTCAGACTGGTGGAAACCCACGGGGTAAGTAACGGAACAGAAGGAATGTGGGTGATGTTTTGTTTGCCTTTATTTACGTAAGTGCTGTATACCGTATGCTGGCCAAGCATCGCGATGACAACGATTTCATCATCACAGGCAACAGACGATACCCACCCAGCTGATGTGACTTTCTCCTGAATTCCTTTGGTGTTTGTTGGTGAAGATCTGAATAGCGTGCCATTGCAGTGATGCGCACGAAGCAATTATGCTGAAAGTGTTGCTTGTTTGACACACTTTGTCAGCTCAATGAAGCACTTAAAAAAATAGAGTGTCCAGCGAAATTGTAACTGTTTGTAAACGGTTCCTTTTTGTAGATACGCCACCTAGCCAACGATACGTTCGTGGATGTTCCAGACTGTGTCTGCTGCTCCTCACACACGCCTGTGAGTTTCGAATCGCAACCACAAAATGTCCCTCCGAAAGGTTCTAAAGTATGGAATCTTCGGTAGTGCCGTGCTCGGGACGGGGCTTAGTTTACACGCCAACGATTACGACCTCAACTCGGTCGGCATTGTACGGCTTGGGCGTGCCGGCGCGACTGTATTCGACATCGCCACCACCTACAAAGCGAACCTGTACAGCCGCGAATGGACGGACAAGAAGTCGCGCGAGTACCTGCAGCTGAAAAGTGACACACATCGTGCGGCCGCCGAAAAGTTGCTCGAACTGTGCCGCACGAACCGTGGCGTGTACATAAAGGTTGGTCAACATATAGGGGCGCTCGAGTATCTGCTACCGCCGGAGTACGTCAACACGATGAAGGTGCTGCACAGTAATGCGCCGCAAAACCCGGTCGAGGATCTTTATCGCGTCATACGGCAAGATTTGCGCGTCGATCCGAACGAACTGTTTGAATCGTTCGATCCGGAACCGCTCGGAACGGCCTCCCTCGCGCAGGTACACCGGGCGACGTTGCGAGATGGGCGAGAGGTTGCGGTTAAGGTGCAACACCCCTACGTCAAGGGCAACTCCATCGTGGACATCAAAACGATGGAAGTGCTGGTGAAGTTGGTCGCGTGGACTTTTCCCGACTTTAAGTTCCAGTGGCTGGTGGACGAATCGAAGCGCAACCTGCCGGTCGAGCTGGACTTTGCCAACGAGGGGCGCAATGCGGAGAAGGTGAAGGAAATGTTCCGCCACTATCGGTGGCTAAAGATACCGGGCGTGATCTGGGAGTACACGACACCGCGCGTACTCATGATGGAGTACACGAAGGGTGGCCAGGTGAACGATCGCGAGTACATACAGCGGGAAAAGCTCGACCCGTACGATATCGCGAACAAGATCGGTCAGCTGTACTCGAACATGATCTTTCTGAAGGGTTTCGTGCACAGTGATCCGCACCCGGGAAACATTCTGGTGCGCCGTAGCGAGCAGAACGGTGGGACGGAGATAGTGCTGCTGGATCATGGGCTGTACGCGGAGCTGACCGAGAAGTTCCGGTACAACTACTCGAAGCTGTGGTTAAGCATTCTGCGCGTTGATCAGGCTGGTATGAAGAAGTACGCACAGGCGCTGGGGGTCGAAGGTAGTATGTGGGGATTGTTTGCCTGTATGGTCACCGGACGGCCCTGGAACTCGGTCATTCACGGTGTGGACAAGGTGAAGCAGGATGATGCTGAGGTAAGTGGGGGATTGTTTTGTGTGTTCTGGAAGCTTTTGTCTGCCTACACTACTAACCTATCCTTCCAAATCATTGCAGAAAGAATTGATCCAGAACGAGGGCAAACTGGTACTGCCACACATTTCCGACGTGCTCGAAAAGGTCGACCGCCAGATGCTGCTGGTGTTGAAAACGAACGATCTAATACGGGGCATTGAAACGACCTTGCGCACACAGAACCGTATGACCGCATTCTGGGTAATGTCCAAGTGTTGCGTAAAAAGTATCGGCAGCCAGGAATATCTTAGTGCGGCGGATACGTGGAGCAAGCTGGCCACCTGTCTGCGGGAACAATGGTGCATACTGAAGCTAAACCTTTATTACCTTTATCGGGGGCTGGTGTCGCTACATTTGCTGTCCGCGTTGAAGATGATGTTCTAAGTGGCGTGAAAGGAACAGAGGAAATAACAGATCCACTAGACAGACACACAAAAAACACTCAGGAACATACTTTGGGCATTGATGTACAGTGTTTAGCTTAATTCTGTGGGAGAAAAAATAAGGAAGAATCATTAGGAACTTGTTTTTTTTTCTAGACGAAAGTGTAATTAACGAACACAGAACCGCATCTTTTGTACGGTTTTTGGATACTCCTATTGTTTTCTTGTTTTGTTACCTTTTCATTATGGCAGGTTTCATATTTTGTGCCGCAATATTTATTACGATAGTTTGCCTTACCACACTTTTCATGGCCAGAGTGGTTGCTCGCTGCATAATTAGTGAAAAGTTAATTATTACATTCGAGGTATAGAGATATTGGACGGAATGGGATGGTGTACGGGTCACGGGTTAGTTCTAGCGCGGCAGAACGAACTGGTAATTAAGTGTTCATAGTACGTAGAAACAAAAAATGCTTCCGACCTGTTAATTTCGCTATCGTGGGGGCAATATTGTGAAGAAATAAATAAATGGTATGTATGTAAAATGGCGACTTTGTACACGGACGAGTCTTGATGATATGTGCGGAATTTAATTTGAGGCTTCGATCAGCTTTGTTTGGTCTTATTGTTTGCAAGTGAATTATTGGGTAGGCCGCAAAGATCCTCAAAGTTTACCGGGGGGATATAAAGGTATTCTTTTATATTTGAATTCTTTGGAGTTTAAAGAAAATACGGACTGTGTGCGGGAAGAGCCTCGGACTTCATTTCCGTTAATGTTGCTAGAAGCGAAGGATTATTTAAAATTTCGGAGCTGAACTTGGGCAGTGTTTCGAGATATTCTAGACTAATAGTCACACCATTTGGGATATAATATTGAATGGATTTTATTGATAGAATAGGGCGCATCAATTGTCTGCAAAGAAACCATTCCTTTCTAAATAACTTGGTAGTCGCAAGGATAGGCACCACAATTTGAAGAGAAGATCTGCAAGAACCAAAGAATATCTCTCCTCCCTGCAGCACATAATTCAAAACCAGCCACTCTCGGTATTTTTTTTTTTTTTATTCAATAAGAACGGCCAGGCCGTATTGCTACACTCTCGGTATTTAATGTACCGAATTTTCAATACCAACAGTACACATGTAGATCTCTAATGGACACATTTCGAGGTTTATGACTTTGAGGTAGCCCGGTGGAATATTTGGTAGTGGCGCCGGTTCCACACGACAGCTTCAGCAACTTCGTGCGAATGCCTGGCTCGGTCAACAACATACTCATGGGGAGTAAAGCTACTCAAGGCGCTTTAGATATTTCAAGTTGTATGTCTTTTAACCTTCGAATACCCCCAGAGAAATAGAGACGTGAGTGCGATGATGAATACATCTGAACAATAAATCCCCAGCTCTTCTCATATAAAGACTCCATAAAATGGTTTAAAGTCCTGACAGTAATCTTGTAGACTGTCGATCACTACACAAAACAAGATAGCAATCTAGGGCAGCTAAGGAAGTACTTCCTTAAGGAAGTACTTCCTTAAGGAAGGAAGAATGCTCTATTGCGAGATTGAATATGATAATTTGGAAGAACAGTTAGCACATTCCACGCCAAGATGATTCCACCAAAAAGAACAACAAATGCTGCAACGCCGAAAGAAAAGAAGAAGAATACCCCGGAATGTTGATGACGACTTAATATTCAAATGTTCCACACGAAGCAAATTAAACAGAGCGATTTTTGTGTAATGTTTTGGGTGTAATGTATAGTCAAAATCGTTCGTGTATCAATACAAACGGGTAGCTAAACTAGAAAGATCATCAAAATGGCTAAAAATCATGTTTTCAATCAAAAGAAGCCATACGATTGGATACCGAATGTTGCAGTTCCCTCCGTCCACCGTTGTGTAGACTTTCGGTAGGATTTGAATAAAAGAACTAAAACATAATTGTTAACAACAATTTTTGGTGAAAACTCGACCGCAAATCGATTTCTAACCTTGTTAAATTAATTTTTTTCCTCTCCAAGATTTCAAACAGCATGGCGCTTTTTGTTGTAGCGTTTTCTTCCTCTTCGCTCTGTCAACCGAAGCGCACGGTACGGTTTTGACAGTTCGAAACAGAAAGAAAAACCGCGAAAGAACATTGCATTCGCCCGTTCGTATTTTGCAAAGCAGACCGTGATTTGTGAATTTTCTTCGCCCTTTTTTCAAACCTATCTTCCCGCTGGTGGGAATAATAAGCAGCAAGTGTTATTTTAACGGTGCCCGACAAGCGAACGCGGACCGGTCAGGTGGAAGAATTTATCGGAACGTAACAGCACCCGAATTCTACCCGTAATCGTCATGCCTACACAATGGGCACTGGTTAACAAATTTTCCCTACCGGAAGAACTCTCACTAAGCATCACGTATCTGCAGCGAGCTTTGCGGGATTGTGTTTTCCAACATCAGGTAAGCCGATGGAAATCCCCACGATCTGTTGTACTATCGAAACAAAACCGACGAACGGATGATTTCACCAACATGCGACATTGTTGTCCGCAAATACAATTTTCTTCAACCCACGGGTACGGGTGTACGGGGAAAAATGCTAAATTAATATTTTCATTTCCATTGTTTTTCCACCCTTGTTGACAGGTTTTGGCTTCTAAAATCAATAATTTACCGATGTACCAGGTAGGCCAAAGTTTATAAAAATGCACTTTTATATAAACTGGGAAAGCAGGGCCGACAGCAAAAAAAAAAGAACAAAAACAGGGGAAAATATTCACAACTGTCACATTCAAGAAACGATATTAACGCCTAATCACTAATCTTTTCCGTATGTACTTTCTTTTGTGTTTCTTCACCTTTATGCGCCGTATTTTTTTTTTTTTCGTGGAAACGATATGCTGCGTTGCACCGTGTAGCGCCCCAAAGTCAAACAATACATGCTGGAGCTGGAACGGGAAATGCTATCGATCGGCGAGGAACAAGAAGGTTTGGTACGGCAGTTGTCCGAACGGGTGAAACGATTTCAAATGACGATACAGTCGCAACATCGGGTTACGCTATGTGACGATCTGCTGTACGGGTTCGTGTCCCGGCAGCTTGCTGGCCAGCACGAATCGATCGTTTTCAAAAGTACACCGAAACACATTTCCCCACGCTGGAGTGCAACCGAGCTGGCTCAGAAGTACAGGTATGTGTCATCTACTTACGATCGGTTACCAGCAGCCAGTATCTACATCGCATTATTTCTCTTTTTAGCCTGGAAACGATCCTCGAAACGATCGATTTAAAGGAAGAGGAAAACAAATTGGAAATTCAACAATCACTCGATTTAAATCCACCCGACGACGATGATAGCTGGATTCCAGTGACGTCAACCACGAAACGAAGCAACAAACAATCCAAATCGGTCGCGAAAACTTACACAAGACCTTTGCCAACAGCAGAACTTAGCTTTCGTGCTGGTTTCAATACGAAACCGGCCCTATCACAACCGCCCGTTGCCACAAGCGAGCGTGCGTTTGCAAGCATTTCCGGCGAAAAGTCTATCATCGCCGAGAAAGTGAAAAGCGAAAGTAAGTTAAATGTACCGAAGGAACCAATATCACGCGGGACGGTGGAAAAATTCTCGGAAGATGAACAGCAAGCGACCCTGTCGGTAAAGACAGAAAGTTCAGCGAAGGTGGAAGGCGGTTATCGTGGTGTTTGGGTACCGGGATGCCCGGGACGGCCACCCAAGGCAGCAAACTACATATCCGCCGCTAAGTTAGCCGGGATCCAAGCACGGCGCGCATCGGTCCCACTAGCGAAACCCATCGCCCAAAGGCGTGCCTCGAAACGGATGGAACTGTTGGCGGAGAAAGTGAAACCAGCCCAGGAGCAGCTGTCAGAATCCCCCGGCGAGGATGAAGATCAACTGTCCGAGGTGTTGGAAATGTCGGCCGCCATTCGACGCGGACGTAGCAATCTTCTGCAGGCGCTGAAAAAACAGAAGCGTGGTCCTGGAAGACCACCGAACATAGACCACCAAAAAGCTTCAAAGCGTGGTCCCGTTCCCGGCGGTAGCAAGCTCGTGAAACACTCGTCATATGCTTCGTCCGGTTCTTCACCGAATTCTCGTTCGTCCACACCGACCTGGGGAACGCGCCAGCATTCGGAAGATTCCTCCGATCGCCGGTCGTCCTCGACCGAGTACCCTCCACTGAACGATCCGGGCGAAACGCTCGGGTTCGCGGCGACTAGCATCTATGACATGGGACAGGATGGATTTCTGCGTTACCTTGAACTGCACACACCGGCAGAGGCACAAGCATTAAAGGAGCGGAAGCGGGAACGAAAGCGTCGCAGCTGTTACAGCACGGAACGGAAAGATTTTCACTACGGCAAGCTGGATTACTACGAACAGCAGCAACAGTACCAGGCTGTACGTGCCTCTAAGCGAACCCATCAGCGCCCGGTCCTATACTCACCACCGGTGGCTGCGATTAAGAAGCGGAAGCAATCAACGCTAGCCGTCTGTAACACGGCCACAACTTCGCTAGTCCGACACCGACCACAGCCGGCAAACATTTTCGCTGCAATGGACAAGCGAACATGCTTCGTTTGCTTCAAAAGTGGTAAGTTCGAATCCAGCAGATTCTGTATAAGAAAGTCAGGATGTGATCTCAATTTTGCGATCTATTTTCTCAATCCCCCTACAGGTACAACCGATGAATTGAGCGCTTGCATGAACTGTTGCAACATATACCATCTCAGCTGTCACACGATCAACGAACAGTCCGACGCGTACCGCCATCGGGATGATCTGTGTCCTGTTTGTCTCGAATCGGACGACCTTAGCAAATAGAGCGCAGGGACAGGGTGCTTCAGTTCTTACTTTCTATTTTCTATGTTTTATCATACTGTACTTTAATGTTCTTTTAAGTGTTTCGTTTAGCGTTAGGTAAGATTTGTCTACGCTCAGAAATAGCATCGGGACGAGGAGCTGCAGTAGTACGCAATGTTTTGTGTGTATATTGTTGAATTAATGTATATTTTTATAAGTGTTTGCGTAGAATGAGCGTGTGCTAGAGATGCTACACACACCTTTCCATGCGAGTTTTTAGTTTTAGTATAAGTGAAAAATGATGGTAGTTGACACTTTTTGTTTCATATTCAATAAACACTACTCAATGCCGTAATAAGTTACTAGCGATACTGAAGTATCGGTGGAGAATGCTTAAATAAAACTAGAATAAATCATTAAATAGTAATCGAGATTCATTTTTCCGGGGGGTCTGGTGTTGATTACTGAAAAATTTGCAATTTACGATTTAAGAGGAACGCGTAAATGAAACGCCGACAACGGCTCACCTTAAGCTAGTTGTAACACTCAGATCACAGGATAACCCAACGGAAATTGTTCTTTTTTTTTAAATCATGGCGCATTTCTGCTGGATGGATCTCTTTACCACGTGCGATTTGCGGTTGAGCAAAATTTGTAATCATCTTCGAGAGGGTTACATATTGTGCGAAAAAATGATATGCAGAAATAGATCAAAGGAATTGAACGTAATCATCTTGCGTTAGAGGAATTCTTGGCAGAGAAAATTTTTGCTGCTATGCTTGTTAGAAAATGTGTTTGAAAACCCGTAGAACTTTATGGGAACTGTGGAAAAGTGAAGAAAAACTCGGATAAATAGGACAACCTTTAAGAATGGCCAGTTGAGGAGATATATTACATGAATTTCTCAAAAAAGTAAATCATACACGTGTAACTGCCCGCAGACATTCAATTAATCAGTATTTTCGAGACGTGTACAGTAATTTGGGATAATAGAATCCAATACTTCAACTGGTGAGACGGAGCAGAATTGAAGCGCCCAGTACAGACTCCGCTTTGTATTTTGAGCAACAGAGTTCCAACCATCATTTTTGATAACGACCACCAGTGCCTACGAGGAAATGTGTTACCGAGAGCGCAGTCTGGTCGCAGGCAAAATATTCACACTCCGAGAAAACGGATTATCAGGAGCATAATACAGTTCCATGACTACCCCTCCAGTGTTGTGCTTAATGCATCTTCTGCGAGAAGTCAAAATAGACAGTTTACACTCAAAACATTGATGCAATAATCCATATAGATTCATGAATTGCTATTGATTTTTCTTCAATCATGATTCTTCAAAACAAAAATTCATATTCATTCGTTTAGTTCAAAGACACTGTACCCTTCACACACAATACTCCAACAAAGGAAAAAATACACTATATGCATACGTTATTTCTTCGCCTTTCTTTCTCTTTTATTCCTTCTTTCTCTCTCTTCGCTTCCACTCAGCATCTGTTCCCCGGCATAGTTGTTGTTTCCGGAGCAAATAAAAAAAACATTCGCTCAGCTGATCCTTGCCCGTTAATGTACGTAATACGCACACTAATCAAAAAGATTGCTGCATCATCACACCACACACGAAAATACGCACACACAGCATCGTACAATTATGCACCAACAAGCACTACGCGCGAGCACAGCAAATGTACCACCAGAGACTGGGGCACATCATGTCGCTTTTCTACCATCGTCAACAAGGACGATAATTACGGCATGATTGTACCGCCAAGCATACGGTGCCGTGTGGTGGGTTGACGACGATCTTCCATATGATGCTTCTTACTGGAAGAAGGTGACCGGGCGGCGGTAAGAGAACAGCTTCCGGTAGCGCTTGTGGTGGTATCGCTGCACCAGCGGGAATCGGATCTTCGTGTTGTGGAACTGCTTGATGTGTGCACGACGCGTCTTGGACGCAGGGATCGCCTCCACCTTGATGATCTATAAATATAGCATGAAAACAGAGCAAACCATTAATACATGGGACAATTTGTTGTGTTTGTCGCTTGCGATGGAAAGAACCAGTACCTGGATCGAGTGGGCACGGGCACGATGGCGCGAAGCCATGTCACTGTAGCACTGCGTGACGGCACCACCAACAGTTAGGTCACGGTACTCGCGGTACATGTTGTGCGTACCGGAACGCGAATCGTAACGCAACCAGATGCCGAAGTTCTTCACCTTCAGCGGCGTCTTCTCCATGATGCGCTTCACCGACACGATCTCACCGGTGGCCTTCTTGAACTTGCGCAGCTGACGCAGGAAGTACCAGAAGCGCGACTTGGCCACGATGTGGTCCGGGGCGAAGATGTGCATCTTGAACAGCGGAGGGTTCTTCTCCTTCTCCGAGGGCAGCTTACGCCCGATCACCTGGTATTCTTTCAGCTGCAATTACACATCGAAGTGGATTAGTTAGGTGTGGATAATCGATTTGTGGAAAAAGACAAGCAAATAACGATGCAAATTATGCGACCCGGCAACATCCATCCACCTCGTCAACAACATGGTGTTGCGGAGAAGTTGCTGATGATGGTAGTATTGCTGACCCGCTGTCACTTTGCCGACGATGAACACAAGTCTCGAAACAAGTGCAATTTCGTTGCGTTTAAGCTCCGAATACATCACGTTCCACTGCCAGCTAACGAACGGCACTTATATTCATCGAAATTTGCATCCCTTGCAGTAGGAATTGTTGTAAAATTATAAGAAAAACAGATATTTACCACTCCTTTAGCTTTCATCTTGACTGCGCTTCGTTAAAGAGGAAACGGAAAAGGACTTTGACAGCCACACATTGAACTGTGGTTGACAGTTTGGGACGAAACGTCAAATCGTGACGCGGCCGTGTTGCCAATTATAATTAAAATTTAAAAAAATACAATTCAAATTATTATTTTTTGCTGAGATTGATCAGAAAAGTAAAATGTACTGTTTTAGCAGTTTAAATTTCAATAAAAAAAAACAATTCAACAAGCAATAAAATAGGATAGTTCAAAAGTAATTCAAGTTGTAATATTTGCACATGCATTCCACGAACAATTCCCAGAATCGACGACAACAAACCCCGTTCATTTTGACAGTTGGTCATTTGGTGTGCAAGCGCAAGTGGGTGGGAGCTGCATTCAAGATCTGTTTTCCCCCAGCACCGGTTTAGGCAAAAACAAACACGGATTGCATCTTGTTATCTTCGACGAATAGTTTCTGCTTCTTTTATACAACAGGTTCGAGTGTATCGACATTTTACAAAATAAAACTGTCTATCAAATCCTTCGGTTGAAAACACAAAAAAACGGCAAAATGGCAAAACGTGTACAACCGACGTGGCAAGCACCGGAGGAAAAACCCGCACCAAAACTGTACCTTTACAACAGTTTGACCAGGCGGAAAGAACCGTTTGTACCGCGGGACGGTCGCAATGTGCACTGGTACAGCTGTGGTCCAACGGTGTACGATGCGTCCCATATGGGGCATGCCCGGTCCTACATTAGCTTCGACATTCTACGCCGGGTGCTGAGCGATTACTTCGGTTACAACGTGCTGTACGTAATGAACATCACCGACATCGACGATAAGATCATCAAACGTGCGCGCCAGAACTATCTGTACGAGCAGTACATGCAGCAAGCGAAGGACATGCCGCTGGAGCGGTTGCTGGATGATAGCAAGGAGGTGATGGCTTCGTTTCGGGAGAATTTGGGACGTACGACCGACGCGGACAAGAAGACGATGATGGATCGTATGCTGGAGAAGTTGACCGCGGCCGTAGACAATCTTTCGCTTGCGGTGAAGGACGGAAACGACGACCGTATCCGGCAGGCGCAGGATCAGTTTCTGCAAGATTCAAAGGATCCGCTGGCGGATCTGCTGGATAGCAAGCAGGGATCATCGGTAACGGAGAATGCAATCTTCGAGACTTTACCCCGCTACTGGGAGGATGCGTTTCACAAGGACATGACGGCACTGAACGTCCTCCAGCCGGATGTGCTTACGCGCGTCAGCGAGTATGTGCCGCAAATCATCGTTTACATTGAGAAGATTATTGCAAACGGATTGGCGTACGAAGCGAACGGCTCCGTGTACTTCGATGTGGCTGGATTCGATCGCCGGGAGCAACATCACTACGCGAAGCTAGTTCCCGAAGCCTATGGAGACGCGAAACAATTGCAGGAGGGCGAAGGTGATCTTAGTGTCGGTGCAGACCGGCTGACGGAGAAACGTTCCCCGAACGATTTCGCCCTGTGGAAGAGCAGTAAAGCGGGCGAACCGTGGTGGGATAGTCCTTGGGGACGTGGGCGACCCGGCTGGCATATCGAATGCTCCGCAATGGCTTCGGACATCTGTGGCGACTACCTGGACATCCATACCGGTGGTGTTGACCTTAAGTTTCCGCACCACGACAACGAGCTAGCCCAGAGCGAGGCACACGACGGAAGTTCCGAATGGGTCAAGTACTTCCTTCATACCGGCCATCTCACGATCGCTGGCTGTAAGATGTCCAAATCGTTGAAAAACTTCGTCACGATCCAGCAGGCACTCGAGAAGCATACGGCAACGCAACTGCGGCTTGCGTTCTTGCTACACTCGTGGAAGGATACGCTCGATTATTCGGACAACACGATGGAAATGGCGGTACAGTACGAACGCTTCCTGAACGAGTTCTTCCTCAACGTGAAGGACTTGACGCGTCACGTGCAAACGGGCCCGGCACGGGACGCGTTCGACCGGTGGGGATCGGTCGAGGCGGAACTGCAGCAAAAGTTTGCGGATGCACGTGCGTCCATCCACGAGGCGCTCTGTGATAATGTTGATACGCGCACTGCGCTGGACGTGCTGCGTGCGCTTGTTTCCGCCTGTAACGTGTACATCAAGGAGCATCGATCGTCCGGGTTTAACTCGCTTTTGTTGCGACGCATTGCTAGCTATTGCACGGACCTGTTGCACATATTCGGCGCCATTAATGGACCACGCGGTGGAATTGGTTTTCCTATAAGCGGCGGATCTGCTGGTGATGGCATGGGTGGAGATGTAAGAATGCTTACCATATTAATGTATATTTCAAGCTTACTAATCGATTACTGACCTTGTTTTAGCTCGAACAAACCGTAATGCCGTACTTGCAAGCGATGGCCGAATTCCGCAATGCCGTACGGGAACAGGCGCGTGGTTTGAAGGCATCCGATATTCTTCAGCTGTGCGATCAGCTGCGTGACGATGTGCTGCCCGGTTTGGGTGTACGGCTCGAGGATCGGGAAGGTGCTCCAGCCGCCCTGAAGCTAGTGCCGGCCGAGGTGTTGCTGCGCGAACGCGAAGCCAAGCGTGCGGAAGAGAACCGTAAGGCGGCGGAAAAGGAACGCAAAAAGGTGGAAGCAGCTGCTGCCCAGGCCGCTAAGGATGCGCTGCGTAAGATCAATCCGATCGATATGTTCCGCAGCGAGACGGACAAGTATTCGGCGTTTGATGATGCGACCGGACTGCCAACGCACGATACCGAGGGAAAGGAAATAAGCAAGGGTCAGCTGAAGAAGTTGCAAAAATTGCAACAGGCACAAGAGAAACGTTATCAGGAGTATTTGGCTTCGAAATAAAAAAAAGATTCCCTTTAGGTGACATTCAAACAGGAAGCTCTAATAAATGCATTTTTTAAACGTACCCAAACATCTTTTTCGGATGCTGTTGAGAAACAACCTTAGCAGGGTGTCGATTCAGTTCGTTCTACGGTACGCTTCGTGTGTTTTTCGCAGAAAAAAATTGTTACACATCTTTAAACTTCTTGTTTGCTTTAATATTTATATATATATATATGCATAGAGGGGGGCGTATATATAACATAACACGTTACTAGTATGCGTGATTAATCGCTGGGAAGGATATACACTACACACTGCTGCTGCTACCTGGCATTCCTTCATTTTCACTGCGCGCTCAGTTTTGGGATGCAGAATTTCCGATTGCCCCAAAAATTAACCGTGGTTCGATTTCGACAGTTTCGATAGTTTGGACGATTTGTTTAGCAATTACTTCATGCACCACCGGTGGAAGAAACCTTCGTTCTCTTTCTCTCTCTGCTACATGATTGTTTAATTTACCAAAACGCGATTGCGTTTCCCTTTTTGCCAGCTACTAAACTACTAACCCATTGCAAACATAAGCAAATATGGATTGTAAATCGAACAGAAAAACAAATTGTTGGAGGTAGTTTAGTTATTACAGGAAAAGGAGTCATCCGTGGCCCAGGTGACCCGGGCCAGATGAAGAATGACAATGGGAAGCTTGTCGATGGTTATGATTCACCCGAAACCGAACGAGGTACTGTGTGTGTGTGTGTTTTACCGGGAACAATCGATCGGGATAAAGGACCAAAAACTGGACTTTCCCTTTGTATAAAATCCCTTCCCTTACGGTGGTGAGCGTTGGGGTAACAGTGTAAATGTAGTAACGAGGATGCGTTATTCTTCGCCGTTGGTTTATGAAGATCCGAAACCTCCGCCAAGCAGGTACGTTCGTTCCGTTGATGTTCGCTACACAAAGGGATCAGGTCCCCAGCACATTGGGCTCTCTGCTACTCCGCGGTGAGATTCGAACGCATCCATCCGACAGCATACTTTATGATATAAACAGGATGCTTTATTATTATTAGTTTAGTATATAAAAAAACACGAACTGGACCCACAGGTAGATAATAACATGGATGAATTGTACTTGAAAACATGGCAAATTGGGAGTAGCGTGGATGTTCCCACTAGCGACGAAACCTCCTCTATAGAAGGTGTTTGCCGCTCCGAGCCCTTACCCCGAGAGTCATCGCGCGTTTGAGATTGGTGGAAAAGCTTTTCCCCCAAAATAAAAACAGCCCTCAACCGATCGCGTCTAAATGTTGCAATGGTCGACCGTTATTGTGTTTTTTTCTGCTTTGCAATGATCCGGTGTTGCTGTTATTTCGTTATCGTTATCTCCTGATTGTAACATGCTTGATCCTTCCTGACTCTGTTTGCTTATCTTAGCTTTTCTGATTGCGATCCTTCGAAGCATTGCGTTTTCCTGCTTTTGTTTTGCTCGTTCTCTCTCATACAGCCTTACTCTTTCCGTTAAACACTAATATTGTAACGACTTATAAAATTAACCGATAGTCACTATATAGTAGTAATAGTACACTGCATTGAATGGTAAAAGTTTCAACTAAAAAAAAAGCAGACGGCACTGGTTTGAGGCTAGGGTTCGCAATGCCTGAAAGTATGCAATTATTTTCACGTAGACTATCACGCTTTTTTGGGGGGGCGGAGAGGAGAGAATGTCGACACTACTCAGGGCAATATCTAATGATGACCCAGGAAGTACCCGCTTCAGATGATAGGTGATTAAATTACGCACCTCCCTGTACTACGCACCCAAGACACGACCCATTCGTGAGCCATATTGAATAGTGTGGAACAAGCCGATCATTTTAGTTCAACTTTCAAAACAAAGTTCATACTTAAGGATAGTTCGTTTGCTTCGCCAAACATAAAAGTTCTGTATCATTCGATAACCGACAAATAAATGGAGGAAAGCTAACAAAGAAAAACATAATTCAAACTCGTACATTCGAGTTAAGCTCGAGCAGAATTAATCTGACTGAAGTTTGCGAATCAAATATTTCGTGTACTCAACCGCAGATCGGTGAATTCCTTATCTTCTGTTAGCGCTTCACACAAAAAAAACAAAACATAAAACGCATTAAAATGTATCCTTTTTCTAAAAAAAATCTTAAATTTAGAATTAAAAGAAAAAAAAACACCCAAAACGATAGCAAAATGACCGAAAACGACTCATATCAGGGAGTCAGTGGGGGAGCAATCTGCAGTGTACTAAACGCACGTACGTACACACAAACACACGTGCGCCTAACTGTATATCACGATGATCCGGATCGTATCGTATCCTTTGTCGGCTGTCACCAGCTCGGCCCCAACGGGTTGTAGAGAGTGTCCCACGGGCCCACAGCAACAGCAGGGAGGTAAAGGTGAGATCCCGCCACTGCGCGTCACGCTCATATGTGTGAGGTGAACTTTTGAATTTGCCGACGTGGAAGATCGCCAAACACCGCTTCGCCGTGTACACTTTTGGCAAGCGCCTTGATACTGGCCGCAATATCGACCGTATCTTCCACCATCTGCGGGAGAAGGCACAATGGATCATTATTGGTACGATTTAGATGTTGGCTATCGGCATTGCTTACCTCATCGAGATCATCTTCGTTCGCCCGGAACGGGGCCATCTTTTTCGGCATTGAAATCGGAAGACTTTTCGCGATCGAGCTGGTCTGGCGTCCGTACTGATGGCGTGGGATGAATATGCCACCGTCCGCTCGATTATTGTTATCGGGTATATCTGGAAAGACGATAAAAACAGCCATACAATCGCGCGATCCTCTTCCCCTATTGTTTCCTCTTACCATCATAATCTGAATGCTCCTCGTCAGAAATATCGTCCGGTGGTGGCGTTTTGTCATTTTCCATACCATCGATGTCGAACATACAGTCCGAGTCGAACATGGTCTGTTGCTGCTGTGGCCGTTGATGGACATTGCTGCTAAATCTATGTGTAGCTCCCGTTAGGTTGCCAACACTGCCGGCGAGCCCTGGTACCGTTGTGGCCGCCCCCAGGGTACTGCCGTGATTGGCAAAGAGATTTGTACTCATGGAATGTTGCTGCTGCTGCTGAGTTGGTGGTTTGCTAATGGCACCTTGGTTGCTGTTCGTAGTATTATTGTTGATCGTATTGGCGGCACTGTTGCTCAGCTGAATCGGGGGCCGCTGATTGCCGGCAGCCGGCTTGAAACCGTCCGTATCCGCATCGGTGGGCACGGTACCGGCATTTTGGTCCGGACTGACCGATGCCCCGTTACCGTTTACGATCGACGGTGGACTGTTACCGGTCGACATCGGCATACACTCCGGTGTTGCGGGTGGCGTTTCCAAGTGACTGTCCGCTACATCCGCTGCCGGACCCGGTGTACCGAGGTTCGTCAGCAGCGGCTGCAACGCTTTTTCCGTCGAGGGGCTAGTGGCGGTCCCGGCGCCCTGCTGTTCGCCGCTTTTACTAGCCAGTAGTTCAGGTACGAATGTTTGCGCCAGGAACAGATAGTCCTGCTCCGCCCGATCGCGCACATGGCTCAGCTGCTCGTTCTGCTCCTGTGTGACGCGGGCAATCCGTTCGTTAGCCGACTGCGTTTCGGCAAGCATAAACGCGCGCAACGATACGAGCAGCTCGTTCCGATCGTTCGTACTGTCGAGCGTGTTGGCCGCCGCCGTAAACAGGTTGCGGTACTGGTCCTTGCGGTAAAAACCGCGAAAATCGGCCGCCCGACCATCGAGCACGATCCTGAACGCGGGTGAATAGTTTTCCTGCCCTTTGCGTCGGTTCACTTCGTCGGTAGTGATCTGGAAAATGTTAGCAAGCGGTATTGAAGCATATGGACATTGATTTCCAAATCGCAAAAACCGGACTTACCGCTAGTGTCCCATTGATCAGGATGGTTGCCGAGTTGGAAGAATCACGGGCAAAGGCGACGGCACCACAGTTCTGACATTTGCACACGTTCCAGCCATCGCACGGGATTGTCTTTAGCATCATTGCCAGCTGTATGGTCACGTTGGCCTCTTGCAGGGGTCCAATCGACTAGAAAAGTAAACAGAAATGCTTTATTTAGAGAAGTTTTGGGTAACGCAAAGGAAGTAAAAAGCATGAATTATAACCTTTTATTAGTCATTATTCGTTGACGCATGCAACATATTCATTAATTTTTAACACGTTCTAAAGCGATTGGGATCCTGTTTTTTTTTATTTAAATTAAATTTAAATTTGAATCGAATAAAGTGTGTTGGCTCTTCTAACAAATAGTTGCAGTGGTGTTTGTGCCGTTTGTGCCTGTACGACAATCCCTTTGGAATTGGCATATGAGAAATGGGGATAGAAAACAACCGTCCAGATTGGGACATTGGGGGAACCGGATCAGTTGTGATGGGAATCTGAGGATTGAGATATGTAACAAGAGCCAAGAATAATTGAATGATCTTTCGGGATCCGGATCTGTCATGATTTGAACCAGGGATCGGTATTCCTCACCAAAACAAGAAACAGAATTGTGATCTTTCAGGATTTTCGTACGATTGCAATCTCAGATTGGGATCCCCAACAAGAAGTTCCGATCCCGATTCTCCAGGAATCTGGAATCAAATTGTCTTGATTGGAATCCGATTTTCTCAACACTAAACCACTTCAGTACAAACACGTGGTTTGATCTTCCTTGTTCGAGTTGCATGGGGAAGTTGCGGTGAGATTCATTTTCAAGACTAATTGCCTAGTGAGTTCAAAATAATTAATTTTACACATAAATAACATTACAAATCTAGTTGTTTTGTTTATTCCTTCTGTGCTTTTACCACATATTCTCTTCGATCAGATGATATTTTTTTTCTCTTCTCTATCGTACAGATACGACAGATCATTTATAGCTCTCTCGTTCTCTCTGTTGATCTTTCTTGCTTTCGCACCCTTTTCCACTCGGTTATAACAAACAACGCAGCCGATAAAACAACCGATCATCCCTTTTACGCTCAGCTGATGAAACGGGAACGTAAAGTCACTTGCCGTACCACCAACCACCTACCGATCACCCACACCTGTACCCTTCGTTAGGTCTTGCAAGCGCCCCAACACCCCCTCCCACCAACCGAAACGAGCCAAAAACAGACGATCGCGCGTCATATTCGCCGTGATTATATTTTCGTTCGTTCGCGCTACGCCTTTTCCGTTGATGGTGGCGGGTGGCGCGGTTGTGTATGTTTTTGTGCAGTTGGGGTTTGGGAAGTTGTTCTTCTTTTGCCGTTTGTTGCTTGTTGCTCATTTTGTGTATGCTGATTTCCGTATGCATTGCGTTTCGTCTTTCACCATCCCAAACAGGTAGGTAGGTGGGGGGAGCAGAGTTTAGGATTACAGCACCAAACAAAGCGATATGTGCTGAACGGTTTCGGGTGAAAAATGATGGAAATGTGCATGCTCGACAGAAATATTCACATGAAGAATAAAAAAAAAACTCTTTATCGCTCGTGTTATGGTTAGGTTAAGAAAATAAAAAAAGTTTTTAGAGGAAGATAGATTCCTTACCTCAAATATTATAATATTCAAAGAACCATGTACGATTTATGTTCCAGATCGAAACAAATCGAACCGAATACACAACCTAGCTCGGCCAATAAGCAATAACCCGTAGTGGCACCCTTAGCAAAGAATAAACGTTCGATCTCGCTTGTTAAGAGGAGCGAAACTTTCATCATCGGTGTGTGCCCGGTACACACCAACACGTGTGAGCAGACGGGACGCAATAATCGAACCACCGCGAGCGAAGATGTGCGCGTTCATTTCGTTTCCCATATTTCTTTAAACACGAAAAAAAAAACCAGAACCGTTCAGATGAAAAGCTGACGTGCGATAAGTGCGATGGTTGGCTGTTTGTTGTAGAGAACGACGGAGCGCACACCACTCTGCATGTGGGTGCGCACACACCGAAACGAATGCGTGCCCGTGTGCGTGGACGCAAAACTCGCCCGTAATGGACGGTAGTATAACAACAACCAAAAAAAAACCTTACCCTGCGCTTTCGGGGAGGGGGCTCGCTCTAAGCAATTATGAAACTATAAATGTTGATAACTGTTTGCCTGTAATGTGTGTATGCGCCCTAGAGCAACACCTTCCCTCGAATATTCTATTCCTCATCGAATATATTCTTGCGTACCTTTTGCTGACAATCGCATTGCTGCTGCGTCTGAGCTTATCCTAACCGGGAATGAGTTTCTTCAACTTACAGCTAATCGATTCTCCTCAATACAGGATTCCGGAGGCGGCTGGTGATAATAATTCGCACCGCACTATGCATTATCACAATTACCGCAAATGGTTGGGAGGGAAGGGGGATTCAAAATGCCGGCCGGCATAATTATAGTTCGGTTGCGAGAGCATCATTCTGATGGAATCACAGCGGCGTGTATGGAACAGCAAAATTGCATCGATATTTCGTTCGTTCCTTCTGCCGGTGTTGTATATCGGCACACGATGACTGTTTCATTCGCTTCCAATGCGAACCCATAAAACAACACGTTCCTTATCGTATTGATTTCTGATAATCAAACCAACGTTATTGCATTTGTTCACCATTGTTAGTTCCGGTTTTCGGCTAAAATGGAAGAACACTCTTGTTAACATTAATTGTTTTCATTAACAAAGTTGACAAAATGTGATCATAAGCATCCAATTACTTTTCAGGGGGAAGAATAAAAAAAAAGGTTTAGTTCGAAATTGGAAACTTTGGCAGAAAAAAGGGCTACTGAAACGAGATATCTAAAATATTCATTTCTATATTGAATGTTGACTAATATTGAGAAGAGAAAGAATTTACCATTGGGTAGCCTTTTGCAAATGATTTGGAAGATATAAATTACTCACCTTCCTGTTCAATTTTTAATTCGAGTAAGTTTGTATATGTCTTACTACAGTTCTAACAAACGAATTCCATATAAAGCTCACATAGGCGAATATCTCCGGTACGATAACTTTACTAAAGATTGTCTATACTACACTCTCTATACTGTATGTATTTATATAACCCTAGGGAGAATCTTATGATAAGTTCTAGGTATCTGGTGAAAAGCAAGCGCATTGTCCGCTCTTTGCCCATCGCCAACTCTTGACATAAACTCTACTCTGTTGGCACTAGATACACTTCATGTCAACATTATTGAAAAAGTTTAGATAGAATGTTTTTATAACTCTATCTAAGATTAATTACTCACACAAAACTAGTTAGTAAAATATTAATTCTTGTTTATGCAGCTGTTGAATCATTGTTTCGTGCCTTCTCCGCATTTCGAATGGATCCACCGTTCTGGGCTTCGTTAGTTATCCAAACGTAAACGTTACTTTCTATTTGGCCCCAACCAGGAAGGTTCATCTTCTATGAGGTATTTCTAATCATGCAGTAACCAACACACCACTGTTAGTATGACGCGCTGCTGCCTGATAACGCACCGCGCGTTGTTCCGCGTGTCGATACGCTGCAGGAGTCGCGACAGGGAAAGTGATTATTTGCTTTTGCATTCACATTTTAAGCATCTCACGGTTCTATGGCGCTTTGCATTGCATTGTTCATGTACGTCTGATCGGTGTGTAGAATCTGATTAAACGATCGGGGTGTTACATTACTTAAACTTTAAACGCGAGCAAAACGAAACCGAATGTCATGATCGCAATGTTTATTCAACATTCTTCATCTGTGAAGAACGGAATCTGAGGTAGTGAGCATAAAAAAAGAAACAATTCACTACTACCAACTTAGACGGCATGCTACGATTATGGAATTGTTTTCTATTTCAATTTCAACGTCACACACTGGCTTCGTAGCGCTGTGTTTTTTTTCCCCGCATTTGACGTGCCGTGTTTATTTCGTAATAAAAATGCAGAAAAGTCCAGAGAAATCTACGGAGAGTCTTGCGTGAGATGAACCAAACAAGAAATACAAACAACCGGAGACACCCAAAAAGTGTACAAACACACTGTAAGGGAAAAAAAAGAAACATAAAAATCGATTTGGAAATCCACAGGACACATGGATGGGATGCCCTTCTCGGCCCTTGTTTGGCGGTTTTGCGACGCAATAAACAAACACACGAGTATGTGCACTTTTCCAAAATTTTCCAAGCCGCGTGCGTGCGTACTAATGCCGAGGCAGTGGTGTGTGATGTAAAAATACATGCACAAAAGTTTCAACGAGGAAACTAGAAGAGAAAGAAGAAATAAACACTCTTTTTCTAAATAAAAATTGCCGGCCGGCAAAGTAAGGGTGAAAAACTTTGCCGTTCTCAGCGAACTGGGTGGAAATGGAAAAAGAGGAGCACCGAATGATTGGGAACGATGCGCAAACAAAGCACACTGTACGATAAGGGAAAAAGTGGAACCATTTAAACGTGATGTATGCGCATTTTTACTCACCTCCTGGAAGAAGCTGGCCAGCTCGCGGGATTTTCCTTCCGCAAGCCCGGCAATTACGGCCGCTGGTGGCCGCACCGAGATAATTCCGTTCTTCAGCGTCACTCGTCCGGGATCGGTGGTGGTTGTACTGCTGGGGATGGTGCTCTCATCGTTTACGGCTATCGACACGTTCAGGCACGGGCAGGCAAACATCTTCGTTGACCAACCGGTCACCCAGCAGGCTGCTGTTCGGACAGCGGATTAGGAGATTTTCCGGACGATCAAAATCCGTGCGGCACCCGGTACACACACACGCCCGCAAAGTACTCGACGCTCTAGCGTTATTAGTGATGGCGATGGTGGTAGTGCTTGCTATGGATGCGTTTGTTGCGGGTGGGTGTATGTGTGCGTATGAGATTTGTTTCACTTTTTTCTTCCCGACTGGGTTTGGAAAAAAAAAAATGGAAAAATGGAAATCAAGCACGCCAAACGGAGCAAGCTGAAGTTGATGAAAACTCAAGAGCGACCGCGAACCGACGTACGACCACTAATCGCTGCAAACTGGTGTCTCTTCTGGTGGCCCGAAGGGTTTCGAGTATGTAGCGCTATATGGTACGCGATATATAAATACACAACCACACACACAGCTACACGCACAACGGGGGTTGGTTTGTTGTTTTGAGAAGCCTCTTCTTCGCTCTGAAAAATGAACGAGCGGATCGAAACACTTGTGCAGTGGGACAGAATGCTATTGGCGAATGGAAAGCAATTTCTACGTCCCGTCCAGTGTACGTTCCCTTTCCGGCAGACAGAATTTTCACGACGCACGAACCGCACGCCCGGATAAAGAAAAAGGATCTGATCTCGTTGGTCCGCAGAAGAGGCAGAAGAAGCTGCGCTTTTCACTACAAAGCAATGCGATGCAATCGTCTATTGTTCTCTTACACACTCGTTACCTCTCTGTCTGTTACATCTGTTGGGTTTTCTTTGTGCTGTTCTTACTGCTCTTTTACCAAACGATGACACTTGGAGGTGTACGCGAGACTAACCTTTCATGCGCTAATTACCGATTTATTACGCTTGCAAGGTCCTTTGCTTTGCACGTTAATGGCAGTAGAGCCGAATAAAATCACAATTTTATTTGATTTCACAGATTTTATGCACATTCCATCCACTTGTAGGGTTTGTTTTGAGAAACGGTCGCGTTGTTTTTGACAGTTGTGATGTCATTGGTCGTCTACTGTGTATGGTTCAGTGCTGTGCATTCAGTCATGGGTTCGGTGTTTTGAAGAACATATTTTTCCGTCCGTTGTTGCATGGTCTACAGGAAAATACTGGTAAGTACAGAATACTAATCCATCTTCAAGGGCCACTGGCTTACGCCTTATTAATCGTGGTGAAAAGACAGGAGTGAGAGTGACTCTACGTATCTAGCCGATAGATTTGTTGGAAGAGAATTCCTACAATTCCGCATTCGTCTGATAAGAAGCTTCAAAGATGATTGATAAACGAAAATGAAAATGAAACCCTTTAGCTTATCCTCTTCGGATTAAACTATAATTTTGCCTTAAATAACTTTCACAATTCTCAATAGTGGACACAATAAATTACAGACTGTTGGAATAATAAGTCCTTCTTACAAACTAAACAATAAGACAAACATTGTTCTCGTTCATATTGTACAAGAGTTTATTTAATCGAAGGCTATTAGTTCGACGGCGCTAAATGATAAACTCTTTTGTTATGATGGAAGTACGTACTGTATGAACGAAAATGATAATAAGCGTCGGCCACACTCCTCTAGGGCCCTAGCAAGAAGAATAAGAATCTTCCTACTGGTGTTTTCCCCGATAATTTCACACGCGGCGCGTCAGCTTGTAAATGTAATAATTTTCCTTCACCCGCACGTCACACCTCTATGCTTGCTGCTTAATACGATTCGGAATTTATGTCTCTCTACTGAGTTTATGGTCTAGCTGATTCCACGCACAAATACGTTATATCGCGCAACTGGTTCAATCGTTTCACGGGACACACGCGCACACAATCACTGACGCTGGGCCAATTCCACTTGGGCAGCCGCTACATTATTGATATTTTCCTGTACGAGTGTAAGATTGGTTTTCCACGAAAGCAACAAATCGTGAAGTTGTTGCCATTGGGGACGACCGAACGTCCTGTGCATTGTGCTCGAAATGTGAACCTTGCGGGCCCGCTGATCCATCCGCGCACGGACAAGCTTCGTCTTCAGGACTTCGATGATGAACGGTTCCACTTCCTCCTCCTTAATCTGCAGCTCGTCCTGCAACTGTTGGAAGGACATTTCCGAATTGCTCTCGGCAAGCTGCATGAATGACAGTAGACGCATTTTCTTGATGTTCTGTTCGTGATTCAGACCTGCCAGATGGAAACGGTATCGTTATAATCTCCACATCACTTTTTCACATCACATCACTGGGAATAATATACCTTGCGAATTGACGAACTCCTTGTGGTGCTTGTAGAACTCCAAGTAGCTTGGGAGTTTTTCAGAAACAAACACCGAAAGCAGATCGTGGATGAGTTCTCCTTCAAGAAACCGAACCGGCTTCAGCGAGAGCAATGGGTCGAGCAGGAAGGTATTTGGGTCGGCCAGAGCCGTTACGATGCATTTCATTGCATCTTCACGAGCGTACGACGCATTCTCGGCAGTGTACGTTCCAAGCAGCTCGATCATTACTTTCGATGCCAGTTCGCTGTTTGTGTCCTTCAGCACATCGTGGAGCAGGCGGTATAGCTTTTGCATTTGCTCGTTTGAGGGTGGACACTGAGCGAATTGCGCTTTCAGCTGCTCCACTCCAGTGAACACTTCCTTCACTTGGTTCACTTGCTTCGCGACCTGAACCAGATGGTAGTAGACGTGGTACCGAAGCGGAGAAGTCACCTCCAGGTTGGTGAACAACCGCCACAAGCTGAAAGTATTCAATTGGGGTCAGGAGTTTGAGTGAACAGTTCAAAAAGAGATGCCGCTTATCGTCACACTTACGACTGCAGGCAAACCCGAGCAAGGTTGGGTTCCTTCGCCTTCGTCATTTTGTCGCAGAACGACAGAATCAGGTTTTCACCCCGCTCCAACGGAATGGACACGATGATGGAAACGATGCTGTTGAGCACGGCATCGATTTCTTCCGGCGAGTGAGTGTTATCCTTGAAGCACACATCGCACACACCGATAATCTTGTGCAGATCATCCTCGATACCCTTGGTGGACTTTTCTTCGCTAATTTCCGCACCCAGCTGCTTCAAAAACTGCCGCAGCTCCTGTGCCTAAATACGGGAAACCGAAACATAACCTCAATCGATCTGTTGCCGACAAGCAGCGCACGGTATACGCTGCACCGTAGGATATCCGTGGGCTGGTTTGTATGATCTTCTGCGTCCCTACCTGATCGTCGAAATCAGCATCAATAAATACAGCTGGTCCTTGCATTGTGCAGTCGATTTTTTACGATAAATTCACGCACTACAATCGAACAACACGTCGCAAAGATTTGCCTTCTTCTTTTTGTTTGTGGTATTGCTGTCAAGCTTTATTGACAGTGCGAAGTTGACAGTAGAGTCTCTGCTGCCGCAAACGAAAACGAAAAGCAATGAAATGTTTCACGCAGTGAAAGATTTAATTCAAAATAACATGGATGAAAAACGTGCTCCCATTATAGTATTTCCTAAAAGACTGTGCGAAATATTTGAGGAACTTATAAAGATTTTGAATTCCAACGTAAAAATAGAGTAATATTTGATTCTACACTATAGGAAGAGAATTTACGTGCTCTTGCAATGACGTCTTTGTGGACTCTCCATCTACACGTGGTTTTTTGGAAGGGGTGCCACGTGCTTCATTGCATTCATAACACGTTGCTAGGAGATCGCCTAAATTTATAGTTATCAGTCATTAGTTTTTGTCATCGGTGTCACAGCCACGCAACGAAAGAACAGAACTGCACCATTCGCTTTATATGTCAATATTTATTTTTCCGTTTTTTTGCCGTTCATTTGTTTCGTTCCACCTCCTTTTATCTGGTCTCTTCCACCGACTCTCGTATCAATTTCGAAAATTGCTCTATAGACTTACATGCTACGGTGGTTCGCCGAACCGCACTACATCCCGCAACCTGTGCCCGCCGCCGGGGGCGTTCCTTAATTTCCTGTCCTTCGCGTTACCTTTCCCAACATCCTAGCGTCTGTTTCAGGGTTTTTTTTTCTATGTTTTTCTCGCGCTCGCTTTGATGCACCGCCGCAATTTTCCAGCTTCCCGAACGTCCTGTATAATTGGCCAACAGCGGCAATGCTTCATTCGCTTCATTCGCTAACCTTCGACCCCTAACCAGAACCGACATTTTCCAATAAGTTTAGTAGTTTGCGGAGAGTTGTTTCCAGCATGCTTGTTGGCTGGCTTTACTGTGTAGCGCCATGCGCCGCATTACTGTTTGCAAATGTTTTCGTCCCTCCGTTTTACGTGCCGATAAAATATACTATTTTTGTTGTGTTTTGGTTTTCGTTTGCATAGAATTTGGGCTTCCTTGTCAATTTTTCTTCTTTTGTGTTGTGTTTTGTTGCTGTTACATTGTTTTTTTTCCATTGTTAATTACCATACACACACGGACAAATGTTACAGATGGTTTATTTCGATAGAGTTACGATAGAGTTTGTGTTATTCTGATGGATAACGTTGCCGTTACTTCCAGCCGATGTTTTCTCTTTGTTGCCGATATCCATCTCAAACACTTGGCATGTTTTGTTTTTTTTTTCTACTGATGACGGTGCTGTTGCTTAACTATGTTTATCGGGAACGGGAAATTGGGGTTTCTTTTATTATTCTGGTGATTGTATATTTTGTTTCCGGCTAAGACTTAATTTTCGCGTAAAGGAGTGTGTGTGTGTGTGTGTTTTTTTGTTGAAAATGTTCGATTTCCGTACTTCAATATGAGTGTCGTTATTTAAGTGGTGTGGCGTTTAGCTAAATTTCGGGCTGATATAAGGGGGTTGGAACATGTTTTTACGAAACTCGAAACATTCGCGACTTTTTGTTGTAGTTGTTGCTTGTCCTATTAAATCTTGAACCAATGAACTCATCATTTGTGAACATAAGACAGGGATTGAAACGATGCGATCACCTATGTTCGCGTATTTCTTAGTGCTTCCGCTTCCGCATGGCCATAACGTATGAATCTGATAATTTCTCTATTTTGATATAGGTATCTATGTTATTATGTATATATATATATATATATATATAGTTAGATTTAATCATATGTATCGTTGGAGTTGTATAAAATTATGTACAATCGAAGTGTAAGTGTGTGTTTGTGTCGGCTAATGAAACTTATTTCTTGTTCCCCTAATTGTTAGTAAACAAATAATAATTTAACCCAAGAAATCTAATCATCTCTCTGCTGTCTTAGTAATAGTAGCCAAGTATTAAACCAATAAAAAAAACGTAAACAAGCTAAATCTCGTAAAACAATGTTACGCAAATATTACTTTTTGTTTAGTGTCCGTACGGTTTTCGGTTCGTTCGGTTTAAATCTATTACTGACATCCCCGGATATGTCGGCCCATAAATGGTCCATGTTCGAGCACTCCTGCCATGATATAACATTGTCATTACCGATCGTGTACACGACGCGCTTTCAGGCGTTTTTATGCGGCTCCGCTTTTTTGTTGACAGCTTGTTGCACAATGGGAATGGATCATGATGGTTAATGGTCATAATTCATATCGACGTTTTTATTACAATTTTGATAAAATTCTATGGTAGAAAGCAATCTATATCAAATATGGGTAGGGGAAACCCTTGTATAAATTAGTCATTTTGTATGCTTAAATTTTCATTAAAATTTACATTCACTTAAATTATAAAATAATATTTCAAAAACACTTTTTGACCATTTGATTGCTAGCACACTGATGCACCATGCAGTTGCAGCAGAAAAGCGCCTAAATGCACTTATTGTAGACGATCGGTCATGATGGTTTAGTTTGCATTGTTTTGTTTTTTTGCATTCCTTTTTTGTTTAATACATCCTGTAATCCTGTTTTCCGATATGTGGCAATAAATTGGATGATATAGTGGAGCATTAGCTTTACGGTTTTACGGTGACGTTCTACTTCAATATCATGCTCTGGAATTAACAAAATGAAAAGATTCGATATAGGTTGCCGTTTTGCTGCAATAAAGCCATCGGCAGCTGCATTGCATGTCTTAAGTTTTGGGTTTTCGTTTCCATACCATTTCCAACACAGTATAGCGATTTTATTCCACACACGTGTGGGGAGGGGACTTTAAACTTCGGTGGCGCTTTTGAAACGATTTTGTGTTTTGCTTCTCCTTCGTATCAGCAGATTTGTAGAGTACATCTGAGATACAACTATCGTACTTAGTCGCAGTAAAGAGCCTTGAGAATATGGTTCAATTTATATGGTCAGATAGTGCGTACATCCTAGCCGTACAAAGATTACTATTGTCTCAGAGAATTGAAAGGTTCGTTGGCGATTGGACGACTCCCCGGATATTCCCGGATGTGTGTGTGTGTGTGTGCTTTTGTTGGATCAGGTGTGTAATTCTAATGTGGTTCCTTCGTTTTGCCTTCTATTGCTAGAAATGGCATACGAAACGGCAACAAAGTTTGTGTGGTGGAGTCGACCCAGCGCTGCCATGTCTGGATAGAAAGAGAGCAGTGCGGTTGTGTGTGTTTTGCAATCCAAAAACGGGTTTCTAAATGGCTAGAATACGCCCAGCAATTGTCGCTCTGCTCGCAAAAGTTTGACGCTTTCAATATCTATAACACTGCTGTACGTCTGGTGGACGCCATTTGCACTGCGATGTCTAAACTGGCTGGCGTGTGTTTGTGAGACAGTGTGGCCAGTCACCTAAAGAAAACACAAAGCTTACACCTTAATTACACTCTGTACACATACAGTCACGTACATACACACAGGACAGGCAGAATACTCGTACATTTGCCGCACATCTTCACCAACTGCAGGTCTAAAGAAGTTAAACTCCTGGATATCTTCTGTGGACGTGCCTATAACAGAACCTTCTTTTAGATCCTTTATCAATCCAGACAAATCAGTTTGAGCATCTGTTGGTGGTTGGGCTCTCGTCACGGATGCTTAGCTTAACCTGTTTGCCAATTTGCTGCGTACATAACATTTCTACTTCCGCCGTTCCAGTGGCCAATCACATACATCGATATTCACGCGATGTTGGAACACGTTTTATGGAGAGTGGGAACAGCAAGGGAAAGAGGGAATAGGGAAACGTAAGGGAAATGGGAAGTTTTGTTCTATTTATCGTTTAGTGGATTTTCTACTATTTTAGTTTAATTGTTTTACGATTTCATTTCTACTACTGTAAGGGCTAAAAGTATGCTTCCCCTACTAGCGAACACGCTTTCCCCCGGTGTTGCGCGTAGTACGTCGGAAAGCAAAGACATGCCGTTTTTGTTAGCACATCTTCTTGCTGCTCGAATTTTACTCCTGCCCCTCATTATCTCTTTCTCTCGCGTTCGTTCGTACTATATCTAATAAGTATGTAGCGTTATCTTGCGTTATTGTTCTAGTTTTCTGTGTGAGTGTTGGCGTACCTGGAATAATGGTTTTAGCCGTTTAAGAAAGCTGCAAGCGATTTGCGAACCAAAACAAAACCCGCTAAACCATACGGTGATCGCCCATCCGGTCGACGGCCATCTTGTGATGTCTGGACGCGGAAAGCTTAAACCACACGGGAGGGGGAGGGGAATGAGATAAAGAGAAGGAAGGGGAGAAAATTCAACAGGGGAATTCGCACCGGTACCGGTACCGGTGAAAAAAACAAAACCCAGCGAGACACTGTCTCGCTTACTGCCGATGGTTTTTGTTTTGCTTTTTCTTTGTGTAAAAATTCTAAAAACGGCAAAATACTTCCGATCAACCTTGATCCCCCAATAGGGCCAGGACAAAATGTGATGGGGTTTGGTACGGGGGATGCTGGGGGCGTGGGTTAAGGGAGCAGAGACCTTAGATAATAATAACGTCTTCATGTAGCTGTTGTTGTTGTTTTTATTTTTGTCCCTGCTAAAATCCCCTTTTTCATACCTCTACAACTGCCATTCTACACGACAGAAAATGGTTTCACACGAAATGCAACTAAAGCGAAACGTCACATCGAGTGAAAAAGGATGTGCGCATTAGCTAATGATTGTATTTTGCCATCTGTCAATTATTGTTTACGCGCCGTCAACTACTCGCCCCCACACACGCACGCACACACGCACGAGTGTTACAAAGCTACGAAGGGATGCTACAATCGGATGGGTGTGAAGGTAGTGCTCGAATGAGTTCCGTGTGCAAGTTGGCGCGGTAAAATGCCGCTAGTTGGAGCGTTCTCTAAAAACAAGGGTTTCACATCTTTTCTTGTGTGTGTGCGTGTGCGCCTAATGCGATTATTCCAAGCGGTAAGCGATGGGTATTGATGAGTTTCGAGATATTATCTGATTTCCCTGTTTCTTTTATTTTATTTTGCTGTAGGATAATACTACTATTTGCATGTTTCACATTTCAGTACCCCCTTCGTATTGTTTAGTGTATCAGTCATCTGTCACCTTGACAATCGGTAGTAGTAGGCGGGACACACCAGTCAAAATATTTCCAGCTCAAAATTATTTCCCTTCCACTACATCTTTGGATGTGTAACGGGTTGGTTCGAAGCACTAGACACGGCACTAGAGTATGTATGTATGTCTAGAAGTAAAATGGCTTCTCTAAGGGTGCGTATTGGGATCCTGATGCGAACTCGCGTGGCTGTGGAGCTAACGTATGAAGATGCAAATACTGTTCAATGGAAGATAAATGCTGTACTTTTTTTTTGTTGTGGAACAAATCTGGTGTTAAACATTCCCTGACTGTAGTTTTTCCCTGGCTGTTGGTTGATTCAACGCAAAAACGTAGGAAGGATAGCTGCATTTCGATAAAATCAGGAACACATTACTCGCCTACAAATGGTTTTGCTTTCCGTTGCCGATCGTCTACACGACGCGCTGTTAGGCGCTTTTGTTCTGATTGTTTGTTGCACAACGGGAATGGATAATGAGTTTTAATGGTCATAATTTGCATTTAGTAACGTTTATGCTACATTATAGATAAAATCCTGTGATGACTATTAATTAAAATCGAATGAAGGTTGGCATTTTAACTTAAAGTTCAATTATCAGTTATAAGTTTAAAATAATTTAAATTAATAACGTTTTAATGTTGGATTAAGAATATAATATTGCAAAAACTCAATGATGCACTGTGCAGTTACAACAAAAAGTGCCAAAAAGCGCCAACTGTAGACGATCGGTTAGGTTCGACTTCATCAACTATTTCTTTTCCTCCACTTCGGTGTATAGTTACGCTCTCTAAATTAGGGAAAAGAATGTTTTACTACACACTGTTGTCGTTAATTTCATCCCCTTGCAAATAGTTTGGGTTTTTTTGTCAATAATGTACACTTAACTTCACCGGAATTGTCAAACTGTTTGCTAGTAGAAGATACTGGAGAGCCAATCAACGAGGTGGAGATGAACTACTTTTTTGCTTACTTCCCTAAACACGTTTGACGTTTTGAGAATACTTCTATGGAGGACGTACTCTACCGTACCATATGTTCGAAAACGCAGCAGTAGCTGGAAAATGGATACAACTTGCGTACTAGAATCTGCTTAC
Source organism: Anopheles marshallii (assembly GCF_943734725.1). Lineage (NCBI taxonomy): Eukaryota > Metazoa > Arthropoda > Insecta > Diptera > Culicidae > Anopheles > Anopheles marshallii. The sequence continues at coordinate 78,142,985 of NC_071326.1, read as the reverse complement.
GATTATCTAAAATCAAAAATGGCTATCAACGGAGAGGTTGAGTTTAACCGAAAACGGAAAGAAAAGACCAAGCTGATCGGTGAGGCTTTCTATGACATTACATTAATTATTAAGCTAAGCTTTCATCTCCGCAAGTGAGCCTGTACACGATTAACATTAAAAAGTTGGATATTTTTTTCTCTTCTTTGTTGCATCCAGTTTCGGTTTGCTTCATTTTAATATCTTCTCCACTAACGCTACAATCCTTGCTATGAATTTATTACATATTCGACTCTTTTTCATTAGTTTCTACCGATTTCTATATCTTTTTGTTTCTTCTTGTTTTACTATGATAAGGTTGATTTCTTTTGCGTTCGTGTGTGTGTGGGTGTGTGTGTGTATTTGTTTGTTTGTTTGTTTGTTGTTGTTTACTTTAGTGTTCTTTTTCTTTATATTTATCATAGTATTCATTATGTGGTATAATTGTTTTCATTAATTGCTAGAGTTCGTGTTGTTTGATCTCCTTCTGCTCCTATTCTGCGTCACAGTTGATGTTGTTCGTTTCGTTCAACGTGTTGTTCGTGTTGTTCGCATTGTTTTTCTTCTTCTTTCGTTTATTTGTTTGTTTTGGGTACACTGTTTACTCCCTTTTTCAATATACACCCTGCGCGGTTTTTGATGACCAACCAGACAGTCCTGCGAATGGTAACAAAAAACGAATTTTGGAAACATTAATGCTTTGGTCTGAATGACATTGGGTTTTGCGTACAAAGAAACAAAAACGAAAATTAAATGATGGGCGTATGTAAAGTAACAACTTTTACTTAGTTTGTACCAAACAACTGTTACCGACGATCTACACGACGCACTTCTGGAGTGTCGTACTTTTCTACTGCATCTGCACAGCACATCAGTGAGTTTTTGAAATATTATTTTATAATTTAAGCGGATGTAAATTTAATTTACATCCATTTTTAAGTATACAAAATGACTAATTTATAAAAGAGTTTTTTTCTATCCATATTTGATATGAATTGCTTTCTATCATAGCATTTTGTCAATATTGTAGTATAAGCGTCGAAATAAATTATGTCCATGACCCATCGCCCCCATTGTGCAACAAACTATCACCAGAAAAGCACCTTAAAGCGCATCGTGTAGACCATCGGTTATGGCTGTCTATTGTCGGATCCGAAGCCATAATTCAGCCCCATTAACGTGTGACAAACTAGAGATGCGATATTAAATCAAATGCCTACCATTGATCGGATGAGTGTAAAAAGTGGATGTCGAAGCAAATAAAGCCAAGACGGAACGGAAGAGAAAGAACGCACAAAAACAATTACAGAAAAATCAAATCAAATTAACTAATAAACCGGTATACTTACTTCATATAGTGCCGAAAAATTTGTTCTCCAATTAGCGTGATTTTTGTTTGCGTCGTTCTTTGAATGAATGATGTACTGTAAGAGATGTTTTGCGTCGATATTCCGAATTCAGTCGTGTTTTTCGGTGGTGGTGATAGTGATGCAGTAAGTAGTAGCTGCTGTGGTTGTTAGTATTATCGGTGATTGGTAGTGGTGGTGGAATGGTGACGTTCGATTATTGCACTCCATTCTGTCCAAATGGATTAATGTTTCGTTTTGCATTGCGAAGGAATGGTCAGTGGGACATGGCTGCAGTACTAACTTGGCTTGATTTGCTTTATTTCGTTTGGTTGTGGTATAGCGGTGTGTAGTCCGTTCTGTGTTATGTAGCCGAGCAGACAGTATGCAACAGGACCGGAGAAATCCATCGAACAAATTCATTGCTAATCCTAAGTGATCTTTGCTGGAGAGTAGTATTCGTGCCTAGCAACCAGCAGATCAGTTTCAAGATGGCGGATAGCTTGTTCAGCGCGATGTTGACAATGCGTATTAGCTTCTCATGTAACAAATTGTCACTCGATTGATGATCGCCACCCTCTTCCGTTCTAGTGTCGCTCGGTTGTGTTGCATACTGTTACTTCCGATACAACTTCTCTTCATCATTATCCTCATGTGTATGTCACGCTGTCTTGTTTTTTGTTTGCTACTAGCCGATATCGATCTCTGCTGTGAGGATGATCTTCCTGGTGGTTTTGTGCCCCACACACTCAAACGTGCTCTGCACATCTGTGCGTCGTGATGTTGTTTGGACGTTGGACGACCCAACAAGCCGTTGGGTGTACTAATCACAGCACTAGTATCGGAACCGGTTTTGTAACAGATTTGTTGTTTTTAATCTCTTGTCTCCTTTCGTTCGCTTGTTCCATACGCATTCATTCGCTCTCTGTCGCTCTCTCGCTGTCTCCGTCACATTCGAACTCGCTCGTACGTTCGCACTGTTTTCGCTTGCTAGTATCATTCATTCGCTGTCATGCTGTCTGTCGTACGCTCATCAGACAAACCACTCGTCTTTCTGTGAGGTTTGTTGCGATAAATCCGGACCTAATTGTCTTAATTTGCCAGGCACCAAATGGGACGGACTTTGGCCATCAATTTGTGTGGAATGCGGAGGTACCCTGCAATAAGACACGCACATCCCCGCGCCGGAGGATTGCGTTTTGTAGTTAATCGGGGGAGTAAAAAGAGGAAACAGGGAGGCCACATTCAACAGGATTTCGGTGATCGCACCAAGATCGACCTGCCGGCGTGCAACAGACAGGCAATGTGGGAGGCAAAAGTGGAGCAAAAGTTAATTTACCTAATGGTCCCGCAGGGTGATGCAAGTTTCCCGAAGCAGGTAGTGTTGTTGTTTCCCGCGGCAGAGTTCCTTGTAGATGCTTCGATGAACCGTTCGATTCTATCATCTGGTTCACTGTGTATATATTTTTTTCAATGTGTTTGTAGCACGTTTTGGTGTACCCAGAAATGTGTACCACGACAGTGTACAATTAGCAACGCAATGCATTTTATGTTGCCATCCAGTCCGATATTCCGACATTCAGATTTACGCAGAGCAGGTCAGCAGATGATTGCGAAGTAGTGTCCCATCATTTGGAGCGTATTGCGCGTTATTTGAGGTTACCATAAGGAAACAAAATGGATGACGAAAATGAAGCACATGAGCCGTATGAAAGAAAGAAGAAAAGAAACAAATAGAAACAGTATGAGACACAACTTTCATTACATGAGCAGGCGAGTCAACTCAGCATCCTAAATACACAATTCCAGGATAAAGTCAAGCATTAGAAAGGTGGGACAGGGTGGTGGGAAGCGGGGTTGCAATTGGAAGGAATACGTTTACGGACTTCAATACTAGATTTATTCAACTATGAACCATCTAAGAAGCGTCATACTCGAATCGTTAAGCCTACAGAATGAGCTCTACAGGAGAGGCCCTTGAGGATCTCATCTTCAGGGTTCTCGCGGATCGGTATCTAACGCTTGGAACAACAGATAGGCAGATATCTAATTCATAAGACCATAAGAAACATGAACTAAACCGAACCAGACAGAGCATGGAGAGGGCCTTCACAGGTAGTAAAGCACAGTCACAAGAAAGAAATAGCTCCAAGATATACACTTACACTGTATCGAAGAGTTTAGTTGGTTGGGTGTGTTGCGTGCGTTGCGCACGTACACGCAGATCGTGATGCCGACGATGCAGCCGCAGACGATCAGGCTGCACACGCCTATCAGTATGACCCATGTCAGCTCGATGCCGAAGATCGTGTTGATGTACCGATCCGGGCCGGGGCAGTTCGCCTCGACGGTTTCATCAGACCCGTCCGCACAGTGGTTAATGCCGTCGCACCGCAGATCCTGATGTATGCAGAAGTCGGGCAATCTACACCGGAAGTCTGCGCAGTTAAGCTCTGCCAGGTGCGTGCGTGTGTGTGTGTGGAGAAGAAAACAAAACGAAACAGATGTTAAGATGCCGTGCTAGCCGGTTTAAACGTATCCGCTCGGTACCCACTTGAATCTTTCACGGATGTTATGACCATCTTGAAACCGTTTGTCTCCGTGCCCCAGTTGTCGGTCACGTACTTGAAGGTGAGAAAGTTCGTCTTCGTCAACAACGCTCCCACTGATTGTTTTGTGTCCTTACAGGTCAGGTCCGCCTGTGGGTGTGAAAGAGAGAAAACCGAGTGTGAAGTGGAAAACTTTAAACACTTTTACTCCCCGCTACCATACTCGTTAATCGTTCCGGGGGGAGTGGGAAGTCAGATGGGGAGTGGCCCCGGGAGATAATAAATGAGATAAGTTAGGGTAAAGAGCAAGATCCGGGTCGCTTTCCCCCGCAGGAGACGCCCGGTGGTACGGTGGATGATAAACGGAGTCCATAATTTGTCGAATGGATTCCTCGCTGGTCCCGCAAACTATTCACATTCTTTGGACAAATCTTTTGCTGCCATCTACCGGAAACCCCAGGAACCGGGGGCAGTGCTCGGGAAGCGATGGTGCGCTGCTGATTGGCGTAATATTTAAACTCTTCCGTGTCGTGCTTGTGTTGTCCCACCGCCAGTAGTGACAGTTTGCTGTCCACCAGACAGTGGGGATGTGGCACATCACTCCACCGGCTACGAACGTTAATGGCGATAAGCTTTTATAATTGTTTTTTAAACTACTTGTAAGTGCAACAGCGCGGGAAGGAAAAGTTTCGTGAAATCGGACGTCCCCTTTTTGTCAAGGCGTGCAAAGTTATGGTTTTTAATTTTGCCCCGATGTTTGGATATTAAATATCACTTTGAATATTACTTTTCGTCGAACCTTCCGGGGGCACTTTGCAACTGGATCATGCAACTGCGTTGTGCTCTATATATTGCTGACTTTTAGGTTTATACGGGTTAGGGGGGGGGATTGCGATTGGTACTCACCTTATGCGTACCGACAGCGTGTGCACCGTCATATACATACAAATGATCATTACAGTCTAGTTGTAGCATATCGAAACGTAACATAAATCTCTGCAGTATGGAGTGCGTTTGAAACGTGACCACACAGTTTAGGTTCCTTTCGTTCCTCGACAGAAGGGTAGCACCATCTATTTTTCTATAAAGTAACTGTAGAAAATGATTTTTACAGATCGATTCCATGTAATCTGAAATGGAGTGAGAGAGAGAAAAATGGAGACCGAAAGAATGGTTTAGTGGTTAGTGCTGCGGTTTGCCCATTGTGTACACGTTGATTGATATAATACTATATACATATGTGTGTGCCTTGGGAGGGGAGAAAACAGATTGATTGGAAAGATTGGCGGCGGAAGTTTGGGTTTGGTGGTTAAACTTTATTTTCCAAAACGTGCCACGTTGACACACAGTTGCCTCACAGAGATAGAAAAGCGGAAAGTTTAATTAACCTGCAATATGTGTCCAGCCTATCTGGTGAGGTATGTCTAAGCTGTGACAGTGAATGTTGCGTTATAAAAACAAAACGGCAGAGACTTTACAAAAAAAAAACTTGTCCAACTTGGACCAACAGACATTGTTTCCCCACTGGAAGGAGAAAGCAGGTAGAGTCATCAACAAACCACAAGGAGTAACTTTCATTTGTGGCTAAGTGTAACAACTAAATCTCTTCCCTTTTGGTTCGAACCGTTCGTACCGCTTTCAGCCATACCGTGTGGGCCTACTGGGCAGGATGTGGTTTCATTTTTCATTTCGTATCGCGCTCGCACCGTTTGCCGCTAGCTGTTCTGTCAAATCGGCAAATCGACACAACACACTTCCCTAAAAGTCGCTCGTTTGTCAATCGAATAGTGTGCTCTGCTAGTGGAGTGACTTGCTTTCTATCTCTCTCTTTCTTTGTGCTGGGTAGATTAGGATCTGTGTGCGGGGATGACTGTCACCAGGAGTGGGATGAAGTGTACCGATCGCCATTTCCAGTTTGGCGAGTAGCGAGTTAATAAAAGTTTACAGTCACCGAACATAGTGTGTGTGTGTGAGAGAGAGAGAGAGAAAGTGTGAGCAGACAGCAGTGGAAACAATGACAAAAGCCCCAGCAGTTCTTCCAGTCGATCTATCACTGTACCGATAGCCCTCCGGGCGGTTGACGATGTGACTGCCAGTTGACGTGTATGAGAGTTAGTATACAGGGTGTTCGATAAGTTTGAATACACATTTTTCGATAATGTTTTGCCCCATTTTCATAGCCTGTTCTGATGTTGTTGTCAGGTTTAACTACACATATTCGCTTTCAAATATTGCACGATGTCGACTCTCTCCGTTGTTGTTCTCTCGGAAGGTTCAACGCAAGGACGTTGAGTCGAGCATTGATTTTTCTCGTTAGGCCAAGAGGGACAAGAATTAATTTTGACGCAGATACAAGAGGTGCAACATGACCAGGGTTGGACTCCAAAATCGAATATCATTCCTGAATCCACATAGTGATACTACTTTCATACTTTAACACTCAGTTTTTGGTGTTGGTTGGCAACAACCTGCCTCGAGTCTTCGAAACTTCTAAGGAGCTGAGATTTTGGTCCAAACTTGGTTTCTTAATGATTTAACCGACTTTTTGGACACAGCATTGTGTACTTTCAGGGCCAAGGGTTTTTATTCTATCGACTTTTTGCTTGGTTCGGTATGATGTCGATTCTCAACGATTCTCAACGTTCAGGAAGGTAATTTTCAAATTTCGCATGAAATTCCAATGCAAGTTATCTATTTGTAATCGTATGAAAGTGTATTCGATTTTTAATGAACACCCTGTACAGTTTGTTTTATAAGCGGGGCCTGTATGCCGGTATCGAGAAGCTAGAACTTTATCGTACAAAAGAGATGAACGGTGCAGTGTGTCGCAAACATTGCGCTTATAACTTTTAGCAGGGGTGACAATTTATCAAGCAAGTTGACGGGTATGCATCGATTGTTTGGAAGTTTCCAATTTTCGAAATAGATGTACCAGAACGGGCAAATTCATGTAGCTTTGAGTGTTCTTACTCGAACATTGTTGAATATTATTCAACGGTCGGTTCGAATGCGCTAGCACGCTTCGGCCGTTTGCCGATAGAGGGCGCTACAGCATGCGGCGAATCCGATCGAGTCACGAGCTAAGAGGATCAACGAGCGGAAAACATTGAACACAATCAAGCTAATCCAGCTAAATCACGTGGACGTAATGTTTTAGCACCTCTAAATAGTCAACTCTGAGGCAATCGATGTTGGTGAATCAAGATTGCTAAAATAAGTCCTTTGTGTGATTTATGATGCTAGTGTAGTTAGCGTAGTGCAGACAGCTTTACGGAGGTAATGAAATATTACTATGTCGACATGTCGACAGATCGGAGGTGTTCGGGTGAGTTGAGGGATTGAAATGCCTCAGCATGTCGGTGTAGGACATTTTAAAAGGATTGACACACGGATTGAATCCGTTTTTGCACTTAAGCCTCCATTAAGTCCACAACTCGTCTAAGTCTCTTCACCCTCAGAATGAAGGCAAGCAACCCCAACGCACCAACGAACGACAAGCGCTCCAAATGGCCAATGTCACCAAACTGCCGACTTACTCCCGGAGTGGTAATTGGCCGTTGATTACGGCTCGTAAATAATACAAAAACTTCCGCACCCGCGCTCAATTATGCTCAATTAAAAAGTAATTACTGTCCAACTGTCCAACTGGGGTCGGCCAGGGTTTCGGGTCGGTCCGATGCACGTAGCGCGTCTACTAAGCGTTCGGTCCTCAGGTGATGGCGGTGACATTAGCGCAGAAACACCTATCATCAACCATGTGCCCCGCCATGGTGCGTACAAACGTGTTTGCGTGTCCGATGATGGGAGTTTGGTCTCCGGTTTTTGTGGCGATCCCCGTGATGCCGCAACGCCGCAATTGCAAATCACGTTTTCGGTCGCAGTAAAAACGGCATTATCGAAGATTTTATCGATTACATCGCATTAGTTGGCCACAACAACACCGACAGTCAGGGACTTTGCACTTAAATGTAAACAACGTTGGAGAATTCGAGTGGCCATAGGGTTTGCTTTCTCACACGTATACGGATACGCAGCGGCCGGTTGCCATGTGTTGCAATGTATCGTGCAACGCCATCCTCAAACCCTTGATAAGCTGCTGTTGACACTTCAGGGACACGGCGTCGGTTTGCGAAGAAGGCCCGGGGGTGTCATGAAGGACACTCCTGACACACTTGACACGCCAGACTTTCTTATGTGTGTGATACGTTCCAGTTTTCTTTCCAGCGCGCCGTGCCATAGCGCTGACACTCCGAAAATGTCGCTTCGGCCAGCGGCAAACGATTTCCTGACGCTCGCAGGGAAAGGACAACGGTGTGCGTGCCTGAGCTCGGATTCTTCGCACCGTGAACGTCACTCAGCAGGAGAGCTTGTCGGAGGGCTTGTTATGATGCGAATTAGTAGCAGCAGCACCGTGCACACACGTCACCAATGGCGGGCATACCAGGCAGAGATTATTGAGACTCATGTAAAACGTTTATGGCGTTCGACGCACGGAATGGTCCCGCGTGCGGTGTGCAGGGATGCGGTCCTTTTCAAGCAACCCAGGGGAAAGTTTAAACCCTGGCAGTGGTACGCCAGCACAAAACGCCAAGAAATATGGCCATTCAGCCGATTGCCAAGCGAGCGATATTGAGGGGACGTGTGCCCTCTAGTGATGGCGCACAGCAAAAAGTAACACCATCCTTTTTTCCCAGCCATGGCTTCCTTTTCATTCACCCGCAGAACGACCACTCGGCATCTTTCTCTCGCGTCAAAAAATGGGTAGATGTGGTTTTTTTTTTCGTTATTGTCAGAGTTTAAGTAGATACTTGGTCGGTATGAAGTTTGTTTTTGTGTGGTGGCTATTGTTGTAAAGTTTACACGCCATTGTCACCATCCGGAGTTGCCCGGGCCGATCCACTTAATCTGTTACATACTTTGCGCTTCAAGTTGCACTTGGTGCCACGGTCGGAGAAGGAAACAGATACGCAATTAGCGAACCACTACAAACCATGCCCTCCAGCAACTGTGCTTGTTCAGTCGTTGTGTAAAACGTTTTAAAATTTGCTTGCGGCGTGTGGTTGTGTTGGCCGTTGCGCCCGTCCGTGGTTGAAATATTTCAGTGAAATTTTTCAACTTAGTAGAAGTAAACGAAACTTCAGTTTAATGAAGAATGTTTACCTAAACAAAGGCAAATTACTCTAGCAGGAAAAGCAATGTTCTTGAGTAGTGTTGGGTGAGTCTCATTCTGATTCGTGAATGTTTATGAATCGTTTTACTGAATGAATTGAATTTGAATCTAATTTGAATGTGATTTAACTCCTTCAAGATTCATTACTCCTCAAAGATGAATGACTCATCAGAGGTTAATGATTCTTCTAAGATTCATGATTCATCCAAGAGTTATGACCTCAATTCATGAATTTATTAATCTTTAAAGATTAATTACTTCTTAAAGATTTATGACTCGTTAAAGATTCGTGAATCATCCAAAATTGATGAACTCCAAGGAGTTTGTTCTTAAGGCCATAAACGGCTTGATCGTCCAGCATTCTGAGCATTCATTAATCTTTTCGGAGTCGATTTCTGATTTGAATGATTGTTCACTTTCAACTTTCAAATAAATTGGTATTCTCAAAAGTTTCATTAAGCACAACAGTATTCTAGAGTATTAGTGCCTTATTGAGAACAGCTAACCAAGGGCTAGGCTTATTTTGATTATATTCTTCTTTCGGCAATTTTTCTCTCCCAGGTTATTTCACTACAAAAACGCAATTATTTCCTTGATAAGTAAAACTAAATATTTCTTTCACTATTTTCCTGCCCGCAAATTATGTCTTCATTTTATAACGTGCAGCCCGAACCACACGCTCCACGAATCGTCCATCTGGTGAGATTAGCCACCCGGGTGTGTATCGTGGCATATGCAGGAAAAAAAAAAACATCCGTCCTCACCTGAGCCGAACCGAAGAAAGCTAACTTTTATCGCCTCGCCCTCCGACAGGTGTGGGATAAAGGCTCCTTCCTTCACAATTTTCCTTTATTTCGGGTTTCATCTTTCTTTTGAGGCAACATTGCTCTTCGGGACGGGGGACACATTCACTCGCGCCCCGAAAAGGTGCGTGGATTGAATAGGCAAAGAATACTATGGTGGACAAACAAACAAAAAAAATACGACAACAAACTAAAAGAAGGACAAAGAAGGTATCTACTGATAAGGTTCTGAATATTCGGTCTCTTTCAACCGCATACCCGTGCAGCGATTCGTTCGGTCGGTCGGTTCGTGCGGTTCCCACTTGAGCTCAGCGTTGCGTGAATTTCATCAGCGGTAATACTTCCATTCCCCTCCCGGCCCCCTGGTCGCCAGCCGCTAGTACGTCTCCCGTCGTGGTGGACCGGAATGATCAAAGGACTAATGTGCCAGTTTCGATTCTCTTCCTACTTTTCCGCATGGCTTACGATTGGAAACATGGCTGCGGATGTTGTCCGCCTGATGCTGGGATTTGCCGTACCGGCTGGTACGGTACAAAAGGCTTCGCCGGCACACATTTTCGGATAGGAGAGAAGAAGTTTAGGCCGCAAACTGTACTGCCACGTCCACGTCATTGAAGTCGTCAACGGGGCACGGGCAAACGTACGAAAGCGCCATTATGACAGTTGCGTATGTTGTTCTACCGTTGCCGTCCCCTTCGGCGCTGGTCCACGAAAAACCGCCCGTACCCGGGTGGCTTTGGTGGTGTATAGTGGTGGTGGTGGTGTGAAAATGTTCGAATCGAATCTGTGGCACACATCTTGGTGGTTGACTCCCCTTTTTGTGGGTTGCACACAGGCTAGTGAAGCACATAGCTTTTATGAGGCAAATCCCTTTAATCATAGCAATTTATAAATTTCTATACCCAAACAAAAACCCGCTAGAGAAGTGAATTCGCATGCGGACTACCGGGTGACCTCTGGGCGTGCGGTTGGAAATTGGGGAATGGAAATGGCTGGTGGTGCCATGGGCTAAAGACATTCGCCGACAGCAAGGGTCGCGATGTCTCGTGAGGAATGTGGAAGATTTGCGGACCGGGTTTTGTTCGATATCAATTGAACCTACACCCGGGGAAATGTAGCTCGTATAGTGGGGGGGTCAATAATCTGCAGGAAATGGCACGACCGAAGAACCTTGCATTCAATTGTACGTGGTATAGCGCCATTTATCTTTCGCGTTTAATAGAAAAGCGACCCGCATGTGTGCTGTAAGCGTCTAGGTCCAATTTCTGGAAGCTTAACTGCAGGCTGAAGAGGATTGGATAGCTTGCGAGTGAAATTTAAATAAGTTTGAAAACAGCTACTAGCCAAATCAAGTAGTCTCCGGGAACTGAGGATTCCTGAGGGGTTCTCGTCTAAGCTCAACTTAAAAGCAGGAACGCACGGATAGACACTAATTCTATGCAAATGTGGTATTCTTTCTTACTTTTAAAGATTTAAGACACGTTTTAAGCTTAATACAACTTCACGAGCTTCATATTAGAAGCGTATGGTGGAAAGATACTGATTAAAATACCCGTTGGGCACAATCTGGGCCCGATCAGTTAGCCTTTTTACGAGTGCCTTAGGATGGATAGCCGAGCAACGACCGACAAATGTATAAATATATATATATATGCACGTCGAGCCCCGGTAATGAGCTTAAATTAGAACGAATAATCCACTCTCATTTCGCCTTCCATTAGTGGTTCGGATCACGGACACGAGCCTGGGGGTGGGTGTACTTTTTCTGCCTCTATCGAACATTATCGTTCGCACATTTACATCCATCCCTTTCGGGAGGGTTCTTACCCAACCTCAGGCGAAGACATTATAGATCCCAAAACCAGCAGTGAGGTAGCTCACCTTATTCAGTGCGGGGTGGCGAAGGAATCCTTTCGAACTTTAAGCGGGAAACTTTGCGAGGTCGGATTTTTAGCACGCAAATTCCCAAGCCCCCCCCAAGAAAAAGGAAGATGCGCAGTGAGTGTGTGTGGAGCCAATCAAATTACCACACAACGTTGGCAAGCGTTAATGGAAATCTGGGCACATTTGCTGGAGGAAAGTAGCGCACAGAAGGAAAAAAAAAATCGATCGAACATCGAAGATATTTCTCCATAAAATTCTTCTGCCCTGCTGCCCAGACAGCGCGAAAATCTGTGCCGGTGTTACGGTGTGCGCGCCGTCAGCGAGCCGTCGTTATCCGTGCGCAATGTTACGATGATGAAATTAATAACCTTTCTTATCGGTGAAACATTAGGCCCGTGATATGCCGGATAGGAGATAATGTGTGCGGCGTAAAATACAGCCTTGCTTTCCCCGTTCCAACCTGTAAGCGAAATGGTTGCGATAGAAACGTCTGCCTGAGGGTTGCAGTAAAAGTGAGCGGAACCCTACAACAGTGGCGTTGGAGGAACGCTAGAACATTACAACCAGGACCAGTAGGCTTAGATTGTAAGGCAGGTTGGTTGGTATTGTTAGCGGCGATAAGCAGATGCTGCTTAGATTAGCTTTAGCACGGTAGCTTTATGTCTTTTTACAACGATTTCCAATCATTTGAAATGGAAAATATTTTCCAGTTCCGAGTACCGTTCTAAGTCTGTTGTTTCTTTACAGGCTTCGTGCTGTGATACCGGGTTGCCCATAACACGAGCAGAACAAGAGAAAAATACTGTACGTTTGCTCCAATCATGCCAACGCGATCGTTTACTTAAACCGGCACACGGGAACAACATTCTCCGGCAGACGAAGCACCAGATATCTGTGGCATGCACGGGTATGGGTGGGGCTGGTTGTCAGAACAACTTCGTTACCGGAGCAGAGTATGTACGAATGTGAGGGATTTGAGCTTTTCATTCCTTTGACCCCCCCGTCCATTACCTCGTAATCCCGCCTTAACCTAACTTAAGCTCATACATGTTCGGGTTCTGTTTCTAGTCGGGGCCCGGGCGGCCTAGCAAAACATGGGAACCGACCGAGATGTACGTGTGCTTTTGCGGTTAGACAACATGGGGAATGGAAATGTGTTGCCGAGAAACTTTCCGAAACAGTTGTGTGCAGAAATTTACCGTGCCATGTAGCGGAATGTGTGGAAGCCTTAAGTAAGGTTAAAAGCATTCGGATGACTTATAAAACGTTACAGAAATGCTCAAAACATTATCGTTTTTGGCAACAACAAAAAAAAAAAACCATTGTGCAGCATGAAGAAAGTGGATGCTACCATTTTTTGGACCGTAACTGTTCACGCTGAAGCACTATCAGCTGCGCGGTCCATATTCGACTAGTGTGAGACAGTTGGGAAGCCTTTTTGCTCCCGCACCGTAAAACCGGATGCTCATTCCGATGGTTTTGATCTTCAACGCGCAACCGGTCGCGGAAAAGTGGTTACCATTTGCTCGACATCGGGTTTTGCGTGCTGGGCCTCTTCCATCCGGTCTGTCTTGGGAAATTCCACCCCCGACCGGGTTCGTCCAAAAACTTTGCCTACCGTGCACAGGGCGCGAACAAGGCGGCCGGCTGTGCGTGACGTCCTTTTTATGTGCTTCCATTATAAATATCGTCATAAATAATACATACAATCATATTCAATTTCCATTTCCCTGACTTCTTCCGGTGTGCGGATGTGCGGCAAAAGAGTTTCCTCGGCGCATACGTTTCGTCCGCCCCGAACAGAGTGCTGTCAGAGACTTGTAGTAGTTAAGGTGTTTCGGAATTTGTACTACATCTATGGAGCGTACCGTGTCGCTGTGGCTTGAGACGTTGCATATATTCGCAACAGCAACAGAAAAAAGGGAACCTTCGTGGGGGGCGTCCTGCCTATAGGGAGACTTTTGCCGGGAGCATTTCCTCAGGAATTCCGGAAGACTCTTTCCACGGCATAACCGCACAGATCGTACCGATGTCATAAATTATTCGTACTCTAATTTAGCTTCAACTTTGGCCGTGTGTGTACGAGTACGGCGGGGAAATCATTGAATGAAGTGGACGGCTCACGGCCCAACAAAAAAAGTACAATTGATATCCATCCATTTGATCGTTTCAATTGCACCGGAACAGAAGTTTTGGTAGTACCCATTTAGTCTTTCGTAACAATTTGGACAGTAATTTTAGGCAGAGAGCATACAGCAGAGGGGAGCTCGTGCTTTATTTTTCGCTGCCATCCACTGGCTGACGATAGCCACCATATGTCCTTTGCGGAAAGCAACAACGGCAAAAGCAGACTAAACGGCTGCAGCGCCTGACCTAGATCACTATTTTTAGATTAAGCAATAGAAGTCTGGCGTCGATGTGAGGCCATGGTTTGGCTTCGTGGAAATGATACATTGGAGAGAAAGAGAGCGAGTTGTTCAGCAGGACGTGCAACCAAAAAAAAGTCTGCTTCTTGCTGGCTTCTTCCTCACTTTTCCCACTCTTCATCTCTCTCCTACATTTCCTTTCTTTTGGCTGTGGGGAAAAACTTTTCCAGTTGAAAACAAGAGCAAGAAAGGAAAGGACGTGGTCGTGTGGTCTAATATTAGACGCGCAGTAGCTTTCATTTCGAATTCGTTTCGCGAACACCCCGTGTGCCGCCAGCCAGTGTAGCAGGGGGCGAAAGAACTGTGGGGTGGGGGCATTATTGTTTGTGAAACCGATCACGTACCTTGCATTTGTTCGTTCCCCGGCTAAAGGGGGAACGTCGCGGTTCGCACATGATGAAACTTTGTGCTTTGTGCGAGTATCCGCTAGAGGGCGCTCTCCCCCACCGTGCATCGAGTGGCGTTGCATGCTGGTGAGGGTGTGCCGCATTTATTAGCACTGGAATGGGGTTGTATCGTCGCAGGTGTATGTTTTCTATGCACTCCCTGCGATGCGCTATACACCCCGTCGGGCGTTAGCTCCATAAACATTGGCCTGAATGGTGGTGGTATGGTCGGTATAGTATGCTAATGGACACCGAAAACCTGGAGCCGTGCATCCATCCGTCCCGGGTTTTTGGGCTAATGTATGCAATCGATGCACCGCTCACGTACTGACATTACGGTGACACTGTCTTCCATTAGGACGCTCCTAATAGGCGTTAGGTAGCGTCGTTAAGATGCCCGCGTGTCGTCTTCCAGTGCCGTGAGCTCGGTCATGATATCCCACCCGATCAGTACCGGGCGAAACTCTCTCCTGTCACTAGCACACCGAACAAGTAATTATTACTGGCGGCGGAGGTTTGGGAAAGGAAAACTTTTCGACACTACGACTACGACACTACCAAGTGGTCACGCTCGGGTGCTGAAAGATACGCAATTAATAATGACACCTCAAGCACATTGTGTGAACTGCCGCGGTCCGTACCGGGACCGTTTACGTTCTTCCGTTTTTAAATGCCAAACGGAAGCAACACAAGTTTCGGCAAAGTTTTTCCGCACGGTATATGGATAGGAAATTAACTCTAGCAGAGCATTTTCCGAATCAGTCTCAGACGAGACGAGCCCGGGGTCCATCTTTACCGGTACCGTAAGTGAACTTTCGGTGAATGTGCGCTAGTATTACCATTAACTCACTGCGAACCCAAGGAGGGGGTCAAGAGCTTTCAGCTAGTTGGACCGGGCAGGTTCGGCAGCGGACGTGAAAAGTTTTCGCGAAGTAATTAATGATGCTTCGAGTGAAGATTCGAGCGCGCTAAACAGTGGCGCACAAGTGCTTTTGCGTGTGCGATAGGGAAAAGACGAGCGTTCCCATCGCATTAGCAGTAGCTTTGACGTTATTGACAGTTATTAATTGTCATCGGTGGATTGCTTAGGTTGCTTTGGACAAGAGAGAGATAGAGAAGCAGTGAGAGAGAGAGAGAGAGAGCGAAAAAAGAAGGAATGAAAGAAAGGAAGGAATTGCAGCGGCCAAAGAGTGTAGAGTCCGTTGTCTTTTAGCGTTGGCAACACAACAAAAGGAATTAAAAACGTTGGGTACCGTGAATTACAACGCAACGAACAAAAGTACTAAAGCTTGGGCTACTTGAACACCTTCCCCGCAAACGTTTCTCCGCCGTTCCATCACGGGCGGGCAGTACACTTTGGGTTACGAGTTGGACCTGACACGTCTGCCCGTTGCGCTGTCAATTACGGTTGCACATAGTTTTGACAACTGTGTACCGTGCACCAGTAATGTGTTGGTTTGTTTTGTTGGTTGGGCTTTTAGAACGATTACTGTACCTGCGTTACGGAGCGGAGGAGGACATTATATATTTATAGACGAATCAAGAACATGATGTTTGTCTTAACGAACCATTTTGTGCCGTGTAATTTGTGGAATGGAAAGGCTCCAACTACTCGGAAGGTGTAGCCCCTACAAGGTTCTTCCTGTTTTTCCCATTCCTAGTAGACGTTCACATTCCCATCCGCTTTAGAACTTTACCAAATGAGTTCGCTGCCTGTTTGGAATTTTTCTTCGGCAACTTAACCTCCTCGTTAGTGAGCAATGAGGGTGGAATAAATCAACCGCAAGGATTTCTCCAGAAGCATTATTCCCTTTGAAAAGCCATTTTTCATCAAAGGTATTTTGCGAAGATAATTCTCTGCTCCACTTTAAACCCACAGCTTATCGGTCCCCCATGTCTGCCATCATCATCGAAATCGATGAAATTTTACCCCCCCCCCCCCAAAAAAAAAGGGACTGCCGGGAAAAAATCCGAATCGATCGACTACAAATGTGAAAGACGGGAATATTGAAACCACCAACCATCAAGCCCGCTTTATGCATTGCGAATTATCTTTCGCCGCCTGGATATGGTTGGGCAACCCGTCGTGCCTGATCAAAGTTGAATCTTTGCCGCTAACGACTACCGTGGGCCGGGGACATAGAAGGTTCCACATTCTACCCTCCGATTATTGGTCGAAGGTGAGCGGTAAAATCAATTCTGTTGGATGTTTAAAAAAAACAGTAGCATAAGAAAGTAGCACCGTCTTAAACTGCTGCCCTTACAGAAGTGGGGAGATTTTTGCAAGGTTTATCATGTTACCAGGTACAGCATTCATCAAGGTTCCTGTTGATAAAGCTATTACCATACTAACGCAGACGGAATATGGAAAGCTTAGCATAATTTGCAATGGTTGTTGGTTGTTGCGCTCGGCATAAAGTGTTTGCTTCTTCGAATCACGATTGAAGTGAAAGTAAAATCCCATCCATACGAGTTCTGTTTAATCCCAAGACGCTGATGTTTCGGCATCGTGTTACCAGCAGTGGGAAGAAAACCTCAGCGAATCAACTTTCCCCAAACCCGTGTGGGTAGCTGTAAACTCGTTAAACTTGATGAAAGCTCAATAAAGTGTGGGCGATTAGATCTGCTACCATACATGGAAACGCGGCGATCACAGCGATGGCTACCGACCAGCAGCACGTGTACGCCTGGCTAACAATTTTGATGGAAACGTATAGTTGACATTTAAACTTCGCACAAGAATTCCCGAGCGTGGGCAGCCCGCCCGCCGGAAAGTTTACCCGCCAACACCGAACGAGACTGCCGAAATATCAACAAAAGTATCACCAGAAGGGAATATAATGGCATAGTTTCTGGTGAACGGTTTCTCAGGAGCTCAGGAGGTTTAAAAATGAATGGGTTTTTGTTGTTGCATTTTTACACATTTGTCTGCTTCAGTGGTCTTGGCCTGCTGCAGTAGTACTTTAAGCTGTATACGGTCGAGCTGCATCGTCATCCAATCCATAATCCAGACCTTTCTGGGAGACGCACGCCAACGCCATCACTCCATCTCAATTTGGGCCTAGTACGCCTCTGTCCATGTGGACGACCTACAAAGACTTTACGAACTGGGTCGTCCGGTGTCATTCTAATGACGTGACCAGCCTACCGGAGTCAGGCGAGTCTGATCCGCTGTAAGATAGCGAATTCGTCGTACAGCTCATATAGCTCGTCACTGTAGCGGCTCCTCCATTGTCCTTCCACACAAACGGGGCCAAAAATCCTTCTGAGCATCTTCCTCTCGAAAGTGGTTAAAAGAGTTTCGTCAGTTTTGGACAAAGTCCAAATCTCAGAGGTGTATGTGAGTACTTGAACTATATAGGTTCTGTAGAGTAGAGAAGTTTCCGTAGGCTATGGAAAGACCAGTTGGCTGCCGCAACCTTAGCGTGTATCTCATAAGTGAAATTATTCAAGACTTCGTCGAAAATTAAGAATAATTTTACAAGCTTTTAAAAGCGATGTAGTATTTTTGTCTGTTACAACTAATCATTTTACAAGTTCCACTCTTACCTGTCACGTTGAAGCTACTTTCAAATTGTGGTATACAAACATTGGAAGGCCATAGGAGAAAGTATGCCAATAATAAAACTTTGAGTGGGGAATTCTCTTTTTTCTCGGTAGTTTCGCTCCACCAGATGGTCCACCTGGTGGTGCCGAGGGACGGAATGACCTTTTTTTTCTGTTGCAAAAGCACCCATGGCAACAAGTTTGCCTGTCAACTCAGTTTTCCCTGTAAGACCCCGAAGGCGATTTCTTTTTCCGTCTTTCGCTGAACCAAAAAAGGTGCGCCAAAACGTTAGAGCACGGTAGGTTTTTTTGGGTTGTTGATGCTATGTTGCTGTGGCTCGTAGGCAGACTGTGATTGGGCGAGACGTTATTTAAAAAAAAAAACAGCTTCCTTAAATAATCAACCGTATGGCTAAACATTGCAGATTTATGTATTCTGTTCTTTTCCCCCGTACTTGTCTTACACGGCGCGGAACCCACGACAATTGCTAACCCAATAACAACCTTCTTGGAAGTCCAGTCCACAGCCGTCCAGTTGATTACCAGCAGCCAGTATCAGGAAGCAACTATGGGCAAAAGCATTATCATTTCGTTCGCAGCATGAATCTTTAATCGACTGTGAAGAAATAACTAGCTCGAACATTAACATTAACACCTGCAGGTTTGGGGACCAGCAGGTTAGACACGTACCGATACCGGGACGTGAAGCATTATGATTCTCCAGCGCTCTCCGTTACAACAAGGAGCGGCCAGGCAGCACACCGCCAGACACAGACGCGTTTCCGTTTTGCCGAATGGAATAAATTGGTACAGTCGGATGGACAGCATCTTGGACTGTCGGTTGGGAATGGGCTACCTTACTCTACCGGATCTACGTACTGCCGCTCGTAAACAGCATAACTAACGCCAGTGGCAGTTAACAGGTTCTCGCACTCGGTGTTATAACGCATCGTTTCTTTGGGACGTTTCGGAAAACCTCGGTCCAGGTGGTCGTATCCGGGAAAAACGACCACACCATCACCTATCCCATCTCAAGGGAAGATGGGGAAATATGGACGATAGAATGAAATGGGTAAAACTTCAGCTTGTTCCTTATCCACTTCAGTGGCTATATTCTTTTCCAGCATTCTTAGCACTGCGATATCACTGATATCTTCCGTCCGCTTCCTTCTCACCAGCTCGGCTGATTTGGGAATCGAGCACCTTGGTTTGCACTTGACGTAGAAATGATGGTGGAATAATGGGGGAGGTCGCTCTGTTTGATGTTGGAAATGATGCCACAGAAAACGGTACGCGGGGAAGTATATCATGGCCCGGAGTGTCAGGAACAGTTTTAGTGAAGTGCTTTTTTTGTTTCAAGACGTGCATTGTAGTCATTTACCGGGTGTATTACTATTGCAACAATCGTTGTACTCCGTTCAAAGGAAACCCCGGGTGGCGATTCCGTCCTTTGAAAGGATTGGATTTCTGCATCCGTATAACAGTTGGACGGGAACTGTTATACAGAGTAAATTGTTTTCTTTTTCATAATATTTTTTCTGCTAGTAATTTAAGCTTTGCGTATACAGGAGTATAACAGTCAAATAAAACTGTTATACACTATAAAGTATTTTTCCGTCGAGTGCCTTTCTTGCGGGCCATAATACGATACCACTTAAATACCGGAATCGTACAAACGCAAACGTCTCGATGGCTTCCCAGGGAAACAAAACTTGCCTCGTCAGCAAGTCGAAGGCAAGTAAAATGGTTTTCTTTTTCGGGCTGGCAGATTTTACCCGGAAATCGGTACCCCAAAAACCATAAACATGGAATAATTACCATCAACTTTCCACTTCACTCGCACGTGTCGGCGGGCGGTGCGCGCCGGGCGGAATCATACAATTTCGATTTCGGGGGAATTATGGGGCTGGAAATGATAAATTATACCCCCGAATGCCTAATGCTGTACACTCTTTGCCGCGACGCACATGATTGACTCGATGTTCTTCTCCACGTCCACGGTGTGGAAGTAGGCCGTTGTGCGGGTGGATGGACAGGAGTGAGGGGGTTCCGTTTCCGCGTCCGTGTACATTTCCACCGGCTAAGAATCACACATGCGACCCACCGCCATGTGAGGGGGTGAAGTTAGCCAAGAAAAGAAGTCCATCCTAAGCCTGTCTAATGGAAAGGCATTTTGTTCGGCACGGTATCAATCGTTTACCTTCCGTCCTTCCTTTTGTGTTATTATTTGCTCCTCTTCATTCTCGTCGCTTATTGTAGAGGTAATGGGAAGGACATACACGCACTCGCCAGCAAGATAGGAAGTGATACCAAGGAAGCGGCACCATTTGCACCTTCCCGCCTTTCCATCCATCCCTCCCTTCGTCATTCGTGTATGACTCATTTGAAAAGCAATTTCATTTTCCAATAATACCGGATGAAACGTGATATCTTTGCGAGAAAAGCACTCGATTTATGATATTTTGCACCACGCGAAGCGAAAACGCAAACGCAATAACGATGGTTCCGCCGACTGTCGTCACCGCTTGGCGACCACCACCGTTCGGGGCCATGGCTTTTCGTGCGCTGTAGTTCTGTCGATACAGCAATGTTGAAGGCGCGCGTAGTCTCGCATGACAGACGAACTGACAGACGGATGGACAGGAAGAATAGGAGGGCATCGCAGGAGGGGAAAAAAAGAAGCTTGATAGAGTTATTAGACGACGAACCGACACGCTCACACACTATCGACGCGTTTAGTAGTAGCTGGTTGGTCAGTTTGCCGATAGAGGGCGTTGCACACCAACGGTAAGCAACGAATGCCATCGACGGGTAACAAGCTAATGGATCGAAATGGAAATTAAGTACGGTGTTGAAGAAAACTTCGTTTGTTTTCGAGAGTTGTCGCTTCCACACAGGACGGAACCCCATTGTTCGTGCCCGGCGCGCTTCCGTAGCTGAAGATCGCAGCGGAAAGGTTTGTTTTCCTATTAGTGTAACAGGATCCGATCCGGGAAATGGGATCGGAATGGGCCGCGTAATGTAGCGCGTAAATCAGACACGTGCGTTACCCGTGGATGGTAGGTGCCGAAGAAGAATGGACCGAATGGGCAGGTGGCAAGACCTCGTATGACAGGGCCCGGTCTAACATGCAGCCACACACACACACACACACACACACACACACACACACACACACACACACACACACACATATGGTCCAAGAGTTTGGAGAACAGTGGGGACTTTTGCTACGTATGCAAATTGGATCCGATCGAGGCTTTCTGTGTTGACATTGTGAGCGGAATATCATTAGACAGGGATGGTCGTATGCTTCACTTCTGACCTCGATGAGATGTGGCTTCTTGGAACGCTCAGCCATTAGGCCTGGACGTTGGAAATACCAAGCTCCAAGCATACCTCCGAAAAGACAGAGTGTTGTGTTTGTTATCGAACAACAATCACGAAAAAA
Source organism: Anopheles marshallii (assembly GCF_943734725.1). Lineage (NCBI taxonomy): Eukaryota > Metazoa > Arthropoda > Insecta > Diptera > Culicidae > Anopheles > Anopheles marshallii. The sequence goes on along the minus strand of NC_071326.1, from coordinate 78,121,406 downwards.
ACACCTTCATTTCAAGATGCTTAATGGCTTCGGCTATGGTTGAGCTGCATTCAGTTTTGGTCAGGCTTTAGTCAGCAATGCCCTGTTCCACTGCGGTGGTTCTTAAACCAATCCTAACCTTTCCCTTTGGCAGCTGCACCATCAACAACCCCCGGGCTAATCCATTTTCATCCAATCCCAAACTGACGAACGGTAAAGCGTACGATGAGTACTAACGAAACGGATTCGTATACTTCAACTAATGAGTCTAAGAGTCCTCAACTTCAGCACCATCACCGTACGATTGGCCCTGAAGATTCTCCCTTGGGGAGGGGGGCGCATGGGGGTCTGCTTTCCCCACTGCCGCTGGATGATCTGATTTAAATGAAGGCTGGCATCGTTCAGCGGCCCACGCGAAGGCCAGCTTGGAATGTGTTTGTTCAGTCGTTTTTTTTTTTTAAAGCAACCTTTCCACAACGCTTTCTTGCTTCATTTTCCGATGCACGCGATGTGGTTAAGCTAATTGTACGTGATGAGTACTAATGGATTTGTAAAACATGAGCTTATGAAGGACAACCAATCGAAAAGAAAACGGAGCAAGCTGATGGCGCAAGGTTGCGATAAGGATCATCGAAAATGAAATCTTCCCTTCTGGAGTTGCTCTTCATTACTAGCGATGATTTTAAGAGATGGAAATTTTATTTTCTACTTTACCAGGAAGGTCGTTTGCAGCATAAATTTAGGAAAAGACGAATGAAGGATAGGATTCTTATATTTGCATTTACTTTGAAGTTTACTGAACATGACAAACACCTCTGCAAATACCAACACGTGACATTAGAAGGACCATTTCCATCGTTATCCTGCTTCGTGGTAGACGTCTCCGGAAAACTCGAAAAAGCTTTTATTGCTCATTAATTACTGTCGTGTGCTATTTTTACTGAAATGCTTAAACGAACGCCACCACCGGGGGTATGGCTTTTAGTGAAGGTGAATATTTCATAACCATTGCCGACTGCTATCGAGCACTTGTCATGGATCTGTGTGTTGAATTTTAAAAATAACTTAGCTGGGTGTGTGCGTATGCATTTTTAAATAATGCTCTCTTTTACGGGCGTACTATTTTTGGGTAAGCGTGAAATATGTCAATCCGCTGCACGATTGTCGTCCTGCAGGCACTTTGATGGTGCGAGGGACAGTACATTGAAACGACAGAGTACGTACGTGCCATACGATGAGTACCCGGTGGAAAATGGTCAAACCAAATGTAAAGATAGCCGTGAGAAAGCAGCTTTGTAATGCGGATTGCATACATCGTGGAGGAACGTTTCAAAGCGCTAGTGAAGCATAAAACGCCTGCTGGTATGCTACGTTGTGCGTCATTTCCCCGACAACTCCGTCACTCGTTTGACAGCTGTAACATTGCAAAATTCTCTGTGTTGCAGAAACTAATGCTGATTTAAAGTGTTTCGCGTGGGATCGGATGTGTGGAAGAAATCATATCTTGTTGGCCTTTGCAAAGAGACACCGGGACACCATGGTCGACATTAGAAATTCCGTCAACATCACTCAATGGGAGGTTCGGTTTTATTGTCATCGCATTGATCCTCCTCTATAATGCGTGCGTATTTTATTTGCTCAGCTTTTTTTGTTGTTGTTGCTCGAACACCACACTCATTGATATGGAAATCCAATTCCATATGCTCCGATGCGCGTTCGTTACGTACGATTCTTTGGGTCTTTTTTTTGTGGACGGAGGCATCACCTTTTTTCCGCATGTTTTCCACTGTACCGTTTCCAACACATAAAAAGGACATGCTCAAAAGCAAATCCTCCAGACACCGGCCAAGACGTCAACATACTGCCGCGGCACTGGTGAACGGTGGTCTTCCATTTATGATATTAAATTTTATTGTAAAGCCCCGACCGACGTTTGGACGTCGTGTTTCGTATGCCGGGTATGCAACACGTGTAGTGTATGGTAGAAAAAAAAATGCCTAACCTAATATCGCTTTGCTGACATTGGTCCAGCAGTTCTGATCCGGCAAAATGTTCATCATTCGAAGTGCAAACTTTGGGAGCATCGTTTAATTATTGTGGCTTCTGGAATAGTGGAATACCTTCTAAATTAAACGAACAAACATCCGACAAAGCACACTTTGCACGGTGCATTATGATCAAAATTATGTGCAACTTGGCCAGTGCACATTGGGCATTTGTTGCGAAAAATAGGTTAAAAATCAACTTTCTATAAATGGCCAACCACACGCACCACGATTTGAAAAGTATAATTTCGTTCATTAAAAACAAACTAAAGAAATCTCTTTAACGGTAGCAAATATATATAATTATTTTGTTAGTTATAAAATCATTACAACAGCGATAAGAGAGAGTATTCTATGAAATTCTCAAGATTTTTTTTAGATTTAGAAGCTTTCTTTGCAATGGATCCTTTAATCAGCCTAATTTTGGTGCTTAAAATGTTAACATATATTGTGCTCCAGTCTGTCCAACTTAAACATACAACTTAACTCGTTTTTTGGCATAAAAATCCGTATTAAATTCCTACCTATTCATGCATTTGAATCAGATTTATCATACAGAAAGCTTGTAGTTTAACGAAATATAAATTTATCCCGACATTACTTTAAAACTACCCGTTGTGCAGTGCCGCAACCGGACCTAAGCCGCACGTTCGCTCATTTGTCCACCTTGCTCGGGGCTGTAAAATGGTCCAATTGCATTTGCGACACGACTCTCCCCCCAAAAAAAACCCCAGAAACTCAACCCCAAACTTCCGTTCTGTATGAAACACGCCTGGATTACTGCACGTTCAGCGTACAGCGAAATTGGAAGGCGAGTGGGGTTGAGCGGAATTTGAGAAATGTCAACAAACAGCACGAGGTCTGATTTTCCTAGTTTAAGAACCACCTTCTGGGAAACGAGGGAAAACGCCCGGAGAAAACGGTCAAGACTGGGTAGGATTTTGTTGTTCAGTTTTTTTTTCTCGCTCTAATTCATTCTTTTCTTATCGTTTTTTTTTCTTAGCTTTCGGTGATATTAGTATTACCAGGTCCTAAAGTAAGGCTGTTGCTAGCGGACACTGAAGGTCCACACCCCGTACAGCGCTAAACCCATCGGATTGGTCATGCATGTGATGTATTTGATAGGTACGTGTGCTGATTTGCTAAAACCTTCTAAAATTCCCAACCCCAGTGGTTGGAATGACCAACAACATCCGATTTCCGGCTCGGCAGGGTAAAGCACCGGCCGGTAGGAAGGAGAGCGGTGGTGGATTTAAGGGTGTTGGGAGAAGAAGGAGGGGGGGGGGGGGGGATGCGAGGATGTGATGACAAACATATTTTCACTTCGTTATTTTCCCTTCGGGGTGGCAGATTTGTTTTACTATTTTATTTTCCCGTGTGAGGTGTGATGTGCTCCAAACTGGTGAGATTCGAGTAAAACGGAACTAAACAGCAACAATCCGGATAGGAAAAAAACAGTAACACACACACAAATGCACATACACCACTTATACGTGAAACCGTTTAACGTCGATGTTGAATGTTTGCCAGCGGGCGTAGGGTTTTGGGGGATGAGAAAAGTGGAAAATGGAAAACTATCTCTCCCAACCCCGTGTACCATCGGCCACAAAATGGTGCGGCTGTGCGGTTGTGTGTGTGTATGTGTGTGAAAATATAAACTGTTTTATTTACCGAAAACATCGCTTTTGGGGTGGAAGCAACACAACAACAACAAACCAAAAAAAAAAAAGAACGGGATAAAGGAACAAACCCAGTAAGGAACGTCCTGACAGTGCACATATTGACTGTGGTTCCATGCCGGTAGAATATCTCCCAATCTTCAATATGTCCAGCGTGTCGGGCTGTAGTTGTGGGGAATTGTGACAGCAAGTTCGATAGTTTTTTTTTCTCTCTCTCTCCATTTGCTTTCTTTTTCGGAAGGTTTTTCTTTTGCTTCCCCCGTACCCCCACTCCACCCCCTGTGCTAACAACTTGTCTTTCGTTTTTTGTTTCGTTCGGGTTATTTGAAAATGGAGATTCTACCACTTGCCTTTTGGGAGTTGGTGCCTCGACAACGTGTAAGCGCCCCCTAGCGGAATGCATATCTCTTGCAGGAAAAGACATCGAAATGATAAACAGACAACAATATTCTGCATATGAATGTGTGCTTTAGCGGGGACTTTGTCTGTGTTATCGGGTTCCGGCAGAGGAATAAAGAAAAAAAGCAACCTTAGACACAAAACATCGCTACTCTAAGCTACTTTCGGAAGTGAACCTTTGCTCGCTGGGCTGAAGTGGCTTTCCTGTGGCAGCCTTGGAATCTTCCACTTCGTTAACTGTAATCCTTTCGCGTGTTCCGCCGGGGGGTTTTATCTGCCGGGAGGCAGCAGCAGGAAGAAACGCAGCGTAAAATCCACGGAATTTCCGACGATACGGTATAACTCCCGAGGTAAAGCTAGGTTCTCCGTGCCCAACTCCCTTATGCTGTGGAATGTGGTCGTGATGTGTACGGGGCTGTGTGTGTGTGTGGGGAGTTTCAGCAGTTCCGGGCGTTGGGCTGGTTTAGAAAACCTTTTTGACCTCCACTGAAAAAATGGTCGAAGAGCGAGGAGACAAAAAAGAAAGAGAGAGAGAGAGAGAGAGAGCGAGTGATGGCAAGACAGGAGATAGCGAATGTCAACTCTTCAAGCTGCATGTTTTATTCAATCTTGCCTATCAGGAATTTCTGGATTACTCATCCGGCTGACGTGACACTAAAGCACGATACCGTACGCTTTGGTTGTGAGTAAGAACGAGAAACATTGAGAGCATTCTAACAGGACACATTTTCTGCAAATGTTTCAGCAACGAGCTCGAAGGAAGGCAAGCATTCCACGCACTCTAAGCATCAGGCCTGCGAACGAAATGCCACTCTTACAACCTACTGGTCCCATGCGGAGCAGAAGCCCCTGTTCGGTGCGTTTCGCAACTGCCCGGATTGCTGTGCCCCAAAATTCCATCCCTTGCTCGACAAAGTAGCGTAGAAAAAAATGACAAAACATTAGGAGGCGCCTACCACGTGTTCGTGCAATTTGTTGCATACATGTAGGCGTAATAGGCGTGCTAGGGTCAAATCGATGTTTGAGCCACTTATTAAACGGACCATTGTTAGTTTGATAAGTTTTAATTTTGAATAAATCGTATTTGTATTAAAATAATATTGCAGCAGTAACCATGCATCAATTGAAGAGAATATTAATATTATCAACATGTTCATCAACATTATAATATTATTATTATTTGTAGTTTTTTCTATTTTTTGTACGTTACTCAGATGACGAACCTGGTGTATGTGTATGTTTGATGTTGTCGATTGAGTGCTCCCAAACGTTAATCTTGAGTTTTAATTGAAACAAAACATGGCGTAATTATACGTATACGGGCGCTTTACGGTGGCACAGCACAGTAAGCGGCAGGCCTGCGCTGTTTCTTCGTAGATACGGTGAGGTATGAAAAATAAAAATAAAACTTCCTCTTTTTTATAACGCGAAGCAGCTTGCTGGTGAAGATTTTGGATTTTTTCCACGCATAAGAAAAAAGCACATTTTAGAGCGCTAGAAAAAATCCGGCGTCTTTAGCGCGAAGGAAAGGAAACTTGATGGGAAGAAAAAAAAAACACTCACCAAGGATAAATTGAAAATGGGGGAAAAGAAACCGAGGCAAGCTTCCCGAATTCTTATCCCAGGTCGTTTCCTGACCACTGGTGAGTGTAAATCTTGCAACGAAAAGCCAGCTCACAAAGGCAACCAACAGACGCGCCCACGCGAAGGTTGGAATGTCCCTACGGCCGGGCTGGAACCGGGCAACGGGGGAACCGAACAAACAAGCGCACAGCAAAAAGAAAAGAAGATGTTCGCGCTTTCAAGTTTTGCGCACATCCTCGAGTAAAACCTCCGCAGAAAAGATATCCCATTCGCCCATTTCCCATTCAACAAGTTTTCGCCATCCGCTGGCTTTGAAGCACTCGAGATACAAACTCGCACAAGACAAGCACCAGCAAAAAAAAAACACGCTGGGTTTGCCGGGGCCTGCCGCAAAAAGAAAATCGAGCCACTTTTCGGACCCGGTGGTTTGAAGACGGATCTACGGCCGTCAAACGGAATAATGCGCTCTCGAACCCTTGAAAAGGAAGCGGCGGATGCGTTGGTATCGGTTGTGATGAAACCCCATAAAAAGACGCCCATTTCATTCTCACAAATGAATGAACGAATGGTTATCACTATGAGGAAGAGGAATAAAAAAAAAACACGAACGTTCATCATAAAAACGCTGGTTCCTTGGCGTGAAGGGGCGCGCTAGCCTAACGTTGGTCAACGAAAGTAAAAAAAAAAATGGTGTCGGTGTGAAGATGCTGAAGCCGAGCACCCGATGGATATAAACACAACTCAAATAACTAATAAAGAAGGCTGGCAAGTTTGTTTTCTTGCCTGTGTGGTCCCCATCCCCCCGTGTGCAGTGTACAGGCTCTTACACTTCGGATTTATTCGTCATTCGTCCACGCGGGACGTATAAAATCCAAAGATATTGCATTTTCACAGCATGTCCACGACGTGTCACAGCGGCGTAGAGCCGCCATTGGAAAAGACTGGTGTTTTCGTAGCTGAAATGTCTACATCATAATAAAAAGAGTAAAGAGTAAACACTTCGGGTGAGCCTGAGACTAAGTGAAAAGGGAAGTAGTGACAGATTTATGCTTGCATGAGGCAAAGCAGCTCTCGCGTAGGAGAAGGTACATATTTGGGATAAGCATTTATGATGTTGAATCAGTGTAACAAACCCAACACTAAATTTTCTTTTATTAATATGTTGCAAAAAGTATAAATATGTAGAGAAAGCGTGTTAAACGTATAGACGTAACTTCAACAAAATGAACTCTACTCTGTCAAAAGTCAGATAATTGTTACTAATACGCTGCTATTTGTTCACTGTAATGCAAGGATTTCGGTAGTCTCTTTAAAAAAAATCACCCGGCGAAAAATGCAAACTAGTGCGGTGGAAAATTCATTCCCCCAGCAGCCAAACTAATCCCCTTGGCATCAATCTTCACCGTCTGGTTCAACGGTTTTGGGGCATGATTGCTTCATTTCATTCCCACCCTTCGTACTCCTCAGCCGCCCAGGAATGACAACCCTGAATGACATGAATGAGTACACGACAACCGAAAAACCGAACCGGGAACCAATGGAATTCTTCGGTACCGAAAATATGTTTTCACTTCGCCATTTTCGTTGCCCGATTTCGGCAGGATTTGTACACCGCCGGGATGGATTCATACCGATCGCCGTAGAAGCCGGGGGACGAATTTTAGAGCGGTCCGTTGGATATCGGCGATGGAGTAATGCTATGCGGAACATGGGGAAAATTTTCACTCACAGGTTACAAATTCCACATAGTTTGCTGCCGGCTACCGTATGTAACCAAATGCAAAAGAAAGGTGTATAAAATCATTCAACACATATCATATAAAAATAATCATATAAAACACACATTTGGTCGTACGGATTGCATACTTTCAGGCCAAAAAAAAAATTTAGCCTATCACAACAGGTGTATTAAATCATTCGCCATACAAATATAACACAGCTTGTCGTGCGGATTGCATACATTCAGGCATAACATCCGGTGCAACGAGAGTGGTCTCAGTAACCGCAATTGATATTGACATCTCAATGTACGCGCGGTATAGTATAACTTTGGGCGCCCACGAGCTCGTGGCTTCAATTTCAACCCTGTCAGTTAGCCCAATTTGCACATTGTAACGTTTTAAAAGGTCGCTCTATCGGATCGGTGAGTCAATTTGATTTGCTACCTCACTTGAAACCGACACAAACGATACATCAAATACGTGATTTGCTTTGTCTGCAGCAGTTAACTGCTGTGTGACAGAAGAAAAGTGCCTTTTTCGATGGCAAAGCGTAAGCGATAAAATTAAGTGTATCGAACGTGTTGACAATGGTTCAATCCACAATTTCCTTCGCTTGCACAAAACACCGGGGCGGAGGGTGGCGAAACTTGGTTGCTCTTTATTTTTGTGCGATACGTCTCGTTGTTGGGACGATGAAAATGAAGCAAACGATGCAACTTTACAAATAGGAAACGAATAGCACTTCAATCAAAACAGAATATTTGAGTGGTATTTTTTACAGCATTATTCTTCACTCTCGTTAATTACCATTTAACTAAGGAAACTATTCGCTTTTAACCGTTTGACACACACAGACCATTAACCCCGGGCAACCCGGAGATGGAGGTTAATGATTGTAATGTTTTGCCGCAGGCAATTTTCATGTTAAATTGAAATGTAAATTGAAAACACATTAGCTTTAAGTGGCTCAGCATTTCCTTTTCACCCTCCGTTTCCTGCTTTTTCTTCATTTTATTATTTGTGTTTTGCTCCTTCGCCGTACTAAAGTGCCAAATGAGATGGCAATAAAATGCGCTTAACTCTTGCCATTCCCGTGTGCTTATGTGGCTGTATCTGTAGCGATAAAGGGACGGGACTCGTGTGAGGAAAGCGACAAAAAATCGGTAGAAATAAAACACTTTATTTAAGTGCATTGTACTGACCTCGATTCTATCCGGTCGGGTGGCGGATTGTGTGTATGTGTCGAACCGGGTACAGATGTGTATCGCCTTTGCTTCTGCTCTTTAACAATCGCACCGAACGTTGTCAATAAATTTTAAACGTTATATTTTTGTTTTGTTTTTCGCTCATTACTTGTATGCTGCCCCCTTATGGTGGGAAACGGAAGTTGAGTCGTGGAAATGATTTGCAATAATTATTGCCAACCGATTGTTGGCCGTGTTTAATGTTTCTCGCAGTTTTTTTTTTTTGGTGTTTAGTACATGTATGCATTCCTTCGGAACAATTTCGAATTGTGAACCTGAAGAAACTGCTCGAGGAATAGAACAAACAACGGCCAAATCTGGGTGCGCCATTTCGCCATTTTGCTCGAACTGTTTTGCGCTCAATTGCGGGCCCCGCCATAACCCAGTCCAAGGCAGAACCGGAAAGACGATAAATTTAAACGGCCGAATGAAGTTTCGCAATTGTTCGCAACTTGGTTTATTACTGTTATTATTACTTCGGTTCGGTATAGCGCGCGCACGGGTTTTTGGGAGGGGGGGCGGCGGGGCGAATGCGTTTTCCGGGCTGCCATTTACCGTGCCGCTGGTACAGCTCGAAACCCGTCGGTACCAATTAACGGTCGGAAGTTAAATTTAGTGCGCCCGTTTTGCTGTTGTAAACAGACGTTGCAGCACCGCCAGCTGCCTGGGGTACGGAATGGTCGATGCGTTCGATTAAAGTGTGTGCTTTCATGAATGTAATATCCGACCGGATCGTGTGCTTGGGAAGGTGTTGAAACTGCGCCAAATGTTTGGTACCATTCAAGACCGTGAGGAAAGTTAGTTTCCACCGAAGAATAAAGACGAAAAATCGACTAAAGATGCATAATTTTTCAATATTCGTATAGAGTTTACAGAACATTTAAATATAGAATAATAGTTAGCAAGTTAAATCGCCCAATGCACTGTTGTAAAGCAACCGCGAGACGGAAAACATGTTTACTAATGCAATGAAACAGCTTGACACACAAAGAAAATCATAACATTTTAATTACAGAAGCAAGTTGTTGTTTTTTATTTGCAACAGTTTGTACAAAGAAACTTTCATAAAAGCTTTCCTTTACACCGTACGGCCCATCGCCAGCAGCCAAAATAATGCAAATTATGTCCATTCCCGTTTCGTTTAAGGCTGTCCGAGGTTTGCCTTTTTTTTGCCCATGGAACCGCCCACCGGTTCCCTTTATACTTTGCTGTACCTTTTGCGAACGTGAAGGCTTATCAATATTAATGTTAAGCCCATTCATTCATCAAGCTATTGACCCGAACCAAAATGGCAAAACACCACCGGTGGCGGTGTGTGTGTGGGTAGCTTAAAAGTTCATTTCAAAAACATACGCGCACTCGCCCCCCTCCAAACCGAAGCAAAACACCAGTGAACAGACACCGAAGAAGGGAGAGAAAAGAAAGTCTGTGGGTGAAACAATTTGTGAAGGTAGAAGAAGCAAAAAAAAAAAAAACGAAAGCAAAATTACTCGATACTAATTTTCCTACCGCACACGGAAAGGCCACTGTGCGTGAGTGTCGCGAAGCGGTGGTAACATTGTTTTTATTTCGCTGTTCTTGTGCCTGTTACAGTAGCTCCGTCTAGCGGTAGTGGTTGCCCGGTCTTACGACGCTGAAAGCATTAATCAGTTTTTGCATGATGAGAATGTAATATATTGCTCGGGGTGCTACAAGCTGCACACAAACCCACACACACACACACGTATAGATACACAAAACCACTCCGAACAGGAGGAGAGTTGGCACGAAAGAAGCGACTCGATAATTTGAAAACCACCGGTAACAAAGTGGATTTTTATGGGTAAAAGGGTAATTTGTTAACCATTTTGTAGTGATTCAGATGAATACAAGGCGGAGGGTGTGGGTAGGACCAGCAGAAACCGCGTTGCACGTGAACACAATAATGAGGACGCATATTGTAGAGCGTGAACCGGGTAGTGGGAAATAAGATAAAACACCATTGATTGAGTTGCTCGTCCAGCGTGATGAGAAAAAGAAGCAGTTTGTATCGAATTATTACTTAATTTTCCTCTTTTTGTAAATGACCAGGCGTCTCCATCGGTATGGTCTCCATCAACAACCAGGCGTCTCCATCGATGTGGTCTCCATCAACAACCAGGCGTCTCCATCTAAAAAAGTCTCCAACATCGACCAGGCGTCTCCATCACGTGTAACACATGCCGTTTAGCAGGGTAATCATTTTCACGGACTACTTCGATAAGAATAATATGGTTTTTGACTCAACGTAATTATTCGCTCCGTAACGCTAACCAGAAATGAAGCGATCCGAAAGCACACTGGACTGGACATTTATTTACACCTCGAATGGTTAATCTGGAATGTCAGCAGAAAGCAGCGCGCAGGATCGGTCCAAGATAGGGATGTTTGCCTTTGCACGTGCGTTTGAGCCCTTCCAGCGGCACACCATCAGCCTAACGCTAATGCAACACGCCTGAGACGATGATAATAACAAGTGATTATGGGTTTCCACCGTTGGAAAAAACCGAGCTTACTGCTGAATGCGGATGCTGCGAGTTGTCGCGGTAAGCAGATAAATCTAATTTCAACTTCCATTAATAATTTTTTCTCGCTTCGTCTTTTCCATTCCCTCGCTTCCCATTTGCTAGTGTGTTCAACGGCTTGGAAAACGCCGTAGTACGACTTTGGTTCTTGTGGAGGGAGGGGGAAAATAAAACAAAAGTTTTTCCTTTATCCACTGTCCAAAACGATGGACACGAGCGCCAAGTCACGGTTACCATTTGTGTCCGCGCCATTCGTTTTGTGTGTCTTGGTTTGTCATAGAACGCCGGAAGAATTTTCCTCGCAAGAATTACGAACCGGGAGCGGGATGGAACGGGAAAATAAAAGAACATTCCATTTCGGTTTTCATTTCCACGCCGGTCCATTTTTCCGTTGTCCCGCATGTTTTTGGCTTACCTTCTCGGAGGGTTTGTGTTTCATGATATTAAAATTATGCTCGTTGTTTGGGATGGGCCTGACTTGCGGTGAGGGGGAATCCCGTGGATTCAAGGTAAACCATCACCACCACCACCGCCTGCGTAGTAATATCAATTTGGCGAATCTTGAACGGTTGTTGAAAAAAAAACACCTTTGATTTTTTGTTCTTGGTTGTTGGCTGGACGCTACTTCTTCTCAGTGCTCAGCAACAACCGTGAAATGGATATCCGTGCCAAATTAAATTAAGGATACTGCCACCGAATGAGGGGTTTTTGTTTGTTTTTTTTAATTTAAAAAAGAAGTACGATCTTTTGTGATCTTAATTCATTTCGCCACCGCACAAAAGTGGGTCTAACGAGCCAGCCGTGTACAAAATTTCATCAATATAAAATTAAATTTATTAATCTAAACGCAGATGCAGCCGGTCTTCGGTGGACGTTTTAGCGCAGGACGGGAGGTGGAAATTAAAATTCGGCCCTTCAAACAATCGCAACATTCGATGCGGGTTGTTGTTGTTGTTGTTGTTGTGTGTGTGTGCAAAGCAACTAAACCCGAACGGTGGTGATAGTATTGCTGCGTCTCATGAATGTGTACATAATTTAAAACACCCACACCACCGGTAACGAGAAGAGTAAATAGCATGACCGTACGCTTGCTGTTTTTCGTCCATCATCACCATCGCCGTCGTCGTCAACATCATCTTACAGTATTCCTTTCATTTGCAAAACCATTCAACATGCCTCTTTCGTGTTCGTTCTATCTCTTTCTCTCTTTAAAACGATTCGAGTTTCGTAACGGTTAGTCAGTCGTGACATTTTTTAATCAAAAGAGAAAAGTAGTCTTACCAAAAAAAAAAAAACAAGTACACTTGCCCAACATTCATGTAGAATTTGGGAAATCAAAAAGAAGAAGCGTATCCAGTAAGAAAATGCTTACACACAGCATCACCACCATCAACCGGTAGACCGGGAGTAAGGCAAAAATAAAATGGCTAACGAAAAGGAAAAGAACGAACGCAGCAAAAAATCCGGAACATGGAAAACAGGCAACCGAGCAGAGCGAAAGCGATGTAATGTTTGATTTTCATTCGGGTATCCTTTTTATTTACCCTTGTTTTCCCCCGTTACACCTAACCCCTGCGGGTAGGCAACCCGCCATATCGCACGATAGGCCCGTGTGACCTTCAACTCGTTGGTACCTTTCGTTTTGATTGGAGCTTTTCCATCATCCGGATGCTGGCCGCGTGTTCTTACCGGCGGGAGCTTATTGCATTGCCAAATCCGCTTGAAAGGTGAACCATGTTACGCTGAGTCTCGTTCATTGAACCCGCACGAATTACCATCGATCTTAACCATTAATCTCCTACCACTGCTGCTTTTAAATCGTCAAATTGAAGCTCAATGGGTTGGGAGATCGTTTTAGGGAGGGTTTTCAATGGATACAAAAATTGTCTAAGTTATCAGGCCAACTTCAAGGTCTTCAGGTTTTAGTCTACTGTAGAAGTCTCTAAATTCTAAACCGCGCCCGGTGGTGTGCCGTCGTTAACTAATCCACTATTCTAGCCTTTCCTGGAGACGCACGCTAACGCCATCTCCATTTGGGCCTACCACGCCTCTGTCCATGTGGACGACCTAAAAGAACTTTACGAACTGGACATTAAACACCGTAATACAACTATAATTACTGCATTCTAGTATATTACCTATCTATTGGGAGTATCTACTGTCTATACGGAGTAGATGATTCTAAAATTCCAATCACAAGGCATCGATTCACTATCCCATACCCGTCGGTAATAATGGAATTTAATATTATAATTTTATCAATTTTTCAATTGAATTTATTTTTTAAAATTAAATTTTAAATTTAAATTAATTTTTTTAATTTATTAATTTTTTAATTTTAATTTTAAAATTTCAATTTTTTATTTAAAATTTTATAGTGCTGAATCTCCATTTTAGATCAGTTCGGTAACTATTCCGTCAGTGAACAAACAGTAAACCAGCTTACTCGCAAGCTGCTGCAGCAAGCTAATTGTGTCATGCGGGATGCATAACTTTAGGCACCATTTCTAAAGCCATCCGTGCAATTGCGCCTAAATGTATGCAGTATTTACTTTTGTAAGCGCTTTTTAATCCACGTTTTAACTAATTCACCGTGTCGAATCGAAACTAACCTTAAAGCGCTCATCCCGTGCACAATTAAATGACATGTTTGTTGCGGAGGGTGAATAAATTACCATACACGCATGCCATCGTCGGTCATTGTTCGCTTTAGAGCCAATTTCCCTCGCGGTGTGGCACACCTCGGTTTCACTTAGCCTGGTTAAACAGAAAAAAAAACATAAAGCATGTAACCCAACACTGTTGCCCTTTCAAATTAATCCATTCGCAGAATTGGGGATTTTGTGTGTGTGTGTGTTTTTTTGGTTTTTGTTACGCACACATACACATATATACATACATGAGTGCACACGCTGATAGCCACAGCGAAACGGAAGTAACGCCGAAACTCTGCACAATTTATCAATCAAATAAATCATCCACGTGCGTACGGCCCGGTGTACGCCCGTACGGGGGCCCACCGTTTTGGGCGACGGTTTTATTTTTGATGAATATTGCTAATAAAGCGAACCGGGACGGAGGGGGGGGGGGGCGAGGGGACGTGATGGCAGTTAAAAAGGGGATAAAAGTGGAGAATGCACGAAAGAGAGCTAATACGAGCGGTTGATTTATTGAACGTTCTCCCTGTTCGGCTGTGACAGATCTGCTTTGTCCAGCTGTCAACTGTTCGTTTTTATTTGTGCCGGGTGCTTTTTTCTTCCACCCCCGTCCTGCTCCTTTTGCACAGCGCTCTGTCTCTGTCAACGACGCGAAGTGATGATTAATTGACCAAAGTGCCGCAAAATGCTGACTGCTACGGTGTGTTTTTGTTTTACGGATGCACCGAGCACTATGTTTGAAGGTCGCATTTTTCGTGTGTCGTCTTGCAGGCGTGAGATGTGGTGAAGGTAATTTTTGACAACACCCAATCGCCCATTCCTCGGGATGATGTAAATTTTGAGCCTGCAATAAGTGAGCATTGGGTTTAAAATATGTGTGTTTGAAACTTAACTGATAACACTTCCACTGGACCTGCACAGCAGGTGTACTGTGACTGTGACCCGAGGGTTAGAGGTTTAGTGGCAACACACCCTGACATACATTCACCTGTATGCCACCGTTCGTGGAAGACAGCAGGCACCTCCCCTGTGGTTTGTGCTCCAGGTCCGGGTATCATCAAACTCTCCCTTCCGTCATCAGCGGGCCGGGCTTCAGTAGCTTTAGTTCCCACCCAGAAGCAACCCTGCAGCGGTGGCGTTGTACTACACCTACGGCAGCGACCCCGCCATGATCTCACGAGGTGAGTGTTTTTTGTTGTTGTTGCACGAGCGCGCGCGCGTTTTGAGGTGTGTTAGCCCACGGGGAATTCGGCGTGACAGTCTCGGTTAGACGTCCGCCAGAATAGACTGGCAGCAGGTACACGATGATGCTATTGCCGGTGGTTTGGCGGATAGTATAAATGGGACCGCATCGCACACGGTTTTCGCTTATCGTTCGGCGAACGGTGTTGTGTACGTACGCATCCAGTGCCTCGCAACCGTGTGAGATGGATTCGCGCTCCGTCAGCAATTTCGAGCTGAAAGCAATCAATGCGTGGGATAAGCGTAATTTTACGCGCGGCATTAAGAGCCTCTTTCTCGAGTACTGCTCCAACAGCACGGTGCACGGTGTGAAGTACTTTGGCTGCAAGCGACGAACCCTGTTCGAGAAGTGAGTGTCGGGGGGTGGAGTTCGGGTGCGGACCCGGTGGACTAATGGCACGCACTGTGATCTGTTTTCTGCAGGCTGTGGTGGATCGCAACCTTCCTGCTGTCGGTGTACGGTTGTGGCCGGCTGATCCAGAACATCTATCGCAAATGGGACCAGACGCCGGTGATTGTGAGCTTCGCGGAAAAGTCCACACCGGTGTGGCAGATCCCGTTCCCGGCCGTTACGATCTGTCCGGAAACGAAGGCACGCAGCGAGTACCTTAACTTCACCGATGTGTACTTCCAGATGAACGAAACCTACCGGCAGGAAATAGCCAACGAAACGTAAAGAACTCATCTCGTTCCACCGTGTCTCGTCCTGTGTCGCGGTTTGTGTTGGCAACGTGCCTTGAGCCTTTCGGTTTCTTTCCTCGTTTTAGCTACGATCGGTTCCGTGCGGTTGCGCAGGTATGTGACGCGCACATACTCAACGGTGTCAGCCTGAACCAGACGACCGATCCGAGCTGCGTAGATCTGCTCCGGAACGTGTCGATGCCACTCCAGCGGGCACTGTTTTTCTGCAAATGGCGCAACGAGGGTGGATTTTGCGACGAATTCTTCACGGAAACAATCACCGAGGAAGGGATCTGCTTCACGTTCAACTCACAGTCGGCCGGGGAGATGTTGCGGCTGGACGAGCTGCACGATGACTATGAGTACATATCGGAGAAAAGAGAATCCCCACTGTGGTCACTGGAGCAGGGCTATGCGGAAAACACCGATCTCAATACGTACCCGGTGAGGGTACTGGGGGCCGGTGCCAGGGCCGGTCTGTACGTGCTGCTGAATCTATTCGAAGGCGATACGGACTTTATCTGTCGCGTAAGATGCAAGCCGCGGTGAGAAGCGGCGGGCAGCTATTAATCTACCCCCCATTTTCTTCTTGTCTTAAGGGACCTGTGCAAGGATTTAAGATCTTGCTGCACACGTCGAGTGAATATCCGCAGGTATCGAAGCAGTAC
Source organism: Anopheles marshallii (assembly GCF_943734725.1). Classification (NCBI taxonomy): domain Eukaryota; kingdom Metazoa; phylum Arthropoda; class Insecta; order Diptera; family Culicidae; genus Anopheles; species Anopheles marshallii. Next base: position 78,104,964 of record NC_071326.1, on the reverse strand, counting down.
TATCGCGTACCGCTCCATCAGGAAGTGATCATATCAGTCAAGCCGCAGATGATTACCACCTCGGCCGGATTGCGCGATTACACACCCGAACGGTAAGGAGGGTCGCAATATCGCGACAGTTCCCCGATGTCCAACGCTAACCGGTGGGATTTCGCTTGCAGACGGCAGTGTTTCTTCAACCACGAGCGCCATCTGAAGTACTTCAAGGTGTACACGCAGCAAAACTGCGAGCTGGAGTGTATCACCAACTACACGCTGCACCGGTGCGACTGCGTCAAGTTCTCCATGCCGCGGGACGCGCGGACGGAGGTCTGTGGCGCCAGCAAGATCCAGTGCTACAACGATGCGGAGGACGAGCTGCTGGAGGAGGACGTCAAGTACATCGTGGACAAATCGTACGACTATCGGGCGAAGTGCAACTGCCTGCCGGCCTGCACCTCGGTCCAGTACGACGCCGAAATCTCGCAGGCCGATCTCGACTGGAAGAGCATGTTTGCCGCCTACCGGCAATCGCTCGGCGAGAATGAAGGGGCCCAGTTTGCCCGGCTGTCGATCTACTTCAAGGAGGCACAGTTTATCACGTCGAAGCGCAGCGAGCTGTACGGTGTGACCGACTTCCTCGCCAACTGTGGCGGTTTGCTGGGGCTGTTCATGGGCGTGAGTTTGCTCAGTTTGGTCGAGCTGATCTACTTCTGCTCGATACGCCCATTCACCATACTGCGTGCGTACCGGGCGAAGCGACGCGAGTCGAACGTCTTCTTCGAACCGCCACCAATAGTGGAAAAGGCGAAGGACTTTTAATGCGTAATGGTGCCGTGGCGTTTCAGGTCGTGCCGCATATTTAGCAACCCCGTGCGATGAGGCTTGGCTCGAGCTGATGGGACAGAAAGTGAAACGAACGATCAAGGCAACGCCTTAGCTTGGCTGATGCCGACCGAGTGTACGAGTGACGAAATAAAATGTTTGATATTTTCTCTGCTTCACAATCGTTGAGCATGTTTTGTTCCCCGTCACTGTCGCGCCGCACAAAGCGTTCATTATCTCGAAGCTAGCAGCGTTGCACACCCCCCGGCAGGTGTGCCACCCCCCCTCAGGCACCCCCCCAAATGCGGATGAACATTCTTCGCCTGAAATTGATGAATCTGTTCGTGTAGTTGGTGCACCGAAATCCGGGCGAAAGCGTTCGAACGAAATGCTGAAATTGAATCAGCACCATCAGCACGCTGGTGCTCCAACTTCGGCGTCACGGGGAAAACGCACATCATTGCACCTTGATTTGCATCGCATCGCTCACGGTGCGGACCGAGATCGGTATGGCGCTGAACCCCGTGCGCAAATGGTGCGGGGTTTGCATTCGAAAATTGCACTGTTCTTATCTAATTTATATGCAAATGAAAAGCATTTGTGGCTTCGCCGCACGGGGGTACGGTCGGTCACCGGTGGGATGCTGCACCGGTCGGGAAAGAAAGCGCACCCCAGCCCTGATGATCTTTTGCACGTGATGGGTTGGTGTACTACAATGAACGGTAACCCTCCGCCACACTGTGGTTGTGAGATTGTGGCAAATGAAAGGCGGACCATTCACCAGCAAAGACAATCTCGAGCCCGGACAGCAACCGGAGAACACACACAATCGTTCATCTTCGTCTTCGTCGGTGGTGGCTTCGTACGTACGACGGGCACATATTGGTCTTAAAGGAACGGGACCAATCTTCAGCTTGCAGCGAAGATGCAAAACTTCATCGACACTTTTGAAACTTTTGCTCTAGATTTGTTCTCTTTCTCTCACACACACTCACGCGGAAACAGGACTGGAAAAGAATGCACTGCGCCACCAATACGACCGATAGCACCTTCTTCGATCTGGGTCGATTGGCCGATTCGGTACCACGTACCACATCGTGTGTCGCCCACCGGTGCGGATCGACAGGAGAAAAAAAAAAACGGGAAATTTATTTTCATTATAATTATATTATCTCTTAAAGTGCCCCCTTCTCATTGCTTCACTTGCTGCCACACCAGCTTGAAGCGAAAATCCAAGTGCTTGGCTGATTGCAACCTACGTTGCAATCGCAAAGTAGATGCGCACGATGGAACGGTCTTCGTGCTTTTGTGTGACAGCTGAACACATCCTTCCAACCGGATGAAAGAACAGCCCTAGTGCACTTCGGGCCTTGAGCACATTGCAATAGGGCTGGTCCGTACAAAGCGATCGAATGATGAACCTCGCTCGCCCAGGAATGGAGTGTTGCGGGGGGGTCGGAAAACACTTGTCATCACTGCAATGACCATCAACGGCATCCTCTCCGTACGGGAGTCAAATCCAGGACGGCCGTGTCCCGGGTGTCGGTCCCACGTCCAGGTGTGTCTTCGTTTTGGAAAACACCCAAAATAACATTAATTCGTCCTGTTTGCCGAATCTACGCTTCACGAAGAATCACACACCCACACACAGTGCTTAGTCCCTCCCCCCTTTGAGAGATACTACGGAGCGAAGTGGAGTAAGCTGTCAATTTTCAAAGAAGCACCCAACAGTGGTACGCTCTCGAGCACTGCAACCCGGGACCGGGTCCATTCGTGTCCACTGGTGTCGCTACTTTTGCGTGCCATAACAATGACATCATAGACGTAGACGAAACCCGCCAGGAAAACGAGATATGTACCAACACCGGGGTCACCCACATCCCCCCCCACCGCCCCTCACGGTACGAGGTACAAGCACCGGTACATACGTATCAGTTCCGGTGAAGGGGACTGCTCGAATGTTACCTTTCATCCGTTTAATGACTCTTCCGGAAAGATCACACATGTTTCCCGGGGTTGTGGTGCAGGGGACGGCCCAAGAAAGAACATGCCGGTGCGGCATGTGTTGTTTGTACGATTGTTTGCTCCCCGGAGGTGGAGGGGGGGAGGGAGGGTCTCGCTCCCATTCACCACACGGGTAGGAAAAACCGGACACCATCACATCTTGCCATTGCGATCGGGTGGATTCATTTTGCGACAAACGACAAACAAACAAACGCCCACGGATGCATCTTTCGGGTTGGGTTTTGGGTACAACGGGGCCTGGGAATTGCACTCCCATACAGACACACGCTGAAGTAAAAGGAGGATAAACAGTATGGGGCCAAAATACAGCCCTTTAGGGAGATGCACGTAACCGTAAACGTAACGGGCCCCTCGTATCCCTTGTAGAGGTAGCAATTCTGAAAGAATTCCACCACCGGGTTGGTGACCGGGTGCTTTAAGGGTTCAGTCAATTATTACGTAACGCTAATTTTTACAACTTTTAACGTCAGATAGACTTGAACAATCTATGCTAATAATTTGGAACTGTATTAGAACCTTCTTTAATCTATATAGCGGCTCAGTGGCATGATGGTAGCCGCACCGGTTTTCACACGAACGGATCGGACCAAAATCTCATCCAGACCAATCCCCCGAACGCAGGACTGACTAAATAAAATGACAGAGAGCGAGAAATGACAGGCCTCTCTAGACCTCTTGAGGTTGTTGTGCCGTTAAAGAAGAAGAAGAAGAAGACCTATTTTACCACGTAGCCGGATAGTTAGTCATTGCTACGGGGGATTGGTTCGGGTGCGATTTTGGTCCGGTCCGTACGTGTGAAGACCGGCGCCGCTACCATCATGCTACCAGGCCGCCCCTGTTTCGTTAATATGATTGGCTTGATAAGAATGGACTAATAATACTAGGCTAACTAAACGGCTCGGGGGTGTATTGGTAGCGGCGTCTGTTTTCACACGACAGGACTGGGACAGAATCCCATCCGGATCAATCCTTTGTTGAAGAATGAGCGTCCGGGCATTAAATGATATTGAATGATATTTGAATGATGATAAAAATTGTAGTTCTATGAATTGGCTAATACTTTAGATGTATGAAAAAGCATTGTTTCTATAATTTTAAACAACGATTTGGGCATTCTTCAGTAGATTTGAAAACATGTACCGCAATTGCACAAACACGCGAGGGTTCTGAGACTGTTTAGAGCTCTTTAAGCGCATTGCTTTTTTTTAAGAGTCGACATGGGACATTGGATATAAACTGGATCTACCACTAAATGCCAAAATCCAAAAATCAACACCCAAGTGGACGTCAGAAAATATCTAGACCGCGAGTCTTGACCTTTTAGTAGCAACAAGATTATAAATAGCACAGAGTTTGGAATAGATAACATGCCTTAACTAAGTTAATTCTTCATAAATACATGATGATGTGGAAAAAAGTTTTGTCTTATTGTATGTTAAGTAACAAAAAGATTAACCTCCCTCCCGCCCTCTATGCAACAAATCGTAACGTTGATACTAACCCCGTGTTAACGTTACGTAATAAATGGATGTTCCCTTAGTTGTCCCCTACTTTCACATGCAAGGTTTGCCGGAGTGGTAAAGTACTACGCATACATTGGCATGTTTTTAAGGGGTTTTCGGAACGATGAGTCACTTTCAAAATGGTTGGCCCTTTGGTAGAATAATCCTTGGCAAGCGAAGCTGTATCCTTCGCCTGGGATGGGTGCAACCGTTCGGAGCACCTTGTACCCGGAAATGTAGAATCTATCGACTGTCGAACGCAATTGGCAAATGTGCTTTTATTGTGCTGGTTGCATAAGGTCGTACCGGTGGTAACTCTTGACCATCATGAGCGACCATAAGGATGCGATGATGATGATGATGACAATGGTAATGTTTTTCCTGGTGGCTTCTTCCGGCGGGGGGAAGGTTCTGGTTACGGGGAGTTCGATTTTGCGCTAAACCACGTACAAAAGGTAGACATTCTGCGACATTGGGACAAGATTTATTTCTGCACCGAGAAAAGACTTTGCTCCCCGGTACACCGTACGGTCGTCGTTGGAGAACCGTTTACAATTAGCTACCGAAATGGGCTTCTGGTATGGTCACCGATACGTGATCTGCCTCTGGAATAGAGGCACCTCAATACATCATTACTTTATTGCCACTTTGTGCAACGATCTAACGCTTCCTGAAGCGACTGAATTGAACGGACACCGGAAATCCTTGAGTACAGGTGGTATGGTGCCGTGATTTAGTGCGATGCATAAACAAATAAAAGCTCGACCCAATAAACAAAAACCCTCCGAACCTCCGGTGGGCCAAGCATCAACAAGTGAAGCCGGTTCGGTTACACTATTTCGGTCTGCTCTTCCTCACTTCTTCGGAGTGACTTCTGAGAAGGAGGGGAGAACTTCACTGGAAAGGGAGTGCGCCAGAACTTTTCTGCCCGCAAGCCACGAACGGTACGAAGGATGCGACGGTAGACATTCATCTCGAGCCGGCCGTGTTTTCGTGTCGGCCGTTGGAGAACATATTTATGGTGCAGCACTTAAGCGAACTGTTTCGCCAGCGAATCGAACATTAAGTGAGGTTATAAGGTGTACAATCTCACTCGTATCAGTTGTTCGCGATAAACACGTGCTTTGGAGGTGGTTCTCTTGCACGAAATGGCTAGATTACTAGCTTCATAAAACCTCGCTCTTTCTCTCTCTCTCTCTCTGTGTCTCTTTCCGCAGCCTCACAACTTCAGCTGCCTGCTGTTGCTGTGCAACACGCAACCCCCATTCGGAATTGGGACAGGTGTGTTAGGTTATGTTTCGCACAATGAAAGCTTCCTTGCGTGTGCTTTTGTTTCTCATTTGGCTTCCACTCGAATCCTTTTCCACCATTTCCGTCCACTCCACTTTTCACACATCCGCCCACATCCGGTGCCGTGGGGAGGGGAATGCTAATTAAGTACACCAACATTCAATTACGTATTACAGCGCTGCCGTGTCTTTCCGGTGATTCCTGTGCGGTGTGTGCCCCCTCGTCACATCCGGGCACATAAACTTTTGTTTTGCTTGCTGTAGCACACTTAATTGCACCCGATTGCTTCGCCTTGTGCCGCCGTGCTTTCGATACCGTTTGTGTGTTACTGCTTCCGGTTCGGATTGTGGTCGGTTGAATCCACCGAATCCACTGCCCAAGGGGCCGAAAAAGCGCAGGGTGAGAGTTAAAATTACAGCGAATAATTTTGGCCTTTGAATTTGGCTGTGTGTGTGTTTTTTAAATTCTTGATTGGATCATTTGCTGTTGTAAGGTTGTTATTTTCCATGGAAAAGAAAGACGGAAAAAGGCAACAGCAAAAAAACAAAAATAACAAACAGGTGATGTTTGTTTGTATTGTTTTTACTTATTTTTGTGCTTTGTTTTAGTGCAATCTTTTTTTTCCCGGGGCTTTGAGCAAACTTGCTCATGCAAATAAATTGGAAATTGTTTCTCGCCGTGTTTATATAGGAGCGTTCAAAGCGCCAATCGTAGTTCAAATGCCTGCTTATCTTTTAGTACATTTGTTGTACTAAAAATAAAAAAATACACTTACGAATATTTTACTATAATTCGTGTTAAATAATAAATTGGAAATAAAAACAAAAACTAAATTTTTGCACCACTTCCTAGTTAACAAATTTCAAAATAATAAAAAAAACAATGTAAAAAGTAAACAACAATTAGCGAAGAGTCCAAAATGAAAACCGCAAAAGAACCCCGTTCATGACAACTTTTTTGTTGCCCTATCGCACGCCAAACGATTGGTGGAGCTTTCATACAATGCAAGTTCGTTACCACAAAGTGACCCACTGTACAACTGTTTCTTCACCTTAGGCATTGAATAGAAAATCTCCCCCATCTCCGCATTTGCTGAATGTCACCCGTGCAGCCCGCCACACGATACCGGACGACTTAAGGACGGCAAAAAAGTGATGAAGGTTGCTGTTGCTGACTTGTACTACGATTCGATGCCACTTGCCGCCCTACAATACGCCAATACATGTCTGCCAGCCGTCGTGTTTCGGGAGGGGAGCGTTTGTATGTTTTATTGGTCTGTGACATGAATGCCAGTGGGGCTCGATGGGTTGGGTCGCACGCCCAGCTAATAATAAGGCAGTAATGATGGTGATTGGAGGTGACTAGCACAGGGGTAGAGCACCAACGTATATGTGTGTACAAAGACCCCCGTAGACACCGTACCAGTCTGGGTTTTCGACCGACTCCGTCGCCGGAAGACGGAAAACGAAACCAGCGCGCCAATAAACCAGCGCGCGGCCCATATCGAATGGCTTTCGCGTGTTTCCGGCACCGGTTTGGTGTGAGTTTGGCATCGCGTTGTACTTTTCAATGTTTACAGAAATGCAATTCCGGTGCAAACCGGAGGAAGGGGATGAGATTTGCTAGGCTTTAATTTAAACTTATTTAATCGACTTTGATCCAACGTCTCGGCGATACACCGTCACGATAGAGGCATTTAGAAATTGAGGCGAAACAAATATATTTCGACTACGGAGTTTGTTGCACAATTTTGAAGAATTGTACGATAAGAGCTAGTAATCTGGTAGTAAGAGCAATTCTTGTAAATGTCTATCGCAGCTGAAATAGATGTCCAAACAAGCGAGACACTTATTGGCGCTCGTCGAAGCGTGATCCATTCGCGGAAGTTACGCCTATTTTATAATCAATTGTGGATTAAGTTACTAAACAAGTTCCTGATAACGAGAGGTGTTCTACAGAATGCTTTTTTTAGCTGAGACAGATGTACCTAAGACACTCGGATTCATCGTTGAGATAAAACCATTCGAGGAAATTAGACCGAATTTGGAATCCATCTTGACAGTACTTACATGTCTTCGTTTTCTCGCCGTGCACGCTGCCAAGTTGCCCAACGGTGAGCAGCACTAGAAGCAGCACCACCCAAACAGTGCCCAGCTGCATCCAACGATACGGCCATGATCTCCCCCGTTGCGATGGTGCTGCTGTTCGCTCCCCTCGTGCGGATGACGGTGGTGGTCTCCCGGGACCACAGGACGTCACTTCTGACGTCGCGGCCATATTGTGTGTTTTTTGACGTTTGGAGCACGCCTCCCTCCCTCCTCCGTCACTGGGCTCTCACTGGCTTACTGCACGTTCACTTCGGTGCCGTTTGGCGGTGGCAAACGGTAACACACCTAGAAGATTCATGACTGCACATGCACACTTTCAAATGCCAAGGAGGGCACATCACCAACAATGACACACGGAGAACAGTGCACCATTCTCACCACTGTTTGCACATTGTCTGGTAGTTGTTGTTGTTGCCACCACCTGTCACTTTAAATGTTTCATAAAACACACTTTTGAGCTATTTTATATGCTCGCGCGCTAGAAGAAATGTCAAATCAAATGAGTCAAGAGAGAGTAAGTGATTGCATTAAACTAACTTGGAGTTATTGGGGTAATGTCTTCTTCTTCTTCTTTGGCCCGCTCTTATTGTTGAGCACGTCGTGCTGACATGGCCTGGTCACCAATATGTTTCCAGGAGACTCGATCCAGGGCTGCCGCTCTCCATCCTCTGCTGCACCCGATCAATTTGGGGTATGTAGATATTGGGGTAATGTAGAGAGATTTTAAACCAATTATGGAACTCTATCAGACATTTTGAAGGAGCGAAATTTTGAGACTCTTACTCTCTCTCTCTCTTCAATGGAGATTAAACGATTGGAGCCTTATTCCGGGAGGCTCTCACATGAGATTCGAACTACAAATCTCGGTGTACCAGACTTAGCGCAATGACACTAGCCCATGAGACACCCGCTTCTTTATCTCCACAAAAACCTTACAAAATGCTAATCGTCAGCTTGTTCTGCTGTTGTATCTGTTTAAATTAACAGCGAGCAATTACCCTTCTAGTTGTACAATCATTTGCATAGCGTAATTTAATATCAAGCAGAGCTATTAAGTGAACAGAAGTTTGCACATGTTTAAAATTACAAAAAAAAAAAAAGAACACATTCGTTGGCTGAGATAATTACGCAGAGCACAGGTTGAAGGCGAAACTCAAACACACCGCCACCAACGCTAATTGGTTTGCTTGGCTTTGTTATCATTCGCTTCACTTTCGGCTGATGCCTGTTTCTATTAGTTCCACTATCAGCTCACTTCTCTCGTTGCTACCCACCGCCAGGTTTGCCGGGGGTGTTCCAGGAAGGGGGATGAGATCGCAAGCACGCATACACGAAATTTAAAATAAATTGCATGGAAAATTGATTTTCTCCACCACATACTGCTGTGCTGTGCTTCTTCGTAAAGTTAACTTTCCTGGTGGGACCTCCAGTGGGTGGTCTCCATTAGATCGGAAACTGGACCCATTTGCACAAACCCACACACACTTATATACACATAGAGCTGTGTGTGTGTGTGTGTGTGTGTGTGTGTGTTTGTGGGGGTCCAGGTGAGCCGGTGGATCTGGTAGGCGTCGCCGAATTCAATTAAGTTCCGTTGAAATTGAAATTACTTCTTGCCCATCGGGAGGACACACGCAACAGGGAAACATCCGAATCGGTGATGAAGGTTCACTTCTAGAAGAATCTTTCTATGTGGTGCTTTTTTTTGTGCTGCTGTTTGTAAAAATGGCCTCCCTACAGGTGCTGGTGTGTCTTCTTGTGGGTGCCGGAGCAAAGGTAGCAAAACATGGTTATGGTTACGTGCGTTGGTTTCACCATCGAGCTAATGAACTGACCAGACACACTCACATACACACACACAAACACACCGAGTTCTGGTCCCCTGGCGAGAGGAACGAACGTTGTGTTTTGGCCCCGTCTCCCGACGGGGATGAATTTTGCTTCACATCTGTCCGATTCTCGGCCCTGGGACTCGGGGAAATCACGTCGGGACAATAATTCATTCACACGTTGTTTGCTAGAATGTGATTATTAGGAAGCAAATCTGTGCAGGTGACTGCTTGTGGAGCGTATCTGATTTTTTTTCCTATCAGTGAAATACCCCTGGGGGCTTCCAAGGGAGGTCAAAAATAAATTTCGGCCATCTTTCCATCTTCCCCACTGGGTACACCTGGGTAATGTGTCGTTACTGATCTTCCATCCTTCAATCGGGCCTGTGCCGTAGGTCATTCTGCCCGCAGATGATTGAATTTTTACTATTTGTTAAATGTCGCAGGTGTTTAATTTAAATAACGACCGATTATGTAAAATATTTTGCAGCTGAAGTAACAGAAATGTTGTTCAGAGTTGTCGATACGAGGCGTTAACTTTAACGGTTTTGCATCGTAACACGTCTGAGGATTAAGTTGAGTAGTTTCTGAAAAAAAGAAGAGATGGAAAGGACAGCTGTTAGATTTATTCACTTGACAACATGCAATATTTTGAATCTTTTTCTTGCGCCTAGAGGCATGCAATTATTGTACATGAGCGAACAAAATATTTAATATTGCATACTTTCAGGCACGCCGCGTTTTAAACGTGCTAAGTGAGAGTCTGCATTTATGTATTGACGTTACTTAAAATAAGCTTTCTTGCAAATAGACGAAGTGTAACCAACAACTTATTTTTTTATTCAAACGAAGGCCTAACAAAACCACTGTACTAACTAGTAAGATACTCTCCTGCTGGTAATGTACTGCAGAAAATAATTGGAATCTCCTACAAAAACCGTGCAATAATACATTCACGTACTTAGCGTCATTAGTCAGAAAACAATAGAAAGGCAGCCTCATTTTCTCGTCGCTTGCTTTCCTGGGCATGATGGATTCAACCACAGCCCGGCCAGAACAATGGAACCCACCGAAGCGATACAGACAAATGGTACCGAATAAAATAATAAAATGGAGCAGACAGTGTGCGCACCCGTCATTTAGCGATGTTTCGTTCTGCAGTGGAGTTTGCGGTTCTGGTCGCGCTTTTGCTGGAATAAACTAACCCACTTTCTTTTTGCTTCTGCTCCCAAATGGACCCAGTTTTACGAATGTGCGCACCAAAGACAGGTTTATGTGGTGCACCTTATTCAATAGCACACTTAGTGTGGGGTACGTGCTAGCAACGCACCATTGCAATCGATAAGCATCCCATGCCCGTCTGGAAGGAATCTTCTTTGTAACGGCTGCAAGACAAGGTGCCAGAGTTTATAAGACGATATCTGCAAGAGTGCTTGGGTGTGTGTGTGTATGAGTGGCTTCATATCGCACCAGATCGTGTACCAGCAGCTTTGAGTCGCAACAATGTAAACGGGGCACGGTTGGGTTGGGTTGGTTTAACTTTGCCATTTTCCGCCTCAACCGAACCAGTCGCGCGACACATTTAACCTGCCAGGGCCAGGTATATGGGCTGCGGTAATTGTTTGTGACAGCGGCACCAAGCTGCAAGATCGGAACCGACGCGAGCAATATCTTTCGCGTGGTAAATTTTAAGCCGATAACCGGTCCGGACCAGGTGATACGGCCTTAGAGGGTTGTCTTGGATAGTACGTAAAGGCAGTCGCTACTTATTTAGATCGGTCGGTTACACCTGCCCACTGTGCGGAAGGTTCGTCTTTTACATTGCACAATCGCTTTCTGGCCGTTTATCCGCTTATCCTTTCCCTCCCCATCTAAAGACCAGGCGTTCCTGGTGCTGGCAGTGGATCGATGAAAACCCGGCGCATTCTTGCAAACAATGGACCGCTACATGAGACGCGTGTTCGTAAGCAAAGTTTTCTTCGCTGTTTTTCAAGTTGTGTTGTCTCGATTTTCATTGCATTTTCCATTTCCCTTATCAACTCGCACCTACACTTTCACGGGGTTGGAGCTGGGAGAGCTGGAGCGCAAACTTTGATGGAAAGTCTTTCGTTCGCGATATTATTGGGGAAGTTTCTTGAGCGCGTCAGAAGAAGAAAGGCGTAGCAAATTTTCGATTGCTTTTGGTAAATTATAGCAGTTGTTTGTTTGTTAGGTTTTTTGTTAATCATTTAATTGCTGAATTGGGTAGTCCTCGTTTAAAATGTATTAAAAAATTACAACGTAGATGATTTGTACCCATTACATTGGACGAGAGCAACATTTTGTAACGTGTGTCGCATTGTCCTCAGGTGCAAATTTTCATAATTGGTTTGAATTATTTTTCTAACTTCATGCACAGCTCCCCCAATGCGTGAAATAAATGCAAAGAAATAACTCCCAGGAGAGATTCGAACACCTAAACTCACGAAGCGGGACGCCTCTACGTTAAACTCATGCTATGCCAATTGCCTACTCTTTGGGCGTTAAATAGTGATAAAATAAAACTCCTGCCTGTTTTTTATCGAGAAAATTAGAGAGAAAGTAATCATATTTTAATGTGTACAGATGTTATGAGTACTTTTAGAAGGTATAATTTATAAGAAAGTTACTCACATTCTTTATGCTCATTAAATAAATATAGGGTTTACTTCTAATCCATTGCCGGGAATCCTTTCGCCAACTTTTTCACGCAAGAATAAGTTATCTTTAGTTTGTTGTTTTCCACAGCAAACTGACGAGGAAATAAACTTCTTGCGAAAGTATTTTGGTGGACAACCATAACTCACGGAAGACGCCACAAACTGTCCGGCAAAGTGGTAAATTCTGGTGCAAGTTCAGTGGTGTCAATAAGTTGCTAGAGAATGAGGGTTTTTTTTTTTTCGTTGTCCCGAATTTTCAACTGCTGACCGACTTCTTGGCAATAGCGCTGTAGTGTTAGCGAGATCATACAGTATAGTTCAAATTTCCGGGTTAGTGCTTCGGAACAACGTTGCTCCGCTTCACGTACTACTTGCATCCGCACACTTCCCTCACTGCTAGCCTAGCAAAGCATTCGCTTAACGCATTCCATTCCACCGAAATTTCAAGGACGTACGCGTGATGCAAACCACGTGCACTTGCTAAACGGTGTCCATGAGTGCTCTACTCCGAAAAACTTGAAATATGTTAATCATTCACTTCACTCGGGGTTTCGTGTGCACGCAAATTGTTGTGCCAAACTCGAAGGTCACTTCGAAGTAGTACTACCAGAGCTAGTGCAGCCCCTTGAAGCGTATAATTATGAAACAAGTGCACCGAAATGAAGCCCGGAAAAAGCGTAACAGCGGCTTGCCGTGGTGAATGTTTTCGCTATTGAAATGCAAATATTTATGCGAAGTACTGTGTGGCTGTAGAAGTAGAAGTGTCCTTGGCGACTTAAAAACAACCGGAACACAAGAGCCGAAGAAAACAAACGATTTTGTGAAGTGCACTGTTGAAGGTCTTTGTGTACGTTTCGTGTTTTACCAGTGCCGGAAGCCCTCCATTTGTGTGTTTCCTTGTGACTGCTGGATTTGTGTTTTCTGCCTGCGTACATTATGCAAAAGGGGTAAATTAATTTTATCATTACACCAAACAATAATTTACAATGAGAGGTTTTGGTGTGAGGAAAATAAAATGAACGAACTGTCAAGTTAGATGGTCATTTTATTTACTCGTTTACGATATGCGGTTGACGTTGCTGTCAAGTTGACAGCACTGTCAAATGGAGATAGTGTACACTTTTTAAGTGTAAATAAAACCACTAACCTGTAGTAACAACTAATGCAAACAACAAAATAACAATTATCATAGTAACATTTGGCCTAAAACCACAAAAAAGATAGGAAATTGGGTTCGTGGCGGGCAAAACAAAGTTTTTGTTTTTTTTTTGCAAAAGCACCGCTGTAAACTGTTCTGTTCTTCCGGCGCACACTTCACACTAATGCAGGTTGGTATCAAATTTGCGCGCGCTTGGTGGTTTCAAATTGTACACCCACAAAATTCAGTTCACAGCGTCACAACGAGACGGCTCGGACAGGAAAAGCATCCTTTTCCCGGCACATTCTTGCCAGCACCCAGGAAAACGGTACGGTTGCTGCCCGCCACACGCAACGGGAGTGTATGTGCTTTTCGGTAATTAAAACTACATTTCAACTCGCCGTGCACGTGTCCTGCTCTCTGCCCGGTTGAGGTTCTTTTCGGGCTTCCGTGCCGTTTCGGGTTCGGCATCTTCCGCCACTGGGAACAGGTGGAAATTTGAATAAAATATAACCACGAACAGTGGCTCCCGGATGTGGGACTCAGTTTGAGGCGAGTTGAAATTGGGAGATGTATGTGCGTGTGTGTGTGGAGGAGAGCGGGGAGGATTTTTTCTTGTTCATCTGCTACATCGAGTCATTGAGCTGGTTAGGTTCGAATGCTCCACCGGCAGATGGCAGATTCTTATTGCCTGAGCAGATCTCGTACACGGAACGTGCATATGCTGCAGCTGCATGGTCCCATCACCTACTCACACTAGCTCATAGTTTCCTTTCCATTCCCGGCCTCAAGAATGCTCCGACACAAAAAGCACTCCTCAGCACACAGTCACTATGGAAATTCTACACCGTACAGAATGGGTTGCGCGGTTACTCCCCCCCCCCCCTCTCCCTCCCCCTCCTCCTCCCACCTTTAAGTCACTTGTACACTTGTTCACCTACTGAATACTGCTTACAATTTCGGGAAGCACCGTAACGAATCGATTTCCGCATTAATCTGGTCCCGGGACGGGGGTGGCATTTTCGGTCGCTAGGGTGGCTAATACGCCCACCGACCGGGTACCGGGATTGGATAGTTCCCGGTAAATGGCGGGAGAATATATCGAAGGTACAGCATCACTGGGTTATGTTAACATCCTTTCCTGGCAAAACCAGTACCGCCTTATCTGCCCTTTCAGGTACGAGTTGAGCGGAGGAACACGGATGTGTTCGTGTGCGAATCTGTAATATTCAACACGGACCTGTCAAATCCCATTGATTTACGCGCCTAGTCTATAGAGCATGGGTTTATTTAAAAAAAAAAGAGAGACCTCGTAAGCAGATAAATCAAAGCGAAAACTATGCTCAGCACTTTACGCTTCGGTCGCTAACTTTTATCCGATAATCTACTCCATTTTGTGCGCCTTTCCCTTTATTTTCTGGTTCATTTTGAATTTTTTTTTTCCATGTTGCGTTACGAATTCGCATCGGTAACTTGAGAATTCTGAAGCTAGGCAAGAAAACTAGTGGAAAATGTTCAACTACAAACATTTTTTTTCCCTTTGCTTTGGCTTCATTAGATTATATTCTTTGCGTATGGGTTTAATATTGGGAAAGGTTAAAATATTTTTATTTAATTATACCTTTTTTTAAATAAACTAAAATATGATGTACCTATCCTATCGTTTAACTATATATTTTGGGGTTAAAAAATAACCTTAATTCACTACTACTTCACCACCGCACGACACAAACATCATCGAAGGAAACCATGGAAATGAGAACCCATTCCGTCGGATTCACCCAAAAGAGCGAATAGCTCACACACATGCACACTGCTTTGCCACTCATTTGCCTCTTGATGTCGAAAGACTTCCCGCGCCTTTCGCATCGCGACGATGGTGTGCAATGAATTATGAATGTTTATTACGCACGTACCGCATATTACTATTACCCGGAGATAATCTAAGCAACGGGTGTTGTTCGTGGTGTGTATTTTGATTGTCCCAACCTAATAGTGCAATCGTTCCGATTAACAAAAAAAACACACACACACACACAATCACACAATCCAAATGTTTCGGGGTAACATTTCCGGGTTGGGAAAATCGTGCCATGTCACAATTGAATTGGCAATTTCGATTTTTATTTGATTCCCACCCCCTTCCCTCACACCTCCCACGTGAGAGGGTGGGAATGGGGAAGGATGGACAGGGTGGCGTAACGGTTCTGCTCAATAATTTTAATGAGTTTTTGTCCCGTTTTCCCGCACCACGGAGACGGGTGGGGGGAAAAAGCCCCATGTTCCCGTACACATCATTTGTCATTTTGTTTCCTGACGTTGGCCCCCATATACCTTATACGTGAGCAACCCCATTTTGCGGGCCGAGGGGTTGACGTTTTCTTTTTGTTGTTGTTGCTCCCATTTGCTCACATGATTTCGGCCATCTTTCTCTTTCTCTCTCTCTCTTGGCGGCACAAAAGGACACTCTCGGAGGAGACTTTGATTCAGATTTGCTGTCCCTCTTTTGCCCGTGTGGTTTCCCTCCACTGGGCGCGCAAAGCAAGGACGCACTGAATCGCACACACACAGTTGCACTGGGTGAATCCTTTTGCTGGGCAACGCTTGTGCTATTTTCATTGCCATCTTGCTCTCGGATTTTGAGGGAGTTTGTGCTAGTTTTGCGGTTTCTTCTTATTTCTTGGCAAACTGAAGGAAAGTCATCTTTGTAGGTATATAATTTAGGTTTAGAATTAGTTGCTGTAGTACTTTAAAATATGACTATTTATCACACATAATCATCTACAAGAAAAATTGGGCTTTTGTTTAGTAATATTATTAATATTTGTATTAAACTATAATCATCTAATAAAAATATTGTAGCTTTTCTCAACTTTTGCAATAAAAAAGCGACTTTTATTTTGAATTTCATTTTTTATAACTATTGTTTTCTCCTCTTTAGTGCTTCTTCCTAACAATGCAGCTTAGCTTTAGTGGTGAAGCTGTGTGTGCGATACGTAAAGAAAAAGAACAGGCCACACGAAACAAACACACTCGCAGCCACTATTTGTACTAGGAACTCACCTGAAAGGGACGAAAAAGCTGTGCGTTAACATCCCGATGAAAGTTTTCTCCATCCATACTATTCGTTCTTTGCGTAAAGCAAAGCATCCTTCGATTTTCTTTTGCTCACGTTCCAATTTAAAAAGCATCCTTCTGCTTGCTTGGGTTGAGTTTTTCCACCCCTGTTTGTTTGGTGCCAATTTCTGCCCGCCCGAATGATGCTGTCATCCTGGTACGTGCGCTGGATCACACCAACACCCACAAACACCAACAACCATACATACACAAATGCACACCGTGACACATTGCTGGACCGACAAACGGATGGAAATTCGATATTGCTTTGGTTTTGGGCAAATGAGCAAAAATCTTTGAAAGCAAACGGAAAGGAGCTCGTTTGAAGTACACAAGACAGAGGAATTTAAGCTGCTCTGTGCATTACTGTGTCACCCGTTTTGTTACTAGAAATGCACCACTCACACACAAATACAGATGCCGCCCCCACATACACACACACACATACTCGCGCGCACCATCGGTTGGTTTGCAAGAAGCCACAGGACAGCCGTCAGAATTGTGGAGGAAAAATCGATAAAAGTACTACACAAAAGTGTCAAACTGAAGGCAGTGAAACAAATTCTATACTCGATTGGTAGGATGTATAGATACACTTATGGGCAGATAGATCCATATTACACGAGTTAGCGATAATAGGGAAAGTACACTTTTCACATCGTAACTTATTTCACGCGCATTAAATGTTGCTACGACAACAATTGCAGGAAAAGGATCCAATAAAGGTCAGGTTTCGTGTTTGGAAGAGAGGAGATTGCCACATTTCAAACTTGCCAAAGAAGGAAGTGTTGGTACAGTGTTATTATAAGAAAGAACTCTTAAATATATGGCTATAAACACAGCACAGATTCATCACTTGCTGACTGTTTTCTAACTTGGACATCGCAACGAAATGCTTCAAGGATTTGCCACAAACAGCGCACACAAATTGTCACACAGCAATGGATGCAGTGAGCATATTTCCGAACCAACTCTTATCACTTGTTGGGAGAGACGTACCATTACAGTGAGGGAATGTATTTACGATGCCGCCGAACAGTGTCACAGTGCCACCAGCAGCCGTGTAACCGTGGGGCCACTTCGGTAAAGCTCCGACGCACACACACACGCACACACTGGCTGTGCTGGCGATGTGCGAAACGTTACGAAACGACTACACCGAGTGTGTGACCGATACTGAGAACGAGCCGGAAAATTCTGAACCGTTGCGCTTGATGATGGTGGTTGTACGGTGAGTTGCCACTCACACGCTGAGTGACTCATTCAGGAAGAGCGATGCGCATGTCCTTACGCATCGCACACGACCACTGTTACACACGCACGCAAACACACATTCACGCTCAGTCCGTGTGTGAGTGAAATAAAACGCGGGGCTGGAAAAGTGTGGTGATTTTCCTTTTCGGTTTTCCCACACCGCATGACCGACCGGGCGTCTCCACGGGGTCACTCAGACCCGTACGAGGGTAGGCAGGGAGATGTTTTCGTCGTCGTGGGTGTGTGAGTTGTGTGAATGAAAATGCAAAATTCATCCGCGTAGGGGAGGGGTGGGTTTGGACAAGCCAGTGTGTGAATGATGACGACCGTCACGATGATGATGATGAGTGGATTCGAGTAGGGATTTTCTCGTAAAATCTCTCGACATAAAACGATGGATTTGTGGAACGGAGGGGGAGGGGGGGGGGGGGGGGGGTTTCCCCCCGAAGTGGTGGCGGTCGGGAGAGATTGCGGGCAAGAGTGAATGCGAAAAAGGAAATCACACTAAACAATCAGGCCAATCCAAAGGAAAAAAAAACGCATGGAAGGGAAAAAAACATGCAAACGTTGTTGTTTTTCTGTTTGTACAGTGGGGAAATGATAATAATTTCTTTTCGCAAAGAAAAGGTTCTGTTTTGGGTACTTTCAATTGTTCTTTTATTGTACTCCTTGAGTCGGGTAAGATGCTAAATATAATGAAGAAAATCAAATGACCTACTTCTGATAGAAATAAAATATAAAAATTGCAATTAAAAATGATTTAAAATCAATTTTTTCAATAGAAAAATATTATTTTTCTCTATTGTCAATTTCCCGCCAAAGTTAGAAATCAATTTCGGCTTTTGTGTATGTCCTTTTAACATTTAATGACTGAAGATACATATTTTGATATTTTTAAACATTCTTACTGTTTCTCATTTCGCCCCTATTGTAATTATTTTCAAAACGAATGAACCATAACGAAAACTCGCAAAAACAGTGAAGCGTGCCAGAAAAAAAAAATAGTATTGAAAGCGTGTAATTATTTTTTTTTCTCCCTCCCGCTCCATTAGCTCTACGCCGTACTATATATTACGCTACGCTACACAGGCCTCCGTATTGCCTCGAGGTGCATTTCTTCGTGCTGCATTCACTGCTGCAGTCCGCCCAGACGCGGTGCGGTTTAATCGTGTTGGTAACCAACCCGGATGGAGGTTTTGGGTGGGTGTCTGGGGGGAGGGGGAAAGGAAAGTAGCCGTCGGGAAAGACAGGTGGACAAAGGCATAGGATCGCGTGGAGGCAGTTTTTAGTACTCCGGCTCGCGTAGCGTTGCGTGAAAATCGATTTTACGGCGATACAAATTCCGGCCTACGACGACGTCGAACCGTTGTGCTCTTGTCCGCTTTTTCCCTCCTCTGTGCGTATCATCTTTCCTCATTATAAACGAACAAACACAAATACACACACGCATATATCCATACGAACGCATAGCACTCAGGTTACGCATACTTTCGTTTGTCCCGTATCCCAGACACGCGAACGAAGGAACTCTCCGTACACGCATCATGTCGTCTGGGTGGATTGAGTGTGAGGTGTATGTGGGTGTGTGTTTTTTTTTTTCGGTATCAAATTTTCCACAAACATTCGTGAGCGTGCGCGTATGCTAGTGAGTGCTTAGCGCTCACAAACACGCAGATGATACCATTTAATTGCTCTCGGAAGCGCTATGACAACTATTGCTCGTCCTTTGACATGTCCGCACCACAAACAAGTATGCGTGATACACACACCAACAATCTACTGCTCCTGAAGGTACTCAATTCGTCTGCACTCATGGCGATTGTTTTATTCGACAAGTAGAAATGATTATTTTCCCTATTTTTGTTTTCCATTGCTCAGCACAACTTGCAGCAGTGTGTGTAGACATTTTGCAATGGTCACTCATTTATCTGGCCCAAGAAAAGTTGATAAATCCGTGGCGGCCATATTTTACCCTCACTCACTTTCATCTTTCAAATAGGTCTAGTGTAATTATGAAAGCAAGCTAGCGCCACCTGTTGGTTAATAGCGTAAATATTATGTTATTTGTTTTAAAAAGTAAAAAAAAAAGAATGGGGAAAAGGTATTTCAACCGAAACTTTGTTTTTGAACTGTGCGAAAAAACCTTGAAAATTAATTAATAGTTTATTTTGTAATACTAATTTACAGACGTTAAAGTTTATTGTTTTGCTGTTCATTCCACATTTCCACTAAGGAGCTTGTTCAATTGATTATCTTTCAATAATGCAGATGGAATTAGTTTTTCTAAATGCACACTAACGTCACCCATATTTTGGGGGACAGTTCAATGTAGAAACATTTAAGAAACTTTTCCTTGATATAGAATCTTCAGAAGCTTGAAAGATCAATCAGAGAACCAACCCAAGCGACAAAATACGCTTTAAACGCTTGGCAACCGACGTCGTATGATCGTCGTCACGGCATACAGCGGAAGTACTTAAACGACAAATATTGCATATTAATAATATTAAAAAGTTGAGTTCAAATATTAGAGTACTGAGAAAAAAAACTTCACTTTCTCCCACTCATTATCTCATACTCATTCTCACTCATTGC
This sequence comes from Anopheles marshallii, assembly GCF_943734725.1. Classification (NCBI taxonomy): domain Eukaryota; kingdom Metazoa; phylum Arthropoda; class Insecta; order Diptera; family Culicidae; genus Anopheles; species Anopheles marshallii. The sequence goes on along the minus strand of NC_071326.1, from coordinate 78,084,624 downwards.
TCACTCACAATACAATTCTGCTATGTTTATCTGTACATGCTGCTATTACAAGCTCTAAGTATTGAATAAAACTTTTATTCTAAGCACTCCTACCTTGACTGGTGTTGTGTTTGAACAGGAACTTCAGAAGTCATATGTGATCCATTTAACGATTTAACCACGCTGCCTTATAGACATGCGATCACTTTTTGTATTCGGCACGATTCTTTTGAATGGTTAGCACGAAATTATTGCTCTGGTATGGTCAAAAAGAAATGTTCTCAGCATTTTTCAGGACACTTATTTTTAACAGTTTCTTTGTAAAACATCGAATAAATTACCTAAATTGAGCACTTTCTTACACCATTTCGGATAACAAAAAGGTGCGAAAGTATTCCACAAAGCTTTAGTGAATTTACTTATGACTATGATAATGTAGTTCAATAGGGGATTTCTCATCAGTTATCAAACATTATCTTGAAGATGGAGTTTAGTGGACGTATATCAAACGATTGAGCATTGACCATCACGAATATCATTGCATTACAACGATTAAGAATAAACGAAGACAGTATGTTTTTTATACCTTTAACAACCTGATAAAAAGGAAAACAAATCCTATGCACTTTGAATATGTTTTATTGCTGCTTGGAATGGAATACTACATACAGACATACATACAGACTATCCGGCTACCGGTAAATAAAGTCGCAGAAAGCCACAAATGGTAGTCCTCTTCTAGACCTCTTGAGGTTGTTATGCCGATAAAGAAGAAAAAGAACAATTTAAATTGCATGGAATCATGCATGGAATTGCATGGATCTTCCTCACAACGACTTTTCCTGTATAACGACTTGTATAATAAACTCGTTATACGAAACTTGACTGCAGTTGACTGATTTCAATAATATTCTCTCTTCAAAATTATTCTTTTGCAGCCGGTGGTAAAACACGGACACCACTGTAGTTGCATCTTAATATGAATAGTAAACCGTTCATGCGCCGCTTGATTAGCTGCTTCATTCTATAAATAGCCACAGCGCCTTATCAGCGTCGATAGTTCACCGACGCTGAGGGTCTTTCAAACGCAATACGATGGTGGCTGATACGGAATGAATTGCATTTGATGCACTTGTGGGCAATTCGCGTATTCCAATGTTTGATTTGAAATTGTTTTTCCAAGATAGAAATTATGCTATACACTCAACTAATGTTAAAAGTGTCTTATAGTTCGGGGTTGTAGTTATAAAACGTCCCCAAATAAAACACTTCCGCCATGAAGAATAATTTGCATACACCCCTACAACCGGCAATGGTTTGCAGTGGTCTCGAAACTACGCACCCTGGAACGTGTTGCTGCCCATTTCTAGTGCGCGTTCGTTTGCGATTAAAGTTTTTTTCTCCCTCCGGTAACTATCGCGGATGAACCGGTTTGCGATGCACATTCGAACCTTGGGATGCAACAAACGAAGCGACTTGGGCAGCGATGGGCACTTTTGCAAACGCTGTAGTTGGCGAGACCATTTCAAACACGATAAGACTGCAGTTTAAAATGCCATCTAGTGCAGATCGGCAGTCGCGTACCGGTGCACTATCAGCTTGGAGCATTGCGCGAGGACGTAAGTGGTAAGTTAGCGAAGCGGTGACGACGGGTTGCAGCTGCAGAGGGTGTGCGCGAAGATTACGGCGAAGTGGTTTCCCATATCACTACGGCTGCACTTACGAGAGCTAACGTACGAATGGTGTGTTGCATATAATAGTGCGGTAACATGCTCGCAAACCTGTGAGCAATGTGCAATCAATGAATATTTTTGTAAGGTAGAGTAAAATCTGCAGTATTAATATGTGTCTTACTTCTTAGTTAAAAATGAGTTCTTTATGCAAATCGAATGGGACGCCCGATGGCAGACTTTCATCGTCCATGTTTTCCATGATCCAACTCAAGTAACCATCGGTGTTGAGGTAAACTAGCGGATAATAACGACTGCATCCTCTCGGTACGATCAAATCAAAGCCACGAAGAAAGGCTCTTTCAGCGGACTGTACCTTATGAACCGTATGGAGTGTTGCACCCGTAAATACACCGAGACACTCATCGTCAGGCGTTCGTTTAGATATAATACAATAGTTCGAGATGCCCACGGTAAATCTTACTGCCAAACCCTTCCAGCGCTTATGACACTCAGCGGGATCTACATATCTGCTTCCTACGGGTAGAACGCCGTAATTGTATACCGTGTTGCTCGTAGTAGCCATCACCAGACCCGATGTGTCATAGCTGCGGATTTCGTCCAAGATGGGAAGGCAGATGGGTTTCACATTTGGTAGAGAGGTGTCCACGGGTGTGGTTAGCTTCACCAACGCTAAATCATTGACGTAGTTGGAAAGGTTGTACTCCGGATGGATGGTGACGTTTTGTACTAAGATGCGTTGAAGTGGAAGCGCACAGTCTGCACCCGTTTCACCTTTAGAACATTCCCTTCTAGTATATTGACTAATAACACCGAACACCACGTAATGTCTGCAATGAAACGGAAAAAAAACTCTGTTGGTAAGGGTACGCATCGATCGACCTACATACTTACTCTTGCTTAGTATCACTGAAACAGTACGCCGGTCCAACGGCGTACCATTCGCTTATGAGCGTTACGGAACAACGGCTCACATTGAAAAATGGCGCATTTGAGACGACATTCCCGATCCACGGAATAGGATAGCTATTCGATGGATCACTCAGCAGCGTATTTATCCCGCAGTTGCTAAAATTAAACAAACTTCGCTTGGTTGTGTTGACTTCCAACGGTGGCAAAGTAACTCTCCCATGATCGACGTTACTCGTAACGCTAGGCAACGATGTATTGTGCTCTTTCAACTGCACTGTTTCCACTATCCAATCGAGATCCGCCATCAGCACCGTGGCGAACAGATACGGACCGTAGATAAGGTCTGAGAAAATTTTCTCTTCATTCGTATCCATGCCATAAAGAAAGTAACGCGTACGTCCACCAACCCGTTCCGGCCGCTGTAACGTGCTGCCCAAAGCAGAGGCTAATGGTATCTGCCTGTAGTTTTCCGTCTCGATCGCACACGGAAAGTCACCGTCGAATGTGACCAAATGTTCCTGCAGCAGCATTCGTTGCTGGCAGTTCAAATAGTCGATCATCGTTAGCTTCTTGCTTTCGGTGTAGAACGATTTGTTCGACACTAGAACGACCTGGGTCGGTTGGCGTTGGTGCAACTGCTCCATAAACGGGAGGCATATTGGTCGGATGTAGGGTATGGAAAAGTTTGCCGGTTCTAGCAGCTCAACCAGCGCGAACGTTTGCCTTGGATGACCGCTCGGTGGCAGGATAACGTTCTTTATTTCCACCATTTGGTGCGTTACTTCGCACACGGTTGTGTAGCAGTTGGAAGGGTCCTCTAGATTATACCTTCCCAGGATAAGTAAACGCCTAAAATGTGAAATTCATTATTAATAACACTATTGCGGGGGGGTCAAAACAAATTACGCACCAAGTTGTATTGTCCTGTACACTACGCTTGGGAACTATAGCGTACCATTCGCTTATCAGCACTGCCAAACCTTTCGTCAAAGATGCATCGTCCGTAATATGTTCGGCACCTTGGAAAAAGCCAACCCACGGAAACAGGATGGCCTTTCCCAAGTTTTGCTTGCGCGTGGCCGGCAAGCCACAGGTGTCCATATTGAACAGGCGTAAATTTTCCTTCCCAGGTTGCTGCTGTAACTTGCGCCACTCTGTGTCTAGGGTCTGCTTCGGCGTGGTCACTATTGCAGGTTTTATCGCTTCAGCTTTGTCCAGAATGTTGTACCGCATGTTGTACAGCAGCCAGTCCATATACTCGTCCATACTGTTGTAAACCGGTGGCGTTTCTGTGGCACAACCCAACCCAAACAGTTCGAATCCACGCATAAAGTAGCGTTCCGCATCGCCAAACGTGCGCAACTCTTGCAGTGGTGCTCCACTTTTCAGGGAGTTGCATGTGGTGTCATCTTCAGGTGATATTTGCGCACAGAATCGCTGATTGTGCCAGCTTATATTGAACCCCAACTCAGCGTACTGGGCCTTACAGTGGTCTGTACTCACGAAACTCACCGGATGACTGGTGTATGATTTTGCATGCGTCGAGATCGATGCGACGGATAGGTTCGACATCTGATTCGTACGGAGCTCAGGAATCGCCGGTATGCAGATGGGTCTTATGTTCGGTAGCGTCGTGTTGGCTGCGTTTAGCAACTCGATCAGCACGACGTTGCTAGCAAAACTATTGCTGTCGTACTTTGGATGTGTGATTATTCGTTCGATTTGCAACGTTTGCGTTGAGTTCGGTGGCGATTCGGAAGTACCTCCGAGTAGAATCCAGCGTCTGAAAAATAATTTAAAACATGTAATCAAACTCGGTAATAGTGCATTATCATCTGTACTTACTCAATGCCATCACTCGCGAAACAATGTGCAGGACCAACAGCGTACCAATCGCTTATTAGCGTTACCGTACAACGTGTGTTCGGTGCACTGTCCGACTCGCCAGATAGGATGACGAATCCAAGCCAGGGTAGTGTCCATCTAGTTCCATCGTTGAGCTGCGTGGAAGATGTCACACCACACGTGCCAAAGTTGAACAGTCGTAGCTTTTCTTCGTAATCTATATCGAGCACATCGTTCTCGAAAGAGAGTACACGGTTGTCCACGTACTGCACAACCCATTGGAAATGTTTTGCCACATCGGTGTAGGCGGTGTACTTCAACGGATCACAAAGCCCGGTATTGCCCCGCAGCGGTATAAATGACACCAGACCGCGCACGAACCATTTGCCACCGACTTCGAAAAACATACCGCCACCACTATCTCCATTGCACGCACTCACACCCATCTGCCCTCTGCCACAGAATATGTCCGGGGTCAGGTGAGTGCCGAACACGGCACGATCACTTGCGATGCATGTTAACGCATCCACGACACCGATCAGCGCCTGCTTTAGCTGATTCGATACAACATCCTGCTCGTTTAGCCCGAATCCAACGATGGTACCATTTTTGCCTACGAGCGTCTCCTGATTGCTGTCCATGGTCCAGAGGCATACCGGCTGTACGTACTTCGTCATTGTGATGTTAGTTGACAGCTTCAACAGGGCAATGTCGTTGATAATGCTCGTTGAACCGTACCTAGGATGTACTATTATTTCCAGCAAATAGTGCGTTTTTGTGTATTCGTTCTCTTCTGTCAGATCTAACTGCCCGACAGTCACCGTGATCCGGTCCAGAGGGACTTTCCCATTGGCGGTGTAGACACAGTGAGCAGCTACAAGTGGGAAAATCACATCGAATTAGAATTAATGCTAATAAACAAGTCGTAGAACCCTACAACAGTGCAACCGTTGTACTGTTTTTATTTCATCAGCCAATTACGCTGGTTACCACGGTTACCAAGCTCATCACATTTGTGTATCACGGAAGCTGTTATGTACGGAGAATGCTTATCAACAGAAGAGTATGAGTGCCTGTTTCACCTACCTGTGAGAACTGTATTCTCATCAACGATTACGCCTCCACAGGCGTATTCGTTCTGAAACTGCTGTTGATGGAAGATAGCCACATGCCATGGCCAGTGACCTGCCTTAGCATCAATGCCATTGTGTATGAGGTACACCGATTTCACTCTACGTCGGCCACACGTTAAACGACTTTCTTGGCCGAGCGATGAAGGCACGCCACACAGCAAACCAAAAAGCACTAATAGTTTTGCGACCGTACAGAACCTCATATTCACTGAAACTCACGCCCGCACACACTGTGGCATTGGAACTTGCTCTATGCAGATTCAAGATCACACTGATCGTTCGATTGCGAATGAACGTCTGCTCCGTGCCGTTTTATGAACTGAGTGAGTGATCCCCTCTTGCAACGATCGGCTGCGATGAAGCGAGATAAACATTGCGTTATGAAGTACGTCGTCTTTGCAGCTAAACAAGTGTGAGTGATACGCTGTGAAACCCTTCACCGGGTAAAACGGGTTTTGGCGGCTGGAAAATTGTACTGTGGTAAAACCGGAAACAGGTTTTCATAGAACCGCAAAGTTTTTAAGAAGAGACAACAACATTCGATTTGATGAAACGTATTTGGATATTTTTATGAAAGCATAAAAATTAAGTGATAGTCGCCACAACTAACGTAGAATCACATAGATGTTCGTCGCAACTCACACAATGTTGTGAAGTGATTTAACTTACTTTAAGAACAGTTTCAATCTAGTCTACATCTCACCGCAAGCGTTTTTGGAGTCATCATTTAGTTCCTGGTGCTATTATTTTCGGATATCTACAATCATCATCTTAAGTCTAGTTGTACCTACGAGTTCCAGTATTTATTTATCTCCGAGCCCAATATCTTTATTTATCTCACTGTGTAAGATTTCTCAAGAATTTTGACAGAATATATAAGATTCACATATCATAACTTTCAATAATGTTTAGCAATTGCACGTACAACTTCATTCCATCTTTATATATTTCAAAGAGATTGTGTAACCTTAACGCAAAAATTATACTGCAACACGTATCTTCAATCTCACCAAAATCCATCCAAGGCATACCGATTATGTTTGATAAATAAAATTGATCGTACATCATTTCGAGGTAAAAATCAGTTTCTTTCTCAAATCGTACGGCAATCCGAGCTGATAGCTTCTATCCTCCATATTGTCTAATATCCACTCCAGGTGAAGATCCGTATTGATGTACACCAACGGGTGGTATAGGGTACATATTCTAGGTTTGATCTCTTGAATACCGCGCAGAAAATGTCTATCTTCCGAGTTCATCCGTTGAATCGTATGGAGCGATGAGCCCATGATGTAATCGTAACATTCCTGATTGGGCGCTATTTCTAACCGAGTACAAATTTTGTGGTTTTCTATGGCAAACTGGACGGCCATATCATCCCAACGTTTTTGACATTCGGCGGAATCTATGTACCTATCATCGACACGGGTTATTCGATAGATGGAACCGGCTTGGTTTTCCGCTACCTCTACCAAGCTGGATGTATCGTAGCTGCGGACTTCATCCAACAAGGGTAGACAGATGGGTTTCACATTGGGTTGTGATGTATCGACAGCTCTTGCAAGCTTCACCAACGCTATGCTGTTACGAGAGCCGGAACTATTGTAGTGTGGATGGATGATGATCTTTTCTACTGGAATTTGTTGTGTACGATAAATGCACGACGCTGTGCCCTCCGTCTCGGTACATTCCTTCGGTGCATCGACACTGTTAACTCCTAAGAGCACAGAGTAACTGAAAATTAAAGGCAATTATGATTATTTGTACAGAATTAATCAATTTGCAAAAACGAAACTTACTTTTGGCTGTTACTGACAAAACAAACCGGTACACCGACAGCATACCATTCGTTGATTAATGTAACGACGCATCTGTAGTCTTTACTATCACTGAGATGGACGTCACTTGAGGACAGATATCCCATCCATGGAATGAAGCTTCTGTTCGTCGTTTCATTACTAACTGGAATGATTCCACAGTTGTTGAAATTAACCAAGCTGCGCTTGGAAGAGTTTTGTATTGGCGTCACGTTCACTCGTGTAGGCACTGTGGTACGCTCGGGCTCGTAGGGAAACGTTAGATTCAGCTCTTTAAACCTCATGTTATCCACTACCCAATCGAGAAACCGTTCGACATTGGTGAATAGCTCCGGTAAGTACGGCAACTCATTGGAAAAGTCTTTGCGCAAGTTGATGCCTCTCAGGAAATATTTCGGATGTTCATCGAATTGCAGTAATGCTTGGAATGGAGCACCTGCATTTAACAATAATTGTGCTTGTCCACGTTGAACCGCATCCACGGCACACCATGGTACGGTCTTTGCAGAGGTTAGAAAGCCCTCTTGGGCCAATTGCCGCTGACAGACCGTTGAGTTCAGCTCGGTTAATGATTTGTGCCTAAGGTAAAAGTCACCCGCCGTCACTACCAAATCCAATGGCTTACTCTTGAGTAGATCCCGTATAAATGGCATACATATAGCGCCTATGTTAGGCTTCGTAAAGTTGGCCGGCAGTTCGAGCTCAATCAATGCAATATTATAGTTGCGAGGATTTTTACTATAATTTGGATGGATGGTAATAGTTCTGATGGCTGCTTCCTGATACTTATATTGTGGACAATCATCGCCGACACATTCTGCCTGTAGTAACAGATTGTACATTCCAAAAATGACTGAACGCCTGAAATATACGAAAAATGTAGTTTCGTTAACATATTTATAATGGAATAGTAAGAGCAAAAGTTTTTCGGTAAACACTTACCAAGCCGCTTTTCGTTGCACCGCATGTGCACTTGTCAGAATGTAATATTCGCTTATCAGAACTCCCGCACCATGAGTTTTCACGCCTAGACCCAATATGTCATCCAAGCCCCAAATTATCACCATCCAGGGATGGATGGTGATTTCGCCTATACGCTCATTTCGAAGCTTCGATATACCGCAGGAACTCATGTTAAATAGACGCAGCTTCTCATTGCCCGGTTCTTGCTGTAGGCTTAACCACTGAGCATCTAAAGAGTTGTTAACGGACCTAACTTCTATGCCCTCGAGGTCCGCCACGTTATACCTCATGTTGTACAGTATCCAGTCCACGTATGTCTCTACGCTGTTATAAAGGGGCGGTACTTTCGATTGACAGGCGGTCCCAACCAGTTCGAACCCGCGCAAAAAGTATCGTTCCTTGTTACGCAATACTATCATTTCCTGCAGCGGAGATCCTGCAATCAGTGATCTACAATCTTGATCGTCCTGTTTGTTTGATACTACGGCACAGAGTCGTTTGTCCTGCAAGTTTAGCGTAATGTTGTGACCAGCGTACTGTCTCACACATTCGGTGGAATTGAGATAGGTGACGGGTATGTTTTTGTAGGCATTATTTGACCATGCGCCGGATGCAACATGTAAATTCGTCTTGGAGTTTGACCGGAGTTCTGACATTACAGGTATACAGATAGGCTGCACGTTCGGTTGCGTGATGTCGGCCGGGTACAGAAACTCAATCAATGCGATATTATCCACCGAACTGTTCGTTCCAAACATTGGATGCTTGATCACCCGTTGAATGCGTAACGTTTGCTTTGCCGCAGCACATAGTGTCGTGCCATTGCGATCGACACATTCTGGCGTTGTGCTATGGAATGCGTTCCCAAATAACACATAAGCCCTAGAAAGATAACATGTGAGGTACTTTATCTCTGCATCAGGTTCAGAGTAACGATCTCTTTTTCAGATACTTACTCAATACCATCGTTTTCGAAGCAAAACGCAGGACCTACAGCATACCATTCGCTTATAAGCGTGACCAAACACCGCGTCTTGTATTCGTTCGTTGCTCGGACAAATCCAAGCCACGGTAATGTCCAGTTGACATTATCGCTAACATATGTAGACGACTTCAGGCCGCAGGTCTCAAAGTTGAGCAGTCGTAACTTTTCGTCATAGTCTATCTCCAGCACATCCGACTCGAACGACAGTACCCGTTGGTCCACATGCTGTACAATCCACTCGAGATGCTTCGCCACATCGGTGTAGGCGGTGTACTTCAACGGGTCGCAAATCGTCGTATTGGCGCGCAGCGGTGTAAATGACACCAGACCGCGCACGAACCATTTGCCTCCGACTTCGAAAAACATACCGCCACCACTATCTCCATTGCACGCACTCACACCCGGCTGTCCTTTGCCGCAGTACATATCCGAGGTCAGGTGAGTGCCGAACACGGCACGATCACTTGCGATGCATGTTAACGCATCCACGACACCGATCAGCGCCTGCTTTAGCTGATTCGATACAACATCCTGCTCGTTCAGCCCGAATCCAACGATGGTACCATTTTTGCCTACGAGCGTCTCCTGATTGCTGTCCATGGTCCAGAGGCATACCGGCTGTACGTACTTCGTCATTGTGATGTTAGTTGACAGCTTCAGAATAGCAATGTCGTTCATGATGCTATTTCTACTGAACCCGGGATGCAATACTATCTCCCGCACACTGTGTGTCTGTATGTGTTCGCTCTCTTCATTTAGCTGGATGCGTCCCACGTGCACCACTACTCGATGCGCTGCCAGTAGTCCTCTTTGTGTATGTACGCAGTGAGCCGCTTCGAGGGAGAACAAGAGTTCAATGTACATGTTTCTGTCGCTAATGGGAGACGTCACGTTTGCATACCTGTAAGAACCGTATTCTCATCCAGTACGGAACCTCCACAGGCATAGTCTTGCTTTCCAACCTTTTGATGATAGATTGTCGCATGCCACGGCCAGTGACCTGCCTTAGCATCAATGCCGTTGTGTATGAGGTACACCGATTTCACTCTACGTCTGCCACACGTTAAACGACTTTCTTCTCCACGCGTTAGCGACACCGCACACAGCAAACCAAACAGCAATAATGTTCTTGCGAGCGTATGATACATCATATCTAACTGCGGAATCTAAACCTATTCTAAGCAGAGTCAAGATCAAACTGTGCACGTTCGATTGCAAAATCGTACGTCTGTACTGTACCGTTTCGCACCAGTGAGTGATCCCCGATCCGGCAGCGATCGGTTGCGTGATTATGGAAGTAAATCAACGCAATCCGATCGGTGTTAGTACTCTGTTGTAGTCTGCTTTGAAGGGCGCATGCATGTTGTGCGAATGCCGGGTTGCGGTAATTCCAAAAACAGGTTTGCCGGCTAACACATGCTTTCAGCAGTCATTCGCTCTTTATCACTTAACTCAAAACAATCGAGCAAGTGGTTTGTTTGCCGTATGCACCTCGTCCGCTTATGTGTGGTTGGATGAATTGAATTGTAATTATAGCATTAGATTGCAGATGTCTGATTTTCTGAGAGAAAGATTAGCTACTTATTGAGATTTAAAGAATTAATTGAAGAATTGTTTAGAAGCCGCCAATTGTTAAAAAGTTTAGATGAAAACTAATTCGCAACATACCTGGACCTAACCTGCAAACTTTGAATTGCCACTTGTTAATACGTCTAACGTCGTTTTTTACGAAGCCCACTTTAGCGATGCAACGCTACCGATAATCACCGGCCGAGGCTCTGATCGGCAGATTGGATTGGAAGGGAGGGAGCGAAAAAAAAGTTTCCACAAAGATGAGATGCCGTTTGATCAGCAGAACGACCGGCAGGGGACAAAAAGATAAAAACCCAACTGGGATTTAACTCGTGAAGGTCTCGAATACCGTACGAAAAAACGCCTAAGATCGGTACGTTCGAGACCACAGCGAATCGATAAAACTGGTCGGCTAAATTCGAACAGGTGAAAATTGGGCAGCCCATCGCTGGTTTCGGTTCCGAACAGTGGGAAAAGTGGGGGAAGGGCACGAAGAGGAACAATCAAACATCTTATCATGGGACTATTTCTTTTTCTTCTCACCCCATTTGATTGACCAAACGACCCACCGGCATCGTGTGGATCCGTCTTATGAATCGAATGGGTGAAGCATCATTTTTATTGCACACCCCTCCCCCTACATAGCCCGTTCCCGTTTAGTTGTTATCACCCTGGCAGCGTGTGCACCTGTACGAGGGGTATGTGATTGATAACGTTATTTGACACCCTTCAGATAGGTTCGACGAGTGCGCGCTGGTGATGAGGGTGTGTAATTGAATTTTGCACCTAGGGTGCAAACGAGAATTGAACCCATGCTCGCTATGGCGCTGTGCTTAGGTTTTAAAACGAAGAATATTTTTTTAAACAGATTGCATACTTTGAGGCGTATTGCTGATTGACGATTGACAATAATTGTTCTTACTAATCATGTGGCACTTTTATCATGTCACACTGAAATTTTTATTGTTTATTGTATATTTTTCAGGAAATTACCATTCATGATGTTATTACATGTACTCTACTACCAGTGTACTCTTGTTCAATACATCTTTTTATTTTTTACAAAACACATGACCTATTTTAGAATCTTCGTTTGAGTATACAGCGGGAACTGGACAGAACCAAACGATTATCCGATGCAGAATTACAGTGTCACACCTACCAAAGAACAGAACTGTTGGAACTCAAAGGCCCGTGAAGTTGGCTTGAAACGTGTCATACGCTTTATATCAGCTGTACTGATATAGACAGTACTCAAAAGTATGGAACCTTGGGACGCAAATTCTTTATCCGGTTAAAGAAGTAAAAATTGGAACAGTGCTCTTTAGTTTCCTAAAAGAGTTTTGAGAGTTTTCTTATCCATAATAGTCATCTTCAGGATATGATCAGTAATAATCTCCTTGGTAATCTCCTAGGAGAGGTTCTTAATATCTCGAACTCCTAACTCCGAATGTCCTAAGCTAAGTATCTATGTAAGTTAGCTTATATGAGGTTATTAAAAAAGCCATTAAGTCTACAGCTCTACGGCTGAAAAAAAACTTCAGCTGAAAAGAAAACTTCTGTATGTCACTTATAAGGAATCAAACGCTATTATATCCTGATATTGTGCCTTGGGTTTTGGGAAAAATTAGAATAAAGGAACGAACCTGGATCAGGTCAGAAGATCGTAGAGCCTTCGAGCTGTTTCTACAGAGGAAGCAGGCGCATCTGTAGACACTCCTTGAGATAGATCTCCTCGTTTACAGTCCCGACGGTAACGTCCTAGCACTATTTCGTTGGAGCACATGAACCGATCGCTCGACAAAAGATGTATTTTTTAGTAAATTTTGTAGGATCGCTAATTTTGTAGGATTGTAGGAGGAATTATCTTATTTTTTTCGAATATTAAATTTGACCTTGGCGGTGAAGAACGATTGGCAACTTTCACAATTGCCGGCGTATTTCTGTGACTGAGCAACAACTTGTTGCTTTACCGTATTTCCAGCTTCTTGCCTTTGTCTTTTAACAGGTCATATGTTTTTGTAACACTGCTGTGCTTAAGCACGCATAAGGACGCGCCATCTAAACTCAAGAGTTATGACTCACGTGTCACTGCGGCATCGGTAGGGCGAAAGGAACCAGTAACCAACACGCAGACACATGTGTTCATGTTCATGCATTAATAAATCTGTACCGAAGTTCGTACAATGCGTCGGAATGCGCTAATGATGTTCGGTGGTGTGAAAGGTAAGATTTAGCCGTACCAAAAGCCTATCACTCATTGTTGCTTTCAACCAAATTTGGCCTGGATTGTCGTCGACGCATGGTTCGTTCTATACAGCCAATGTAAACAAAAAGCGGACGCCCGGTGGCTCACCGGTAGCTGTCAAAGCTGTATGCAAAGCTGTCAAGTACGCGGAACGGAAACAAAACCAGATTGGGAAAGGTTGTTGCATTTTGGGAAGGATGGAAGGAAGCGGTTCAAAACTATTGTTTACCGTTGCCAAGGCAACGGGTCGATCACCGCGCTGTGAATGCGTTGTTTGTTTCCCTAGCGAAACGTGTCAGTCTTTCCAAGCCATTCGGGACGTGCTGACAGACATTTTTTTTTCAGGAGGTCGTGTGTTTGTTATATCTCTCTTTCGGCAGTAAATGTTCACTTGAAACCCACAAAATAGAAGCAAAATTCTAGTCGATTCATCTAAATTGGGGTTGTGTTCTAAATTGTGTTTGGAAGTGACTTAACACCGCTTCAGTTACAGAACCATCGGTAAATGGCGAAAAAGGGAGGAGTTCAGCAACTCCAGACGGAAATCAGCACCGATGATGAGTTTGAAAAGTTTCTCGAACGGGATGGGTTGCTTGGTTAGTAGGGCGGATAAGAAAGGAAAATGTAAATATAATTAAACTGCTGTATTTCTTACTATTACTGTGCCACAGTACTGGATGTGTACACGGAATGGTGTGGCCCGTGCGTGGGCATGATTGGAAGTTTGAAGAAAATCAAGCTGGAACTCGGTGGTGATAATTTGCAGCTGGCTATCGTACGTTGAGTAATGTATGGTGTATGCCCGGTAAATTCATGTCTGCTTTATATTTTTAGTGCAAATCAGATGAAATAGGTGCCCTCAAACGGTTTCGCAACAAAAGTGAACCAACGTGGCTGTTTGCTTCGGTAAGTGGAGATGTATATTTAAATAATTCCCATAATTTTTAACGCAAAAGAAATCAACAATGTCAGTGCTTTGCTTAATGAATCTTTTGAGAAGAGTCATTGATATGAATCTTAAGTAAGGAGTCATTCGAATCAAGAATCGAGTTTCAAAAGGTTCATGATTTCTCAGAGCAAGTGGCAGAACATTCCTCTTTGGAGACTCATAGGTGGTGGTCACAAATCCTGGATGATTCATGATTCATTTGAAAAGAGATTCAGATTCATTCATTCAGTTCAAACATTCATGAATCTGACTCTGATTTACCCAACACTAAGCGCTATTTCAACCAAAGTCAATCTAAAATTCCAATTGTCTGCTGCTCATCAACCATAAACCCTATAGACAACTTCCAACACCGCTAACAAATCAGCAACGACAGGTTTTATGAAACTGTGTTGCCGGTCGAGCAACAATAACAGCAACAGCAAAAAACTGATTAGAATAATTCGATACAACTGTCCCACAGAGTTGACTACATTATGGCCATTCCTTTTCACGAATGGTAAAGAAATGCATTCAAATGCTTGTAGATGGTCTTGCTTTGGCACGCGATCGGTAGGCAAAAGTCTTTACTGTGAAAGCTGACCGTCAGCATCAAGCAGCTGCCTACAGTTATTGACAAAGGTTTGGCGAGAACTCGACGCTATTCGCTGTGTATGAAAATGTATAATATTTTCCATCAAACAATAACTAAACACATAAAATAAGAGTAAAATTATAGTGCAAATAATAAACTTAAACCTTCTTTACAGAAAATGCCTCAAAGTATGCAATACGCATTGCAAAGTGTGTTGATTACAATAGGAATTGAAAAAGAAACCAATATGAGTCAAATTAAAGCGTGTTTTACTTTATTTACAACTGAAACACATTAAAAACATTATATCTATTAGCGCAAACGTACATACAGGAGAAACACTATCCGTTATCGAAATTAATTTACATAATGCGGGGTAAGATTTATAATGCTCACTATCAAACAACTCGACTACTAAAGTAAAATCGCATAAAATTAGAGTCAAACTATAGCATATCTTAAACCACCTTCAGAAAAACGCCCAAAAGTATGCAATGAGCATCGCCAAAGTGTGTTGATTAAGTCTGCATCATGCGGTAGTACACTGTTTCGCAACGTGCCGAAGGGCTTTTATTCATTCTATTTCAACCTGCAAACTTTGACCTGATTTAGCTTCTCCAGCTCATTACATGCGGCTAAGAAGGTAGAACAAGTTGTAAGGCTGTGTTGCACCAGCGAAGTTTGAAGGTTGTTCACGCGTACCGAACCGGTGTCGTTCGGCTGTCATGGCATGTTAGACGTGAATTAAAAAACATCATTTTAATTGAGCTACACCGATCACCCTCTCCCATCCCACCACGGAGGAGAAAATTACAATTTAACTTACCTACCAACCGGGCAAAGAAAGGATGGCAAAAAACCGAAGATTGATTCTATTTTTAACCACCGAAAGCAAGTCAAAACACCATTCTGGTACCGCTTTCGCAAACAAATCGTTTCAATTTTTATCGAAATTGGTCACGCATCCACGGCACGATTTCGACGCTCAGGAGGTGACTTGACAGAAACGAGACCCCCGCCAATACTAATCGATACAAAGACCCGCCCGCGGATATCGAACGCACGATGGTGACGGGGGAAAGTAAATATTTTCTCCCCACCCGCAAGACGCGTACGAGCGGACATAAAAAGGACGTTTACGATAAAGCCCATAAACCGGGCGAACTGGATGAACTCTGCATGGAGGTTTCGGTTCAATCCGTTCCCTTTTGGGAGTGAGAATCTTGTGGGCTCGGAAATGTAAACTAATAAAGTAGAAAACATACAATCAATTAAATCGATACGCAATAGCACTGCTGCTGGGGCCGCTTGTTTGTGCCGCTCGTTGTTTGCATTTGCCGTGGGTTTGTCGTCATAAAAGACTGCAAACGACATCGGAATTATGATGTTTGAGTTTCATTTGCGCGCGATGCATAAAGGTCTGTCCTGTACCATTTAATAGTAACGAATACCGTAAGAATCTCCTGAAAACAAATGTCAATTTCTTCATCAAACCCATCTCCAACAGCACGGAAAGATCGTAAATCTTATGTTCGGCACGAATGTACCGAAGCTGATCAACCTCATCACCGAGGAGCTGGACGTCGAGTTGAAATGTCGGGCGGGCGAAGTCGAGCGGACGTACTACGAGCTGTGGGAACTGACGCCGGAAGAGCAGGAACGCGAAGATGTGCGGCAGGAGCGGGAAGAGGAGGTGGCCCGGATCGAGAAGGAAGCGGCCGCGAAGAAGCGGCTCGACTACATCACGCACGTGACGGACGAGATTATGGCGAACATCCCGGACATGGGCATTACGCTGTTCATGCCGCACGTACACAAGGACGTGTTCAAGAAGCTGCACGACCACGCGGAAAAGCACGATCTGCACATGAAGGAGAAGCGGCTGGTGCATCTGAACCCGAAGATGCTGGAGGTGTTGCATTTCGAGTGCGAAAACCGGCTGGCGGATGATGTGTTCGAGCAGATCTACTACAAGGACATCCAGGCGTACGTGTGGAAGCTGACCGAGGGCGAAACCCGGTCGCCGGAGGAAGTGATCGGTGCGTTCGTGAAGATAATAACCGAACCGGTGGAGGTGCTGGATGCGGACGGTAACGTCGAGAAGGTAATACCGCGCATGATCGAACCGCTCGAGATGCTGTACAACGCGAACGATGGCACGTGGAAGATGGTTTCGAAGCTGCCACCGCAGAAGAGTGCCAGCTCGATTGCGACCACCAACTCGTCCGAGTCGTCCCAGAACGCGTCGAAGGAAACGTTCGACGAGGACGCTTGCCCACGGTTGATCATACCCGGTGTGTGGACACCAACGAATCGGCGTGCGAATGCGGCCCTGTTCTATCTGCTGTTCCGTCATGTAAGTCAACCACGAGTGGATCGCTGTATCTAGCTAATTAACTCATGATCTCTTTCACACGCAGCTAACGGAGCACTTTCTGCCACCGGATCCGGTACCGGAACCGCCCCACATATGCATGGTGTTCGACGCGTACAAGAAGCGAGACGTACTCGAGGTGGCAATGAACGAGAAGTACAAAACGCAGGTCATGGCGTTCGGGTACTTCAGCACCGGTGATCCAAAAACGGCGGAACTGATCGCGAAAACAACCGAGCGCTACACGACCAAGCGCCCGAACGTCAACGACAAGCTGATCATGAAGGTGTCGAAGGCGACGAGCCACGCTATGCTGGCGCTAACCGCGATGGGCCCATGCTACGTCAGCCAGAATGCGGTCGAGGGTCAGGAAGAGTGTGCGGCACTGTTTCCACCGAACTACAACTTCGTCGAGGAGGAAAACGAAACGGGTGAGGTGGAGAAGAAAAAGCACAAAAAGAAGCGGCGCGGTAAGAAGAGTGACACCTCGGTGTCGTCCGCGGCCGATTCGGCCGTCTCGACAACACCGTCGGCGGAACCGGGTGCGGACGGGCAGGGTGAGCTGGGTACGATCGGTGAGGGTTCTACCGGTGAGGAGGGTGAAACGACATCCTCCTCCCAGAACTCACCGGAAAAAACGGGCGGTGATCCGGAGGAGGGCGCACCGTCCTAAAATGGCAACAATAGGAATTTCAAAAATTAATCATAATATGAATCAAATCATTGTTTTATTTCCTTTACAACTACAAACTAAAAACATTATACTTAATAACGTAAACATACATACAGTAGAAACATCTTCTGTTACTAAAATTAAATTACAAAATGCATTGGAATGGCATCGCCGATTGATGCGACAAACATAGGAGATCCGTGTGCCCTACGACCGTAGTACCCGTACGCGCACAAATCCTGCCTGGTAGCCGATAGCGTAGTACGTGTACGAAAAACTGTTCGGATTCCAGCGGATCTGATTTAGCCGGACGGCAGGATAGTGACTGAACTTGGCCCGACGCCACGTTTTCAGATGCAGTGCCGCTGTGTCCATGGTGGTGGGTACCTGTAGATAACGCGAAACAAAGAACAAACATAAGAATGCGATTTGGTTTAAAGTCAAAAATTTGCAGCTGTTAAAGTTGGGTTGACATGAAATTATATAAAGCTGTACAATAATATTACGTAACGCTTGATACGAGTTATAGTAGAAATAAAGTTTGAACTGTTATGCACCAAAGCTACTTGCCTTATCAGTGTCGGAAAATAGGAGGCCATATTCTTCGGAGAATACTTTGTAACGCGAAACATCAGCGGAATCGTCGATCTCGTTTATCTTCATCGGGATTGTCGTCGTTAAAATCTTATGGAGCGAACAAAAAAAAAGCATAAATAAATTTTAGTATGAAGACGCACTGTAGTTGTAACTGTACAGTATTTAACACCAACTCTGGAACTGTCTCGATCAGTTCAATTGCTAGCGTGCCCACTTCCTACCAAGGCGGTACCTAGTTCAAATCTCCGTTTCTTCCAAAAATGTTTCCATGCGCCGTGGAGCTTGTGTATGAGTAGCTCACTCACACACACATACATGCTACTCAGCGCACACTTTCCTACATGCGCCCGCCCCCATACATATAATAGTTTGTTTATGGATGTGTGTGTTTTAGGTGAGTTATTTTTTATAAGACTTTTTCTCACACACATGCAACCAAATCATCCTCCCAACATCTAATAATTGTAATTTTTTGACATTCATGCTCATTTTGAAGTGAAGATAATTCAGCAAAGCACTTAAAAATCGCTCATTTTAATTCTGATTTCTTTTTTATCATTTTAAAATCACCTCTATCCGTCAAGACCCTTTAAAACGCATCTTACCTGTGCTAACTTTTTGTAGTTCATGCCGTACACGAACGGCACCGGTCGGTGGCATACCAAATCACCGCCACTAGTCGCAACCGCATTAATGCTGCACCAGTCGTTCGTGCCCAGATCGGTCATTTCAGTGCCCACCGTAAATATGCTAAACATGCGCAGCCCGATATCGCGCGGTTGATGCGTACTGTACGCACACCGATCGATGTACAGCGCATCATCATACGCGATCACCATTACCGGGAAGTGTAGCAGCCAGCGTATGGCTGAGACACGGCTGCGCATTACCATACTCAACGATTCCTGCGGTTGGTATAGGCTGCAGCGCAGATCGTACACCTTCATCCGCCGATCGGCATTGCACACGACCAGATACCTTGAGCCGGTACTGTAATGGAGATCCATCGCCGTGATGCATCCACTGCTCGAATGTAGTATCTTGTGCACGGGCAGCAACGTTCGGATGCCATGTTTCTTCCCGCAGAGCAATGGCGATGTGGCGGCTAGATTCCACACCGCGACGACACCATTCGAGTAACCGGCCGCCAACACGTTGTGGCCCTTTTCGCGGGTCCACGTAATGCGTACCACACTACGCCCGGTAAAATCCGCAGCAGGATGGTTTTGTGGTCCAGCAGCCATAGTAAGTGATAGGAGTAGCACCGGCCGGAGGTGCAAAATTCGAGGCGTTGTACTAGTTTCCGTCCCGACCATACTACGACTCAACGCGTACAGATGGACGTCACCATCGGAACCAGCTACCGCGAGCAAACCCAACCGGTCCATAACGTCTCCCTGGGCAGGATCATTGTAGCAACCGCTCGGACAGAAGGCTACCTGCCAGATGGGACCGTAGTCACACGCGATAGCGAACGCTAATCGTGGGCAGCGAAGCGTTACCCTTGTTGAGCTATTAGAAATTATAAGACGAAAATTATGCTTAATTGAATATGGAAATAGTGTTTTGTTTTTCAATATTTCACCATAGGGACCAACGAGAGACATTCTAATAACAATATACACGACAAAATTTGGCATGCGTCCATGGCCCACAACGTAAGCGCCACAAGACAGCTCTTCTGAAGTTGTAAGTTCAAATCTCTCTCTTGTACTCCTTCGAAAAGAAGATTACACAACAAAAATATATATAATTAAGTTTCTACCAAAAGAATGGATTAAATTTATGCAAAAACAAGGTCGTTGTTTTTTAAAGGAACGAACATAAATAGAGAGAGAAAGTTTAGAAAAGTAGTGAGAATAATATGTCTCTTATATTATTCTTGTTTTTTTCTCATTCCGTGAAATGGAGTAAATTTTTAAATTCCATAATTCACCCTGTTTTGTGTTATTTTGTGCTCTCTTCTGAAAGAAAAAATGATTAAATTAATTGTAAACTATAAACCCCCAAATACTAACCCAAGGTTTTGTATCGGGCCAACGTTCCAGATCTGTACTAGGCACTTGCTGGAACGTGGCACTGCCAGTTCCGCACCGTTGTAATACTCATCATAGCTCTGCTTACAAGCTACCGCCAGGTATTGATCACAATCGTTCGCACAATCGTCCGGCAATGGTAACCAATCGAGTGATACAACCGGACCGCCGCAATAAAACATCGACTCACAGCCAAGCGCTTCACCTTCGAATGTATTCTTTTGTTGCCATCGGTTTGCAAACATTTTCGGCTCGTACCCGGGGTCGTACTGCTTCGAGTTGCACTGCACGTAACGCATCGAGTGCGTTACTTTTGGGAGATAGTCCCGCACATTGGTAATTGAGCGCAGGTACGATGTATCCACATCCGGGCGCAGTTCACTAAACAGCAACTGCGTTGCATAGTGTTCCCGGCGATATTCTTGCGTCCAGCTTACGGTCGTGAGGTGAAAGTTGCCCTTACCCTGCTTTAATTCGATCGACTCCTGCAGAACCACTGAAAAAAAAATGCAATTAAACATGTTAAAGCGTATTGTGACCATTTATAACAACGTCAATCCTAAATCTTACTTTCTTTGTACACTTCCGTCTCCTCCGTGGTTGTCATTGTAGAATCTAACAACTCCGATGAGATCGTCTTATTTCCAGTCTGCTTTGCCGCGCTCTTTTTGCTATTCCCCTTGGGACTTTCGCTATTCTTCTTCGATCTTGATTTGTTTGGCCCGCCGGTTTGCTTCCTGCCCTTACCCTTTTTCGATTTTCCACCTTCATCCTCATCCTCCAGCGCACTACTGCTATAAGTATCATCGGCCCCACTAGCATCGCTGACCATAACCACATCGGAATCGCCATCACTGGCACAGCTGGAATACGATCGCCGCTGTTCGGCAACCCGTTGCATCGTTTGCGGATGAACAACAGCAAGGTGGTCGAAGATCGGTTTCTGCTTCGTTGACATGTACGGACATTTGGCACACTTGTACAGCGGTTTCGGTTTGGTTCCATCATCATTGTAGTCTGTACGCATGTGTTCCGATGTCATGCCAAAGAACGGGCAACCAACGTATGCGCAGACGGCTTCGCTCGACTGTTTCAGATGGGATAACCAACATTGCATGATGGCATTGCTAACATCGCGACCGTATATTTCCACCACCAGCTGAGGAGAGGTAACATGCGGATAGAAGAAGAAACAAATGCTAATGAATACCGCTCTCGTTGTATCGGTTCCATTTTTACTTATACTAATACCATAAACGTACCTCCACGATTAGTTCATCATTTATCTCTTTGGCCATCGTTTTAATCTTCCGCTCAGCGCTAAAAGTATAGGTAGACAATGACAATTACATTTTTAGACAAAACATTTCAATAAGCCCCAAACACACTTACCTCGCGACCGATTTCCGTTTCTTTCGTCCACTTGCGGTCGTCTCTTTGGGTATCGTAATCTCCTCCTCGCTCGGAGTAGTTAAGGCAATCTGGCGCTTTTGTTCCTTGATCACCCGGCAGTGTAGCTGCTGGTGTGCCAACAGGCTGACCGCTTTCATCTTCCGCCCGCAATGCGTACAGGTCGCCTTGGTCTGTTCCAGCTCCTGCGCCGATAGGCCACACTGGTTCATGTGGGATGCCATCCCGAGGCCCGATTTTTTTACCGTCCCACATCGTTCGCATGCCACCTCCGCACGTCGGTTAAGCTTCATGAATCGTGCAATCGCTGTCGATACCGCTTTCACATCCTTCATGTCGAACGCATAATCGATACCGACACGAAATGTTGCCCCATTGTGAACGGTACAGTGTTCTTTCCAGCCGGACTGAAGCATTTCCTTACCGCAGTTGCCACATTTGACGATTTGATTATCAAATTCGGCTTCATCTAGCGGCTCAGCTGTGGCAGGTCCGCAATCGGATTGCGTTTGCTCTGCTGGATCTTTCTCACTCGCCCTTGAAGATTGTTCCATGCTACTGTTCGGGGTGATAAATTCTTCACAATCCGTGTTCACCGTTTGGTTTGATTTGGCCGATCGGTTAGAATCTCTTTTCGGCCCATCCTTCGCAGGTCCTTCTGGGTCTGGCTGTATGTTCGAGGTACGGGTTGCTCTGGTGTTAGGTGGTGGTGCCCCGGATGACAGTACACGATTGTTCCGCACGTTGATGACATCCAGTACGCGTGGTGGTGCTATCGCCGACTCGCCGGCACCCTCTGTGATCACATACTGTGCATCTAGGTTGGAAGCTTTGGAAGGTTTGGAAACAGTGGGCAAATGAGTGCGTATATTGCTAGTCTTACTGCTAGTGGTGGCGGACATTGAACGCTTGGTGTCACAATCGACGGTAGCAACAACGGTACCCTTCACCGGTGCACGGTTACCACTCATACCATACCGTACCGAACGTCTCTTTCGCCGCAATGTACGCCTCCTGCCGGGTTTCGTATCATCGCTAGAGGAAAGATCACCGTCACAGCTAAGACTATGGTTTCTGGTGCTGCTACTGATGCTGTTGCTACTGCTAGAGTTTCGTCTTCCGTTGTTCCTACTCCTGCCCGACCGCGTCGTTGTGGCGCCTGCTACCGCGACACCCGGCAGAACTTTCCCTTCAAAGTTTTTGTTGTTTTCGGCTTTTGCGCCGCTATCACCCACAGCACCGTTTCCATTGTTCGTGTTACACTTTCTAGCTGGGAGTGTTTTCCGTGTACTATTGGCCACCGCTTCCCCAGTAGATAAACCACCCGATGAGCAGTCGGAAACTACCTCGTCGTTGTTCGATGCATCCGAGCTATCGAACAGTGGCATCTCGACCGGAGGAGTTAGCAGGTACTTTGGTCTCTTTCGTTTGCTTGTACCTCTGACCGGTTTGTGCGATAAGCGTCTACTAACCGGTCGTTTTCTGCTACTGACGCGTTTCAAAACCGTACTCCGCGTACGGTGTTGAAGTTGTGCTTGCTTTGCATGAGTATTGCTCGTTTCGATTACCTTCGACGGTGAAGAATTTGTTTCGATGGCTGCCTTTCCAACTACAGTATCGCTTGGTGTATCACAGATTGCGACATTCGTTTCACTTATATCACAGCTTGTACGTTCTCGGCAGACAACATCTTCAACCTGCGGCAAAGGATCTATGATCACATCAGGCAAGTCCCGTAACGGTTGCTCTTTATTAATCTCTGCTGCATCATTTTCTGCAGCTTTATCACAGATGCTCGAGCGCTGTACGTCATCTCTTTGGTCATCTGATACATCGTGTGCCGTTGTACTGACGGAACAGATTGCTTTTTGTGGTGTGCTACTACATTCTGCCAAATTGTCGTCGGCCTGCGTAGTGGGACAAGAGGAAGTCTTCGCAACGGTCGCGCAACTGAGTTTGTTAAGAATGCGATTCAAAACCGTTTCTTCTGCCAATGATTCGTCGTCCTCCGATGATATCGTTGGAGACGATACCCGATTGTCAGACTCCTCGATCGCTACCGGTTGTTCTTGTTCCCGTTCCCGCTCTAGGATGTATCGTTGCAAAGGTGAAATGGTACGCTCTTCCTCGTCTGATGATGACTTGTAGTTGCAGCGACGTTTCTCTTGCTGCACCAAGTCCTCTATAAGCGCGTCGTAGTTTACGTGCTTAAGCAACAGTTGTACAAATTTGTCTTTCCTTTTCTTCTTACGCCTTTTCCTTTTCTTTTTGCTAGTGAGTTGTCCAGCAGAGGTGGACGGTAGCGTTGGCTGAGTGTGCGTACCAATTGGCTGTTCCATCCAGCCACTATCCTCCCGATCGGATACGTCATCCAACGACAAAACACGGTTTTCACGCCTTAATTTTGCCATTGCCATGATAATATCGACACCGGTCGCTGCCTTGTCAATCAGATCTGGTACAGGTATGTCTGGATCTTCTTCCTCCATCATTGTTTCCGGATCCGGATCGGGGGTATTTTCAGCTTCACTTGCGCCACCACTAGCAGTAGCATCAGCAACTTCTTCCAATTCTTCGTCTGTTCGATTCGCAACGCTTTCCTGTTGTTCGTTTGGCTCGTGTCTGTGCGTAGTATTTTCATTTTCGACGACTTTAGTGTGCATTTCTTGCTCCTGTTCAATTTCTTCATCACTATCTAAAATAATGACAGTACTCTCCTTCAAACCCGTTTCCGATGGAGCAGAGAGATTGATGGGTACATTCTTAACAGCAACATCTTCATTCTGCAAAAGTGCTACTTTTGGTTCTATCTTACGAACACAAATTCCACTTTCATCACGTACTGAATTTGTTTTACTATCTGCACTATTTTCGTTTGCATGAGCATCAGTAGAATCTGTACGGTGCTGATCATTAGAAGCAGTGCCTAAAGTTGCACATATCTTTGCATCGGGATCAGCAACAGTTTCTTCTCCCACTTTTTCTATTAATTCCGCAATAGACGAAGGTGGTGTAGATACACGTTTGCTTTCTTGAGTGGTTGCATTCATTTCCATGTTTTCCATTGCTTCCTCATTATTGCTCGCATCTTTTGGGGGTTTGCGTTGCTCTTCCAGCGCCAAATCAATCGTCCGGACCCGGTCCTGAAAATCTCGCTCCGCACATTCAATGGACGAAGCAGAAAACCCTAAAAATTCATTAATTACCGGTACATTTGCTTGCCCGCAACTTTTGGCTGGTTGCGAAACGTAATCACTGACGGTGGGTGCTTTCAGAGGAGCATGCTGTTCCATTGTACGTTGCGGCACCACACTTGGAGTCTGCTCGATAGTTGTACTTTTGGTCGTTTCCATCTTCGATAAGGATTGCTTAACCCGTTCCATTACGCTCAAGTGTCGCGGATAAGCTTCATTGTGTTCTCTTTGAAAATTCGATTGCTGCACATATGTACGGCTCAGATCCGTTTCTTCTTTTCCCATCAACATCTGCTCTCCCGTATTCGATCGTTGTGCATATTGAGGCAAGAATGGATATATCGGTCCACACTGCATGCTCGACAGGCATTCGTTTTTCCTCCATAAATTTTGCAAAGACTTTGCACGCAACTTGTCGCGAGTACCGGGCGAGCAGCCCGACGTTTCAGTATGAGCACGATCTTTAAACGTAGATAGGATCCTGGGACGATCTTCCGATTGCTTCTTTGGTGCCGATGTGTTTTGACCGGACGAAGATGACGATGAGGTAGAAGCAAGCGAAGATTGACTGTCGTGATCTGCAGTGTCATGGGTGATTACAATCTTGGGCACGATGCGAGGATCAACCGGTACGTTCATCGAGTTGGCCGATGAATTGTTGCTGTTTATAGGCGAAACAGTTACCGAAATGATTGGTTTGGGCAGAGCGGCCGGAGAGGTATTTCCATAAGTTTTTGGAGCGGTTGGGCGAACGGTTACCACGGGCGTAGGTAGCATATAGGGTCTCGTCGGTACGGAGTTACTCAAGCTCGGATAACCGGACAACGTGTGGTTCGTTTTCGGTAGCACGGTGACACTAACGGCAGGTTGAACCAATTGTTGCCTTGCTTCAACTGGATCAGCGGAAATAGGGAACGATGCTGCAGCTGCAGGCTTATGGCAAATGAATAGTTTTGGGTACTGGTTGGAATTATTCGACGATACTGTGGCTGTAGGCGAGGTCCCTGTCACAAGTCTAGTAAGTGGCTGTGCTGGTGATGTCGGTACAGCTGTGGATGAGCTGTTGGATGTAGTAGGGACGGTGATGGAACCATCGGACGCGCTAAATGCGTTCTGCTGTGTGCCTACGGTAAGACGGGGCAAAATTATGTGTGAAATAATATTTACCCTGTGGTCGTCCTTGGCAACGATGGACACTGGAGAATTTGCAATATTTTCGACAGACCCGTGAGAAGCAACCACATTACTATCCTTTGTAACCGAAGCGACGTCTGGCATTTTCGCTGAACGTTTGCCTTTACCTTTCTTTAAACTGTTTAATACCAGCCTCTGCTGTTCGGCCGTAAGCTGATGTACCTTTTGTATTTTTTTAATTCCACCAACAGGACCACCAACGGGCAGCTTTGGAGAAGTAGGATGCGACTTTACGGGAGACGGTGGCTTCGTAACGATGGTTTCTTTAGATACAATATTATCGACATGGTTTTCGAGCACCGGCTTCTGGGTTTCTGCTGTTGAACCGGAAACATTGCTTTCAGTGCACGGCTTATCAAACTCTGTTTGTTTCGCTAGTGATGCATTTGGGAGCAAACTTCCGCTCGCATGTTGCTGAGAAAGGTTCGGTTGCTTCGATGCAGCCACTGGTTTGTCGTTTGCAGGCAGAGTCTTAGTGGCTTTTGATGCTTTCTTACCGAGACTTTTCTTTAGCAAGTCCGCTATTGCAGGCGTCAGTGTACCCAAGCTAATGGTACGCTTGATAGTTTTAGTAGCAGTCGCTGCATTGCTGGGAGTGCTTTCGGGTTTTGCAAGTGTATCGGAAATGTGTTGCCCGGTTGTACCTTGAGCGGTCGGAGCGGTGGAAACCGGTGTAACGTTAGTCGTCATGGAACTATTCAATTGCTTCGTTTCCAAAGCCGTAGAGTTCTGTACATCGAGACACTTTTTCACTTCCACTCCTTTGGCAACATCATCGATAGTGGAACTGTCCACAATAGCATCAGATTTGCACAACTCAGTATCATTTTCTTTCTCGCATGTCGTTCGGATCGGATCTGGTTCTGAATGTTGTTTCGACTTCACCGATTCTTCACATACGGGCTTTTGCATTGGAAGATCTTCAGCTGTAGTTGCTTCATCCGGATGTAAACCTAATTCGGGATCTTTTCTAGGTGACACCTCGTTCGAACTTTCTGCATTATGAACACTCCCTTTCACTGTGGTCGTGGAATTTTTCAGGATAGATTTAGCCGGCTTTTGTGTTTGCGGTATTACAACCTTTGGCTTTATACGTCGGAATGCAGCAGCTGGTTTGAAGGTGGCATTACCTTTTTGTGCATCCGGCATTTTTTCACCTTTCGATTCTTCCGATTGTAATGCGGTTTTGGGCAATGCAATGTCTGCTGGAGCTTCTCTCGGTTGTTCGGTTTGCTGCTCCGTTTCGGTAGCTTCTTTCATACCGGCACTGGATTCTTCGTTTTTGGGGATATTCTTAGCATTTTCCTTCGATGGTACAATTTTTGCCGTGATCTTTGTGTTGTTGTTAGCGATTTTTTTCGCCACCGCTGTGGGGACTATTTTTCTCCGACGAAAGCTTCTTGTTCCGCTTGCGGATGTGGAAGGTTCAGGGTACTGCTCCTTTTCCGATGCAGTAGACATTGCGGTGCTGTAATCTTGGTCGCAAGCGACCTGTTGTTATCAATTGGATTTCCACCACAGTGATACACGGGGAAGATGAATGGGACTGCGTGTACCGGTGTAAACGGTGACGATAGCCGAACTGGCGGTACAAGTGGGGGCAGAAGTAGCAGCGAAAGTCGTAGTAGCAGCAGTAGCAACAGCAAAAGAGACACTTTTCCGGCTGTGGATTAATGACGAGAAATAGAATTAGAACGAGTGTTGGGTGTACACACGCGTTACGGGGATTTCTTCTCGTTTTCTCGTGTTGCCTTTCGGGAAGGTAATTACAACGCATCACTGGAGGTGGAAAAGAACGGAAGTAAAAGCACGTGGAGATTTGACTTACATTCTCCCTTCTAAGCAATCATCCTCTGAGTCGGTCTTTTTGCAGCAAAATAACTTCCCTCTTGTGACAACTTTTTCCTTCTTGTCCACACAGTACACACAACGCAATCGTGGGGTTCTCTTCCTCGTGTTCACTGAATACGCAATAGTCTTTGAGGAGAACAAAAACGCCGTGTCTAAATGTAAATCACAATCAGCTGTTTTCAACGGATGCCTGTGTTAGAGCACATGGATGATGGTTAAAGGAAACACATAATCCTTCTTCCTCGTCCGATATTTAGATTCGAACCTACAACTGTCTCGCCTGCGTGGTAATAGGTTACCAAGTTTGCCACGAGAAATCGATCCTGTTCTCACACTGAAACGCAATCAAATACGGCAGGCTTTTGACAGCGCTAAAAATAGAACTGCGTAATGACTGCGTGCGTGCGTGTGTATGTGCGCAGGATCTGTCACAAATGTCACGAAATGTCAAAACGAACGAAAGGGGATGCAAAAATAAACCCACACACTCACACGTTCGATTACAACTTTCATACACCCAAAATCAGGCAAATTTTGCAGATGAACTTTTTTGACCATTGCACCGTCGATTTATGCACCTGCGGTCCCGTGCGTCCGTCCAAACAAGCGATCCATATTACCTGTCATCTCGGACCTAAGCATCATACCGTCGACGTTATGTGCGATGGTCGGTTCGGAAGGTATCAGACTGGCTAAATCCGGCTTGATGTCTTCGGTTTCCATTTCGACGGTCTCCACAACATCTGCGGGCTCTTCCTTGATGCAAGTGAGAACAAATTTGGACGCATCCATTGCTACCGGTTGGATGTTTATATCCGTCCCACAAAGTGGTTTCAATCTAAACACGCACACAACTACACCCGCATACGAAGGTTCCACACGCGCGAAACACTTTCACATCAACTAGAAATCACAACTGATTTCACAGGCACGAGAACATTTTTAACAACTATTCACAATTACCTCTTGTGTACTGCGAGCAGTGGCAACAATTCTGCCAGCCGGTTTGTCTGGTTTCTATTCACCAGAAAGTGTTTCGATTGCGACCCAAAGTGTTCGGCCACAGTGATATCTCGCTTAGCAGGATTAACGTTCCCCAGAGATTCGCTACGTTGCGTGGTTTGTTGGTCTTCCGTATATTATTTGTCGGCGGCAAACAATTGTGTTGCAGCACCGCTTGCTTGTGAGTTGAACAGGTAGAACACTTTTGTATTAATATTTCCCAAACCAGCGGCACTCGAATCACTCTGCAATGGCGTTGGCGTAGCACTGAAGCTGCTGTGCAGTACATCGTAAATGACATAATGCATGATGAAATATTTTAAATTACTTTCCACTCGAAGATACGCACTTATTACATTCATAGAAATGCGAATTGAGTGAAGGAAATATTGAAAAGTATTTTTTTACCGAGAAATACGAAAACATTATCGTACGAAAAGAAATGAACAAAATGTAAAAATTTACTATTAAATTAATAAAACTGAATGCAACGAGCTCTTTTTCATTTTTTCAACTTAACAATTTTTTAGTTGGACTATTTTAGGTAAGAAAACAATAAATTTAGAAATTTTCCCTACCCACCGTTCGGAAATTATGATAAATAACAGCATTTAATCGCCTGGATGACAATTCAAAATAATCTGTTTTTCAATTAAAACCTAGATTATCGGCACATAATCAATGTAAAATAATATTCTGGTTGCTGGTTTTCCAACCTAGGTTTAATTAACAGCATCAGAACAGGGAAAACACTTGATATAGCAATATATTTTCAGTAAAAACCATACTTTTGCGATGCGCGTGTTCCCATGCAGCCCCACTGTGATGAATGTTATTGATAGTGTTTCGTCAAGAGGGTGGATGTGTGCGACGAGGCGAGTTTCGTCAAATGAAACCAACGCGTTCAGTGCGTGCAGTGAAGCGGATGTCGCGCATTCGGTCGCGATATCGCATTTAGAATAGTGCCAGGTCGTTGAAATTCCTCTGAAATAGCACCATCCCTTACCGGACTGCAATGCAGCTAAAGAAGATGTTACAACAAAGTGAAGTGGCTACGGCTCGCGGTATTATAAGGCGTTTCTTTCCCCGCAGTGGAAAGTGATGTTTGCACGGGTGATGCGTGAACTGTTCCAAATTCTCTTGAGCGATTTTCACGGCGGAGCAAAAAGTGGTTTTTCCTGTTTTCTTTTTCTTTCATTTGCTACCAAAACCGGAATAAATTGTGTGCAGCCGTGCGGTGTGGACAGTTCTCATTGCTTGCTCAAGGAATAACCCACGAAAGCGGTAAAAGGACGGAAAAAGGAAGGTTAGAAGAATTTTCCCCCTTCACACAAGGGAAGTTGCATGTAGGAGCTTTGTGTGTTGCCAAAGAAGAAAGCACAACGGCAAATAATCGCAGAGAACGCCATCTGCTGGTGTGCGTGCAATGGCGAATGTGCCCGTTGGCAGAGTGTGAGTGAGCGCACGACGTTGGACGTTGGAAGAATTTTTATTTACTAGCGTGTCGCGCGCGGATTGTGACCGTGTGTCGTCTCGCGCGGCAGCAAATATTGTACGAACCGTGAGGAATTTGATATATTTTGAGATTCGAATTGTCAATTGGGGAAGCGAGTTATTGAAGCAAAAAGGGGTAGCAATTGAGTGTAGTGAATCGTGTAAAAGACAACAAAATGAGCACACAGGATGCTGGATCGACGGGTGCGGGTGGTGGTCCTGGAGGTGGGGGCGACAAATCAACATCTTCTGGAACGGTGAATGTTTCCACGGGAGCAAAAGCAGTAACATCACTGTCTGTGGGCGGCAGTGGTGCGGGCGGCGGCGGAGCAGGGGGTCAGCTGAGTGCAACGGCTGTCGTTGGTGGAGGCGGGACAACGGTGACCACCACAACGATACCGATCGATTTAGCCTCCGCATCGAAGGTTTTAGTACGGCCCGAAAAGACAACGATGCCCACAACGACGTACAGGTACGTGTTTGCGAATTTTGGTAGCTGGGCCACACACAGAGAGTGGATACGCATTTTTTGGCCGCCACGAATCGCGTCACGGCCGTGCTGTGTATGCGAATGTGTGCGTGCGATGATGAGCAAGTGAAAAGCGGACACGCACACACCGGTTGCAGTTGCCCGTTTAACATCTCACAACTCACACTGGCACACACACACTCGCGCACCCGCTGCTCTAATTCTCACATTGCACGAACAAGAGAGCGAGAGCGCCTGCAAAACGTTCTTATCAAACGAGTATTTATTTTTATTATTATTTTGCTCCTATATGCAGTAATGGGAAGTTTTTGAAGTGAATCGGATTTACTTTTTGCAACATTTGTTCGTAAAGTTAAATAACTGCGCGTGGTTTGTGCTTATATTTTTTTACCCGATCAATAAGTGTTAACCAAAAAAAGTCTCATAAAGTTTACATCAAGTAGACAAGTCCTTTTTGGTCTGCTTTATTTGTACGGAACAAAACAAAAAAACCCTGTAATCCGTGTAACTCCAAGTACCGTATATAGGTTGTCAGCTAAAGTGGTACACAACATATAGTGAGCACCAGGTTGCTTTTCTTCCTTTAGCGGAGTGAAACGTAAAATGTGCAATTCGCATGTTACAAAATGGTTGATGTAACTCGTTGTAAGTCGTTCGTGGTGTGTTAATGAGCAATTAGTAATTTCCATTTTTGTTCTCTCCGTTGTGTTCCTTTTTTGGACTAGATTCGGTTCTGCGCCCGGTAGCCAGATGCGTGTCGTGATTCCGAGCAGTGCCGCGCAGCAAACATTCTACCGGCAGCCGGCCAACATAAAGCAAGGTAATGTGGAAAAAGCTTACCCTTCCCTCCATGCGTACGGTTTGTGTATAATTGAAAAAAATTTGTAAAGTTTTCACCTCTTCCCACGTACTTGCAGATGCGACGGCGAATCGCACACAGATCAGCACCCTACCGGCAGCACGTACCGTCACGCAGAACGCATCCTTGACGGTGTCCCGGGCACCACAAACCACCCCCACCACCGTATCGTACCACGTATCGAACCGTGTTACGGGCACGCCGGTGGTTGCGGCAAACCTGCAGGCAACGACCCGTGCCACCATCAATGGGCCGATACGCATCTCTACGCCACCGATTCAGGTAGCAACGAACAATAATACGACTACGTACGTCCAGCGCCAACCACCGACCGTCGTTCCGTCACGCAGCGTTACCTCGGGTACGGCGACGGCCGCTACGATTATTTCGCAAAGCAGCAGCGGTGCTACGACAACGCTCGTGCCAAACTTCCAGATGTCGACCCCGTTGTTCCGGGCGGGTAGTATCGGGACGGGAGCGGGTCAGGTGGCGGCCGGTGCACCGAGAGCACGCGTTGTCACCCAAACGACACTGTCCGCCAACCATCATCAGGTGACGGGAGTGACCAACAACGCCGGCGGAGCCGGTGGTGGATCGACGGTGGTGAACAATGTAGTGACGCCCGGCGGTGGTTCCGGAGCAGCTCAGCAAGCGGTCGCCATTAGTTCGGCATCCAGCGGCGGTGCTACAGTAGCTTCGAGTGGAACCGGTACGGGTGGTGGACAATCGCAGGCGTTGGTTGCGACGCTTTCAGCAGTGTTGCAAGGACCACGCCAAGTTTCTACACTGCTGTACACGAACAATAGCAACGCACAGCAGTACACGATCGGACCGAACCAGCAACGGTTGGCACTGGCGACAACACTTTCACCCCAGCGGCCACAGGCAACGGTAACGGCGGGAATTCGGCCTACGATTCAACGTTTACCCACTGCAGGGATTCGCGTCAGTACGGGTAGCCTCAACTTCCGATCACCGGTGTTAGCATCCACGACCGTACTGACGACGATCGCTTCCAACACGGGCACGGTCGGTACGGTGACCAACACACAGCAGCAACAGCAGCAACAGGTACAACAGCAAGCCCAACAGCAGCTACAGCAACAGCAACGCACCGTAACGGCAACCGGTACACCGACCGGTGCAACGGCCATTTCAAACGCCATCCCGGCACGGATCATACAGGTGCAAAATCCACCTGCCGGTACAACCGGCACGGCACAGATTGTAAACCGCTTACAGACGAATCTGCTCAACATACAGCCATTGATCGTGAGCAACAGTCGGTTGCCGCAAAGTGCGCTACAGCCCGGCATCACAATCGCCCAGGTGGGCAAACTGACCCAAGTCGCTACGGCTGGGAGTGGTGTGGCGGGTAATGATGGGAGCGGTGCTGGTGGAAATTCCGGCAGTGGGTCCGCAACGACCACAACACTACAGACCGCATCCGGACAGCAGATTGTTGTCAGTACGGGTGGAGCCGGTCCCGGGGGTGGTGGTGGTGGCGGTGGCGTTTCCCCAGCAACAACAGCCATCATTGCCGGTAATCTGATCGCGGCAAATCATCCCGCCTCGCAAACAACTCACCAGGGACAGATAACGCAGATCGTTAACGTTAACGCCGGTCAACCGACGGTAGTATCAGCGGCTGTAAGTAGCGGTGGACAACAGCAGCAACCACAGATCGTCACCGTGAGTCAAGCCAGCGGAGGAGCGGCACCAACCGGAACAGTTATTCCTTTGCCACTTGCGCTTACGAGTGCGAGAAATGTGGGAGGGGCCGGCGCTGGTGCTCACAGTCCACTGAGTATCGTTACGGGAGGAATCGTACGGACGGCCGGTGGTGCCGCTGGTACCACCGGAGTATCCGGTGTTACCACATCGATTGGGTCCGTGCTACCGATTGCCAAAGTAACTCCCCAGCAACAGCAAACACTGGTCTCGATGGAATCTGGTACGACGGGTAGTGGCGTAACGCAACACTATTCCGTTGCGAGTAGCGGTGGCGTATCCGGCGGACCTTCGCTATACATACAAACCCGACCGGGTGGTGCAGGTTTAGCTGGTGCTGGTAAGCCGGGTGGCGCAACCGGTGCAACACTCAGCGTTGTTTCCTCCGGACCAACGGGTGCCGGTGGAACGGGAAGTGGAACCGTCGGATCGGCCGCATCGGCTACAACTTTCCTTCCAACGTCAACATTTTACTACGAGCGTTTAACGTCCTCACCGGCCACGAGTGTACCATCGTCGACCGGTGCCGTGACCATCTCTTCCACCGGTATTCCCGTGTCTTCGGCAACGTTTGTACAAGCCGTGGCCGCGTCATCATCATCCTCCACGATCACCACGGCGAGCGCGATCAGTGGGCCCGTTTTCTCTATTCCCGCTTCCTCCAGTGTGATCAACAGTAGCGGAGGTGGAAGTGGTGGCAATACCACGGTGGTTACGGTGGCCGCCGCCGGTAATCCGACACTAGCACCATACGGCAGCACTGGTTCGTTTGCGATCGTACAAGCATCACCCGCCGGGACAACCGTTGGCGCTCGTACGACCACACTTGCGACCGGCCCAGTTCATGGCATCGTTCCCGCATCGGTGCAAACTGGTTCCGCAGTAGCGGGTAGCAACACATCCGTAGCGGGAAGTATTGTGTCCGTATCGCAGCCGGCATCGAGCGGTGTTTCATCCTCAACCACGGCCCAGATCGTACCGATTCGGTTCCATTCGCAGATGCTTATTGATAGCAGCGGACAAACGCAACAGATCATTGTTTCGAGCGGTGGTGCAGGCGGTGGAACTGGCAGTGGTTCGGCCAGCATTATGCCCATGATTCCTGTCGGTACGAGCGGTGGTACAACGACGGTCGTTACAGCCACCAACAAGCAACAAACCGCCCAGCAAGAATCACCCCAATCGAGCATACTGCGAAAGCGAACGCTCGTGGAGACGGCATCGGGCACTATTAAAGCGACACCGGTTGGAAAGGATCTGACGGCCGCGCTGATGGCGGTCGAACGGGAACGTTCCGTGCGGGAACAACAAGAAGCGCAGCTGCATCTTCTTCAACAGCAGCAGCAACAGCAACACCACCATCTGGTGGCGGAGTTGCGCGACTTAGCCAATGCCTCTCCGCTTCATCTCTCCCGTCCACCTTCAACGGACGGATCGACCACGGTTAGTGCGACTTCCAGTCCCGGTTTGGATGAACAGGAAGAGGAAGAGTTACGTGCGCAAGCATACGCAAACCGAGCGAGCAATGCAATATCCGGCGATGGACACTTTAAACCCGTCCAGGACGAGCACCATTACCTACAGCAGCAACCGTCCCAACAGCAGTCACAACATCATCGGGAAATAATCTCACTACACTGTACCGAAAGCTTCCCAACAAACCTTGGAACCAGCACAACCCTTTCGGTGGTTCCGATGGCAAATCACACTTCGCTCGTTTCGATTGGAGGTACCGGTAGCAGCAACGGAGGCGCTGGAAGCTATGAACAGTCACCGCGTAAAAAAGCACGCAAGCAACTACTTCTCCCAATGACGGATGGGCATCACCATCATCACTTACCATCGGTGAAATCGAACTCGTCCTCTTCCTCCTCATCGTCATCGTCCTCGATGGTTACCAATTCATCCACCTCCTCGACGAACACGACCGGCGGTCAGCATCACCCGTATCTAGGTGGACCCGACGACGAGCGGATGGATACGAGCGGTACCGGACTGGTGGTGCTTGGTAATGCATCGAGCGGTGCATCATCGGTTGGAACCATAGGAGGAAGCA
This sequence comes from Anopheles marshallii, assembly GCF_943734725.1. Classification (NCBI taxonomy): domain Eukaryota; kingdom Metazoa; phylum Arthropoda; class Insecta; order Diptera; family Culicidae; genus Anopheles; species Anopheles marshallii. The sequence goes on along the minus strand of NC_071326.1, from coordinate 78,048,995 downwards.
ACAGTGGTGGAAATAATCATCAACACACCAATAAGCACAACAGCAGCAACAGCAGTATCAGCTCGTCGATGAACAACAGCAACAACATGCATAACAGTAACAACGTTCGAATGGATCCTCCGTCGGGTTCGGTTTCCGGATCGCAAGTCGGTGGCGGTGTCATCTCGGTGGTGACAGCGAGACAAAGTCTTACGCTGCGTAAACCGCACAACATTAGCTTGTTGCAGGTACGTTACCATTTATGTTGTTAAGAATGTTGTTAGAATAGTCGTATAGATTTATTTATATCAAATTCTTGAGGAGTTAGTCCTTGCGACGGGAAATCTGTCCGGATGGGATTTTGTACTGTTCGAGTCGTGTGGAATCAGTGCTGGGTCTCAAGAATATCTGCTCAAAAAAAACCAAATCATTCTTTCGCCAAATAATGAAGTTACAGCTCAATGAGTTAACTCACTCCTATCCCCATGCGAAATCACTTTTATTCAATAGGAATAACAGCTCAGTGGGTGAGTGAGAGAGTGAGTTGTAATAAAGAGATAATTCTTGCACTCATTAGTTTCTAGTCACCGCGAAGAATTAAATTTCCAATCTAACTCATCCATTGCCATTTGATTCAGTGTTGTGTTTTATATCCCAGAAGTGAATTAAATCATTGCGAGTGAGTTAATAATCGCCACGGTGTGTTGAATCTTCAAACCAATTCACTCGCAGAAAACTCGCTAATGAGTTTTATAATTAAGTAGTGATTGAAATCACTGTGAGCGAGTTAATTCATATATGAGCCATAAAATACTCCTCATTCTTACTTAACAAGATTTAACTCACCCATTCATTCTAACTCGCTTTAGTTTTAAAGTTCTAGTTTTTCAGAAAAGTTTGTGCTAATCGATACATAGAAATTTATCGAAAACTTGTAATCGGATTACATATATTATCCGCAAGTTAATTTTATATTTCATAATACTAAAAAGGAGCATTTGTCATTTTTGCTTTACAGTCGTACAAACAAACGTGGAAATCGGCCAATAATCACTTCCAGCGGTATACGGATGTGAAACAGCGTGAAGAACGGCGACCGACGGTGATGGACATTGCCAATCAGTCACACATTCTGCAGAAGGTGAACGGCTGGAAGATTTACCATCTCAGCGCGCAAATAGAGGATTTGGTAAGCGGATTCTGGGAATCGAATGGCTCTTCCTGACAAAACTAATTGTTTTATTCCATGTGATTACAGTGCGATCTTGAATCTCAAGCCTATGGCAAGTTGGAAAAAATGCTTCGTGCAATGGAAAGCAGTGCCGGTAGTAATGGCAGCGCGGTAAAACTATCAACAGATGTAGAACGCATTAATGAGCTCTTGAAGGTGAGTTTTTGTTCTGAATGGTTAAAGAAAAAGAAACGGATTGCGTGAAACTAATACTGAACCAATTATTCTACTCTTCGCAGGGCAATATGCAACGTAGTAAAATCATCATCGACGGAATTAATGATGCCCGTACGCAGATAATGAAAATTTTCCAACACAAACCACACGTCTCGGACATAATTCTCCGATGCGCTTCAAAGCGCAACTTTAAAAAGCGAGAGAAAACATAAGCTGACCAGCCTGCCACACAAGAATGGGCGGCGGCGGTCACACATATCGGTATTGGTCGGTTGAACACTTGAACAAGCTCTGAAGGGTTCTACCAAACAATGAAAGTATTGTTTCAGTCCGTTGCATTAAATGCATATGGGTTGAAAGAAAAATCTGCGGAACATAAGTTTTGAAAAATTAATGTTTCATGGCGCTTCACAGAAGAAGCTTGTGTAACTGCATCTAATGCAAGTAACAATCGTGTATGTGTGTGGTGTGCCTGTTTGAAGATGTTTGAACAGCTGAGAAGCTGTCAATAGATCCTACGGAACGATAATCTATCTCGGTTCTGTTTGCCTGCTGGTGGAATAATTGTGATTGATTATTTTAATCGAAGCAATAGTCACCGCACCAGAACGCGGGCGTAAAGTTAGTTTCGTAGAATGCACCGAGTAGAGCGGGAACGTTTGTGTCCATTTTGTGTCATATAGCTTGTACATTAGTTGCCGAGTATAGTACATTTTTGGAAACAAAATTCGTTTTCGAAATTGTTTCTTTGTATAGGTTTTTTATGTGTGTGTGTTAATGTGTGCTTCAAATGATGCGAGAAACACAACTCTATTGTAAAATAGTGTCGCGTTTTTCGACGGACCTGTCTTGTATCCACTGGCGGTAAATTCGTGATTGTATGCAGTATAACGTTGATTTCGATAAATCCGTTTCCTTGCGAGGATTAAACGAGCATGTGTAAAATACAAAAAAAAAATCTTATCGATAAGAGGTGTTAAGTTAAGTTGTTTAAGAAGGCAAAACTATCGCCTGGTTTGGGGCGTAGCAAATTGTTGAAAAATAAATTATGTAGATACTTAACCGAGCGTGGAACGTAATAATTTTAATAAGACATTCGAACAACTCCCAATAACGACATCCTGTTAGAGTAATTAATTTTAAAAATACTTTCACCTTATTTAAGAAAACTTTCGAGCTTTAAAAATACAGCACACTATACAAGGATTTTGTTTTGGTTTTTCTCGTATAGAATAAATGTATTCATAATCACTTTAATATATAACAAAAAATCGTATTGAGGGGAACAGATGGATACATGCGAGGGAATTCGCTATTATCGGAATTTCAGTATTAGATATAGCACGAAAAACACAACCATCACAAAGAGAAACATGTAACACATATAGTTACGGTGGCCGCCCTTACCCAACCGGACGACCCGATTTATCGTGTTCGACATAAAGCCACCCGTCCGGTCCATATCCTCGTCAATGCCGCGCAACAGTCGATCCTGGTATCGCACCTCGTTTCCAATGTCGATCGTAAGCGACTTGAGGGCACCGATTTTGCCCTTCAACTCTTCGGCCATTCGTTCGTTTTCCTCCTCGAGTGCATCGTGGCTGGCGCTGCTCGGGCCTGGCGCTTGCTGTGGCAGCGGTTGGTAGCTGTAGCCCTGCGTTCGACGCATTTTTCCACCCGCTGTACCCGATCCGATAAAATTCGCCAACTTGCTGCCGTCTCTGTATCACGTATGCTTAACCACGACGGATAAGTCACACTTTATCGGGAAGATTCCTAATGAGACGTGCTACGATTTATGCGATCAACGGGAAACAATTACACTTTATCGTCACATTCGGGTTTTATAGGTGCAACATCACGATGTTTAATGTATTTGTAGCCCCAAAACTAGCCAGCTTGTTTCGTGAATTTTGTGTACGATGCAATATTTACAAAAATACTGCCGTCATCAGCTAAATGTCAACTGTCAACCAGCAAACCAGCTGTCAAGTGGCGGAGCTTTTCAATGCCCGATCATTCGTGGTGTTTAAATTTTTAAAATATTTTTAGTGTTTTCGGTGACTTTTTGCTACCAAAACAAGCTGTACATTAAAAAAACAATCGAAATGAATCACTATTCTGTTTTTTTATTTTTGGGGACATCGCCCACACTTTGAAATGCCCCGGATAATCGAGACCGCACAATCGACAACAAAAGTGGACGCTTTCCGTACAGCGACGTTTAGCACCCAAAATCCAAAGTCCAAGCGCATCCCAAATCAAAACACCGAAAAGTAAACAATACTTTCTCCTGCGTTTTCTTTTCTTCTGCATTGTTGCGTGCCTATGCGCTGAGTGCAATTAATTTATGTAATTATTCTTTACACCTCAATCGTGAAGATCAAACGTTGTTTGCAAAACAAGCATCCAGCGGGAAAAGGGACTAGGTTTGTGCGTGCTTTATGGATTGGTAATCGGGGTATGCATCTGGAATTTGAATCAAGGACCAGGATCTTCTTACCAAACGGAACTTTCTCTTTCTTACAGCGACTTGAAGGCGCAACATTCGTGAAAGTACGATCGGGAAGATCAAGGCGCAACAGGATGCAGGAAAGTACGATCTACGAGATCCTACCGGTGTTGCTGTGCGGCCTGTCGGTTCCACTGTCCATGTTCATGTGGATCGGAAATGTGGCTTACTCGAAGATAGCAAGCGATAATTCTAGTGCGTATCGAACCGGAACCACTGCTTTCACAAATGAATCCCCGTGCTCACTGTCTTCTCTCTTGCAGACAGCATTATTCCACCTACCCGTTGGCTGTTTTCAGTGCTCGTGCCCGTCCTGCTGATGGTGTACGGGTTGAAGCGTAAGGGCGTAAACAGATCCGGTGCCGCACTAGGGTTGCTTTGTGCCGTAATACTTTCGATAGCATCGCACGCCTTCCTGAGCTGTTTGGCAGCCTTTTTCTTTAGCTCGAGCCGGGCGACTAAATTTCGGGGCCACGCGAAACGAAAGTTTGAGGAAGATTTTAAGGAGGGTGGCCAACGGAACTGGGCCCAGGTAATCTGCAATGCTGGTATGGCGACACAGTTGGCATTGCTGTATCTGCTCGACTGTGGGTACGGTGAGCGGCCGATCGATTTCGTCAATGAGTACCGTTCCAGCTGGCTCGGAGTGGCCGTGATGGGGTCGTTTGCGTGCTGCAACGGTGACACGTGGTCGAGTGAGCTGGGCACGGTCATTGGCAGTGGAGATCCGTTTCTCATCACCACCCGGAAGAGGGTTCCGCGCGGTACGAATGGCGCCATTTCGTTCGTGGGAGTGGTCGTGAGTTTCTTGGGTGGCACATTGATTGGGCTGGTATACTTTCTCACCGTCCGGTATACGGTGGACGCGAGCGTATACCAGAACAGTCCAAACCAGTGGCCTATGATAGTGTTCGGTGGTATGGCGGGTTTGCTAGGTTCGCTGGTAGATTCGCTGCTTGGTGCTACGTTGCAGTATTCGGGCCAGAACGAGCGGGGCATGATTGTGGAGCGACCGGGCAAACATGTGCGCCACATCAGCGGGGTACGGATTTTGGACAACCACAGCGTTAATCTGATATCTACTATCGTGATCGGAATCGTGATGCCCTCGATTGCGATGAATCTCTGGTCAATGTTCTGAAGGGGTATCAGAACGGATAGACTAGCGAGTAGTGGAGGGTTCTTAATATACCAAGTGACTTATTTCCTAATGGTGGCAAGTGAATACATTTTACAGCTGATCTTTAAAAGAAAACGACACAAGATTAGTTTTTTGTGATTGAGAAAGTAAAAATACATTTAGTACAAATTGCTCTAAAACGTGTAAACGTAGCTTAAGAATGCGTTCGTTGTGCTAAGAACGTGGGAAGAGTTATGCACGTTGCAAACGGGATGGAAAATCGTTTTAACCCGCTAACCGTTTGGCCCAAGAACGTCTCGGGCAACAAAATCGTTGCACTGTACATATTAAATATTTTTGGTTCTGGTTCAAAGCAGTATACCTTTTTTACTTTATTCACGTGAAACTTATAGGATTATCTAACGATTTTGATTATCTAACCATCATTGAAATGAAAAAAAGCCGCTAAATAAGTGGGTGACAATTTGTAAAGCGAGTACTAAATAAATTAGCACAACGAAGAAAGCCCCTCAAAGTATGCAATGTATTGAAAAAGTTTGAAATGACTTCTTCTAAAACGACTCAACGATCGCCTAGGTCGTACTTCCCCGATAATAGTTTAAAAGGAGTAATTTTGTAATGAATTAATCCAGAAGATCATTATTCAGTAGAGTTACATTCCGGGTGACAACACAATTATGCCAATGATGCCAAACAATGCTACCTCTCAGTTAGAGAACAGTCGTCAAAAGCTGGACCGATCTCGATACACACAAAGAACACACAAGTATTGTATTGCATACCTTGTATTGCATTAATGCTGCCATTTCGCTCATGTTGATCATCTCTTTGCGAACGAAACGGTCCTTGAAATTAACGGCCCAAGCCAAGTTTGCAACACGAACGTTAATTAGAATGATTCGCTCCAGTTCCAGTTCCATTGCTGACACCATAGAACTGCACCCATGTACTCATTAAAATGGGGTACAAAAAGTTGGTCTGCATATTTCATCCATTCAGGTGCATGTTGTGTCCTCTGGGATGTACATGCAACAACGTTGTCGTATCTACACTTTTTCACAGTCGTTCTTGTTGCCATCCTTTACGGAAAGCATCAATCGAATTGTTGGCTTTGGATGTAACACTGCATCTTCAGTGTTACCCATGCTAATCCATGATACCTGTGGATTGTGAGTGTTTATTTTCGTTGGGTTTTTTTTCACTATCTCCCGAATCTGCAATGCAGCCTTTGTGGCCCATCGCTGGCTTACATCGCTTGGCTGTAATAAACCAACGGATATGGGAAACTTTTTTAATCATTCCCTCCATCCACATTCTCAACCTTCCGAACCGTTCATCCTTATACTCGCAGACAAAGAATAGGTAGGTGTAGGGGATTTTTGAATGTGGCAAATGTGAATGTTTTGTGTGTGCCACAAACACACAGTGCAAACGAAGGTGCATTTGTGTGATGGAATGGGATAGAAAAGTTATCCCAAACCGACCCAAAGCCTTGTTCGGTTCCGTTCATCTGAATGAGGAAAGCATGCCTTGCAGGGTGTTCGAGCATTGAATGGTAGCGTTGGAACCATTTCTGGATTCTTTTCAAGTTGAACTAGAACACGCTTAGAAACACGTTCCATTTTTTGGATCTTGAGGCATCTTTGTAAAATATTTTAGTCCAGAAAACGCGATAATTAAATAATTCACTTTCTATCTATTTCTATGAGCATATCTTAAACTGTTAAATTTGGTAATTTGGTAGTGAATTCAATTGTATAAAAACAATTAAATGTAGATATTGAACACAGATCTATAATAGTTATTGAATTTTCTCAATCTTGAGACTTGAGTAATTTCTTATTTGAAGTTATTTCCTATGGAATTTATGCGTCTCTACACACAAAAATACCTTCATTCAATTAAATGATCTTCATTCAATTTACTAGTATTTGTAATACATTTTTACTCCAAAAAATAATTTATCATTGACGTGAGGGTGACACATTTTCTAACCAATTAACGCATTTTATTAGCATACACTTTTTATCCTGGAAAAACGCCAATTTATCATAAATTGAGCGATTCAAAATCCACAAAGAAGATTTAACATATTTAAATTATGTTGCTCTTTTTTGCGAAATCCCATCGGGTAGCTCAAACACTTTCGGGACAATTAAGGGTAGCTCAAACAGTTTCTATCTCACAGTACAGAACGACATGTGAAAACGTTATGTTTAGTATTTTTAATAACTCTCTTTTAGTTAGTCTTGAGTGAATAAATTACTGTTTGATTAAATTAAATTTTTAATACACGGATTTTTTCATTTTTGTCATAAAATTCCCGTATAAATCCTTTTTTAAACATTTAACTAACATTTTTTATTTCGCTTCATTTTTATTGTAATAATTAATACCGTTACAAATAATTAAATGAAATACATATTGTTACAAATCTATAATAAAAAATCATAACAATAAGTTTTAATTTTATATCCAACAAGCAATTTTACCACAGCACAATTTGAGCGCCTAAATGTATGCAATCGAACCAACGCGTGAGCACTCTTCAAAAATGCAGAAGAGGCCTTATCACCTTATCTCCAACTCCAAAAAACCCTGTAAGCGAAAAGGAATGTAACGTTCAGTATAAGAAAACCACCTTGTTTTTATTATCCTTTTTCGTTATTTTTGCTCCCATGGTTCACGTGTTGAGTTGCTGCACCGTGTTGTGTTGTTATGGTACGAAAGAAAACCAGGACAGACGTTTGAGGAAATGAGTGCAACACGTCGAAGGTGTGACCAGGTTGATGGGAAAACGGTGCGATGCTGCCATGGTTGGTGGTCGGGGGCACGGGTTGTGCTTAATATTCCGGGTTATGAATAATTTATGTGTTCCCGTTCGTCCTGGTGCTTGATGTTCAAGGTCATCGGGACGTTACGTACCCTTTTATTATCGCCCCCATCATCAGCTGCATGTTGACGATGGAAAACCGATATAAAATAACAACCTGTACCTTTGTTTGTTTCCTTTGTTTTCCTTATTCCGGTGTAGGATCAACAACGAAAGAAAGGAAAAGCATTCCACATGGTGGCAAGAAGGGGGAGAAATTAATGATGCACTTTTAATGTCGTGCTTATTTTCCCTCCCAGCTGCAACAATGGTTCACACATTCCGCTAGACAACAAATTTGCTGGCCAGCTGGCAACAATAAAAAAAAAAACCGTAGAAGACAAAAACTACCGCGGTAGACCACAAAAGCAATAATAAAGTGTCAGAATCGGAATGGAAAACTGTCCGCGAAAGGATTGCTACCCGGGTCCGGTAAAACGGGGGGAGGTTTTCCTCGTCTTTGTGCTGCCGTCTATTCTTTGTGTAATCACGTGCAGTGCCGTGTGCTGTAGACAGGTGTTACGAAGCATTAATGTGCAGTTTTTATTGGTTTCGAACGCGATTTTACTGCTTTCACCGTACCGTTCTTGCATTCTGTTTGGTTTGGTTCGGGGGGAAAATACTTCTCCTTATGGCTGTGGTTCGGGTTTCCACGGTGGGGAATTCGGGCGCTAGTTCTCCTTTTCCCGAAGCAGTACCCTAGCACAGCGACCGGCTGGGGAAACACGCCATTGTTTACGTTCATTACGCTTTCACCGGGCGTGTGTGCCTCGTTACCCTTCGGAAAGACGGAATCCGATCCGGGTTGTCATGGTGATTGTGAGGTGATAGGTGATGATTTCCAGCGGCGTACGGCGACAGTCTGTATGGGGTGGAATTTGTGGCGCCGATTGCAGCCATTCAGGGGTATATCTTTTTGCTGCTTCGCTCCGTTAGCAGCGGAAACGAATCGCCTACGCGTGCCTTTCGAATTTAAAAAGGGCAATGAAAATCAAAATTACAAGTACACGTATCGAGCGAACAACTCGGCTGCTGTTGAATACCTGTGGCAGTAAGGGCGTCGTAATAACGGAGCGGTGGTTCGTTGAAATGGATGTTATTTGCTTGTCTTTCCCTTTCGTGGTAGTGCGCTTCATGCTATGCTCATCGTATTTGTATGCGTCTCTTGATTCTCGCAAGCATACAAAACACAGCTTTTCAGCACCGTCTACAATTCCGTTCGCGGAATTTTGTAATGAAGCAGAAGTGTTAGTAAAAAGAATGAAGCGAAAAAAAAACTCGAGAAACAGACTCGGTCAAAAGATCGGCGAAATCGAAACGGCAGGCTTTAAATGGTACGGTGTGCGTCTGTGGTCTGTGTGGGCATATAGTACCACCAAGCACAATTGAAAATGGCACCGGAATATGATTTCAATTTGGCGCCCCCCTAATGGCATTTCCGAAAGCTGCCAAAAGGAAGTGTCGTTTGTCGCTTGGCCGATTGAATTTCATCCACACGGTGCGTATTGAGCGTTTGGGGAAGGGCTGCCGGTGTGCGGGCGCTTACAAGCGAGCTGGAAAATGAAGACCTTAATAATACAGTTCGTTAAGTCTCCCATTCGGGACGGTATTTTATTCTTTCGTCTTCACTTGTGCATGAAATACACTAAGTACCTGCTTGTGTGCGAGATTGTGTTCGATGGGAGGAATAAGCATCGTACCGGCGAAAATTTATTAGACGCGTGAGTTACGAGCTGAAAATTGTCGTCAAGTATGCCGTTGCCATATTATGTTAATATTGGTGGAATTTTTGAACGAGCTTTACGATATTGACAGCATAATGGATCAGGTTTGATAAATTGTTGTGAATATGTTTTCTGAACAATTGCGCCTAAAGGTATGCAATGCTGCGATCGTTTCAAGCTATTTGATAATTACGCATAGCAATTGCATACATTCAGGCGTAAATACAATAAAACGAAAGTTAAGAAAACGACTCTTAATGTCTTATTTAGCAATCTAAAACAATATTATTCTTCAAATTGCTCAAATTTAAAGCATTGATCAATTTCATTATAGAAATTAACTGTCTCGCTGTTGTATAATCATTTATATCCTCAATCAACTATTTATTGGTTCGCATCAAACTCGAACGACCCCGGGTTTTGAGCACACATAATTGAGTATAATCCATCGTGATGTGTTTTAAAATTTATTCCTTCCGTCAGTTCCTTTTTATCTTTTTTCAGGTTTTCTTGCAACGCTACTCATCATTTCCTTCGTTCGTTCGTTCGACTGAAGGTCATGATCCATCCGGCAGTAGCGTTGCTCCTTTTTTTTGCTCGCGACTGGCTAATAAAATGTGGAAAAATCGCCATCATCGCGAATTGATTTATGATTATGTACTCTCGACACAGACAAAGAACACTGGCGCACACAGTCTTGTACACACACACACATACAGCCAAGGCGTTCACTCAATTGCCAAAAGATGAGGGTAGTTTGAAATGAATCGAAGCAGGATCATAATCTTCTGCCCCTGCCGCGATTGTTCTCCGCCAGTTTGCCAAAGAAGCTGTTCCATGTTCCGGGCGAGTGGAAGTGCAGCGAAAGCGAAACAATGCTCCTCTATGCATAGCTCTTCAGGGAATGAAATAGTGGTAGTGATCGCTTGCGCTCGAATATACTCAGCAAGGAAGTTGGGTAAGGTTTTCGACACCAAAAGTACAGCCACAGAGAGGGGTTTCGTTGGTGGTGAGTGCAGATGGTCATAAAATTGATTCAGATAAAAAGCAATTTTCGCCTCATAATTCTCGCCATCATCTGTTGGCCCGGAACCGGTGGCTTACGGATTGTCGAAAAGTGCGGCACAACGCTGAAAGTTTAGCTTTGGCTGTGGTGTGGATGGGATGGTAGGATGATTGTGGACACGAGACTACTTGATTTGAATTTTCGTTGTTTTACTTCCGCTTTGGTTTTCTTGTCTTGGATACGATTTAATTTTTCCTATAGTCTGTAAAAAAATAAGGAATAATACTACGAGACCAGGTGAAAAATCAATTGTAAATAGCACTAATTAAGGCGATTTATAACACTGATTAAACAATTCGTTGATAAATGCGCCCCTTAATATGCAATCCGCTAAACAAAACGACCATAATTTGTCTATTTTGCTTAATGGAACCCTAGGGGGGCTCCCGGATAACATTTGTGCGAAAAAAAAATGAACTGTAAAAAGTAAATGGAAGTTTTCCTGGGATAAAACAGTAAAAGCCATCTAATAAATGTTCGTGTAGTTGGTTGCATACATATAGGCGTAGAAATTGAACTAGGGTTAAATGCGCTATTGGAGGCGCCTGCTCAACCAATGGTTATTAGATTATTTAATTAATTTATTTATTTGGGTATGATGCTAGGAATAATATTAAAAACAATATTGTAATAATCACAATACAGTATTTTCGTTAATTAATATTCAAGAAACAGAAGTTTTTATCACTTAGAATGAATAATGTTAGACATAAATTAGATACTTTGAAAACTGTTGATAATTATTTCTTGTCTCATTAAATTTTTCTTCCTTAAATTTCTTTCAATTCAATAAAAAATATTCTTCTCATTCTCATTCTCAAAAAACCAAACCATTATATATACGCCCAGATCTATGCAATTAAAGTCATTGTTATGTGCTGGGTGATTAATAACGGTTGTATCCTTTTTGGTAAACTTTTTCCTGCAACAATGTTATTATTGCAGTATTTAAATCTTAACTGAAAACATTATTCCCCACATTTCATGTACATCGTTCGCAAATAAGCTCGTATACCGTGAAGCTACATTAACGCTGATGCTATTCTAATTTGTTAATTAAATCCACACGCCGACAATACATCCTGGAAATGCTTACATCCAGTTAGCTTCTTGAGCATTCCGGGAAGATTTGTCGTGAACGCTTTACAACCGGGCAAAGTTCCGGAAACGTATAAAGCTCTACGGGGAAATAAAGCCAGCGCCTACACGCGGTGTTGCATTCGCCCTGTCGCCCGGGTACGTCGAGCAGGCTCGCACATTCAAACCAATGGCAGAAGAAGCTTGCGTGGCGACAGGTACGTAGCATAATAAACTTTGCCAAGAATATTCTCGTTCGTTGCTGGTTGTCGTTTTAAGACCAGCTTCGTTGGCGGACGTTCGAATGCTGGGAAGTAAATCTTGCCACTGAAGAACTCTTTGCTCAACTTTTCCCATTTGAACCGGGGGATACGCGCGGGAACATTCGAGATCCAGTCTGCTGGAGCTAGTGGTGGGAAAAAATCGATAAACCAGACTAGACAGACAAGGATCACGCCATGTCGGAGCTTCCTGTTCCTTGGTTCTGTTTCACTCATCCGTACGGCGTCACTATCGGTGGGACCGATATGCCCAGTGAATGGGAGCCACAAACGGGCACCACAAACTGCACACCATAGTTCCGTCTTGCGAACCATTTTGTCGGTGCAAACTTTATTCCTTAACTTCCAATCGAGTTTGGCTCGCTGCAAAAGCTTCGGGTGCAGTAAATCGTGCGTCGTGGCCCTTCGGGTCAGGGTGCCGGTGTCGAAGAAGTGTAAAGACTATCTTGCTGAAGGAATCTGAAGGAAAACTTTGCCTTCAGCAAAACCGATTGCACTAGAACAGAAGAAACACAAAAGGCGGCATGTAATGCAAAACCCCGTACACGGGAATCGAGCTTCATTTTCGTTTGGAAAGGAAAGCATTTTCCTTTTATGCTTTTATGCTGCCCAGCCCAGTGTGCGTTCGTACCATTTTCGTACCAATCGCAGGCTGCGGTGGCCATTGCCTACAACACCCGCAACGTGGCCAATAAGGTCGGGCGAAGGGCAAAGTCTATTAGTTTTTAATTAAATTTTACATCCGGAACAAGCGGTCAAAGACAATTGGCGGTGAAAATGCGATCGGAGACAACTTTATCCGGAAAGCGTTTGGGTGGACTGGTGTCCTTAACGGGATATTTTTTTTGCATTTGATGAGACATAAAATTAAGAGGGTGGATTTGATTTTTAATGAATGCTTTTGTAGTTGTGCCATGGTAATGTTCCTTTCGACGTTTTACCCTTTGATGATGGGTTTTAAGAAAGAATGCTTCCTTTTGAAATTAATTTTGTTAGAAATGCTTGATATATTCAACATAGAATCAAGCAAGGCACTAACAATAATGAGCAATAATGTTAAATTCGCATCTCATAAGATGTGACGAGCTCGTTGAAAGGAGCTAAAAATTCGGTGAATTTGGTATCGGAAGGGAAAAAAAATCAATAATGCGCCGTGAAACATTTCCAAGAACAACACTGGAATGGTGTAATGAATTGCGTAAAATAATGTCTATTTACGAGAAGGTGATATAAACAACCCAAGCCGAAATTGGTTGTTTGTCTGCCTGTTGCGCCGTTGTTGATTGGGTTTTCTGCCACGGTTTTAGATTAATATTTAATGATGAACATTTGTGAAGAAGGGAAAAAAATTAAAATGTTAAAATTGATTACCAGGAATAAAGTTGAACTGCTAGAAAACGTCATGTAAATGTACGGATTATGAATATGCTCCTGAAGGTATGCAATTAGGTATGCAAAACAGACAATGTACAATTTTCCGTATTAGAAAACAAAACGCAAATTGGCTTTACGATGACAATATTGAAGTAAAAAATGAAAAGATAAAGCATAAATTGATTTTACGGAATGGAATAAAACTGCTTGATGTATAGAAAAACTAAAACTCCATAAAAATACGAATTATTCATAAAACCCCTGAAGGTATGCAAACGGGTAAACAAATAAGAGTAAAAGATTTTAACGCATGAGCAAACAATACGCATCTTCGCTTTACTATAAATGAATTATTCGATTGGAGTTCGAAAGTGCTGGACATATAGAAGTATACTAACACGTCATAAATAAACGGATTACCGATAAAACACTGAAGCAAATGTGTATGAATAAATAGACAATTTAAATTTTCCGCACCACCGAACAGGGCAGAAATTGGCTTACGGCTTGTATGAAGATGTTACGATCGTGCATAACCTTTGGCCATGGTTATCTATCGATCGATTATGTATGCTCAAAACAAGGGGGAGAACCATATCCGTTGACGAGTTTATTGAAACTGCATCAATGTTATTGATAGGTAAACACTGTCATACTTACCCCGTCCACCAGCTGGGTGTATCCTTACCGAAGGCAGGCAGCAGCAACACTGCAAAGGATAGGCAAAGTCCTCGAAAGGTCGTGATTGTTGTGTATGCAGGATAGCAAAAGTTGGCTAGAAAAAGAAAACGAATGCACAGTGTGCAACGTTACTGCGGTAGAAATAATAGCCCTTTTCCTTGGTTTGAGCGGTAATGGCGCTGAGTTGGCAGCAAAATTGCATGTGCACGTGTTATGCACGTCGTTGCGGTTATCGTTGGCAAATTATGTCCGCCCGGGGAATGGCAGTTCTGCTTTTGCGTGTGTGTGCTTGCACGAGAAAAGAAAATGCCCGAGAGCCAGAGGGCCGTAAACAATCGATCGAAGTAATCCGTACCGTAGTAACCATCGACGTTCCCATCGATACTAGCTGATTAAACGCTTAACTATGGGCTTAGTGCAGTAGTGTTGGGTAAAATTCAATTTCTTCCGGAGTCGGACAAGAATCTCAAAAGTAATCACAGACAAAATCCTCTAACACCCAAAGAAAACTAAGCCAACGCCCTGTTGTAACAACGTTGTTGTTAAAAAACAACAAGACTTTGTTGAAAGCCCCATTACTGGTAAACTGTGGAAAACCTCCAAGAAAACTGGCTGTAAACATAAAAAAACACTGCTGAAAAGCAAATAAAAAACTCTGCAAAATTCCTGTCCAAACTTTGGTTTAAACAGTGCCGGTAGACTGCAAAAATCTCCAAGAAAATAGAGAAAAACATCAAAGGAAACCAATGGAAAACTTTTGGAAACCTCGAAGAAATCCCCAATGCTGTATTCGAGCACTGTTGAAAACCTCCAATATTGTACTAAAATTCTAAAGAAAATGTCTCCAAAACTTGTGAAAAACTCGTCGGAAAGCTATGCTAAATTCTATAAAAAAAATGCTGCACAATCTTTGGAAAATAACAACAAACCCTAAGAAAAACTGAGAAAAGTTATTGTAAAAGTCGTGGAACACTAATTAAAAAATCCGACGTTAACTGCAGCGTTGATTGTTGGAATCGATTCCGTATATGACTCCCCCCTAAGTTACATAAATACCTCGAAGTAAACATCAGAGTTAACACCGGAGTTAACACCGGAGTCGAGTTCCAGAGTTCCGGAGTTGTATTCGGAGTTAACCCCGGGGTCGATCTTGAATGTCCGGAGTGTTCCGGATTCAAGACGACTTCAGAATATTCCGGATGCAAATTCGGAGTTAGCTCCGGAGTAATCCGGAGTAGTCCGCAATCAAGTATGTAGTAGGCTCCGGAGCAATTCCAAGACAATTCCGGAAACGAAGTAATCCGGAACAATCCAGCGTCGATTTTTGTTTGTGTTTCAGAATTGAATTCGGTTTTCCGACTTCAGCACCGGAGCGGATTCATGAATCCATTCCTGATTACCCATCACCATAGTGCATTGCGCTTGAAACACAATTTAAAATGCGCGATGAAATATTTCAAAAGAAACATTTCAACGGTATACTAAAACACTCATCTGGATCTTATTCGATGGTAGTATAACACTGTACATTATAAAAACAAATAGCTCATAAACATTAAAATAGTGCAAATAGCTTTTCCCGTTCATAGTGAACTCTCGAACGGGAAAGTTTTGCACAGGACGGAACAGATTGGAAGTCCGCACATGATCATATTATTACGATACAACCACATCCTGCGGTTTGAGCTCGAGGTATTGTTTTATTGGTGGGCATGTTGTTGAGCTTTGTGCTGTTTATGGTAAATATTTTCCATTACCTTCATCCCAGTAAATTGCTGTACTAAGCGAGCCGTCAGTAAGCCAGGGCCAATATACCTCCATTATCGACGAGATGTTCAAAGGGACCTTGCCGTATCGCAACCTTCTTGAATTGTGTTTTGCTTCTTTTCAAACACGTTTTCACTTCCTGCTGTGTTTGATGCACTTTTTGCATTCCCTTGACAAGGGACACCACAACATCCGCGACAGTGTCGTAGAAAATCCCGTCCGTTGACGGATCGGGACAGCAGGGCGTTAGTTTATTGCCGTCCGGATGCATTTGCTGGTTTGCCCAACCGTCCCCTTTACGGTTCGAGGGCCACTCCTGTCCGTGCTTTAACCGATAAGCACTAGAGCTGGCCGTAAAGTGCAAATAAAAGCCACACTGCACAACCTGATGATATCATTCCGGGAGCCGCTGTTTGCCTTTCATTGCCCGTTTGTTTTATCTTCGCTGCAACGGTGCATAAAGCAAACACAAAGTATGCGTCTGTGTGTGTGTGTTTACCGTCGGAAGATGGGTGAAAGCTTCCAGTGATTTCACGGTCTTATTTTATTAGTTTCTTTTTTTTCCCTCACGACCGGTGATAAAAACGGAAAGGGCCAATGGTCGATGCCATTTTAATTGCATCCCAAAGGGAATGGAGCCACAGCGACAGTGGTGTTGATGGTGGTGTTTGAAAATTATTTGACGGGTAGACGGAAGAGTTGCATGATGCGCGTGTTTGTCGGCAATACATTGTTTTGTTTCGATAAGATTGAACAGTTCGCTTTGGATTGATGGATGAAATGTAACGAAAAAATCTGTAATATTTGGAAGGGTTATAACATACAAAGCACATTGCAAGTGACATCTAATTCCACAATCGCACGCCTTTTGTCGTTGCGGGTTGCATACTTTCAGGCAAATATAATGATATCCTGAAAGTATGCAATGTAATGTTTTTAGTACGCTTAAATTAAATATTTAAGAGAAGAAAAACATGAAACTCAATTCAACGTATCTTAAATCATTCGCTCTACATCTCGTTTCTAATAAATTGTTGGAAACTGTTTTTTTATGACGATCGTACAAAGCAAATAGCTCAGAACGCTTTAACGTAGATTTAATTTTATATCAAACCTTCCCATAGCGTTAGAAACACAATTAAATTCAACACATTAGAATGGTTCCGCTGGAGCATTCTTCGTCGCCAGATGGAAGTAAGAGGGGAGAGAGTGAGACAGTGACATTAAACCCTATCATACGCTGATATCGCTTCTCTCGAAAATTGATTACACTTAAATCATGCTTTGACTTGGGGCCAACGTTTCGCGCGGGTAATCTCGTTGTGTACATGGCGTCTTCGCTGCTCGTGGGCGTGCTAAATCACAGACACTCTGACGGTGGAGTGCTAATGGTAACATTTTGTACCATGTCTCACGCAGACTAAGGCGAACATTGTTGAAAATGGTTGAGAAGGTGTTGATTTACATTGAGGGCGTAATTCAATTGCTTCCACGAGATGGAGAAAAAAACAGGGGCAAAGAAGGTGTGCAACAATGGTGAAACATGCTGCAAATCGATTGGTAAACTGTTAACGCAAATGGGCTGTGATCATGTGCTGGATGTGGGAGAATTGGGCAGAATAATACCTACACCCCGGGACTTCACGCTTGGCACCGTTAATATATCGGTGGGATTAAGTTTCCGCTTTGGTGGAACAGTACGTCGACGGCCAGGGAAAGAAAAACCTACGTCAGGCGATGCTTACCATTTACCACCGGTGAGTATTTGATTGTTATGTTTGCGTTTCTTCCTGGAATATTTACTCACGCAACGCACACAGCGGATCGAATTCGCGTGCGATCCGAAAAATGCTATCAAAACCAATTTCAATCAATCAAATGCCATCCAGAAAGGTACGGCGCGGTAATGTTGAGCGCGAGGGAGTTGGTAAGGAAATCCTTTTACCATCATAACTTTAATACCTTTCATCAGTATCGGTTCTGGTCGGGTGTACTAAGTGAAGGAACATGCAATTATCTTCTTTTTTGCCGTTCGATACTTAAGCATAGCTACAGACGATCAAAAGTAGCCCCTTAAGGGTTAACTCAGTTGTTGAAACTATGGCAAAAGTTTAATAACTACAATTTTACATTAAAAATAACATTAAACTAAAAAAAAAGCAATTGTACAAATGTCAGATTCGAGCTGTCACTTGGTTGTTATACACAAAGTTTTAGTAGAACACTTTGACAGTTAAGGCTGTATAAATTAAGGTTATCTGTTATACATACGTGTACCTGAACATTATTGACTTAATTTTGTTTGTGTTTCATTTCCACATGGAAGGGTTTATTTTGTGAGCCCTTAGTGGACCGTTTCGATAAGACTTTCGACCATCTAATTCTTCCCAGCGGGGATGTAGCACTTGTTTGTTTATTTGATTGAAACCAATCGACGGATTGGCTGGTAAATATTGTTCCACGGACGTTGCGTTCCCAGATAAACGGGGGAAGAAAATGTGTGTAGTTGCAAAATGTGAAAGTTCCACTTCCGGCAGATGGCTAGCTGGGGTTTTTTTTTGCCTCGCAAAACTGATTGACTTGTTTGGCGATAGCTAATGGGGCAAGGAGTTACTATTAATAGCGTCTTTGTGGCTTTCGCCTACGTCAAAATAATACGAAGAAAAGTGCACAGAAATCCGAAATGGAAAACACAAACAGACACGAATACGTGAAACCCGCCCGGTCGTAGGCGATGCGATACATACGAAATTTATTTTCCCAGAACGAACACACTTGAGCGGAAGTGGGAAAGTTGTCGATGACTTTTTTTCAGCTAATATCCGTGGTAGGTTGTTGCATTCCGGACCGAAAAGTCAAACATTGATCGTTGGAAATGATGTAAATTTGAACCCTTGCGCAATCAGTCAAATTAAAACTGCTGCTCGATTGGATAATTTTAGCAATTTGTTAACGTTAGATATTTTGTTGGCTCTGTACATAAAATTGCCTAGAGGCATGCAAATCGCATGACAAATAGGTTCTCATTATTAGTCGTTATAACTATAGCTTACATTAGGGACTATCTGAAATAATCAACGCCTGTATGCAATTTATTTACTTTATACAACTTTAGTTGCTTTAGCGGGTATCTAGACTCTCTCTCTCTCTCTTGGCGTAACGACCTTCTAGGTCATGCCTGCCATTTCTGCCTTGCTAGACTTAATGTTACCATCGTAGCCGGATGGTCGGATATCAGCCCTTGGGGGATAGGCTCCAGATGGCCTGTCGTGTGAAGACCGGCGCCGCTACAAAGACAGGATATGAAAATAAAAGAAAAAAGGTATTTAAAAAAAATATTATTGTTATTATTATTTGAAATGGAAAAATTAGAAACATATAAATGTGGTTTAGAGAGTTCCAGACACAGAAATAAGCATAATGCACTAGGAGGGAGGAGCACAACAGTTAATGGGAGAGCCACAAAGATCAACCTAGCAAGGACATAGTTAAGATAAAAAAGGAAGAAAAAAGGTAACAAAACAAAAAACAAAAATACAAAAACGTTTTGTTTAAAATTAACAATATTAAAAATTATAATATTGCATACATTCAGGGGTTTGCGTAAAACAATCTATAGGTGTTCCGACGAGTTATACACTACTCATTTCAACGCTTCTTACACTCTTCAGAGCGTGACGGTAATATAATTTGTCAACAGTGTTCATGTTTAAGCCGATGACCGGTATGGTTCCATTGTCCTTGTCAAGGTAAACAGCTAGCAGCAAAATATTATCTACTCTCCCTGTCAAACACAGCGGTGGCATACTGACGCTTGTGAAACAGATGGACGAGAAGTGGAAAACACTAAAGGATTCCTCCGTCGATTGGCCCCAGGAAACAAAGACGACTTGGACATTCGCGTAAATCCAAACACAAATACACATGTAGACACTGAATGGTCCGGTATGCGAGGCCGCCAGAAAGCGGTATGACATCGTACGTAATTGCTGTGAAAACTTTCGTTGCGCTTCCTGCACTGCCCACTCATCTCCATCGGCACACAAAGGATGCAACAGTCAACAGTAAACCGGCAACAAAAAGAAAAAAAAAACGGGGGCACACTGAGTGTGTTGTGAAACTTTTCACCACTCGGTTAGCGTACGGTTATGGTGCAAGATAAGAGAAAAAGGAATACAATTTTATTTAATTATCCTCGCCGAAAAGAGACAACTTCCAGCGAACGGTTAAAGGGAAGAGGTTCGGGCAGAAGGTTAAGACGAACTCAACTTTTGCTTCGCAGCAAACTCGAAACAACGGGAACCAAGATGAAGGAAAATGTTAAGTCGCACACAAAAAGGTGGGCGAATTTCCCGGCCAGCCAGGGGGAGACGGGGATGTCGAACGGTTTTGGGTGGGCAAAGGGTGTTTAGATCGCTAACATAAACTTCCCAACTTAGTGGAGCAGAAAAATGAGCATACCAAAGGGAAAGTTTTCAACTTTGTGTTGTAAACGGTAGCTCTGTGTGTTGTTTTTTTTTTTGAAACACTTAGTCATGTAAAAGAACAGCATGAATGTACTAAGTACCAATAAAGATTGTCATCCATCAACACGTGAAAAAATAATGTTCTGTAAGAAAAAAAGAATGAACAATTTGGACAATAAAGTAAGCAAAATGAAGAAACGAAGGAACACCGGGCAATGATAAATGTATTGATAAATTTGTCTCGACAGAAGCAGAAGAGAAAAGAAATCGATGCCAATTTTGTTTCCCGTCTTGCAGTAAATTAAGTGGACAAAAATAATAAGTCAGCAATGGAGCATACTTCCACTATGCTTCGTTTTGATTAGAGTTCACGGTAGATAGAAATGATGGCAATGACCGGAACTGTCATATTAAATCGCCGACTCTGTGCTTTTCCAGGGAAAATTCCCATGTGGTTTGAAGCAAAATTGTACTCGCCCGTTGCACATCGCACCACCAATTAGTTCGGCAAATGTTCGCTCCCTCGTTCAACACGAGTCCTGGTCGGAAGCCGTCGACTCTGGTTGCAATCTGGTAAGATGCTTCGTTGCGCCAAACAGAAGAAAAGGCAAAGCAAGAAAAACACATTCAGCAACAGCTTCGGTTGACACATTTTCCGGCTCAGTGAGTACCTGGACTGGGTGGAGATGGAACAGCGTCGAGGTCTGCTAGTCCACCGTTTCCATACATCAAAGCATCAAATAATTAGCCTCGGGATGGAATACAGCTTAGTGTGATCGAACTTTATTTTGCATCGTGGCCCCAATGTTATCGTTTCGTCTTGTGGAAGTTATTCTCTATGGAAACTCCTGGAAACAACCTCCATTTTCGCTCGCCAGCTCAAGTACAGCATGCAACAAAGTGTGCTTTCGTGAGTTTTGATGAAATTTTGTCGAAAAATTGAGCCCTAAGTATATTTTGGATACCATATTGCACGTCACCCAAGGTCGCTTTCTTCACTTTTCCATCCACTCGTGTGTGAGTGAGTTTTTTGTTCTCTTTTCGTTTTTGCAACAGATCATGTTTTGTGATTTGCATTTGCTTGTCGGCCCCCTTAATCTGATCCGGTTCGTACGGTATAAGCAAATTGAATACATCGTCAGACGGTTTTTGCGCTGACAAGCATGGTGAATGGTTTTTGGAATTGAGAGACTAAGCCCATCATTGTTGACGAAAGCTGGAATCAAATTTCGAAAGCTGGCATGTTTGATCTGACGATGAAGAGAAAAAATATTGTCCGGTTCGTAAGGCAAACGTTGCTCAAACCAGTGTAGTATCCTTTTACTGATACCAAAATTATATCAAACAGGATAAACTGTAAGGAAATTTGTTGCTTTTCGTTGCTTGCCGTAGGCTAACAAGAAGAAATTGAAGTGTAAATATCAAATTCCGAAAAAAATCTATGAGAGTTATACATCAACTTCTAGGAAGGTGAATTAAAAGCCCTGATAAAAACCAATAACCTTAGAAATGTCCTCAAAAATGGTCAAATGATATCCTCAAAATTGCAACAGAGATTGGAAATTTTCTGTAACCAAATATCGAGAAAATGTTTTACGATTCATGGGAAACAGTTAAGAATTTGGGCAACAGTTTGCAATGAAGTTAGCTTCCCGGAACGATGATGATGGTGGGTGTATAAATAGTATTGCAATCCGGTGATACGTGAAACAATTTTTTCGTCCCGTACTTCATTCTCCATTGGGCGCGTGTACTGCGGATTGCATAAACTTTTGGCGTAGTACACGAGCGCTAAGTGATTGTACTGTATATAGAGACTGGTTGCAAATAATAGAAACTCTGAAGCAGTAGGAATGGAACGCCAGCTATGTCGGGATAGAAATTCTGTGGAATTTTCAATCTCGTGCAGAACGCACAGTGGAAGCCGCACGATGGCAATGCGTGACGTAAGGAAAACGATGCCCGATGTCTTACGCTCCGTAGTAAACGAGAAGCGTTGGGGGAAAAAAAGCAACCGACGCAACATCATGGGAACGTGTCTGCTTTGATGTTTTTTTTCCCCCCGTTTCGCTGTGAAACGAGATCAGGTGACTTATTTCCTTACTTTTGAAGTGCAAGCATCGATTTCCCGACAATCCAGGAATCATCCGGTACGAAACCGTGATGGGAAA
Source organism: Anopheles marshallii (assembly GCF_943734725.1). Lineage (NCBI taxonomy): Eukaryota > Metazoa > Arthropoda > Insecta > Diptera > Culicidae > Anopheles > Anopheles marshallii. The sequence goes on along the minus strand of NC_071326.1, from coordinate 78,026,476 downwards.
ATCGATTCCGAATTAAGCACGCCAAACTGTTGGCGTGTGGTAGATCGGGATCGCTAGAGTTGGAAAAGTTGAAGTTGTTGACCAACACAGTTTCATGACGTACGGGAAGCATTCAAACACCGCCGAATAGCTTTGAACTTTGATGAAAAACCACAATTTGATGCAAAGCAACCTGTATTTACTATTAGCTGATCGATTTTATCGGTCTGTGTAGTTAACACGACTGTTGTACGCTGGCTGACTGAGAGGGTGCAGACTTTTTAGAATAATTCATCGGACCAAATTACTCCTGGTCGCATCTTTCTGTTTGTGTGAAAATAAGGTCTTTTCTACTCATACGCAAACTATTCCATTAGTTTTAGTACACTGTCCCGAACGCTGAGCGAACGGAATCGTTCGTTCGCACTTATACATCTCTAATGCTACATCGAACGTGATTGTTCCGAAATCACACTCACACAAGCTCCTCAATCTACTTAGCGCTATTATTCCTTTTCGTTACGTGGTACTTCCTTTAGTTGTGGAAATTATCCTGATTTAGGTTAGAATTGTCTGTGTAAATTGTTTTCTTTGAGTGACACATTTTCCATACATGTCCCTGTTTCCCGCACATTAAACACTTCGTTCCCTTTGCGGGACAAGCATAACGATCGTGCACACAACCGCACCGCCGACAGTGTGAGTAGAGCTTGCGATCTTGCATGCGTCGCTCGTTCCCTGAATATTGCTGTACAAATTGCTGTACCTGGTGCTGTATGTTCAACGACGTTTCCATCGGTAATCTCTGCTCGGTTCCGTCCGCACCCACATCATTCTCATACTTTACCACCGTTTGCAGCTTCGCCGTTTCCCAGGTTCGTGCAATCTCACATGCTTCGACCAGCGTTAGGTTCGGTTCCCGTAGCATGCGCGTACGTAGCTCATGGTCCATCACACCCGCTACGAACTGATCCCTCAGCGCATCGATTGAAAATTGGCCAAAATCGCACGATTGGGCCTGCACCTTCAGACTGATTATATAATCGTTGATAGACTGGTCCGGCGATTGCTTCAGTTTGCGGAACTTGTACCGCTCGGACACTACGTTCACCACCGGTGCGAAGTAATCCTTCAGCAGCTTGATCAGCTCGGCATACGATTTGTCCCCCGGATCGTCCGGCGCACACATTGTTATTGCCACGGAGTAGAGTGACGCACCCGCCATTGTTACCAGCAGTGGAACTTTTTTCTCCTCCGGCACGTCGTTCGCTTTGAAAAACATTTCGATGCGACTCGCGTACTCCGTGAAGCACTCACCTATTACGTACGGGTCAATGTTGCCGATCGTGTACATTCTATTGGCCACATGCAAACACTTTCCTTCCGTTGGGATGACTTTCTGCTCGTCACCAGTTTGGAACATCTATACTCACTGACTGACTTAGTGCAACTGAGCTCAATTCTGTACGCATGTTCCACAAATACATACGCACACGGAAATACTCGTAGTAGGTATATCTCTTTTTGATAATACGTATAAGTGTGTACAGGAAGTTCTTGAGATACACTGTACGGGATATAAGCAGAGTAACGGGTTGTTCTCGAGATACGCGACAATTTTTACAAACGGATATCTTTTTAAATTTGAGCACAAAATTTAATAAGTAAAATATTGATAATGTATTCTAATTCAATTATAACTAGGATATTATTAACTTTTGAAAAGTAATACGAAATACATAAAAAATAACGTGCAAATAGGAATTGCACTATAAAATGTTCTACAATAAAGTATTTTTTGCGCGTGTATGAAACACACGAGCAATTTTTGTTAAATTGTAGTGTAACTGAAAGGTTTGTAGTGATCCGCTGTGATAGCGTTTCTTTTGCAATTTTTCGTATCCGTTTTCACAGTAAATATATCGCTACAGCGCCCTCTACCGGAATCGCGCAACATTATTTCTACGTGACATCTAGGGATCGTCAAACAATTTTGATACTTCTGCTGATTCATCACTAAATCAAGGAGGGCAACACCTACAAGTCGGAAGTATTTGATTTCCATGGTGTCATTGGAATTACTTTACTAAAACACTATCCGTTCGATTTCCCACAGTTCATCTCAAAACATATTAAAATATGTAAAATGATTTAAATTAGCATACTTATAGACGCTCATTTGTCACAGTCTATAGAAATTCGGTAACGAAAAGGAATATTCTTGAACATTTTTTTATGTAAAACGATCATGCACTTTAAAGTAATGAAAAACGTGATGAATTTAGATTGTATCGACATTTTTTAATCTATTTATCATGACGTTAAAAAAATAATCCATTGAATGTTGTTTATTTATTATATCATAAACTAATTTTAATTGTTCTTTTACGATAAAATGTTTGAGCTTGGTTATTGAATCCTTTAATTGTTAGTTATTTTGTAATACTTATGACTATTTTTCTTAAAAATTGTGTGGCAATTTAATCTTTCGAGGAAATCATAACCATTTTGCATAACCGACTTCAACTAAGCTTGAATGCTACATACTTCTTAGCGAAACGTGTTTGAAATTGTCCACCAACAAAAAACAATCATGCTGCAAACGATTTCGGGTTGGATTTTGTGTTGAGATTTGCCATCCCGCTGCTTTGCCGTCCTTACTCACCTTCAACGGATTTTATGAATTACCGGTTAAGGTGTCCAAGAGAGGGTGAACCAGTTGAGGGTAGTTATTCGTAAAAGTAGGAACAAACATTTCCCTCCGAAAAATAGCACCATCACTAAAACAGCTCGAACCCATTTATGATTCTGGTACGGTTAACACCGGTCCTAACCATGGTATGGACCAGTGCCTTTCTACCAAGTTCTCGTTGCGAAGCAAAAAAAAAAAACTATCCCAGTCAAAAATGTGTCTGAATTTCGGGGAAAAAGCTTAACTTTCGGAAAAGTTTTCCGTGCATCTTGCTTCAAAGCACAAGCGCACAATAAGAGAAAAAACTAACTTCCGCGAAGTCGTTCGTTTCTCGTTTGTGTACCGGGAACCAAGTGCGCTGTACGGTGCAAAACATTTTCCGAGGGGTCGAAAAGCACTTAGTCTCGTTACCGTCACCGTCGGTTTTTTTGCGCTTTGGTTCGCATATCGGGGGGAAGGGTGATAGTGTTTGCGATTTTTCCGCGATAAAACCTCTATTCGCGTGGGAAATAAGCAAAACAAGCGCCTCCAAGATGATGAAACCCGTGATTGCTTGGTGTTTTGTATGCGAATGAGAAGGTGAGGTCAACTGCATGTGAAGCACGTACCTGGCCGTTGCAAGGTCCTGCAACGCGCAAGATGCACACATCAGGAACAAAGGATTGCCAACGACGGGAACAGAGTCCCACCACGACACACACGGTGGTAGCGTGTTGTCCCAAAAATGAATCCCTATCACAGCAACGGAAGGAAATAAAAACATAGCACGAAAATTTGAATTTAATTGTAGAAACTGTCTAGACAAGTGCCCGCTACTGCTCAACCCGCCCCGACAAGTGCAGCTAGGAGATGCTGGTCCGGTTGTATCGTTCGGTTAACCTTTGACTATTTATTTCATCCCGCAGCAGAACCAGACGCACGGGCAGAGGGAACTTTCGGCCCGAGTCGTTCCATTCCGCATCCAACAACAGCAAACGGTTGGTACGTGTTTCGGGTAATGCTAAGCTGAAAATCGGCTATATTTTACGTCCTTTGCAGTGCCCGGAAGGAGCATCACGGGATAAATGAAGCAGTAAATTGCTCATCAAAAATTCAACCAACAGCTCACCCCGAAAAACACGAAGGTTAATGGGCAAGAAAGGAAGCGCATGTGTCTGGAATAAATTGAAATTGTGTGTGTGTATTTTTCTTGGGCCATTCAATTAAAATATGCAGATTTTATTTGAGCAATTGAGTGGAAGTTAGATTTGACAACGGGTTTAATTGATGGTCTATAAAAATAAAGAGTGCCGCAAGAAGATGATTTTAAGAAGCGCAACAAGATGATTTTGTACATTGAATTGCATAACTTTAGGCCGTAGGATTTTGCTCCCAAAAGTATGCAATTTTAACAGCGTCATATTTGAGTTATGGCTCACTACGGTGAGTAATGCTCGAGCTTTTAGGAGGAGTTTTTTTCGAGGAGTTATGTTAGAGACCAGCTTCTTGGAGGTCAAAAAATGTTGGATGATTCTTTTGAGGATTTATTAATCTTGAGAATTCATGAATCTTGATTGCCTAACATGATGATAACCTAATACTAGTATTACACACTCGTAGACTAATAGCAAATACTCCATATTGTCCAGGATTTATCAGAACTGTTTAGACAATACGATCTCTGCTTGAATCTTAGGTAATTTGTAATCTTTTTCTAAAGCTCTACGAAGGTTCGCGACTCTTTTACGAAACCTCTATGACTATCTATGAATTGATGGAACACACAAAGTATTTTTTGACATTTTATAAATGCATAACGACTACTACGATGGATTATTGGCTGATTTTGTGTAAAAAAGTTTCAGGAATAGGACAAAGTTACACAGTTATTACTACACTTTTTTATGACAGTTATTGATGGATTCTCATGCATGTTTTAGCATTTTGTATGGGATTGTTCAAAACCATCCCGGCAAATGGTCTTCGCGTATTTGCAACGAGTTTCCAAGCGAGTATCCTAAGAGTCTCTCAATAAAGTTTTGCACAGATTTTCAAAATGTTTTTCACGAACTTTTCTACAGCTTTTCACAAATTTGTTTACGGTTTTGGACGTTTTATTTAAAGTTTTTCCGCAATTTTCTTGGGGGCAGTTTTCCAATAGCTTTTCCGGATTAGCAACCCAATGTTGCTAGAACTTATGACCTCCACCAACAATAAGTTTAACAAATGTAACTCATTGCTCATTGTTCTCGCTTAAGTGAGCAGAGCTACTCGAGCTAGCTCAGCCATAGCTCATAAACCTAGCTACAGCTGTGATACCAATCCGTTTGTGTTTAGTTGTTGTAAGACCACGTTGCTGTTCTGGTAATGATTTTCAGTTAAACTGATTTGTTACTTTAAAAAAAAACGTCTAAATAATACAATGCGAGCAATCATGAATACAAAAAAAAACCCCTTCGGTAACGGTTTCTCATTCAGCACGAATCCATCCCAATCAATATAATTTAGGCATCTCGATTGTACAAAAAGCAAAACACACAAGCACGAACGGAAACCTTTCCTTCTCGGTTGAAGTTTGAAAAGACCCAGAAACGGCCACGTGCCATTATTCGGTTATCCATTATCGAATGAGGTACAATGTATACAGCGCCCGAGCTGGCCTTTCTAAAACATTCCCAAACAGCACCAAAAAAAAAGGGAACGAAACGCAACAACGTAAATAACAAACAAACAGAATCCCGTACAGTGTACCGACAAGCGATGGCAAGCAATACGGTAAAAAAAAGGGTCCACCAAAAAGTGAACCACTTACGAATTTCGCAACGGCGTAGCAATACGTTGTACGAGCGATTCTTTTTTTTCTGTTTACCTTCGCCCCTTTCGGAACCTTTTTTTATTCGCATAAATCAATGTCAAGGTTGGAAGCGACCGAAATGCTTGCAAACGCAACCGACCCTAGATCAAATCTCCTTTTGACCTGTGGCATACAGGGCGCGCGCGATGACGTGTCCGCCCTTCCCGGCCATTCCATTTCCTTTTCCGGCCAGTGTGGGTTGGGTTTCGTGGAACACCGGACGTATCTTGCGATACTTGGAAAGGAAGTATTGAAATTAGAGCACACCCCACCCTAAAAGACGTGTAACAATCTGTTTGACGATGTATTGGTTGTGTTTGATCTGCCTGTGCCCCGACGCAGCAAGGACACAATGTTCTCTAGGTGGGCTGAGCGGGAAGCAAGTGCCTTTGCTGAGGGAAAGGCTGAAGGTTGACATTGTTTTATTTGGAACACAGTGTTTTCTTCGTTCCACCGAAGCGAGACAAGAGCAAACAAAAAACCTCGAGTACTTCCGCTATTTATCGTATTGTTTCCATCTTACGATGACACGTGTTTGCTTAAGCTTTTTTTTCCCGCCCCAACCGTTTGTTCCCGATGGTGTATGTATTAAATCCAACTAATCCTCCCGCTCCATAGGCAAACAACTTTTTTTTTCTTCCTCTGATCCGATTTCCTTTCGTGTACCACAACTTATTCAATGCCAATTATTTTTTTTTGCCATTTCCTTCCACACAGTGGCAGTCTTTCAGTACCGTCAGTATTCGAGCAGCCATTCGAGCAGAACTGCACGTTAAGTAGACACAAGCGAGAGCGAACTGTTTATGTTTGGTTCGCCTGCCAGCATGTGCAGACGATCGAGAAGCAATAAATCATCGCAGCAAAAAGTGTGTGATTACCGTCCACAACTGACACTACATCGTTTCGTTTATGTGGGAGCCGGGAGTTCGTTAAAAGAACAGCACTACCAACGAATGCATCGTCAGCAATGGGGACGTTGATTTATGCTGAGCTAAATGCAGTCGACCTGCTTTCTTACTGGCCTCTGGAGGTGAGCGTTGTCAGCCAGTGGCTGTTGGTGGGACTTTCGCGTTGACAATGCAAGGGCTGCCGGATTTCATTGTTGTTCTGCAATGGTTTTTTTTCAGAGAGAAACTTTGTTTTTGCCTCCATTTTCCATCCACATTTTGTTGCAGTTGTTTTTGTCCGTGACACAACAATATTCTAGAAAGTAGACACCTCTTTGCAAAAGGATGAGGAAAGGCAATAAACAGGCTAGAGAGGCTTCTGAACTGCACAGTTTAGCACGAAATGTTGCAACTGTTTCCCTTTTTGCTCTCAACACACTCGACAGAAAGCCAAAGCATCGGAAAATCATGAAGTTCGTCTCATGAACCAGTCGTCCAACACAAGTAGCGCATCAACCGGACGGGCTCTTTCATGCTGGTGCTCTGTGTGTGATGGTGCTTTATTTTTCCAAAAAATAATGTATGTTTTTTTAATTAGATTTTCTTCCGCGATCTAGCCCGCGACACGGAACGAAACATTGAAAGTTATTTTTTCACCAGGTTTTTCTTGTCCCGGCACTGGGTGAACATTACGAACCATCGATGGTGGTGGCATTCCTGCGACCGCACTTCAAACGACGCCCAGCTTTCAGATTCATTTTTCGTGCTTTTAATTAAAGCACATGCATGGTATGTGTGGATAAAATCGCGTTTGCGCATCCTGTTTCCTTTGCTTTTATTTAGTTCTTGTACTAATTATGTAAAGTACAGCAGAACGGTGAATGTTTTCCGACTCCGCACGCGAATGTAACACATTCCAAATTAAGTTTTGATTAAAGCCATTATGCTGTGGAAGCGGCACTTTATTTAACCATTGCCGTGCAGCAGTGTGCAAAGGTTTTGATAATACCATTCATACAAATAATTGTGTTTATTTTGTGAGATTTGAAGCTAAGTGGTTGCGAAGTGGTTTAGTGCCCACCACGGAAACAAATAAATCAATTAAACAAATTTAATTATCCGCTAAATTATGTTAGATGTGTTGATATAAATGCTAACAATAGATCAAGTGGCGTAACATTGTTCAGACTAGTGATGTGAAAGAGCGCGAAAATGGTGGATGGAAATGGAAACGGATCCTCGCCTGGTTTGTGGTACCAGTACCTGTTTACTTTCGACCTGGTTGTCCAATGATGATGTATAGTTTATTTCTCTGTTACTCTCATTTGATTCACCGGAAACAGTATCTATCTACTTTTCTGTCACTTACTATGATCGATTCACTAAGTACGGTATCTTTTTCTCTGTCACACTTATTGGATTCAAGTACCTGGTTGCAGTACCTGGACCAGTGACAAGGTCGTCGCCGGATGCAAATCTGCCTTGAACCTGGTTAGCTTTGGTGTATTTTAGCAGGACTCAGCATCAAGTTACCATATAAAGGCTATTAATACTTACTTTTGATGTATATGACTAGGTCCAGCACCTGGTTACTTTTAGAGCCGTTTTACCAAGTCCATGATAACCTATCCATAACCAGTTCGCCAAATGTGGAAATTTTCCTTTCTTTTGACATATTTTGGGCAGTTCAGATGCAATAAAAATAAAGTAAAATAAGCGATTCAATTATGAATATAGCACAAATTATGGCAACGGAGGGCTTTCTATTCCATCTTGAACGGAATACACTCATGCTAAATTATTGACAATTTAATTTTATAATTTAATTTTGACATTTTTTAACCCATTTCCAACATTAGTTCTAGCCTGAACACTTAGTAGTAAAATAATCCACTTTTAAAGTATGTTGTCAAAATGGCGGACAATTATTGACGTTTTGCTTACAAACAACAGAGTAGAATTTAAGCGGTTAGCTAACATATTGGCTATGGATGAAATAGTTGATTAAGATTTTCAGCGATTCTCATCAACTTTCACTTAAATAAAAAAAAAATGTTTGAGTTCTACGGACTTCAGACCTCCAAACCCCAAGTAGCACCTCTATGTTGATGACTGTTTTGAATTTGACAGTTCAGGCGATACGCTATTATAGCAGACCGCTATAACCCGGGAAAAATCCGCGTATCTCGAATTATCGCGTAAGTCGAATTCGGAAGTAAAATCGTTTATACTTCAAAGTTAGATAGTTGACTTCCTTTGCTACATTCAATTTATTCAGCAAACCGAGCATATTTTTGATAGCCTGCATTATAATAAACTAAAAACAAATGTTTTATATGGCAAAGGAAGCTATTTTAGACTAATGTTACACCTTATTGCTTAGATTTTGTACTATAAACGAACTCAGCTGTCAAATTTCCAAAAACCTCGTATCTCCGAATCCACGTATCTAAGGGACTGCCTGTATATACATTTGTATCCATTTGAATTGCCTTGTACTGTCATAGGAAATTTAAACTTTATTTTATATATTTGGAACAGAGTTAAACTTATACCTAGCGAAACCAGGATTTTTTTTTATGTTTCGAATCGGCTCTGGTGCATTACTTTTATGGTATGGTTCCGATTCACCAGGTTTAGCGGTACTTTTACAACACTAGCATCGAAAGATATCGAATGGTGTAAGCTTACTTAAGGGTTTAAGTTTTAAGTGCTATAAAAGCTAGCAGAGAGTAGTTGTATCAATATTAACCTATCTGTTAGAAAGCGGGAAACGTCGACACATTCCAAAGAAAATGTATTTTGATGTTTATAAACATGATTTTTTATCTCTTTTCTCATACAGCGAACAATCCATTAGATAACAAAAAAAAACCTTCACCCAATGAACAGCAGAAAACTCACTCCTCCATCGAACCAAAATTACTATGCCAATAGTATTGCATTACAAAGGGGCAAAAACATCCTCGCCACTCGTAAGATGCTATCGGCTAGCGGGGACTTGTTCTCTCACATTACAGCTGCCCGTCAACCGATGGAGAAAATCGTTCGCATCGATGAATAAATGGATGACACGACAGTTTGGAGTACTTTCGCCACTAATTCATGCGCATATCATGTGACAGTGAGTGGCCGTGCTAGGAATCGTTGATGTTGCCACGCTAGATTGGCCAGGATTTGGTCCGAACTTTGGTCCAACATGCTCCGGGTCCAACCGGGATTCTACCCCACCCGGAACTTGACCGGCAGGAGATTAGGAGATTGATGAGCAAAAATAACTTACTCCGTCGTGCCGTGGGCGATACATGTCTCCGCAACGCGTGGTTACGCGTGGACGTTTCGCTTGTTGATGTCTTCATGTCGCACGGCAACGGCCGGTACCGTTGCCGTTGTCCGCAGGCTAAAACCCGACAAATGCTTTAAGCCGATGGGGACATACTGCGAGAGGGCCTCCTTTACGGTTGTCTCCCGAAAGCCATTAATCATTGTACCGCAAATAATTAAGCAATATGGAGAACATGGCTACATTGTCGGACCTGTTGTCGGACGTTCGGCTGTGAATGTGTAAACCGATGCCGGGACAAAGTGCACTCGGATGGTGGCCGGGTGCCGGTGGTCAAGTCGGAAAAAGGGAATTGATTATTCCACTGCGTGGAGATGGAGATGTCCTACTTTTGGGGTTTTGTATCGGCAGCTAGCAGCAGCATCAGCATCATCACCACCACCAGCCCGGTTCCGCTTCGCACTGAACTTACGGACTATCTGCCAATGGTGGCTGGGTAAAGGATGATAGTATTTTTTAATTAAGAATCTGGAACAGTGCGCTTTGGAGCTGTGGTTTTGTGGGTTAATTAGATTAAAGCCTTTATCATGCTTATCACGCTGGCCGGTGCGGGGGAGACATAAGGCGGAGATACAAAACCGTCCTCGAGATGATGATCACACCGAGCGCTGAGGTGGTTGGGCAGGGAGCGAAACGAAACGCAAAACGATAGACTATTGGAGCCATCCTTGAAGCAGCACCGAATCGTTCCCATTTTGCAACGATGCTAATGAAATAAAGCAACCCCAAGCGCTACCGATACGGGTGTCCTTCCGTTCGCACCTCTAGATATCTTGGCCCAGCGGGAGGACAGTGTGATTTTTTGGTCTACCTTCTTATGTCCCCGGGGGGAAAAGTGCCCGCCCGAAGACATTGACAATTTCTCACTCGACGGGACGCTTCATAACGAGCGGCCATTAGTGCCTGGATGTTGTTGTTTCTTCCGCGTTCAACCGTGACGGTCAGGACGAGAAATATCAATGCTCTCATAAACCAGTACACTCAACTGGGTTAAATGGCAAACAATGCAGTGGCCGAACGGAACTCGCGTTACAGTTGTGATGGGGGATTGAAAAATTGAAATCGAAAGCATAGACAACACCCCGCTGCTGTTTGTGGCACTGTTGAGCCAAGAACCTTTCAGAGGTCGTTAAATACACTAGCTCTTCCTGTAATGCATTAGAAAAAAATCTTCAAAAGATGGCTGAAAAGAAAATGACATGCGCATGTTCCTGGAGATGATGTCCTTCGCGATACATAACGCCAAATGATACTGCAATTGAGTTTACTGGGTGTGAAATGAGGCTATTGCCATATTTCCAAAGGGTAAATTTAATCTTGTTAATAAGATAAAGGGAAGCATTTTGAATTCTCGCAAGTGTGCATACAGAGAATTGTTGAAACACGTTATAGAATTGCTCCGGAATCCTACCGGCCGTTGCTATCAACAGTTCGTGAACTACGGAGCGGTATAGAGTTGTCCATGTGTGAAACTTCTTCTGTTATATACTTCTAGGAGACGATCGATTGCGACATTTCTTTACCACAATATGTCATCGTTTCTACCTACCTCAAGGTAGAAGAATAGCATTTTTGAAACAACTTTCTGGACATCATTGTTTATGCCGTTAACTTGCCAGGACTCGATGAAAGGCAGATTATCGAATGGGATTAGTAGTGGCGGGTGCCCCACTAAGAATCTACTATCTAGGGCAGGGGTGTCCCAACAGCTTGGGGCCACATAGATTAAAACTATAATAACTGGAAGCCGCTTAAGGCATGAAACAGATTGATTTTACCTATTCTTCTTTAATGAGAGTTCCCTGCTCATGTGGACAACCCATCTGTTAGTAAATATTAACGGTTCGATCGAATCTGGCAACATTCTAACGGTAGATGGCGTTGTCGTACGTTGATCATTATTCTATTCGATCGGACCGAAACTGGGGTTCGGCCAGGGGTCATTAGCAACAGAATCTTCAGATAAAGGTCAAGATCTAAGTGATCCGAAGACTCAAGACCCTGTCGGTTGAAGCAATCGGCCAAACAATTGAGAAATGACTTAACGAAATTGAATTTATAATCTTCTCAATCGAAACCAGCAGCAGTTTTACCAGGAGGGAATGTCGTAGAAGAAGCCGAACTGAACGTTCTGGTACTAAAATTATTTAGGTATAGTTAGGGATAACGTATTCCACAGGCCACCAACATTCATAATAATACTCAGAAGCAATGGACAAAACTCACATAGGGAATCAAATCCAATAACTTCTAGGCAAAAACAGACTGACTGTTATTGGCCACGAAGAACGGTTCTGGGCAGTTGGGGTATGGCCGTCCGATATCGCTTCTTGTATTTCATTTGAATTGCATTATGATTATATGCATTATATCATCTTTAATAATAACCCCACTGTTCCTAACTATCAGGGCCTCAAACTCCTCTCAAAGCCTCCAATAAGCTAAACCCGTCACTGGGAATAAGTATTAACACACCTGATGATGAGCTGAATGATCTTCTGCTTTGTCTATTTTGATGGAAATATAGATCTTAATGTTAGAATTTGAGAAAGATTGAAGTTTGTTGAAGTTTGGTCTAACATTCTAATGACTTTTTAGCGTGAATTTGTACCCTGACGTCGGGTATCTTTCCTTGGAGTGTATAATGTAGCATCACTTTTCGGTCTATCGCCCCAGAGTGGATTCTCAGAATGATCACGTTAATCTAGTATTTGGAAGCACATTTAGAAGCATCAAAGCAGGTGGTAAGATCAATATGAAGGTATTTTTTTAACTCCACACGACTTCTTTCTGAAGATTCTTGCTTGGAGTCTTTGATACATTTTGAAAATTCGTGTCTCATTGGCTTTTTTTGCGTAACCAGTTTAGCAAGAAGATCCACATTAACATATCAAGAAGCAATCTCGTAGAACTCGTGCTGGATGTCTTTCTCGCTTTGCTGTCTGTGACTCGTGCGGGTTCGGTTCTTCCCTTGGAGATCTTTAAGTCTTAACGCTAATTGGACAGCCTGAAAGAACCTGTGCATAGTGAGACCGCATCATTCTCACGGTTGCCATCAACAGAATGCCTCAGTCGTATTCGTCTGGAAACGTACCGCCGTGTATGTTTTCCTCGTTCCTTCTCTCTTTCTTGTTACAAATTCTCAAGAAAACTAAACTGAGTCCATCTCAACATAACTTTGAGCGATAACGTGTTTTAACTGTTATTGGGAGATCCCAAACAAAGTTGACTGACGTCATACAAAACAACACGAAAGGCACGAAAACGGATCAAAACGTGGGCAACAAAATCGTTATCAAAATCAAGTTCAAGACTCTCAAACTGGTTTTCGATCCAGACACCGAAAGTGACATAATTTTTGTTTTTATATTTGGCATCAGAAACCTGTTCGGTATTAACGTGATCGGGGGGTTTTCCAGTGTGTTGCTGACATACGTCTATAATTGGCCATTCGCAGTTTGGCCGCGGTAAAGCCAAGACGTCCAAGAGATCAAAAGTAGCTGTTTTTTGGCGTGGATGGTTAATCGTGTGTGATTAGCACTACTCCGTAGCAATGCGTTATCAACTGGGATGGTTTCTTTTGCTGTCCAGTGCGCTGTGCACGACGGGTGAAACAGTGGGAGTGAATCGTTTAGTGTGCGGCAGGCGTAAGGTGAGATCCGTTTACCTCATCCATAATGGCATCGATGCACGAGCCGGGCACTGGCCATGGCATGCGACCATTTTTCAACGGAAGAACGGTGGCGAAGACTACAGCTGTGGAGCTACCATCATTGACATAGACACAGTTCTTACCTGTATGTGAAGCGTTAGTTGCGCAGTTTTCGGTAAGATTCCAATAATGATATCGATGTGTTCTTTCTCGCTATCAGCTGCTCACTGCGTTTTTCTGGGCAATAAATTACTACCAGTGAACCAAATCTCGGTGCATGTGGGACGTATGCAGCTTTCACAATCAGCCGACTACACACAGGTCCACGAAGTGCGGGAAATCATAGCGCATCCTGGATTCAAATCAAGAAGATTTGTGCATGACATCGCACTGATCAAGCTCACCACCAACATTACGATGACAAAGTTCGTGCAGCCGGTGTGCCTGTGGACGATGGACAGCGATCAGGAGTTGATCGTGGGTAAGAACGGTACGGTGCTCGGATTCGGCTTGACGGAGCAAAATGCTGTGGCGGAGCAGCTGAAACAGGCACGGGTTGGTGTTGTCGATACGTTGACCTGCATCGAAAACGATCGGGCAGCATTCGGCACACAACTGACGCAGGAGATGTTCTGCGCCGGTGGAGAGCAGGGAGTGAGCGCCTGCAACGGTGACAGTGGTGGGGGTTTATTTTTAGAAATCGGAGGCAAGTGGTTCATGCGGGGCATAGTCTCGTTCATACCCACACACAGAAAAACCGGCCTTTGCGACACCTCCAAGTATACAGCGTTTACCGATGTGGCGAAGTACATGGGATGGATCGAACAGTACATTAACCGGAACGTGTTAGTGTTCGACACGGACGACTACGATGTGGATTACGAAGAAAAGCTGCATCTGTTTAACCTGAGCACGTGCGGCATGACCTCTACCACCTTTTGGGCTGACGAGTCACAATCAACTTTGCCTTGGTTGGGAAATGTCATCGTTTATCCCTCTACCTACAGCAAGTGTATTGTTACGCTTGTGAGCGAATGGTACGCTATTGGCCCAGCGAGTTGCTTGGAAAGTGCAGGTAGTGAGTAAGTATCATACCGATAGTGGATCGTAACATGCGGACCTTAACATCAACATCATATTACGTTTATTTGAAGGCTGCGTGTTAGAATAGGTGATTATCAACAGTTGGAAACGAGCAAGTGCTTCGATCGGAATGGGACGACGGTGTGTTCGACGCCTTCGCAAACTCTGCAGATCCACAGAATAATCATCCATCCACGGTACAACAGAAACCAGTTCACGGACAATATAGCGCTAATTGAACTGCTAACGCCAGTAGACACAACAAGGCCTAACTCGAAACCCATCTGTGTGCCGATTGTGAAGGAGCTGTACACCAACCGAACGACCAACCTATCCGTTGCCAGCTATTCAGCGAAAAATCGATCGTTTGAGAGTAAAACCGTACAGTATTTGAACGCATCCTACTGCTCGGCTGTCTACTCGGCAAAAGGACTCAAACTGAGCTTGGAAGGCAAACGCATTTGTGGAGTTTTATCACCCGAAGATGAAATGGATTGTGTCGCACTAAAATCGGGCGTGAGCCTGCAGGAACTGGTTACCTTCGGTGCAGACGAGCGATATGTCCTGCGTGGATTGGATGGGTTCGGTCTATCCTGCGGAGAAGAGTTACCACCGACTGTTTACATTAATTTGTATGCCTATCTCGACTGGATGCTGTATAACATGAGATCCAATGCAGTAGACGAGTCGGCCGCAGATTATACCTTAGAGTCGAAATGGAAGACATTGCAACAGCAAGAAGGTAACGAAAAGCTTCGTCTCTTTGATATGGATTCTTGCGGTGAAAGCTTAACCATTCAAGGCAATGCCCGGTCGATTACTTATATGCCGTGGATTGGGTCGCTAGAGGGAGTTGAAGATGTGTTTAAATCGCCCAGGAGGTTGCAAAGCAAAGTAGTACTCATCAGTGAGTGGTATGCATTGGCTCCGGCTCATATCTTCAACAAAACAGTATCATGGTAGGTACATATTAATTGTCTCTATACCATCAAACTGAACTTGGTTAAGTAATGTAACATGTGGTCTTACAGGCGTTCTATTACTTTAGGCTATCACGATGTGATTTTGGAATTGCGTTGCATGATTCTACAGTGTGATCCTCCATACCAGCAGATAGAAATCAAGCAGGTTATCCTGCATCCGGACTACGATGGGACATTACATTTGAACAACATTGCTCTGATCGAGCTGCTGGAGCCCGCAAACACGACCAAGCCTTTCATAAGCCCCGTCTGTATGCCGCTCATGGAAGAGTTTCGCAAAAGCACACCGTTGGAGTACGGACTGGCAACCAGTATTTTGAACACTAGAAGGGTGATCCGTTTGGGCCCACTAAACTGTCAGGCGCGGCTCATCCATCAGGGACGATTCGTTTCCAACTCTGAAGTTCCTTTATGCGCAGAAGACTACGAGAGTGGTGTTAAGCCGTTTGTAGAGCATGAAGGGTGCGCATTGCAAGCACTTTCGTTTTTTGCCGACCAGAAACGATTCTTCCTCAGCGGATTGAGCTTTCTATTGGAGACGACAAGTGCAGAAAATGAAGCGTTACCGTACTTTTTTACGGACACTAACCTGCATCTAAACTGGATTCTGGACAATATGAACATCAAAACAGATCGTGATAACTCACTCAACGAACTGACGGCCCAACCAAGCCGATTAACTCGTTTACCAGTAAGAAACGTGTCCAAGCGAAGACTTTTCAATTTCAACACTTGTGGCTTACATTCAAATAATGCTGCCGAACCATGGATTGGGTTCGTGGATGCATGGGATGCAACTACGCAGTCAAACCAATTTACAGGTTGTGCCGTGACCCTAATCAGCAATTGGTATGCCGTGGGTCCCGCGCGTTGTCTAAACCACGAAGTAGAGCGGTAAGTATTCCACAAATGGAATAAATACCACAAAAGCACACTCAAACTGAGCTGGCAATGGTGAATCTTATTACAGATCGTTTGTTCAGTTCGGTGGTTACAAAAAGTTAACACAAGTGGAGTGTACCGGGGAGTTGTGTAGACCGTCAACACAGACCATTCCGATCGGGAAGATCATCCTGCATCCGGGGTACACCACCAACGAGCATGGCAACAATATTGCGTTGGTGCAGCTCGCTACACCAGCAGACATTTCGCAAGATAACGTAAAACCCATCTGCTTGCCAGTCGTGGACGAGATACGAAGTTATGATGTATCCAGCATGAGGGTGGGTTCGTTTGCTGCGTTGTTAGATAGATCCTTAATAACGGCGGAGGTTGGAGATAAGTACATCGATCCTGAGGAGTGCCAAAAGCGATGGGATAGCGTAGCTTTGACTGTTCCGATACAGCACACGAAACTGTGTATCCTTAGATTAGAAGGTTCCGGCGGAACGGATTGTTTCGGCATAGAGCAAGGTTTTCCACTTCATACGACACAGGAATTATTGGGAGCACAGCGACGTTTTCTTCGTGGCGTAATGACTTATAAACCTGGAGGCTGTGACACGTACCATCCTCTTCTCTACAGTGATGTTGATGTTTATCTTGATTGGATATTGGAGAATATGGATGTGACGTTGAATACGCTGGGAACGGCAAACAACTTGACAGAATATCTAATATTTGTCTAATATGAAGATATTCATGACATTTTAATAAATTCAAACTAGTATGTAATGACATGTGGTCAAAAAGAACATCAAATAGTTATTGAGATATGGAATGGCGTATTGATGACTTAATAGGGGAGTCACGGAACACGGAAGAATATATGGAACATAAGAATTAGTGTTGTGCTAATGACTCCTTAGAGAAAATGTCATTTGTATTAATCTTTAGTAACGAGTCATTCAAATTAGGGATCGAATCACAGAATCATAGGAATCGAACCAGTGTTGAATTTTGAACGATTCAGCAATCATTGAAATATAGATTTTAATTCATTCATTCAGTGCAAAGATTCACCAATAACAATCCCAACAACACACGATCGTAGTTTGCCTGATTGTATACAACGCAACGTGTATGGGTATGGTTTTACGTCAAGGTCACAATCAAAATCAAAATTATGGAGCTTAAATGATCGGTTTTATTTGATTGAATCTAGTTCTGGTTGTTCCATACGCACGAAAATGTTTGTGCTGTGTTTTTTTTTCGATAACATGTTAACCAATTTCGATCTTATACAAGGCGGAGGTAAATTAAACCAGCTAAGTTTTTTTTTTATTAATGAAATTTTAAAACCCAAATCGGAAACCAGTTTGCTGAATAAACCGCCGGTAATAACTTGTCTGGCGGAACAACGAAATCGGCGTCGGAAAAACCAGTTCCAGGTCAAGTTGCACAGCAAACAGATGTGAACAAGAAACTAACGATCATTCGATGCTTCGTAGTGGTACAGTGAAGACGCGTCCGTCCTGCGTTGTTGTTCGAAGTCAACCATGAATTGGGCGCTGATAAGCGTACTGATACTGTTCGCTGTGGTGTGTACGCTGTCTCAAAGTTTGGGCCCAAACCGCTTAGCCTGTGGCAAGCGTAGGGTGAAAACAATTCATCTCATACACAACGGGGTCGACGCAAAGCCAGGCCACTGGCCGTGGCATGCTGCCATCTTTCATCGCGCGCATGGTACCCTGGAATACGCTTGCGGTGGATCAATCATTGACGAGGAAACTATTCTTACGGGTATGTAAAGAGACGTGAGTGGTGTACAGTGCCATAATACAGCCATCATATTTACGTTGGTACAAGGATGATATCATGTCTCTTCCAAAGCGGCCCACTGCGTCTACCTTGACAATGGGCTAATCTCCGAGAGCCGAGTAGTGGTACGTGTGGGTGCTATCCATCTAACTGAAGAGAGTGAATACGTGCAGGAGCACACGGTGGATGAAGTGATAGCCCATCCGGGATACAATTCCAGCCGGTTTATGAACGATATCGCACTGTTGAAGCTGACTGACAACATCACGATGACGGAGTTCGTTCAACCCGTTTGCCTGTGGACGCTGGACGGCGGTCAGGAGATGATCGTCGGAAGGAATGGAAGTTTGGTTGGGTTTGGTCTGAACCAGCAAGACGTGGTGTCGGAACAGCTGAAACAGGCAACGATAGGCGTGGTGGACGCCTTGACATGCATCAAAAGTGATCGTGTGTCGTTCGGCAATCAGCTGACGTCGGAGATGTTCTGCGCTGGAGCACTGCAGGGTGTTAGCGCATGCAACGGTGACAGCGGCGGAGGCTTATTCTTCAACGTGGAAGGCAAATGGTTCGTGCGGGGCATTGTCTCCTTCATTCCGTTGCGAAGAGGAACGAAACTGTGCGATCCCTCCAAGTATACCGCCTTCACCGATGTGGCCAGGTATATGCAATGGATCGAGTTGTTCGTAAACCCGCGTGTGCTACTGATTGACACCAACGAGCTGGAGGTGGATTACCAGGAGAAGCTTCCACTGTTCAACTTAAACACGTGCGGTACGCGGTTCGAAACATTTGGGGCTGATGGTAGCCCGACCGCCCTACCTTGGGTTG
Source organism: Anopheles marshallii (assembly GCF_943734725.1). NCBI lineage: Eukaryota > Metazoa > Arthropoda > Insecta > Diptera > Culicidae > Anopheles > Anopheles marshallii. The sequence goes on along the minus strand of NC_071326.1, from coordinate 78,007,496 downwards.
GATTGGCCCTAACAAGTGCTCGAGAGGTGAAGTGTGTCGTCACGCTGATAAACGAATGGTATGCAGTTGGCACAGCAAGCTGCTTCAAAGATGGTGGCAAAGAGTAAGTATGTTTGATGTTGTACCTGAACGAACTGTCCAGGAGAGTAACTATCATTACGCTTAAAGTTTGCGCATTATGCTGGGAGGACAGGCAGCGCTACAGGAACGGAAGTGTTTCGAACGCGATGGAGAGAGGGTGTGTGCCAATCCAACACAGATGCGGAACATTCAGCGTGTGATAAACCATCCAAGGTTCACCGTCAATGCCATTAGCAACGATATAGCGCTGGTCGAGCTTCGCGATCCGGCAGACACGACGCAGCCGAACGTGAAACCCATTTGTCTTCCGGTAACACCAGCCCTGTATACAAATCTAACGACGCATTGGTCTGTGCTGTCTTACTCATTGGATGAAAAAATTTATAAAGACCAGATCGTAAACCACGTGGAGCTGGACTTGTGTACCACAGCGTTCGTGCGCGTAGGTCTGCCAGCAGAAGAGAAGAGTGTTTGTGCAGTAGTACCGCACGACGATGTTGCAAAGTGCATTCCCGTAGGTAGAGGCGCCCCTCTGCAAGAGCGAAGAATGTTCGGTACAGACGAGCGATACATATTGCGAGGCTTAGACATTCTAGGGCTAACATGTGCTGCGCCTATAGTAAACTCCTATACCGATCTGTATGCATATCTGGACTGGATGCTGTACAACATGAAGCACCATGTCGCACGCAATGCCGAGGCGGAAGCCGCAAATGCCAGTCTAGCAGAATGGATCAAAGTGCAGCAGGAAGCGGGGAATGAGAAGCTAAAGCTCTTCAATATGGATACCTGTGGAGTTAATGTAAATGCCGCTGGTTCGACCATCATTCCCTGGATCGGTACATTGAAAGCTATCAAAAATGCCACGAATCTATTGCCCAGTCCCGGGCAGTCAATAGTAAAACCAGAGGAAACTCCAAGCATGGTAGTGTTGATTAGCGAGCGTTACGCGCTGGCTCCGGCTCATGTTTTCAGTGAAGCGGCATCTTGGTAAGTATGGTTCGATTACTTTACCGTCTTAACTTTGTGTATGAAGCGTATTACTTATCTAGAGTCTTGGCCTTTTCCGTGCTGAGTTGTCAACAATATGGCCAGATGTCTAACAGTCAGTAGTAGTCAGCGGTCCAACAACAATCTGTAATCGCCAAATGCCGTATTTTTCATGGAGTTGATTCTAGATTTTCCGAGGTGGAGTCAGAGTGGATTCTTGAATCTATTCGGTCACTACACTGCAGGCTATACAAAATGCTTGCATACTTTCAAGTGTATTCTGTTAAATTCAGCAGAGTTACGTCAGTAGGAGTAAGTGCTGAGCTTAATGAATCTGTTAAGAAGAATCATTAATACGAATCATAAGTGAGGTTTCATTATGTTTAGAAATCCAGAGACATAGACAAACTCTTTGGAGGTGATAAATTTTGGATGATTCGTGAATCTTTTAAGATTTATAGATCTTTGAAGATATGTTTATATGAAAATATGATTAATAATGATTAATAATTTCAGGCGATCCATCATCTTAGGATATACACGTTACAATCCACTGCTAGCAATTGAATGTGCGTTTCGAGTATGTGATCCTCCGTACCAGGAGGTGCAGATAAAAAATATTACCATCCATCCGGGCTACAACTCGACTGCGAATATACATAATCTCGCTCTTATTGAGCTACTGGAGCCGGCAAACACGACTAAACCATTCATCAGCCCTATATGCATGCCACTGACGGAGAGGTTTCGTAACAGCACACCATTTGAATTGCTGGTGCCGAAGTACATTTACCATGAGGAAAGTAGTAAGTTATTGCCGCTGGATCTCCTAAACTGCCAGGAACGATTCGCACAGAACAGCTACTTAGTAACGCTGACCGAACACGATCGCTGTGCGGTTTTGGACAAAGACTATGGCGAAGCGGCAACGGTGAAATCGGGCGCCCCATTGCAGACATTATTGCAGGTTGGGGAGAAACAGCGTTACTTTCTTAGTGGTATAAACCGCTTGAAGGATTTGGTGAACTTCCACAATCCCAACTATCCGTACCTGTTTGCGGACATTAATTCGTACCTGGATTGGATTCTGGAAAACATGCAGCTTCGTGATCGTGAAACTCCGCCAGTCAATCTATCAGCGGACCCGATCCGAGTGGACCCTCTACCGGTACGAAGGACATCGAAATTAAGGCTATTCAATTTGAAAACATGCGGCATTTACACGAAAGATTCCTCTCTGAATGGAACGTATGAAACTGAGCCGTGGTCAGGATTTTTATATGCACGGAACCCAACGTATAATTCCACCTTATTTGCGCGATGTGCCGTGGTGCTGATTAGCGAGTGGTACGTTGTGGGGATGGCGAGTTGCTTACCGCAAGAAAAAGAGTAAGTGACGTACTATACTATTGCATTCCATGCTTAAAGTAATCGTGTGATTCTCCACCATAGGCTCTTCGTTCAATTTGGTGGGTACATTGAGACAACCAAAGAAAGTTGCTACGAGTTCGACGGGGCGACGATTTGCCGCCCTACAACGCACATGGTTCCAATAGCGAAGAGCATTGTGCATCCGCGCTATAGCAGGGCGAGCTATGCCAATGACATCGCTTTGATACAGCTTGCCGCACCAGCAGACATTTCGCAAAAGCACGTAAAACCCATCTGTCTGCCAATCATGGATCCTGTTCGCAGTTATGACGTATCAAGTATGGCAACGGTCACCTTTGGTCCAAACACGGGTTCCTTCGTATCGGCAATGGTAGATCGCAGGTACATTAACGCGACCGAATGTCAACGGCGCTGGGATGGATTGGCGTTGAATTTGCAGATACAGCACACGAAGCAGTGTAGCCTGTTGCCATACGATCCTGAAGAACCATGTGCCGGTATATTGGCTTTCCCAGGCTTTGCGCTCCATACGACACAAGAACTGCTGGGGACAAAGCGTCACTTTATTCGCGGTTTGCTTGTGATGGAACCGAGGCTTTGCAGCTCCTACTATCCTGCGATCTACACTGATGTTGATGTTTATTTGGACTGGATATTGGAGAACATGGGTGAGAAATTGAACACGTTCAGTCAAACGTACAACTTAACGGAACAGTTGATATTCGTTTAAATACAAGTGGAAGCCGACAGTAGACATTCAACGGAAGACGAGTGGATTACGCAATGAATAAATCAATGCAATCTTGCAGATGATTATACGGTTACATATTAGCAGTGTAACAAAGTACTTCTTATTCATCGGCAGAACAACCTCAGAAGGTCTAGCTAGGCCTGCCATTTCTGGCCTTCTGTGACTTTATTTTTATCCGTAGCCGAATAGGATTTTGGACCGGTCCTGTCGTGTGAAGACCGGCACGCCCGAACAAGTACAACACCAGTGTACCATGTGTACATGTAACAAGCAGAGGAAATTTTTAAATCAGATATATTAAATTTGTATGTGTGAAGTAAATGTCATCGTTGTGTATAAAAAAATAAATGCTCCATTTATGCAACGCAGATTGCATACTTTTAGGCGCTGCAAATGATACAAGTTAGCTACTGGAATACCCCACTTGTTTAGCAATAAAAGAGTTCTGGTTACTTTATTTCGGTCGACAATTTCAAAATGAGAGTTCCAAGAGAACTGACAGAAGTGAAAGTGAAGAAAAATATTAAAATGAAAAGGACACAATGTTGTGCTAATCAACATAATTTATCTGTTGGTATTTTTTTTTTACTGTATATAGTTATTCAGTCTTCATTCGGAACAAGACGGACGGAAAAGTACTGCAAGCAAACAGCGCCAGCATCTCTCTGTTCCCGGAGTTATGGGTCTTCCGTCTAGACGGAACAAATGTTTCGACAATATCACCTTTCTTTGATTTTCTCTCCTTCCGCTACGGAACACCGACATCGACAAAGAAACATTATCATGATGTTCCATGATGTGCGTCTTCGCGCTAGCCGAAAATGCAACCGACAAGATTGAGCATTGCGAAAGAACTTTTGTGGGGCATTAATTTATGTTACCGCCATTATTATGGACCGCTCGACAAATTGAATCAATTTCGTTCGGTTCACCATTTGGTGCGGGCACACCTGAGAGGGTGCTTTTGATTGGAACATTTCGCTCCGTTTATACTATGCCGAACACAAAGACCGTACCCCGTAAGACGTATCTCTACTCGTGGGGGAAGGAGGGACCATATCCCATCGGATAGCCTTCTTTGTTTTTTACCCGGAACAGTAAGCCTCAGCACGAAATGGGTTGAAATCGATAGGTGAAATGGCAAAAGAATCAATTTTCCCCATGGAATATGTTCCTATTGCACTCCAAAACTCTGCTCTGACATGATTTTGCACGAGTAAGGTGAAGAAGTTATTGATTATGCGCTAGTTCTACTCGATTGCAATGCCACTAGGAGCTTGAACATTCTTCCAAAAAGAAACTTCTTTTTGGCTGCGAACTATGAACTGTCTTGGCTTCCTTTTCGTCAGTGCCCGGGCAAAGATGCGGAAGGTTTAGAATGCAGCTGCATAGATCTCTCATCGCTTTTGGCTCATCGATGGAGTGGTGGAAGTGAACGTGATTCAATCAAGAGTGACTCGGTTTGGAAACGGTGCATGGTTCACGTGTCTCACGTACTCGACCAGACACGTTACATCGGAACATGTGCCAGAAACGAAGGGTAACGTCTTAGGAAGTGAACGACTCTATTAGAATTATTTCCACAAAAGGAAAAGGTTGTTTGGTGTGCAAAAGAAAGGGTTCGAGAGGCAGTGTTTAATTTATGCACGAGTAACTATAGAATAATACCAGTTACAGATATTTACTATCCTGAATCGAATATGGTAAATTATGAAACATAACACTTTGTAAGTGCTACAGGTATATGGTAAAAGAATACTCTAGAGAAAGCGAACGTTTATGACCATAAATATGAGTAATTAAAATAAAACTTTTCAAGTTATTCAATTAGTTATGTAAACGGTATATTTGTTGATGAAACAAGGTTAAATGTATAACAACAATATTAACAACACACGCAACGTGCATTTCTTCAGAGCATTTGCTAAAAAGATACTTTTCAAACCTATTGAATGAATTTTTTCATGCGGATTGCATACTTGTGGGCGCGTTAATATTGCATCGCAAAACAACAATGTTAACCACAAAAGAAATGTTACGATTATTCCGTTGCAACGTGCACTGCTTCAGCGCGATTGCTTGCGACTGCAGCGCCAATCCTTTTGAAGCTAATTTTGTCATACGAATAGTATACTTGTGGGCGCGTTGGCAGTGCAACCTGTAATAAATGCGGCTTAATTGAACTTTCATTTTTTTTTATCCAGCGTAGTAAATGTTTCGATTCTCTGATCACGAGGCTATAAACGGTAGCGTCTGGTAGAAAACAAATAAACAGTTTTAAGTGGTGGTGACCTACAGATGCACGTGACGAGCGAAAGATTCTTCCCCCACCTTTGAACGACTGGAACAAATGAGATCGGAAGTGCAAAGAGAGTTATTTTTAATGAAACAAATTCCTTTCCCTTTGCCTGTGGGTTGGATGTGTTTGGCTTACCACAATGGGATCAAGTAAAGGTAAATGGACAGTAATTACGATCTATTTTCGTTATAGGTTACACTAGCAGGGGTGAGTTTTCGCAACCTTCCATGAGATAAAAGGTGTTCCAATTTAGGATTTGCAGAGCCATTGGGGCAGAAATTATTTTGCTTCTAATGTAATATATTCCTAGATTAATTTACAACACATAGTTCGTTAAGCAATGCAACCAATTTTCAAATAAGATGTCTGACTTTAGCTCCCCTCAAAGGAACATTGTTTCCCTTTAATCTATTTTCACCAATGCTAAGTCTAGCTTTATTTCAGGTTGATTGAATCGCACCGGACAATAGAAAAAAAAGCTATTTATTGAACAATAAACAACTTTCTCTCGGGGTTGACTCCTACCTTGTCTCATTGCTGTCTAATGTTCGAATGCTCGAATGGAGACGTTTAAATCTTGCCTTTCAAACCAATCCTTGAAAGCGCTATAAAAAAGAGGCAAACACAATGAAACAAGTCCCGATTGGGTAATATTTTTCCACTCACTGGAACGGACGCTCATACGCGTATTGTGAAACCATTCTGGGTCGGAACGTGTCCAACCGGGCAACCAAGCTCTGGGTAGGTCGTCTGGAAGGCGCGAGTGGTTGGTTTTTGCAGCTTATAAGCTTTCGATTCATAAGCCGTGAATTGACCACCAAAAGGCACCACCGACGGTGCAGTCGATGATGGCGATGATTATGATTATTATGACAAGCGGTGCTGCCTGGAAGTCTGGCTAGCTATGTGTGGGAATAAACATTCCGATGTAAGGGATTTCTGCACACCACCATCCGTTTACAATGGACGACTTTCGACTGACTTTGGCTGGTAGAAAACACACCCATTCATGCAAACAGGCTCTAGTTGGGCGGCATCGCTCCGTATTCCGAGCGGCATTTAAAGTGTTGCCAGTCGCAAAAGTCTCACTTTTCCTACCCCCATATACCGGTGGAGATTAACTCGGATTCATGCACGTGGCAAACGTGGGTTTTTTGTTCTTGCCGCTGTTTAGCAAACTTAATGGCGACAACGTGCACCGTACGTGAGGTGCATGAAATGTGCGCGATTCTAAGCATCGCGTCTGCCCGGGACACAAACCAACGAACAGATGCAGTTAATCGATTGCCGCGTTGTGATTTCCGCCGCGTTTCTGTGTGCTGTGCCATTTTTGCTTTTGCTTTATTTTTATGTTTTCAGCGTTGCCGATCTTTTCACCGTTTGTTGACGGTGTCGCGTCCCGTTGGCTTCCTTAACCTTTTGCAGACAGTCTGTACGGCGTGGAGATGGTTGTGCTTCCCCATTGTACTCTCCCGGGGTGGGCGGGCGAAATAATGCTTATGCTTTGTTCCCTGGCGCTGTTTCCCGAGGGAACGATACACCGTACCGGAAAGCGTATTACCGTGTCCGGTCCTTTGGCTTGGGTAGAACCTGCCGGTGGCAAATGGCACTGCTTAATGCTTGGTGATCACTGACGGTTGACACACGAAAACAACGAACATTTAAAGTGTTAAACGCGCAAACGAAGGACTCGCACAGTTTAGAGACTCGGTGGAGTTAAGCCACGATTAGTCGGTGCTGGGAATTAAGAGAGAAAAATGTTCTAAATTGGTTGTCTCAGATGGACATGTTGGCGTGGAATTAAAACTAAGTATAAAACAAAGTTCTTTTGAACGTAACCGATTTCAGAAAACTGCTTAATACGCTTTGTTTTTGATAATCCGCATGAAAGTTACTACTGTTTTTAACTAATGTTTGAATCAAGGGCAAGGGAATTAAGCATAAAAGGCCTTGTACTGAGAATTCAATTTTAGATCGATTATGTTATACACATTGCATAACTTTAGGCGTAAGCAAATGTATGAAACTTTGTATAAATGAAAAAAAAGTTTTTGATAATACAGCTGAAGAAAAAATACTGTTTCGAATTCATTTTTAAGTTAAGGACATTGATGCACTTAGCATAATAGCCTTTTTACTGTGAAACATCATAATTTACTATACAACATTGCAATAATTTCATGTTAGAGAGATTATGTTATACAGATTGCATAACTTCTGGCGAAATGAAATGTGTGAAACTTTTTAAACTGGAATCCCTTTATGTGATTACTATTAATATTTCGGGTGATTTAAGTGATTACTATTAATATTAATATTATTTTAAGATATAATTCAAGATTATATGTCCTTCAACTGTATAACTGTTGACAACTATAACAATGTTCGACGTGATAAATCACAGTGCCAGAATAAGGTAACTTTCAAAATTGATTCATTTTTGCTGGTAAATAGATCCATTCGGATGTGGCATGTGAGTGCTTTATGAGCAATATAATTCAGCTTATTGTTTTATTGCCGCTGTTCCTGCTTTATGCATCTTTTAACACTTTACAATGTGTAACACAAATACACACACACACCACAAAGAAATGTCTTCCTTCTGCGAGACAAATAAACTCGCGGGCAAAGTGCATTGTTTTGCAACGGACGCCAACGTTCCCATGCTCGTTCGCCATGCAAATGTCTTTTCGCACATATCATAAACCACCGTAAAATTTCAATTTCATTCCCCACACATACATGCCAACTACTCACGGATGGACGATCCGTAGGAACGTAGGAACATGGTGCAAATAATTATGCGCTCGAGGAAAGCTGCGCTTTATGGAAGTTTCCGGTCGTATGAATTGCATTATCAAGTCTCGCTTCTCGCCGAATAGTTTGTCCCCCGGGGGGGTGAAAATAGCGAAATGTATCATCGTCCCATCAGCGGAACACAAACATACTAAAGGGTAGAATGCATGACACTTTATTTATAGCATTTTGTGGAACACTTCCAACGGTGAGAAGGATTGTGCTCATAAACTGTCGGAAAATGTGTGGCGGAATTAAGTGAAGTGAATAATTTCCAGGAAAGACATTCCATGCTGCACTTGCGTAGGAGCGTGTTTTGAAATGATTCGTCATCTATTTTTAATAAATCGCGTAAAGCTTTCTTGCTATTTCAGTGTTTAAAAGCTTGCGAGCCGTAACGAAAACGCCTTTGCTTAAATGGAAGAAACATTCTGCCTTTTACATTGACCTCAGAATTTTCACGTTGCCCGGTGCAAATGTAATTCGAGTTTCAATTTATTATTCTTACCCGCCACTGTCAATTACCAGCAAACACATTGCTCCACCGCCCGAGAAGCGTGACAAATTCAATCCATCGCTTTGTCGGGTTTCCTTAATTTATGAAGCTCTTTTAGTCCGTCCGGCAAATACCAGAAGGTTAAATTGCAGCAAAAAAAAAACACACACACATTGTACCTCCCAAAAGGTTATTGAAAGGACCATCTGGGGTGGCAACGAAGCTTTCTGCTGACCGAAAAGACTTTACAGCCGCCCGGACAAAGGGACCATGACGGTCCGTTCGGGTCCGGTTTTGGCAAATGGGGTAAAGATTTACGCTGGTCCGAGCTACCCTTAGAAAGAGCCGAACCTCGTAGCGGATGCGGTTGTGGATTACTTACAGCGAAAGCCCTCGGGGCAGTCGGTAATCTCCTAAAGCTAAACCGCCGACAGTGTGCTGTCCCGTTCGGGTCGTTAGATGTCATGGTGCACGTGCGGTGTTGGACGGTGCGTAAAAACGGTTGGCGTGGGAAATCGGAGATTAGTGGGTGCCATTTTTCGGATTTTACCGAATGGATGGACTGACCGGTTGGTGAGTGTTTATGCGGCTGCTGAGGCACGAGATCCAACAACGCTGATACAACTAGCTGATTGCATACCATTAGGCGCCGTACCCGATAATAGGATGGAAGATGGTGCTGATTTACCGTTTAGCACGAATATATCTCAACCAAACCTTAAGCGAAAGAAATAATATATCAATTTGCAACAATGATGCTGGAATGAAAGAAGAGTTGGTTGGACCGTTCATAACATGGAATGATGCTAGGATGATTTTGCTATCGCCAGCAAAATTCTTAACGAAATCAAAGCATTTATAGTATTATTGGCACCACAACCACAAACGGTACATTTCAAAATGGTATACCATGATAGATAAGCAATTGAATAAATTATGTTAAAAATCCTAACAGCTCCAAACGCTCCTACTCCCGTTACATCGAAACAAACCGCACGCTGCACTCGGAGATATTACGAAAAGGTGGCTTTTGCATTGCGATAAGGATTATGTCAACCCATTCATGATGAAATATGGTACCGCCTTGTTTGGTCATTTGATCAGCTTTGTCCACTCGATTTCCTCCGGATAGTAGTCGATGGGAGGTTACTGAGCCGTAAGCAGATCGATGCAACTGCCACCGGCTCTGAAACAGCCTGCATCGAGAGCTTTTCATCGGCATTCCCGTTTGCGCCTGACAATAGGCAAATAATTCGTAATATATCCTACTCAACAACGTCCCGGTGACCGAGGGCTGCGAGGAATGCTCTGAACAATTTCAGCCCAGAATGGAAACCCCAAGCTATTCTTGGTTGTAATAGAAATATATTCCTTCCTTCTAATTTAGCCAGCTATTCGGTTGCAGGTTGAGAAAGATTTCAGTCGGTTGCAAACCAAACACTCCCATTCGGAATCAACGTCCCACGACAAGACCCGACACCGAGTGCTGGATAGATAATGCCCGTCAGATAAGGTGGCGTGCAAAAGTTGCCACTTCCTGTCAGTGGCAGACACCCGGACAAATGTGAATGGATGCAGCACGGCGGGCGGGCGTGATTGGAGAAGAGAGAGTGAAAGCGAGGGGCAAGCTTTTCCTGTCGATTGGGGTGCGATTATGGGCACGGTTGAAGCGTAAATAAAGTGGCCTGATGGCTTCCCGGTCGGTCACCGGAAGTCGTTTCTGCCACTCGATCGGTCCCATGATGGCAAACGATTGCATCTATGCTTTGTTTTTTTCCCCATTTCCTTCCTACTGCACCGTATTGACTGCAAAGAAGCCTCGTACTGGACACACAGTGAAAGAAGAACATTCTTACCCAAGTCTCCCAATAGCTGTGTCGACGGAAAAGCAGTACTCCTGTTCTCCCTTCGGTGCACTTTACTGCAATACGATGCTGAAACAATGTAGAACGATTTTAGTTTTTGTAATGGTAGGAGAAGAAAAAAAAAGAGGTAGCATTTCTTTGCAATGCAAGCTCCTCATTTCGTAAATGTTCGAGATTATAGAAGCAAACGATAGGTTTAAATTTATTGCGGTAAGCTCGAAGGTCGTATCTCGGCCTGTCTTAAAATAACCGGAACATTATAAAACCATTACTCGAAATTAAATTGAAGTGATTATTTTCCGTTAGGAATTTTAGTACGTCATATAAGAATGTTTTTAAACTATACAAAATTGAGTGAGTGAGAATACTTAGTAAAACGGTAGAAATATACAATTTTAATTATTTAACCTCTACATCTCAAAATGCAGGCGCCTACTGATTGTAATATGATGGAGGCGCCTAGTACATTGTAGGTGTGATGGAGACGCCTGGTGTTTGTTAAAACATTAAATTTTATAATTCGTGTTTTTATCTAAAAAAACACAACAAAATAATAATCTACGATTTGGCATTCATTGATCATTACTCAATCAATGTGATGGTTTGTGGCTATATACAAACCATCACATTGTCCAACAAAGAAATTGTTTCCTTCAGTTGATAATAGCCAATTAAAATGTGTTTTTAACAAGTCCGCCAGATCCATAAACATATTTTCCAGCTCAATGAGATGTATCGGAAGAAATAATGATGATGGAAAACATTCGCAACAATTGAGGGGAATTCCGTAATTAACTATGGAAGAAACTGAAACACTGTCGGAGTGAAATGATCGCTACATTCCCTGAATACCATTTCGTTATTTTCTTTTCCCATTATTATTACATTGTAACAATTTTCGCTTTGTAACCGTTGCTGTCTTGTCTAAACCAAGAAAATGAAAAATGATGTAATTAAATTATTTTTGGTATCTTGTTAGAGCAATTAAATTCCAGTGAAAAATGGTGTAAAAGAAAACTAAATGCTGCTTTATCTGCTCAACATCATGACCGTTAGACACGGCTCGTTTGCATTCAAACTCCAACGGCAGGAGCTAATCCTTTCGGATGAAATGAAAATTACATTCAATGCCACCCACCACAGGAATATGATATAATTGGATCTTCATGCATCCTAGCACTGTCTAGCATATTACCATCATGTGAGGATTATCTGGCAGTCCGTTCTTCTTTTAGCAGCTGTACTTGCACAAAACGAATCGTATCGAAATTCTATTCTGGGAAAAGGGTTTTGTTCATTTTATCACCATTGTAATGGTACACGTGTTGTACTATTTTTGTAATTTTTTTTTACAGAAGTTAATTTTGATCATGCAATGGTATGATTTACATAATCCACAAGCAGCTTACTACGATAGAAAACTAGACGAATATTGTTGCATGGCATATGCGTCATCGGGAACGGTTCAAATGCATCCCTTCAAGCTAGTGCCATCGTCATTAGAAACAGAGCGTATAAAATTGGCTCCACTGACAATCGAATAAGCATTCGAATGAATCCAACCGATAAGCTACCAGTTACGGGTGGTATGCGATCACAGTGGCAACGTCCTGCCCCTGTGCAAGTGACACCATCTCATCCATCATGCGCATCCGTTTGATTGAAGAAATATTGTGTATTGAGCAGTGACGTTCGATCGAGTTAGCATTCTTCGTCCTGCTCGTTACGTACACGTTAAGCACACTAACGCACCCCGCACCGAACGACGGTCTGTTTCGTTGAACATAATTTTAAGCATGCACGCTCAAGGGTTGAGATGAAATTTCGTCACTTTCGAAACCTTCGCCGAAGGTTGCCAGCACGAGCAGGAATTTCCCGTCACTGGGGAGGGAAATTGCGACGCCAAATGCTGCGTCTGGTTTCGACCCTCGTTTCGTCACGCTTGACGGGTGACGATTCGGAGTGGGAGACGCCACCGGTAAAAGATGTCCCTTTTTCTTGTGCAACTCTTGAAAATGTCATATTTTATGTATACCCATAATGGATGCCCTTGAGCGCCCACATGGCTCGCACAGTGGCTCCGTGACCGTGTACATCACGATGAGCTTGAAGTTTCGTTTGTTGCCCACCCTATAACAAGCCCTATAACAAGCGACACAATGCGTTGATTGTGCGACGCAGAAAACCTAAACCTACGAAGGGTGTGTTTAGCAGGGGGCCATGAGACGCAACCGACGATTATTGGCCTAATTCCGCTGAATGAGTTAATCCTACGAGGCAAATGTTAACGTTCCCATACAACACGAGTAGATACTTGGGAAGCTAGCTTTTCTATTGAAATTAACACATCCTTGTATTTGCATCCCGTCTGCTCGACCCCTCGAAGTGTTCTCACAGTTGTCAGTTCGCAGGGGTGAAACGGAAATAAGCCAACATTCCCACACAGTGCAAAGTAGGGTACACAATCGCAACGTTCTCGCTGTCGACTGTCGGATACAAACCGTAATTCGCACACAAAAAAAAAAAACCTTCCTCCCTATTCCTTCCAAACGAAGCCGACAGATTGGTGTAGCAGCGTAAAGTAGCTTTTTCCGGGAGAGACGCTTAACGGGACGGTCGAATGATTTTGACAGTGGTTGTTTTAATGGAACAGCTCTCGCAAATGGAGGCGCCTGGTAAGCCGCTTGCAAACGATGGAGACGCCCGGTAGTTGACAAACAGCTCGGAGTAAAGTGCGTTTTTCATCGTTTCATAATTGACAAACTTTGCTTTTCATGGAAAATAACATCTTTCAGCACCAAAGAAAAGGTAAAATGGATGAGCGAACCAAATGTTTCTGAGCCATCCATGTAATGCGCTTGCGGATGTGTTTAATTTACTCGGAATACATTAGTTTAGCTCTTTAATCTTGAAATTGACGCTAATGAATAACTTATGGAGGTCGTACAGTTCAAAGCGCTTTTAGCAGATGACTTAAAGCTAATTTTTCCACACACTTTAAAGCGAAAGTTTAAGCAGTTTTTCCTGTAAGCAATTAATGCGGTGTTCTTTCTACAAATTCATCTCCACATACGGATTGACGAGATACACCATGCTAAACAACCTTCCTTGTTTACACGCTTAACCCCGTTTGGGATTGATGTTTGCGGTTAAGTAAAAAAAAAAAATCGCAACCAAATTCCATCAGCATACAACGCTATGTGCAACCATAAATCGAAATGGCCAACATACCGTAACGGAAACGAGTTGTGTGTTGCTTTGTTGTTTCGTAAACGTTTCGGCACCGGTGTGTTCGATGCGAATTTTACAACGTGCAATTTTTATCGAACGTTCGGAAATCTTTTACGGATTTTCATACTTCACACAGCAAAACGGGGTTGGAAAAATCATTCGGTACGGTTTCGACTGACCAGTGATAAACATTGAAATGCAAGAAAAGAATTCCGGTGCTAAGAAATCCCGTCCCGTGCTAAGGATCTACAGGCAAATGTTGTCCCATTACGGACCGGTCCGTCTCCGGCTGGTGCAGCAAAGGGTTGTATGTACAGGAAATTTATGTGTTCTTATTTAAATTTTCCTTCAAAAATTCCTAACCCCGAACCACCGGATGAGGGACAAACCAACAAAAAAAAAAAAAAAAAATGCACACATTTTGTCGTCGTTTGCTGTCCATTGATTTTGTTTTTAGTTTTGCATGGTCGTGTTCGCAATCCCTATCCGTTTTTCTTTCCCGCTACCCCGGGAGGTAGAACGGGGTGGGAAAACTACTGCAACAAGCTGTTACAGCGCTACGCAGAGCAACTTGCTGTCAACGAAGTGTGGGAAATGATCCAACCCGTGGGATTTGGCCCGTTGGTAGCTCTGTCGTGCAGTTTTGCATGTGTCGGAAGCGCTCGGACGCAGTTTCACTGAGCTGTGTGTGTGTATGTGTGTAGCAAACAGCGGACACACTTTGCATCCCATCGCATCGCACCGATGGCATCATAAATTGTTCGGTAATTTGTTCCGTAGTGTTTGCGCCAAACGTGCCAACATAATTTGTGTGCACGGCAGTAAGCGACGGATGGTGTCCGGGGGGAGACCGATGGTAGATAATCAACCGTTTTGTTTCGGCATCATTGTTTCGCTGGTCTTTATGGGGTTCCATGTGATACTGGACGATCGGCAAACGGCAAACAGCACAACCGCTGTGGTGCTTCCTAAAACGAGTGAAAACTTGTGAAGGAACTCGCACGGTCGAAACAAAAACACACACCACTTGGTGGCGTTTCACAACATACTGTCAAGATAAAGCTTTACTAGCGTAGGGCTTTGCTTCAGGCAGGTTGGTCGATGAAGCGCTAGTGTCGTATTACATGCGTTTAATACTTTGTTTTGTTTATATTCTACGGCAGAGGATAATGGGGTATCATGAATCTTGTAAAATTTATTCGCCTGGAGGTGAAGATTCCAATAGATGCAATCAAAAAAAGTTATTAAAGTTCAACAATTTTCCCAAAATAATAAAGGGTTTTAAAAACACACACAATTAACTACCGGAAAAGATTTATGATTGAAAGTTACGAATGAATATTCCTGAAACAGAACGTTTAGTTGCGTGCACTAAATCATAGCATTTATCTAAAAATTTAAAACACACAACACTCTACTTAAAGCCCCAGATGCAATATAATCCAAATAACAGAACAAGAACAGCAAAAGGTTTTCCAATCGATTGCTTTCCCCCGAACATACTCGCTTCTGCTATGATCATCTAGAAAATCCCGAAACAATGAACTCATATAGAAACGCACGCTTTCGATAAGGTTTTCTTACCATGGTTCGATCACTAAATTGTTCTCTTTTTCCCGTGAAGGCACTGGGACGCGAAACAAAACACACATTCGAAATCAACGATTGGAAGCTGGGTGCAATGTTACGGAAACCCACTAGAGTGCACACGCTAAGCAGACTGCACAGCGAGCGTTCGCGGGAAAACCCAAAAAGGTTAGCGTACGGTGAAAGCTCGGCAAAAAGTGTGAATTCTTGGGATTGTTATATCTAACCGGCTTAGAGTACCGCTAGCGATGGTTGAATGCGTCCAAAACGAGGGAAGGATTTTGTACCCGGTCTCTGTTCTGTTTCATTACTACTATTAGAATCCTTTTAGGTGAGCCCTGTTGGCGTACAGCTATCGGTGCAACAATGGTTATTAGTGCCGCTGCAATGATTTCTCCATTGGGTAAAAGATTGATTAAATGATCTGTGCATCTGGCCGAAAACGAACAAAGAGTTCGTTAGTGGGCGAACAATCAATGAGGAAACTATTCCAAAAAGTTTCTCGCATCTAGAAAATATTTTGTAAATTATCTAATTATCGAAATACCTTAAATTTATTAAAGAATTATTTTAAACAAAACGCATTACGCCCTTAAATTGATTGACTTACTTAAAAAGATAACAAACAAATTTTCATTTCAATTAACTGATTAATCGCGTACGATGTTCATCAGGAATATATCTCCAACATACTGGTTTTGGTCGCGTGCGCGAATTGAAAGTGCATCATGCATGCGAACCACTTGTAATGTCGTCCTCGACCGTGAGAACGTGACTCGAACGATGCCTAAGGTCACGGTAAACCACCAAACGACACCGGTCGCCCCGTCGGGCGAAACACGAAAAGCACATTCTGTCTGAACCGGTCTGACCCTGCCGCTGGCTGGTTTGTTCTTTGTCACGGTTGCAGATAATCCGGGGTAGGATGTAATAGAAGAGCAGTGAGAGCTCACACGCGGCAAGGTGCAAGCTCTATAAACAAACGATCTAGTACTACACTCGCTGGTGAAGGATCGCCGAACTTATCCGAAGTTATGCGGTACTATTAAGGAGAATCACCCTGTCATGCGCACTACCTTCGGTTGGGGAAAAAGGATGTGTGTCGGAGTTTTCACCGATTGCCACAGATGAATGAAAGTGAAAGTGTCTGGACGAGGGATCCAAAAACCGGCACGCGGAGAAACGGCAACGTGACGTACGGAAACAGGTGGCACACCGAGGGTTTCAGACGAGACCGGCAACAAACGGCGCGTCCTACGACAACAGTGCACTGTGTGCACAAGTGTGCGTCGCTACCAATACCGATTTGGAAGCGTTCGTGTCGCGGCGGAACACTGAGCTTGATCCGTATCTGCCAACAAAGCTGATGTTCAGTTCGCGTTTGGACGCGCCAGTGAACGGACGGGAAAATTGCTCCACACTGTCGGAAGCATTTGAAAGCGAATGGGTGTACGAAAGAGTGTTCGGATTGCGAACAATTAAAACAAGTGCAAAAGAAAAGTGCATTTTAGTGCAGAGACAAAACAAAAATTTTCACACCTTTGCTGTGTAAGTGCTTCGCACCGCTATTAGCAACACAAACATCTTCAAGAACAGTGTGCAGGTGTTCCTTTCGAATTCCTTAGCATGGTTCAACAAATAAACGTTACAACCGAAACTAGCAGGTGCAGCACACATCACCCATTACACGCCCAAGCGGCAAGCGCATTGGGAAGATGAGTTATGCATTAAACACGCCGAAAGGTGGGTAAACACGCGCTCGATTTAAATTCCTTCCTTCCTGCGGTGGTGAGTGAGTTTGTCCATCTTCATGTTTAGCGTACAACGGGTGGCACACCAGCGGTAATAAAAATACATCCCTACCGGGCGGTCCAACTGTTTGTTTATGGAGCTACCGTGCTGCTGAGTAGCATCAGCAGTGCACGGTCTCGCAGAACGGGCCGAATGATTCAATAGCTTACCGAATCAGTTACTAATGCAGGTGTGGAAAGATACTCAGTGTTTTGTCTGATGAAGCAAACCGGACCGATAGGAAGCGAATCACGTCATTTTGTATCGACACCACCCGCCTTCGATTAACGATCGGATGGAAACGTGAAGTGTTGCGTTAGACATTTTAATTAGATTCCGAACAATCTTCCGGCTGGTGGTCGCATCGCGTGCTGGGTGCTAAAAATAAGACACATGAACACATCGGTAGAGGAAAAAACAGGTGACAGTACTTACCAATTATAATCCGTGTCGCTATGAAGATGTGTGCCGCAAGTTAGCAACAATGTTCAAGGCACACATCGAAAAGCAGTTGAATTTGGAATTCCCGGATACGTTTCTCGGATGTGAATTCGCATCTGGAAAATAAGGTTCACGTGAAATCGTATAAAACAGGCGTGCAAACGAAGTGACGACAAGCGGAGCGGTGAACATTTTTGAATAAATTTACTAGCTGCAGGAAGAGCCTGTTTGTCTGTTGACGTCCCGGTGTACAGGGTCCGTGTTTTGAATGCTCGTAGCGCGAGTGAGTTGAAAACAAAAAAAAAGTGTCCCTTTAGTGTGAAAGATACAGATACGGAGTGATTACGAAACACACACACACACAAAAAACGAAAATGAAAAGTGTCCGCTCAGTGTGCACGTGAACACATCTAATCGAAAGTGACTGCGACTCGGCTTGTGTGCCCCGACATGTGAAGTTAACATGTGAAGGTTCCGTGCGCAGTGGAAAGCGAATCCAATTGGAACTGGGACACAACACTCTCGGTGCCACTTCAGTCGCACTCTGGCTGGTATTGCTCTGTCCACTTTACCCCGTACGAAGACAAGGCAAGCGTCAGCACCGAGGCGTGTAGGTGTTTCGGAAAAAAGGATATGCTTGTTGCTGTGGAATAAATTAGAAAATCCACTGCACGGTACGTACCTGCAATCCCTGGAAGTACTGGTTGGTCCGGCGCAAACATGGACTGGAACGGAACGACCAACGGTACAGTTGATCTGCTAGTGTCCGCCGGTACAGTTGCACTATCGACGCTAGCACCGGTCACAACAGCCGCACCGCCGGATCTCACCCCATCGCCGGGAATGCCTACCACGGGAATGGACACCACCGGCATGACAGCTTCCGCGGGCGATATAACGATAGCGTCCGCCGCACACTACCACGGTGGCATACCGTTTCCCTCCGAGCTGCTCACCTTCCTGCGGCAAACCACCACGATCGCTTCGTCCTCGTCCGCCTCCTCGATGCCTTCGCTGAGCGTTACGAACATTTCCACCTTTCTCAACAACATTACACTGCGGGCGCTAACGGCGTCCGGGGCGGCGGGTACCGGTCCCGGCGGTACCAGTTCGGCCGAGTTCACCGCAAATCTGTCACGCCGGTTCCCGCACCATCCGTTCTTCAGTACCTTCTTCAACGACTCCGCGCTAGACATCTGTCCCTCGATCCAGATGCCGGTGGGGAATGTGATTTCGATGATCCTGTACGCGCTGGTCGCTATCGTCGGGTTGTTCGGCAACACGCTCGTTATCTACGTGGTGCTGCGCTTCTCCAAGATGCAAACCGTCACCAACATGTACATCCTGAATCTGGCCATCGCTGATCAGTGCTTCCTGATCGGCATACCGTTCCTCATCACGACGATGCATCTCGGCGAGTGGACGTTCGGGAACGCGATGTGCAAAGCGTACATGGTCTCGACCTCGATCACGCAGTTCACGTCGTCCATCTTTCTGTTCATCATGTCGGCCGATCGGTACATTGCCGTGTGCCATCCCATCTCGTCACCGCGCTTCCGGACGCCGCTCGTGTCGAAGGTGGTGTCGGCGATCGCGTGGACCGCATCGGCCCTCATCATGCTGCCGGTGATGCTGTACGCGAACACGATCGGACGGGAAAAGGATAAGGTGTCGTGCAACATTATGTGGCCGTCGGAGACGGGCGCTAACTCGGGCTCAACGTTCACGCTGTACTCGCTCATACTCGGGTTCGCGATACCGCTCACACTGATCCTGATGTTTTACTATCTCGTCATCCGGAAGCTGCGTACGGTAGGGCCCAAATCGAAGTCGAAAGAGAAGAAACGCTCCCACCGGAAGGTGACGAAGCTGGTGCTGACGGTTATCACCGTGTACGTGCTCTGCTGGCTACCGTACTGGATTTCGCAGGTAGCGCTCATTAATTCACCGCCGGACATTTGCAAATCGCGGCTAGAGATTACGGTGTTTGTGCTGGTGAGCTGGCTCGGTTACAGCAACTCCGCCATGAATCCGATTCTGTACGCCTTTCTGAGTGATAACTTTAAGAAAAGCTTCCTTAAGGCGTGTACTTGCGCGAAGGGTAAGGAAATTAACGCTCAGCTGCAGATTGAGAACAGCTTCTTCCCTCGGTTTGGTCGTAACCGTGGCTCCGAGCGGGGCAACTCTACCAAAGTCTTACAGTCGAACAATCGGCCTAACAACCGCACAGGTATGCTGGACGCTCCGGGCAATCCGCAGCACCCACAGCACCATCAACAGCAGCAACAGCACCACCAGGCGCACCATCCATCCAACGATGCTCTCGCAAACAACAACAACGTTAGCAATGTGAACAACAACAGCTCGCAGGCAAGTACGGTTAATGGGAAAAGTGGTGGTTTCCAGAACGGTTCCTCCACCGTACCGTACGGCGGTATGAGCACGGATCAAAGCTCCATCGTGCGTGGCTGCGGTCCATCAACGAGCGTAACGACCATCCAATCGTCGTCCGCCCGTCCATCCACCGATCAGCCACCGGCAGGTACACCGATAGTGCCAATATCGAGCCGTGCCCTGGACAGTGGTAACGATGGTCCGCCGGTAGCCGGTTTCGTCATCCGGCCGCCCGTACTCCACACGGACTTGTAAAACGTCAACACAAACACCGTCGGGGGTGCCGTCTTCTCGGTAACCGGTGTCCGGGAAAATTGGAAAACGAAGCAACAGTATCCGTCCCGTTCGCCAGTGCGTGATGTTCACCCTACCCGGGCCACAACCGGCATTCCGGCATCGTTCCAAACGAAGTAATGTAAGTACCTCATGGGGACACTGAGCAGTCGGGAAAGTAAACCTACAAAGGCAAAAAAAGAACAACGATAAGTAAAACAACGTTAACGTGATTCGCACCCGGATGTGAGACTCAGCTCGGTACCGTATTTATCTACGCCCAGGCTTGGCGATCCGGATGATGATGACGATAAATTTCCATTGCTCCGTAGGGGGCACCACGTGTGCGTGTGTGTTTGCTGTTCCAATTGCTTTTCCAAATGTTTGCGACAAACATTTCAGCTACAATTGAGTTGATGTGGTGCTATGCGTGGCTGCTGTCTCTCTAGGGTCACCTATACTTATCCGGCACTGTGACAGCTGTCAGGTTCCGGTGGGTCATTGTTTTCCATTTGATTGTCCGTTTGTTTGCCGGTTGATTGAGTTTTGCGACCTCACACCGTTGCCGTAAAGTGTATTAAATACACACATGGCCACATTTCTTCGCCGTTTCCAAAGCTTGCTGCGTTCGTTCCAGCAGGTAGTGCTGTCTTGTTTACAGTATGTTTACTTGATTACTTCGATCGACGCTTGTCACAGTGCAGCAAGCACAACAACGGAACGGGATTAAATCCGTGTGTGAAATTGATCACCTGCGTGACAGTGTGCAACACGCACGAATCTCTCGCCGGAGTCTGGCGTTCCATCAAGCGAGACGCGTTTTCCGCCGTAGTGCGTTTAGTGTGGCGTGAAAAAGGGAAAAATCTTACCAAATCGCTGGCACTGATTTGCGAACAGAGAGGAACCACCGACCGTGTGCAGTGTGTCTCGACGGTGGTAGTTACTTCCTTCCTGGCGATTACGCTTTACGGCACGGTAAGATTTTGCACAGGGCATTTGGGGGAGGGGAGAAAAATAGAAGACAGACGATGGCAAATTAATGGTTCGTTTAGTGAAAAGCGTGTGATAACCGGGCGAGAGAAGGGCCACAACATTGCGTTCTGGCTTGTGTGAAGGTTCTTCGATTACACACCATTTGCTCGAACATGGTCCCGACGATGGAACGAACAGTGGATTGGTGTTTTCCAGTCGCTCTGTGGATCATGCAGCGAACGATGCCATCGGAGTACCGTTCTGGTCTCGACAACAGTTGGTACAGTTGAACAAATCGACGCGACATGTAAACCGTGATTGCGGTCGTAATGATGCGTGCTTATGGACGGATCGGAAGGTGGATGGGATATTCGGTGGATACCGGGTAAGGTGCAAGAGGAAAACATTTCCGAAAGGTTATCGGTAAAGGAATTTTCTCCCCTATTAACTCTTTTCCTTCCCCTTTTCCATCAGCCACATGGTACGGGACGCATCATCCCGAACAGAGACGTCGGCAACTTCTGGGTGATTGTTTGGCGATGAAATATTTCACCCAGACGATCAAAATTTAGATAGTGAGCGGTTTGTACGGTGCCGGGAACGGAAACCCCCAAACGATTGCTAGACGATGTTTCAATCAATCCACTAAATAATCCTCCAACCGCAAAGACAATCTACAGCCGCGCTCCGGCATTGGAAATGTGATGGACGTGCCATTTTTTTTTTCAAACCGCTGTCGCTTCGCTCGCTCCCTGCACTATTTGGCAGCGTTTGCGAGTTCGTCTGCTAGGTTGTACGATTGTTTATTGTTAGTCTACCCTGTCTGGAAAGATCAATATTTAACGCATCCCCGAAATCAATCGCAACCGATTCCCGCGTTTGATTGTGCTGCCGGCTTTGCGCTGATGGATGTTGTTTATTTATTTACCGATCCCAATAACCAGCGCAGGACGCGATGGCCGGTGAAACGTGGCGTGAAATATTTCGCTCCCTCCGCCCCTTTTGGGGCCATCAACCAAATTTCTCATTCGACACAGCTCGTTAAATTGGATTGGGACCAGCCGGCAAAATGGGCCCGGGCCAAAATAGATATCTTGCGCTTCGGGAGTTTGGGCAAGCGCTCGCGTACGGGCTGCCGTGGCCATTTGTGACAACTTTCTCGATCATTTTAGAGCGTCCGTCCACCCGCCGAGCATGAGGCGCCATAACCTCCTCAGCGTAACCCCAAAGTAATTATCCGTAAAAAGCGATGCTTTCAGAAATAATTATAAGCGGAGTCCGGGTTCATCCGGAGTGCGCTCGCAAACTTTCGCGCCACGCAAACGGTGGTAGATAATTTAATCTGTTTTTCTGGTGCGCGCCTGAAAGCCTGAAGCGTTAGACATTATTTATCTTCCAATTAGGCGTTTCGAGATGTATCTTTGGGAGAATATAAAAAAAAAAACAACGATGACTCTACAATTATTGTCCCCATCGATGCCACGCCGAACCGATCCTTATCGAGATCGCTAACAGCCAGCAGCAGGGTTGTTTGGGTTGGGTATTAGTTTTTGCTGGAACCGGTAGAGGTTTAGGTGGAAAGTTTTTCACCACGCCATCTGAACACCGTGCACGGTTGGGTTTCGGATCCGCAAACGGTGTCCTTAATTAAGAGAACCCAGCAAGAAGATTTGGACGATGCTGATAGAATCGAACAGGTTAACAATGGTTCCATCATGGCGTGCCCGATCTTTTTTTTTTCCTGGCTAGAATAGTGTTTGTGTGGAAAAAGGATGGGCGATGATTTTACAAAGTTTTCCATTTCAGTCCCAGTCCCAGTGGTATCCCGTATCAGCGTCAAAAAAAATCGGTTAATATGGGGTCTGTTGGGTTCGCAGAAGACCGCTATCGTTTGCCGATCTTAATTGACGTGCATTAGCGCTCCGCTCGCGCAAGATCGGTTGGTGAACAGGTAGCGATGGCAAACTTTTCCCGCTAACTGACATCCGTACCGTACTTACGGACACGTGCTTATCTACTGGTCCCCGAACGTACCCGCCAGCGTTTTATTACATTCCCGTCATTCTCATTTTCCGTTTCCCCACATTCGCGACTGACTTGATTGACTCGAGCTCCTGTACGATACGGATCGCGGCATCCACAGGGATCTCCCAATTCCCAACATCATCCGGACCAAAACGAATTCGTAACGCCACATCGTCATCGAAACGGGCATCCGCGCGAAAGCGCAGGCAAACGAGGGCTGATGTTCGAACGAAGTGTGAAGTGGTTCTTAGATTTCATCATGCATCCTTTTACGGTGTTCCCGGCCGTTGCCAAGGTTATGTCACACCGCAAATATTAGACGGCAACTTTTCCAATTCACTTCACAGTCGTCGCCGACGCCATGATTGGTGTGGGTGATGTGCGTGGGCACACAAACCCAACACACCCGTACACCCGGTGTCGATTTTCGGGTGAAAGTGAAGAGTTTTTGACGGGTTTGGGGTTTTTTTTTGTGTGTGGATAACGTTCTGCATGTAAACAGGGGAATGTTCACCGAAGCTGCAAACATTCGTTCGCAGACGATGGCACGCACTTGACATCGAAGGCGCCACCGAGGTGCGTTGGTACATCTTCACACAATGCTAAGGCACGAGATTATAGCTCGCACCATTTCGGGTGTTTGCTTTGGAAGACTAACACGCTTACGTCCGGTTTTGAGTTGAGGTGTATTTAGGATCCCGCTTTCTTGGAATTCGCGTAACTTAATACAATGTCTGGCTGAGCTTGAAAGGTGCATCAATGTCCCGCTAATGTGTTAGTTTACGGCAGGTGGGAAGTGTTACCGGAAAGTCATAATGTTGCGGATTAGCTTATGATTTTGATGGAAGAAATTTGATGATTTATTCGTGTGCCTCAAAGTTTGGTTAAAATAAATATTCGTTACTAGAGGAGGGCAGAACAGAGCACATGTTTGAGGTTTATAAGTACCGAGCTGTACAGTAGGAGTTCTCTCAATATTTTTTCGTAGTATTATTAGTTCGAGAGCCTTGAAGTATGCAATTGGCAGTATTTCTTCATATATTTAGCACGAACAATGGTCAAATGGTGCTCAATATGAAGTATAATCCTCATTCATTTGGAGATATTTCTAATTTCTTTCATCAAATTACCTTGCTACAGTTCGTGAATAGTCCCCCATTTCAACTATCTCTATAGGCTGGTCCGGTTAAGTTATGCGTTAAATGTAAAAGTGATGAAACGAGCTATGAAGCGTAACGTGGGTGGAGCGACCTGGAACGGCAGATTGAGTGTACTACCCGCCGTAGATGTAGGAAAATTTGTTGAGCGACCTGGAATGGTTGGGAATTTGAGCGAACTATACGAACGAAATCAAGTATGAGAGGCAAAAGAACGAAAAATCTGCACCGTGTATCGTTCAGTTCCTCAAAAAGAACGAACCAGCTCGCTCAGGTTCATACAAAACTAACGATTTATCCAACCCTAATTCAAATTCGGATAGCTTGATTTACGTGGAATTGGATCAATGGATGGCAAGTGGCGTGATACTTATGGAAGACTAATTAGCTTGAAAATGTGCAAGGACTGTTGACTATCTGTCAGTTATTGTTCTCTCGGAGGGATCAGCACAAAGAGATTGAGTCGATTATAGTTCTTCCTCTTTTGAACTGATGGCCAAGAATTATTTGTTTTGTACAAGAAACAGTTCGTGATGCAGCTGCCATATGATGTGCAACAGGACCAGATACAACCTCCAACATGCAACAACATTACTGGATCCAATAAGAATATGCCAAGTCTCCATCTCCGAGGACACCCCGCTTGGTATTCTTTGAAAAACAAGGGCAACTTTAAAGCGGCATGCTTTGACACTTAGTTTTTGAAGTAAATTCTTTTTTTAAAGTAAATTAATTCTTGTCTGCAGCCTTTAAAACTCTTACGGAGCTGAACATTACGTGTTCCAGCAGAACGGTGCACCAGGATTCAGCAGAATGTTGGTCCAAATCTGGTTTTCTGAACGATTTAACCGACTTTTTGGACACAACTTTGTGGACTCCAAGCTTCCGGGACGTGAATCTTAACGACTTTTTGTCTGGTTCCTTATGATTTCAACCTCCAAAGAATAAAAGGACATTGATTTCGACCAGTTCAAGACGCTAATTCTAAAATCTCGCACAAAATTCCCATGCAAGTCGTGAGTGCCGGTGAACAAGCTCCTTGGAGGTCATCAATCTTGGATGGTTCATGAATCTTTCAAATAGAGATTCAGATTCATTCGTTCGGTTGAAAGATTCGTTCAGGTTCATGAATGTGAATCAGATTCATCCAACACTAGTAACTACCTTTAGGCGTGTGGAATCAGGCTCTGACTGGTCTAAAGCAAACCAATCTAAATCATTGAAACTATTGAAGTAATTTCTATTAGAGAAATTACCTGGCATTTCTATGCCATGAAAATTCTGTTTGTAAGGCTAACAAAGAGCAAAATTCCTTTTAAAAAACATAATTGCCTCACGGACAACTTGCTGTTAAACCTTAAATGTAAATTGCAGTGATTAGACAAGTACGCAATGAATTCAATTTACAGTTTACAGTTGAGTTCGAGCGACGCTTCCCATTTCATAGAATTGATCTTCAAACAACATTCTGCTGAAGTTACCCCTCATTCGTCTGCAGCACGTCCTACTCCAATCGGAAAACAATTCCTGGAAACGTGGGAGCCGTGTGATTGCCAACTACTGCCGGTCAATTGATTGCCCACTGCTGGCCGGTAAACATTTTCCAACCCCTTGTGATTGAAAACAAACGAAGCCTGATGAAAGCGTTTACTCTAACCGATCGATAAAACTATTAAGCACAAACTTAAAGAGACGCTGCGTTAGAACTAAATTTAACCGATTACGAGCAAAAAAAAACCCTTAAAACTTGGCGTGATGTTTTACATGTTATAAGCTTTATTTTTTATTTCTGTACAATGTTGCTTTTTTCTATAGAAGCAAAAAAACGTCTCGTCTATACATCGGGAACTGTTGTTGCAGCGACTACTTCGGTTTCTGTCGTAACCGGGACGTTTTCACTAGTGTCCGCACGCACCTGAACATCCTCATTTGCTGCCAGCGTAACGGTCACTTCAAGTGTAGTTGGATCGTTCACTTTTTGGGTTACGCTCGAAACTTCCACGTTGGAAGTTGCTCGCGTCTGTTCGACGACTTCCGCGACAACAGTCGTTTCTTGCTCTACCGGACGCTGCTCCTTGCCTTCGTCTAATTCCAATTCTTTCTTGGTGGGATCATCTACCGTTGGCTCCCTCGCCTCGGTGGTGGCTTTTGGAACATCATCCTTCACTTCCGTTCTCGGCAGCTCCGGCACGTCGTGTACGTTTGTAGATTTCGGTTCCTCTACCGTATCGGATGGCTTAGCAACGGTGGTTGTTTGCTCCACACGATCGACGGTTTTCGATGGTTCCAGCGCAGTTACCGTGTTTTTCACCACATTGTGTGGAACCGTCAACTCCTCCTGAGCAGTATTGGTGTCTTCCGTCACTTCAGCGGCATTGTTCGTTTCAACAACGACCGTTTCCTTGGAGTTGGATTCGTTCGATTCGACAGACTCCGAGGAGCTGTCCGGTGCTTTGCGGGTATTGGCAGGAGCACCGTGAGCTGTCGCTACCAACAGAATAGCCAGCAAACAGAAGTTCACAATCGGGACGGGCTTCATGGTGATTTGATGATTTTTGGACAGTACGCGACGTGTGTTAAACGGTTGAGACGCGAATCAATACTGAGTGATTGGTGGAAAGATGGCCCGGTTTTTATACCAACTTCCCAACGTTTTACCTTCGACAACGCAACTACCTGTACACGTAGTTTATTCCTGTCTAAGCCCCTTGTTTTTGTCCCTATCTTTGAAATGGGTATGCTGCTGTACCCTTGTTCGAAACTACCTGTTCCTTTAATGGTTCCCTTGTGGTCTAGATCTTTATGTGGTTTTTTTCCACTCTCAGTTTTACCTTGCCACGACCTGGTCTCGTTCTGGACGTGCTGCGAGGGTCTGTTTTTTGTTGTTGTTTTTTTTAACTCTTTATGTTTTTTCTTCTTTTACCGGGTCATAAAAAGGGACATCGTTCCATAACCTGTTAACCCATCTTCCTTCGACTGTTTCGGAGAAAGGAAAACAACAATTAAACGGAAACCCTCGTTTACCCTCGTTTATTCGTTCTACCCATTAAGACCGTTAAGGATTTTTTATTTTGAGAGCCATTTATTGTCTTTTTGTTTTCTTCTCCTGTTTGTACTCGCATCGTAGGAACGTGGACATGCACACGAGCTCTCGTGACCCGTGCAATTGTGAAGATTATCTGTGGCAGTTAAGTGCTAGTTGGTCACACCGAATTACAGCCCGGAAATGTAGCGTTTGTATGCTGGAGGTTGAAGTTTTTGCGAAGAATAATTGTTTTATGTTGACTGTCTTTGAAGGTCCTAGTTTTATGGCTGCAGGAAACGAAACATGAAAAGGAATAGCAAAACAGTTGGGCTTGTGGTTGTAAATAATTGCACACTCGTGATTTTATGTAACCATTTCGCTTGGGTGCGATCTATTCTTGGACTGGGTTGGAATTATTCACATTCCCAGCTAAAGCAGCTTATTACCAAGAACCTAAACTATCCCAGTTACAACTTTATTCCACAGTAGCTTCCATTGTCAACAAACAACTGAGTGGAGCTTTGGGGAAAAAACATAATCGAGAACAACACCCACATTGTCAGCCACCGAGCAATTGCTTTCCGATAAAACTTCTCTAATCGAGCCAAGTTACTCTTACCGCAAAACCTTGAAACCACACAAACAGCCTCGAGAGCTTTCACTGTTTTTCCCCCCTTCCAATACCAGGATTTGATGGCACACACACAAGACTTGCAACTTTGCCGAACGGTGGGCATACCACAAAGTCAAAGCCTACTGCCACGAACTCCCGGAACATATCACGATTTCTCAAAAGCTGTCTGTCAGTTGCAAAATTGTTCTCTTTGATCAGGAATCTTCAAACCGATCTCCGGGTTGACTGGACTGGCTTTCGGCACAGTACGTGATGCTGCCCGCTTCAGATGATGTATGTAGGTGTGGCGTTATCTGATTGCATTGCAAAGTTCGGAGCGTTGACACAACGTTAGTAGACGTTGGGTATTGCAATGAACAAGGTGCGGGCGCTACATTCCAAACTTGTTGTGGCCATGAAATCGGTAGAATTCGGTCCGATCCGTAAGCAAACCCGTAATCTTGCCATCTGATGTGGGTTTGTTGTTATCGCATGTCCTCCGAAGTTTAACTTCCAATCGAAGGTTAGATAATTTTCGCAGAAGTTGAGTAGGTAATTCGTCTTGAGTAGTTCCTGAGGTTGGCAAAACCGGCAACATTCGAAGAATGATGAGTAAGAAACACGAACCAAATGTTCCTTCCCGGAAAGCAAAAACTAAAGATAGTGTTGGTTTGATTGCATTTCGTTAAGCTGTGCTCTGTTGTTGTGTTGTCCGGTTCCGATCAAATCCCAGCCGATACTGAGCACATCCGACAGCAGCACACTTCCGGCGATTACATTGTAGATTAAGTTGGGAAAAAGTTCACCGTTCGGCGACCACCACCCGGCAATAATCTGTCTGGGTCACGTTGTAAAGCAGCCGACTGGTGGGTGGTGTCCGCTTACCAACATGCCTGCAAGGAATTACGCGGAATGGTTCATAACGAAAGTTAAATATTACCGAAACCGTCCACATCGATGGTGGCCTGGTGTCTATATTCTGCAAAAAAAGCCTCCCATTATCACAATCACCTTCCCAGTGCCATGCGGTAAATCACGTGCAGCAGAGGAGCAAATGAAATCAGAGAACCCGCCACACATAGGGAGTTTTTCATCCACTGTCAGGCCTTGGAATCTTTACTTCTTTCCAACACATTCCAATAGCAATGGTGTCTTCGGTCGGTAACCGATAAATGGATAATTTGGGCCTACGCCAAGTCATCCACCCAACGGGTCAGCTGGGATTAAGCTATCTAGCTGTTGGGACGCTTCGCACTTATTAGTACGTACCGTACGACTTTGATTTAATCAACCTCCTGGCCGAAATGGTGGTGTGGAGCAGAATGTGGAAGAGAAAACATTCCTGACGAACCTCGCCATTGGAAAAGATATCCGTAGGCGAACACGTCCCGTTTTTATTTTTGTTTTTCTTTACTTCTCTATCGACCTTTGCATCAAGCCCGGTTCGTAACGCACACGGGAAACGAAAAAGTTGCTCCAGTTCGAAGCGGGTATCATTTATTAAATCGTTCCTAGCGCGCCAGCATGCATAATCGAGAGCACAGTAGATGATGCGCCGATGATCCGGCGTTGATCCTTCCTTTTTTTATCCCTGCATCTTACACAAGGCCATCGATGGAAGCCGAACGCCACGTGAGTAAACGTGTGAAGGGAATATTAAATATCCTACCATCACGATAACGTTCATGCATCATTGTAGGATAACGAAACAACACGAAAAGGAACAACTTGGAAGTAACAATACGTTCGCTCGGGATGCCGCATGGTTCGATCGCATGCTTTCGCCTCGTGCTTTCCGTTCGATGCAGCAGCACAAGGCACGCGGACAGTTGTCTGGCATGATCTGTCCCAAGGATGTACCGATGTCTTGCGACATAATAGCATCCTATAGCATCGAAAACACTGGCGCGTGGATAAAGTTCGTTCGTTTGTGGTGCTTTCACGGTGCGCGTTTCACCACAACACACAGGAAGTAATAACTTCCGAACCAACTTAAACTTGTTTTAAACATTTATAATGAACTAACCGCCCGCATGCCATCATCGCTGCGACCGTATCCGGGGGGAACCGATTCAATTCATAATGGCCCTACCCACCGTCAACGCACTTCTTCCGAGCCAATCCGGTTGGGGCTGCGGTTGACAGATTGTGGAATTGTGAAATTAAATGCATTATCTTTTTAAGCATCTTGACGTGTGTAAGGGATGGTTGATGATGAGGGTGCTTCACTAAAGATGGAATACTTCCACATTCCATTCGGAAACTGTGCACCACGCAGTGATTGTGCTGATGTGCATAGTTGTGTTGGTTTGAGTGATTGGTTTTGTAAAAGAATTTCTGTGTCACTTCAATCAGCACGCACACGGTAATTACATTACAGGGTGTAAGTTATTTCTTGATGGAATAGAATTTCGCCTGTTGGTAGCTTTATATTCAAAACAAACCTATACTTTGTAGTGCAAATTGCATAACTTTGGGCGTTTTTAGTGTGGTGGCGTTTAAAATATTCTTAGAAAGGATCGCTTTAGATGAAAGATGTCTTTTTAACTCTTGACCTGGGGAATATTTAATTCAGGGAACAAGTTAGTTTTATAAACCGTCTGCACAATTAAGAGGCTATAGGCTAATGGGTAGGAACCCATGCGAAAACTCAGATGTATAAAGTTAAAGTGAGATTTTCGCATTTCAACGTTTTGAAAATTGGTGCCGAATACTTTTCCTAAACTTAAGGACTGTTTGACTAGAATAATTCACCAGCAGTACTTTATACAGTCTATGGGTGCTTAACAAGAGCTAGTGTTTTTTTTTAAAGATATTAATACAAAATCGCTTTTTTTAGACTTCGAACGTATGTCATTTTATAATACACTTAAATGTCTTAAAATCCAGTCTACAAAGCTTTTCTTTCGTGAAATTTTTGATTGTTTGGTTCTTGATGATTTTTGAAACGTCAGAGAGTAGTTCAAAATTAATGAAAAAAACTTTGCTTTTTGATCGTAGTACCCCTAAATATATGCAACGTTCATTACAAAACACTCACGTTAGAACCGTTTGCTAGTACCTTCTTATAGTGTTTCTTTAGGATTGAATTTCACTTCTATTATATTTGTGCTACCTGTGGAACAATGATGACATGCATTCCATTTACCTTTCCGCCGCAATCAATTGCAATGTCTTTGTGATGCTTTTGAAGCAACCTTCGTACGAAATAACTTCCACTTTTGTCCCCAAACAGCAGCCATTCTACAGCATCAATTTTGGCGCTGGGTTGCATTGTGTGTGTGCTAAATTGAATTCAGCTGCTGAAAATAATTCATTCACTTCACGTACGGCGACCGCACGTCGCAACACAGAGCCGTTCGGTTGCAACACCGATGGGCACGTTGTCTCAGGTCAGGGCACGGTCCAACATAAATTAGCATCAATTGGTTTTCGCGGAAATCGCGTTCCGGATATTTTGCTCCCTGCGCTGCGATGTACGGAAAGTGTCACGGATAAATTCTCGCGCCGTAGGTAAATCATACCCTGCACAAAGGCGAAGTCACTTAATTTTTAAAGCAATGGTTCTGGTACAGTCTTGATGGGGTGTGTGCGATGGGGGTCTCAAGCAAGAATGGAAATGGGTTCCACTTTTCTCGCCTCATTAATGCAGTGCGCGCCGGAAATGAATGATTAATTTATGCCATAAATTTGACCAGGCCGGATGCCGCTAAATAGAGGTACAAAGGAGATACAGTAGGGTACGAAAATAGTGGTACATACGATAGCGCATGTTTATTTTAAGCTGATAGAAAAAAGCTTATTCTATAACTGGTTGAAGGTTACAAGCAAATATAATTTGATCAAAAATAGTACGAAAATATTGTGCCTGCATGGCTGCTGCAGTCTTGTTGCAGTAATGAGATACGCTACTTTTCATCTGTTCCAAAGTCGTCTCGATTAATGGGTCGAAAGCATCCTGTTTGCATCAATTACCGTACAGTTTCCCACTCGCCCGCGAACGGAAAAGTGTACAAATTAATTTTTAATGGACATATTGACACTAATTGGAACCTTCCGCAGCACATTTACCAGTACGCATGCACGTGCAACGTTCCATGCTAAACCGATGAAACACGGGGCCTATAACGTGTTAAATTGACGATATTTGTCTGATGTGGTGCCTATTTTTATATTTTCAGATCTTCTCCCTCGCTTCGACAGCAGTACCAACCGTACCGTGGATCGACGTACGAAGGACGCAACAGATATAGCATCAGAATCATTTATCTGGGGCGGACACTGCAAAGTGGAATCGTTTTTTTATGTACATACAAACACAAAACTGGGCCTGGACTAAACAAGGAACGTGTGTGAATTATTTTAATGTAACACGTAACAGATTGAAGCGATTGAAAAAAAAGGAAAACATACACAAAAATATCAAAAATGTATAGAATTAGCTGCAAACCGTCTCAAAGCGATTACGTGACAGTGAGCGCGGAAATGAGCAGGCCGCCGTGAGGTAAGCAAAACCTAAAATCAAAACATAATCAAACCAGCTACCAAAGAAAACCAAAGCGAGCAAAGAATTGCAGCCGTTTAGCAAGCATGCCAGAATAGACGTTAAGTCCACAACTCCGTTCCAAAAGAATTAGAAATAGAAATACCAAAGCAGGAGTTTACCAATTGGAAAGCGTTTGCTTTTAGGGCGACAAAGTTGTATTGCCAAACTCTTGTTAAGTTTGTTTCGTGTTGCGCATTGCATGGCTTTAGGCGCGATATTAGCCGTAACCAGATATGTTGAGGCGCCTACAGGTATGCAATTTGTAGAACGAAACAAGCCTATTAACAACATGTTAGCACAGCTCGTTTGTCACGTATGAGCAGCACGGTCTGTTTGAGTAGGTTAGGAAACTTCCCACTGTTGACCCTCGTCGAAAATCTGTCCCGATAGAGTTTCCCTCCCGTAAAAGGGCCACACTAAATTGAGAGCCCTGTTTAGTGTTGCGCTTTCCGCTGTGGGAGCTGAAGTCGTGGACATTAGCGAGCTTCGAGGGTAAGGGCATTGATAAGAGTTTAGTAAAACAGTGCGCGTTAAGCTAATCGCAAAGTTATCCGTTCCGATGAAACATGATTCCTTCATCTTCAATTTAAAATATTTATCTTCACAACAGGAGTACTAACTCTTAACCAACTTCTAGGGTGTAGGGTATACGTTAAAAAATGGAAAGGCGTTCTTATCGCGGGTAAGGAAGGATCCGCAAATGGTTCCGAACGAAAACAATGATACGAGCAAACAACGCTAGACTATGAACGAAGTGATAATTGTATAGTTTTAAAGTATACTAAAGATGCAAACTTTCATTTGCATACCAACCATATTTCACTTTAACAAAACAAGATCTAAACTAGGAATATAGGGTGCCATAACTAGTGTCGCCGGTTACTCTTACTCTTACCACCAATTTCGCAAATTGCACCTCCTAGGAAGCAGACAAACCAGTGCGGGAGTGATTGCTCTACTGCAGTAAAATACTCACACGAAACACACGCAAAAAAAAAACAACAACAAAGGATGAACAATAAATCGAAAAAGCGTTACTGATAAAAGAGTTATTTTCGTTTTATTAAACTGGTGTCAGTGTGGTTTGGAATGGAGTTTTTTTTTTCTTCTCAAGGATTATCCGTGGCAAGGGGTTTTTCGGTTTGATGTTACCGATTGCGATTGTATGATTTATTCTACCACCGGCACTATAATTCAAATAGTTTTTCCAACAGGTTTCGTTTGTTTTCTGTCCTGTGTGTGATGCTTGCTCTTTTATGGACACAACATATGCTTGACTTGACGTGCAATCTAACCAAACAAAACACTAAACCAATGGGACGAAAAGGAAACGAGCATCAGTTGGGGTATGTTTTATTTTCCTTTTTTCGATTTCGGTTATTTGGTTTCCCATTTCACTGAAGGCTTTCAGCTTTCGCTTGTGCTGCAAACAGTGTCCTTCCTAGTAGTGTCCCCACAGCTGAGTAGATTAAAGTGGAGGGATTAAAGCCGACGCACCAGCTGCACTATTCGCAGAATATAAATCGATTCCCAGTGCGGTGACTGGATGCCCATCTGTCAGGCTCCAGCGACTGTGAAGCCGTTACAGTGTTTAGTATCGTTGATTAGATAATGATTTTAAGTAAAGAAATGTCCAATTCTTACTGATCCGATTGAGTTTCCAGGAAATTCCATCAGACACTGGAAGACATCGATCCGGAGCTAAATTAATATTTGATTTCCCATCTGGAAAAAGCGGGCCCTAAATCGAGTTTCAATAGAGTTGACAATGATTGACCATTTTCGGAACGACTTTCCTGGGAGTTGGGAACTAAAAGGGCTTTTCATGGTAAAGCTAATGGGGATGGTTACAAAAACCAGGAACTCTACATAAACTAGTTGGACGATGTTTTCACATTTCCATTGTTGGTTTTACACCGTAAATCGGACTCATACGGGAGGGAAAGAAAAACTTCCCATGGAAAATGTTGGAATGTCAGTATGTAGATCAGAACTTTTGACACTCGCGCACCAACTTTTCGCCATTCCACGTCCCGATTCGGTTACGAAAAACAAAGTTCCTCGTTATGTCATCCCGTGTGACGGTAAAGTTTCATCTGTCCCATGTTTTGGGACAGTCGGCAGACCAGTCACACAACTTTGGCAGGTAGCGTTGAAAGTGTAAATAAAGCGAAATGAAAAACAAAACAGCAAAAAAATGGTACCCAGCACATATACTCCCAACGGCATAATAAAAGCTCATCGAACGGGAACGCATTCGGTTGTGAATTGTGTCAGCCCGTGTTTAGAAATGGGGCGCAAAAGTTGCACCCAGCAAAACACACCCAAGCCAGCACCCCCCGGAAGGCCGGTTGACAACGATCGGCTAAGCCAACGTTAGCTGCTAGTGTGATTTCATCCGGATTGATTGATGGATTGATCCAACGTGAAAGGCAATGAGCCGGGATCATGTCGTTAAGCCAAAGAAAAAAAAACCAGAACTG
This sequence comes from Anopheles marshallii, assembly GCF_943734725.1. Lineage (NCBI taxonomy): Eukaryota > Metazoa > Arthropoda > Insecta > Diptera > Culicidae > Anopheles > Anopheles marshallii. Next base: position 77,972,288 of record NC_071326.1, on the reverse strand, counting down.
GAACTAAGGAATGGAAAATAGAGGGACGCGAAGTGACGATTCACGGCAGTTGGGAAATGACGGATGCCGGATCGATGCACGCACTGTGCTGATTTTGGTTTCGATATCGGACTAGGGCTTTCGATACGCATGAAAATAAGCTTATCAGTGTGTTACCTTTTTTGTGTATAGCTTCCAAACGGCGCGGCTTTAAATTCTGCTAAGTCCAGTGACATTTTCTTAGTGGATGTGCCTAAAGGTATGCAATTCGATTAACAAAACGTACTACGTATTAGAGTTTTACATTAACGTTTTTGAATGGTTAGAAGCATTAGATGTCTAACGTAAAAAGCATTAAAACACACAAAACCCTTGCTGAAATAATCTCCTCAAAGCTAATAGAACTCGACGCACCGAAAGGTAAATTGTCTACATTTAGGCGCCAAAAAAGATGCGGCGATGGAAGCTTCTGCATCGATTTTCGCATTTTAGATGTGAGTGGTTTCCTCTCAGTTCCTTTAAGAAATTCGATAGCGTTGCAACAAAAACTGTGCCCACCCCAAGTCCGAGAGATAACTAGGCCGACAATGACGACGTCAGCGTGTGCCAATCGATGTGAAAAGTTGCTTCCGCGGAAGCCAAAAAAACCGAGGATTCCACGAACTATAGTGCAAAAGAGCTCATCAACCTAGGGAGCGAAAGAAAGGAAAGAAAAAAAAGCACCCAATGAGGAAGAGAAAAAAATTATCGACCAACAGCGAAACATCGGTCCGCTCGTCATCAATCATGCTTTTGCAAATCGGCACCTTCCGACTCCACCTTACTACCCCACTGCACGAGGCAGGACATCCGTCCATCATGGATCTGCCTAAAAATAGGACCTCTACGCACACAAAACGGCCATAAAAACAGCAGCCAATACAACCAGGCGCTTTGGTTCGAGGTGGATGGAAACTTTCCTTTTTTGGCATGTTGGCATGTGCGTATGTGGTGAGCTTTTCGTTTATGTTTCGCTTAGCGCCATCGAACGATTTCTTCCGGTTTGTTTATTTGCCACATCCACTGTGGGGGCTTTTTTTGTTCTTCCACTCCCAATCTACGCACGTTGAATCCTCGGAGAGGCTCAGCTGTGACGTGATGCTCGAAGCCCCCGAGCGGTCCTTGGTGGTCGATCGACTGTGTTTCACCGAGGCTCTTCGCAGCTTCGAACATCATCCTCCCCATGTGCACAAGCACCATCTCTCTGTAGTCATCTGTCATCCGTGTGTTTCGAAGTGTGAAGTTTTTTTTTTGGTCCCCAGGATGATGTGAAAGCAAAGAAAAAACACCGTAAGCCAATCGACAGTTAGTACAGGACCGTGTGACGGGAAAAAAGAACACTAGGGCCAAAAATTGGCCAGAGAGTGAGTTTGCCAAATTGGTCCAACTACTGGTGAGTCGTAGTTAACGGATAGCAACAAAAAATACACCAGAGCGATTGTTACTAGGCTTACAATGTGTCGCTTGTAAAAGGGGGGACCTCGGAATGGATTGTACATGCCGGGCACGAACCGAATCGAAACGATTGTTGAACACTGTCTAATGGTTTTGTTATAGCACTTGACTTTTCCATCGATCAAGCTGGACCGAGTTGGGAGCTTTGCGATACAGTCGATGGTGTTGTATAATCGTTTTTAATATATTTTTTTAATTTTTTCTATGCAATTGTATCATTTATAAGACTTTGTTTAGGATAAAACAATAGAATGCGCCTACCAGGCGTTCAAGAATTTTTGGTTGCATACATTTAGGCGTACGCATTTTACTAGGGTTGAATAGGTGTTCTGATCGCAAATCATACCGTATATCATTAATTTAATTGATTTGAAATATTATTTAAGTAAGTTCATTAAAAAAAATCTGATGTTATTTTTATGACAGTCCTACATACCGTTCCATTCATCATCATTTCATATTAACTTAATATAAAATTACTAAAATTCACATCCGAGTTAGTTTGTGTGAAGTTAGTTATTTTCATTACTTAATTCATTTAAAATACAATGACAATGATTTGGCCTTGTTAGAATTTGTATTCCTGAATGTATGCAACTTATTGCTGCATAAAAAATTCTATTATTTCTTACCATTTTGTATTGCTTTTCCGTCGATACCATACCATACCAGTAGATGAATGAAGGTGAAAATAGTGTTACTGTAAATATAAATGTCATAAGTAAAACACTCCCCACGGCAGTTTTCCTGTATTTAATTATGAACATAAAACACCTAAAAGTATGCTATCATTATTCATGCGATCACTTTTAAAGCCATCGTTGACAGTGAGCGGCCCTTGAAATTGGAAAAGCCTTCGTAGAATGGCTCATAATATCAAGACAATGGCCATTTAATCCATTCATACCGTCATTAAATAATGAAAAACAAGCATAACAGCACACTTTGAACTTCAAACACTCTCAATTTTGGCTCTTATTAAGCTTTAATTTCACCCACATACAGCAACGACACACACTGTACCCTTCTCCATGCATCGGTGCTTCCAAAGGCCAAGTAACACACTCACGCCGTACGTTAGTCGGTATTTGGGAGTTCGCCAACAATTGGCCCGACCACAAACATCCATTCCTTCCATCGTCCCACACACCGAAACCCCTTGTTCGAGGACGATCCGGTGAGGCTACTTGATCCGCAACGACCTATACCCCATCCAAAACAACCGCACGATAAAGGACTCCTTGAAGTTCATCCCTCCTTTACGCTGTGTCTGCGTATGTAGGTTTGGGGCCAAGAAATTCGAGACCTCATTCGTCCGTGCGTGATGCGTTAAGAAATGAGTTATCATCGTTACATCATTAACGGGGTCATCGGCAGGACGTGCCCGACGAATCGTTACGATTTCTTCGGTTCGTTTTACTCCCTGTTTTACTTTAACTTCCTTGCTCTTATCCTGCCGGTTCTTTGTGTGGGCACGTACCGACACAAACCGGTGGAGTAAGGAAATCCGGCTGGGAAAAGTTCCATGTTCGATTATTGCTGCCACAACACGAGGAAACGTTGCGACGAAACGTAGATGGGAAAATAAAACCATAATAAAAGTAAACTATCCTCAACAACAACCGAAAAGGATGAAAACCGTACCGTTCGGATCGTGTTGGTGCTGGCTCGATAAGCGACAGACAGATGGCGCTGTCTGACTGCCCATGTGTTTGCCTTTATGGTTAAGCCCTTTTCACAATGGAAATGCGCTGAAAAATGGAAAACCTCTCCGGCTCACCAATCAAACAAAAAAAAAAATGGCAATCCAAAATCGACGCCATTCATCACTGACCAACGGGTTTTCTCCGTATGGTTCAAGGCTGACGGCTGCCGCCAAACGTGTGATCCTTTCGGACAGTAATCCAATCCTGCTCGCACCACCGCCACCACCAGTGTTCCGTTTGGCCTGGGATCAACATCAACATCGCAGACGGACAACTAAATGGAGATAAATGAACATTCCAATGGTAGCGATATTTGGCACACAGTACGGTCGTAGACAGTCGTGCTAAGTTGAAGAAAGGAACCGTCTCCCGGTTACGGCTCACAAAACGTTTGGTGACGAAAAGTCGAAGCCATTTGAGCCGACACTTTAAATCCGTTTCCACCACGAACCACGCGCAACGGCTGGCGTCTGGAAGGACCTGGTGTCCATTTTCACAGCGTCCATTTTTTGCCCGCAAGGAAAACCGTGCTGGCAGGAACCGAATGGGCAGCAGGGAGCAAAAGGGTGTTACTCCGGTGGTCCGTATGCCTTTGTCCATCCTGCCCAACGCATCCACAAACATATTAATAAAGTTCACAATACAATTATCATTGGAAGAAGTGGGGGGTTTTTGTAGGATATTTATTTCTATCAAGCAGATCCTGGTTTGAATTCAATGGGCTTTTGGTTCTTTTCACACGAACCGCACAAAGCCCCAAAACACTCAATTATTTTCGAAAGACACGAAATTAAACAGCACGCTAACGAGGCGGGGAAGGTGGAATTGGATATTCGGTTATGAAATGGGTATTTTTTTTTCTCGGAAGAATGGCACTCCATTCGATGGGATTGTTTTCAATGCGAGAGCGTGTGTTAATAAATACGTTCGGATACTGTTGTTGACAATAGAATAGGACCGTTGAATGTTGTGCCCATTTTATTATATTATTCGAATCCTCACGTAAAATGTTAACCAAAATTCTACGGTAGGATTTGAGTAATATCTTAAAATAAAGAAATATAAAACAAATCATGGAAATTATAATAAAATAAAAAAATCGTACAAACAATAAAAATGTCAATCAGATAGCATGACGGCAAAATTGAAATAAAATCTTCCAGGAAATCGTTAAAAAATATGTTTTATATTGAAATTTCATTGAAATCAATTCTTAAAATTACATGGTTATACTTTTTTTGCATTGCGTGCACAGCTATTTAGTGAATAATTTGTCGTCGGTTTACATTTCAAGGGGTTCAATAGTTGAGAAATAAAATAAAGATTTTGAGAATTTAATCTTATGGAAACTAAGGACAGTGCAACCTTGATTATCCGGGGCCCGATTAACCGGTGGCCGTTATTATTCGTGAGCTTAAAAATGACAACTATAGCTATAGTAAAATAGTTTTGATTTGTGCATGTTTAACCGGTTGGTCCAAGAGGAACTTGAGAGATTTCTGTTTAGAGTTTATCAAGTTAAATTCCCTGGTAAGTTATCCATATTTTTAATAAACAATAACTTCTAATATTACACACAAATGAATGCTGTTAGCGTTGACTTGTCTTCTCAGTCTTCAGTTATTGTACGAAGCGTACAAAGGACCTGTTGTACGTGGGTATCGATCAACCGGTCTGCGGCCGGTCCGCAGTTGCCCAAATAATCGAAGCTCTACTGTATTTATTACTATTAAACATAATTTTTAATTCCTATTCTTCACATAGCTCCACTCATGTACCGAAATATTAACTACCTATAGCTAATAGGTGGTTTATAATAGGTGGTCATAGGTCAGATCTTGTCTATTATAAAACCCAGTAGTAGTAGTACTAGTGCATGTTTATTGATAGCTTTTAAATAAATTTTTAAATTTTAAATTTTTGTAATAGTTCGAAGAAAAGATTGAGAAATGATCTTATTGTTTTGTCCATCACTGTTATTGTGTTACACCCACGTATAAATTACACGTATTTTAAATCCTTTGCAGGTCCTGCATTATGCGCAACGATAAAAGATTTCGCAATCAAGTAAATAAAACAGAAAATAAAACAATATTCCCTCCCGTTCAGGTCATCACAAATTTACGCATCACCGCCATGCTGTTGTGTAATATTTACGCTGCATCGAATGTTTTTATTTCGGCATGAAAATGATTTTCACTCCTGTCGGCCCTAACGGTGACACAAACCGCTTCATTTATTCGGTATCGAACACGTGCAGATTGCGTATTTCGTGTGTGCGTGATCGGTTATACACAGCTTGAAATTGATTAATGCGTACCATTTCAATCACACCTGCTCACATTCGTGGGCCCCGTCGGCCGTGGGAGATATTTGCGGTGCGATTGACTGATGGGAAGTTGTTTGTCGGATTTCGATTGAAAACGACCGAGGCGTAGCACATGTTATGGGCGAAAGAAAACTGTAGACCGTGTAGAACACGCAGCCGGAGCAGCAAAACATAGAAAACAAGAAGAGGTCAAGCATCACGCAGTTGGATCTTGTTTATGTGGGTCATTTCTTACGCCTTTTTTTGCGTGGTGAAAAAAATGCCATTAAGCTACGCTGTGGAGATGGCTTGAAAAGGCAAAGACTGTCGGACTATTTCTTCGTTCATTGCATGTTTCTCTGAGTAAAGGACACATGGGAAACTTTGATTTCTTTCAAAAGAAATTTGAAAGAAACTTGGAAAATTATGTGAAAATCTAAAGTTTTACATAAATATTCACAGTAGCATTTAGCCAAAGATTTTGCATAACTTGTTTACTAGTGTTTAGATAATATAAACTAGCACACTAGTGTTTAGATAATAAAAATAGTTAAAGCATACTAAAACAACTTAAACTTGGTAATTTTAATCTTAGAACTAGTGCTATAAAATCTAAAATATAGGTAAGGACAAGGAATAGCTAGTTTAATTTGTTCTGCTAGTAAGGTTTATACTCATGGATTTTTGGGTTTTTTAATTGTACGTTTATCAAAGTTAGTTAATCTTCGAGGTATTTTTTGCTCGGTTTCCATGAAGTGTTAGTACCTCAACACCAGTTAATTTTTTAGCTGTTGAATCAATTCGCCTGAAAGTATGTGATTCGCATCCAAAAACGATTATCAACTTATGCCGCTCATAACGCCTAAAGGTATGCAATGATGTTAAAACTTCTTCCTCAACAGCTGTACACTCTTCTCCTTGTTCTTTGGATAAACAAACACACGTTTAAGGGAGCAGGAGTTCATTAAAGCGATATTTAAAACATAATGTCAACCACTTACTGCATCTTTTTCATGCGGAAAATTCCTGGGAAGATGTAAGAGCACCGCAAAAAATTTTGTGGCATGAGCTTTTTCGGAATCTGACTCAAGGTTTTGCCAGGTCAAATACAATGACAATAATCATTCGTTCCATGTAAGAAGACGGTTAATAGTTCTCAAGGCTATTTGCGGGAAGGATTTTGGGCTGGCTATTTCCTGTTTCACATGGCGTAAGAGAGTGCCATCCATTATACGGAAGTAGACATCTTTGGAAACCATCATAAATAGTTGTGAAGAGCATCCATTATATGACAGAAGACATCTATAGAAACCATCTTTAATAGATCTTGAATAAATATGAGAGTGTAGTGATTATTGGTTAGCTTCTTGTTATAGAACTCATCATGTGTTTCTACATATTTACCATACAGTTTCACGAATAGCAATTCCATCCTTCATATAAATCAACAGAACATCAACAGTACCAGCTAATTTAAACAACTATCACTAGCCCATTCCGAAACCAGCAAGTTTGGCACACGGCTCACCTCACGCTGTGAAAGTAATTTATAACCTTGACCGAAAAGATCTCACATTCGGCATCTTTGCCAAAAAGGAAAAAAATGGTGCCACTCCCACATATATAGTCAGCAGAAATATTTTCCCCCCCATTCTACCGGGTGGGACAGAATCGACACACTCAAAGCTCCATTACATTTCCATTTCCGCAGCACGCAGCAACAACACCCAAGGTGAAGAACTTTTGCGCCCATAAAGAGCACGCCACTAATTTATCAACCATCATCGGCAGTGTTTTCCCCCGGTGATGTGTGTGGGGGCCCCCTTCGAAGTATGCTGGGGGAACCAAATCTTATGCTTTATGAGATCGCATATTTTCTGTAACTCTTACAATGCCCATTTCCCTTTGCTTCCTCTTACGTGAGCGTGATAAGTTTCCCATCCGGTAAGCGGCGATGCAAAGTTGATACCCGGGTAAACGATTCGACAACGAAGAAAACAACGCTGCTCAATGAATGCAAATATATTATGCTCGCATGACTCCCCATCTTTACACACACATCTGAAGAAATCAGGCAGTTCTACTTGATACGCACTGCAAACTTGTTCCGGTTTTTGGAGGGTTGGTTTTTGTGGCAACATCCCCATCCCTCCCGGATCCGTTTTGACAGCCATCGAAGGAGGCAAGCTTTTTACTCTCCTTCATGTGTGCGTTGATGTGCCTTTCGGGAATCTAAGTATGCGAGCTTACCATTAAAGGGGAGAAGATTTATGAACGTACTTGGAAAAGAGGTATTATTTATATCGGGAGCAAACGGTTACACCGGTAAACGGCCACCCATACAACGCCACGAAAATACCGACGCCAGGTTTGGGTGATTGGTTTTAATTCAACCACAACGACAATTACCGATGAATACCGTGCAGGACGAAGCAACGTGTGTGTGCGGAGGCTCCAGATTTTCCCCGGGAATGCTAAAGAGTCGTCCTGTCCTGTTTCCTTTAAACATTCCACGGAGCGTTTTCTTCACCGTGTTTTCTCATTTATCATCTAAACAACAGGCCATCATTCGCCGGTTACGCTCGGCGGACTACCCGTTCCTTCCGCAACAGTGACGAATTGCGGGAGAAAGAAGTCGGCAAACCCTACCTAGTAAGTGAGTAACTCCCATTTTGCGCTGTCAGATCGACCAACGACAAAAAGGGGCTAATGATGAACGGAGACTTGTCGTCCCAAAAAAAGGGGAAACCGCCAGCCAGACGGATACGGGGTTTGGACATGCCAGAATAAACACACTCATGCACACCCAAAGAATCTCGTTTGTCGCGTGGATCGCAATAAAATCGCACTTAATCGTTCAACCATGCGCCTTCTTCTAGCCGTCGTGGTGGCCAAAAGGGGGAAACGCTTCTGACAGGAAGAAAATATTTGCACAGGAAAAAGGAAATTGAAAGCATTCGCACCGAACCCCACGGAAGATGGTAGGTTGTATTTTCCATTTTTTTTTTCTCTCTATTTGTTTGATCCCTTTTCAAATGTAGCAGCAGCAGTAGTAGATGTTCTACTAGTGGCAAAAAAGCTGGAAGGAGAAATTGGAGCTAGCTTTTTAGCTTCGTTCGTGTTCCGAACGTACTCATCCGTCTTTCTATTAGGTTACACAACAGGGCATGGAACGGGGAAGTGGTTCGGGAAGGAAGATGGAATGCTGTAGGCAAGCGACCTCAAATCTTCCACTCCAGCAGCATACAGCAACAAACACAAAGCAAAAAAAAAACAACACATTGAAGACAATCGACCTCATGGGCCTGGCCACGCTTGCTGGCGTTATTAACATTCATCAATCTTTTCCGCCAACACTCCGGGAAATTAGGGGCGGTTTTTTATTTCTTCTGCTTCATACGGCGCCATGGTTATTGTCCCTCTGTTTGATCAGTGTTTTTCTTTTGCATTTGTCGTTTGAGGACATACCCACCTTTTCGATTTTCTCTCAAGATCGCCATCGCGAGCTCTTGAGAAGGCTACCGATGCCTACTGTTGCTGTGCCACGTATTGTGAAACACAAACGGAAATGTCTCGAACACACATTGTCAAACCAAACGGAAAACAACGTCACATCAGCTATACTTGCTGTCAAAAGCGAAAGTTTTTGAAATAACCCTTTTGAATCTTTCTAGCCCCTGCATGTGTGCAAACTTGAGCTTGAAGACAAGTTTTTTAATTCTGCCGTCGGCCTATCTAACAAATTCTCCGTTGAGTTGGTTGTTTAATCATTTGGATAAACAGCCGTTTCGCAAGTTACGCGAAACTCGAGATACGCGAATCTCAAAATTTTGACAATTCCTATAATTTTGTATGTGGAATAGATTTTTTTATTGATCAAATTTTACATATTTCTAAAAAATGCGTTGCATTTTAATATTATAATCAATAATTTTGGTAAAAATTTACTCTAATTATAGAAATAAACATTGTAATAATGTAATAAATATCAATTATTAATGTGCTTGAAGAATGAAGAATGAAGATTCGGGCAAAAGAGATTTTCCTGGTAAATTTCCTCGGTTGTTATAGATGACCATCGGAGAAATGTTGGTCAAATTTGAAGAAGAGTATACAGTATACAGTCTTTTCCCGTGCTACGCGAATAATAGCCGTTGGTTCGGGGATCAACTTTTAAAATGGTATTATAATTATATCAGAATATTGTAGATGTTTCTGGGCTTCTGTGGTTTGTATAGCTGTTCCAGGTCCACACAAAGTGTTCCACAATGGCAGACTTTTTCATAAAAAAGTCAAGAAGATAGGTAACCAGTATAAACGAGTTGCCATAGGTCGAAGTTCATCCGCTGTTCCTGCTATAGCTTTAGGGACTTTTACTGGCTCTGCTTGCCATAGCCAAATTGAGGGAGCTCTTAAACTTTCACAGTATGTAGCCGACAAGAGTACACTCACCGGTCTGACTGGTGAATCGACGATGAAATAATATGGATAACTAATAGTACTATAATTGGAATGACATTGAAATAATTATAAACTAGTGATGAGCTATAAACTAAAAAATGTACTTTCAGTTGAACTTATGGAAAACTTTGCTAGGTTCGAGGTTTCGATTGGCTCAAGCACGAACGGAAGATGCTTTAATGAATATTGAAGCTTTCTGAGCTGCCGGATACCCGAACGGAAAACTAAACCAACGCATGAAATCAGAGTTTGGTAATAGGCATGTTAGTGTTCGACTTATTCCGCTCAGTTGCCCCCACAGCACATTGACGTGATGCCACGTATGTGCGTTTATACATGCTGGTTGGAGTGCTTCCCGTGTCATGTACACACAAGGGTTCTGCCCTATTTAGTGTGTGGGAAGCGGAAGACCATGGCTAACACCATGATTGGTGAACAATAAAAGTACAATTTGGAAAATCATTACTGCGCCGTCGGGAATAATCGCAGCGTGTGGGGATTTCCATGGCTTTTTTTCTGTTGCTTGTCGAAAATAAGGTCGGAATGGTTGGGCAAACAGTGTCGCAACTCCCTGGCGGTGTTGATCGAACGGTCCGGTCACCGACTAACGGCAGCAAATAGTAAACCATCGTGTCCGTATGGTCGGCAGGCCGCTTATGACCCCGGGGGAGACGGAAGAGATTCATAAAAAAGATTTATCATATCAGATTATCGTCGACGACAGCGAGTGCATGTGGCTACATGGCTACCATCTTCCAAAAAAAAAGGACACTTAATATCATCCAAACAAAATACGAGAAAAAAGAGCCGCAAAACTCGAAGAGAACCGTTCTAATGTGCTGTGGGCACATAAGGATGCAAGGCAACGCCTGAAACCAAGGAAAGGGTGCACAAAATATAGCTTCTTCGCTTTTTTCGTTTGGTTATTCCGTACTTCCGTCTGGACAACTACGCCAAAATCCCATCCATACGGGCTCGGTTTTTAGTGCGACAACTTTATGTATGGTAATGGCTAATAAATACGCAACCATTTCGCTGGCCACCAGATAGGAAGATGATGATTTTGCGTTCGTCTTTCCAAATAAAAAACAAAATGACGTCAGATTGGGTTGAGGTTTGGTGGAATTCGCGTCGCATCTCGATAGGGAATAATTTAAGCGAGATTATCGTCCTTTTCGCACGCCAAGTGAGCAATAACTCCGTGTCTGCCACGCCGTAGCGCTCCCACCTAACGAGATCCTTCCGTTTTGGGGTTATTAAATTTTGTACAATTTAATGTGACCGTCGGGTGGCATTCATTTTTTTCCCCGACCAAGTCTGCTGCAGGACTGTTTCTTACCATCAACTCTTCCTCGTACTAAGCAGTTGATGAGCTGGCGGTAATAAAGCACTAATTTCGGTGGTTTGCGTCGAACCGTTCATCACGACGGAAGATGATGATTATTTAACGAAAATGCTGGAAAGGCGTGGAAAGAACTACTTTCAAAGTGGTACAGCGTGAAGACGACCTTAAGCTTCTGGAGGAGAGTATTTTTAACGCATTAGTTGAATGGCAGCGTACCGCTTGTTGGGTGCATTAAAAATAGATCGTGGTTGTTTCGTGATTGATGCTAAAATTAACTGCTTTGGTTTGATGCTTATGCTATGAAGCTACATGTGGTCGATCCTTGGTTTATGCTTTAACCAACAGAGAACATTTACAACTATTACTGCGAATTTAATTCTTTTGGAATTATTGATCTCAGCCGACAGGTTGAGGTTAAACAGGTTACGAAGTTTCCTACGTTAAGCGAATTGCATACTTTCCGGCAAATGTTTATAAGGCAATGTCAAAAGCCAAATGCAAATTTGGTAAAAATTACGGCAAAAATGTATACATTCTTTCTGATTTTTCATAGAAACGTAATACCTTTCACAGTAATTATAATAACACAGTGAACATAACAGCGTAGTAATTCAATAATATTCATAATTGAATAATCAGCAATGTTATGTTAAAGTCATTTTGGGTAAAACGATTTTAAAGAATGATGGTTTAATTTAACATATTAATTTGAAGTTTGCTATTAAAAAAACCCCAAAACGGATAGGTTTACATTGTGGTTCAAACAGAGCCTTTGAGCTTTGCACATGTTATACGCCTACATGTATGCAACCAACAGCACAAACAATCGGAGGGTACTTTTTAATGTTTGATCCTCATGTTGTTTACTGTTTTTAATGCTTTATTGTTCAATTTATTGACGTTCGTCAGTTATTAACATTTTCCATTTTCAGAACGTCCTTCATAAAGCGGCTATGAAGCACAGGGCCAAAATCCAAATACGACCGATGAGCAAAATAATAAAATTTCATGTTGATTAATTTACCATTACTGGAAACATTGTTCCGCTGTCTTTATGTTGCTAGTTGTAAGAAAGCCACATTATTTTTTGGCAATATTTCCCGGGGCTCACCGTTGGTGAAACACGCCACAGCAACGAACGAGACAAATGATTACCATCTTCCGCTCCTACGCAACACCTTATCGAGAATTGGACACAAACTTTGTCGTACCAAAACGTTATTTACAACAATTTTAATTGCTTTCAAACTCATCAAAAGCATCGCTTTACTCCCACAATTTCTTCCGGCAGCAAACCCATCCGTACGACCGGTCGGTCGGTGAGACCACGCTACTTAAAGCCCTTCGAACACACGCCAACCTAGGCAGCAGCAGGTTAGAACTGCTCAGGAAAATGTCTCGATGAGTCTTTTCACCGACCGTTAAAGGGAGGTAACGATTTATTGACTTTTAAACCCTGAAAGGATTGATAACCGTCATCTGTTACTAACTAGAACGGGGAGGGACAAAAATACGGATCCATAAAAAGCTCAAGGTACCTGCAAAAGGGAATTTAAGAATTCCTGGAAAAAGTATATCGAGCTGGCAGAGAGTCAAACTGGCAGGACGGTGTCACGCCTGCTGGAATAGTTCGAAACGATGCATCATTTTAATCGTCTATTCTAAGTAACTGATATCGTTGATATGAAATTGAATAGCCCTACAAGGAGGGAGTGAAAGTTTTCACCTTCAGGCAAGTACACCCTCACTCGGTCAGGATAAGAACAGTCGGACAAACACCAACGCAGAGTTGAAAATTTGCAGAAACTCTTGACGCACAACAGAGCCAATTTGCTTCTTACGCTTTGTGAGGATTCGTTCTTGTACAGTTCCCGTTGCCGGAGGTCCTTTCTACAAAGGTGCCTATTTTACAAGGCACACGTTCGGCACCATTCTTTTCCATTCCTCCCCAGAAAACAAGGTAATTAAATACTGATTTCACTTTGACAACCATCGTTAAGCGAGGAGTCGTCGGTACCTACCAACACCAACAAAGGAGCGAATTTTCATTTATCGCCGCAAATGTCTTCATTAATGATCGCCACTTTCCAGAGTTATCCACCGGTCCGCTATGGCTTCGCTATTTTTATTGTTGATTTTCCGTTTGTTTTTCCATCGCTTTTCCAGCAGCAACGCAAACACTTCTCCGGCGAGCGGTTTCTGATTGGCAGTTCCTCGTTTATCACGCTGCTTCGGGTCGGTAGATTTTTTGGGCGGAAAATTTCCATTCGATCTCGGAATAAAGGAAAACGGTGCGGGCGGTCCCGGTTTAGCGTGTCAGTGATAGGGAATAGAATTTATCTGGCTTTGTTCTAAACTCAGCACCGAGAAAAGAAGAACGCACACGTAAAATAAACCATACCCCAAAGAAGTTGTTGTTATTTATGATTGTTTTTTTTTTCTTGCGTTTTCGAGAAATAAAAAGGTTTTCTTCTGTTTACTTTCACGTTCGCTTTTATGCACACCTTTCGTATGCTGAATTCTGGTTTCTCGTTTGCAACATAATACAAACAGAGCAAAATGCGCATAATTTAATTAGATTATATTCCACCTACAATCGACACGGAACACAAAAGTGGGTAACTCGCAACTAAAAGGGCGGAATTCTCAAAACTCTCAATGGGAACAAATATTTCGCCAAAATTCAAGGTTTATCGAGTGAATAGCAAGTAGGAAATTAGGCAAAGCATCTTGAGCAACTTCACATGAAAGGGTAGAAATTATTCGATAGAAGGTGAGATGCTGGATGAGGTTGTGTGCAATGTTTCAATTAACAAATCTCGGAATCGATCCCCACGAAGGACTGGCCATTCCTCACTGCAATGGTTGGAATAGCTTTGTATGGACTGCAGATATGAACTGCAGAAATTCTATCTTATCTTGCCATTTATTGACGACCATGCTCTGCATGCTGTACCCAAAACATACCCAATTGACAATCTTATTATAAAGCATAAACAAGCTATGAACAATACCTTATGAAGGTGTTTACGTTAAGAGAATTGCAAAAATTTAGGAGTGGTTTCAAAATAACATGCGTAAACCTTACGATGCTTTCCATAAACGAACTGCGCCTAACATTATGCAATACTGGAATCTTATTTCACTTTTGCTCAAGTTAATAATCCCCTTACAAAAAGAAATATTAGTGCCAAGTAATTAATTCGCTTATTCAAGCACAAACTATTCGTTATAAACTAAGATAGAAGTTCCGTCATGATGTGGTGAAATAATTTGTAATGCCTTAAATTAATGAGCACCATCGTTCATACACGTTGGGGCATAACATCAACCACGGCACGGAGCTCTCAGCGCGTACGCTCACCAGCATCGTATTAACCGGTCCAAGCAACACATGGCCGTACACGGTGAAACACGCGCGCATTCCATCGCACAAAACCATGGCTATGTTGCGGTTCGTGTTTTCCCGTCGGTCTTAACTAATGGTTTGCCGATTCATTTCCAAGCAAACACCGCGCGAAAAGCCGATCCTTTGGTGATCCTGCAACAATGGTGGCTTGCATGTGCGATGTCGAAACGTTATCCTCCGGGGTCATTTAAATTGGACCCTCCCCTGGGGTGGGGTAGATAAGATACGGTTTGATTTTAGCATAACCGCCTGGGATGAAAGGCTGGATATTATGGTTAAAAGTTGTGTCCGTAAATCCACGCTTTTTCACGGTATCGTTATGGGAAGGATTATTGATCTAATTTGATGTTTCGTCGCATCGGAACGCTCGCGTTCCGGGAGCGTATATGGATTAGGTGGTACGTGTATACAGTACTTGATTTATGAGATGCTTTAAAAGCTAGTATAAAACCATGTTTCTGTTTCGTTTTTTTAATGGCAAAGATGCGTCGCTAAATAGAATGACTACCGAAGCGCACACCGTAAAATTGCATACATTTAGGGGCTTTTATTGCTGTGCCGCCCACTGACAGCACTAATAAACGTGCTTAATTTTTGCATCCTGCGCAGCATAAAGCAGGCAGCAGCAAACCACGAGTAGGCCGTGCATTTGTGTGGTTTGTTTCTTAATCCTCCTGACCGTGTTGTGACAATGCTTAATTGTGCCATGGTTGAGGCTGTGGTTGATTTCAATCGTGGAGTTTTTCTGTGTGGTTCCGATAGCATTTTTCTGCGTGTTTGGTACGCATCTCGATCGGTTTCAACCCCCGGAAAATGTCACCACAAAGCTATATATGGTGTGTGTGTGGTTTAATAGGCAAAGGAGAGCAGAAATAAAAACCCCAACCGGAAAGAAACCACAAAAATGGTGAACAAATTTTTATTTCATTGTCATCGGGCAGCATCCATTTGGACATTTACCAGACCGAACATAAATCCTCGCCAACTTCACCGCACAAGCAATTTTGTCGAGAGTTAGTACCACAAACAAGAGGAACAATGTTTTGTTTCCACGAAAAGCGGTGGTTTGTTCGGAGAATATAAACAAAAACAGCCAAAAATTGTTCGCCGCCCGATAGTTACCATTAAGAGGCAGTTTGTGTTGTATGTTTTCGTTTATGCACAAGCGTATGCGAACGGCACAGGTAATTGGCACGTTTGGCCGTGCGACCAAACCGCCCCCGAAAAACACATTTGTGCGTATTACGGTGGTCGCTAATGAAGCGTTTAATTGCACGCTATTTATTGGAGTACAGTCGACAAGTGCATCGATAGCACGATTTACACTTTAATTAAAGTTCTCCAAGCAGACCGTAGAGTGTGGTGGTTTGGGTGGAGTGTTGTACTTTATGCTAGAAGTATGTTTGTGCTATAATCGAAATGGATTTGTGGAGCGATATTTGGAAGAAATTCTATTTGGTGAATCATTTTGCGCAACATAATCTATGTAGTAAGCTGTTTTTAATTGAAAATGAATCAATAACAAACTTCAAATGTTTACCAGTAAGCTGCCGCTCTGGATAGAGCTTCCAATTGAGAGGATCTATTTCGCAATTAATCATGGTTAACTGATCAAGTACGAAGTGAGTGAGTGTTGTTAATGCAAAAGGCTTCATTTAACAACCGGGGCGGGTCAAATTGAAACCGTTCCATAGAAGCAACATAATTGTTTATTGGCGATAGTAACCAAGCAACCATTGCGACACTTAGCGAGACATATTGCCCCGAGATAAAAATGATGGACGATGTTTTACTCGTAAATAACACACTCACACACACACACATTCGAAGGCTCATTATGTTTTCTTTATCGCTATTTTTTGTTTGCTGGTTCTCATTCCAGCATATTTGCTATTATGCTTGCGGTAAAACATAAAACTACCCCTCTGTAAAGCTTTTCTGCGAAAAAGCTTTTTGGTGATGCAAGAAGCTTTCTGAGTGTCTGCGTATTGCAAGCAAGCTTTTATGCAGTAAAATAGGACCAGCTGTGATTGTGCGTTTACAGATCGTAAAATAACATTAAGTGCGGCATAATGGTGTGGCGACATAGGTCCATTTTATTTATTTTTAATATTCTCTAAATTGTTTAAGAAATGAAAAAGTGAATTATGTTCATAGAAAAAATTTATAAATACGATTTAAAAACTTTTATACTAAAGAATCTCAATTTTTTACACAACCCAACGGACTAGTATGTAAAAAATCATAGGAAACAATTGATTATTGAAGATTAATGGATGAAGATTATTGTTTGACATTTAACTTAAACAGGTGTGCTATTTCCTTCATATAGTATGATTTATATCCGTTGTTTCCTACTGTGATGTTTTGCTTTGCTATGAGTGGCTTAAACCAAAAGCAAACATGGAATGCGTGTTCCATTCGCAGTAGTATTGAAAGAAAAATCAAATTAATTAAAAATGACGGTATATTTAGAAAAAACAAACATAAAACATCTCTTTTCTGTTATGATACGAAAATTTGTCATGCTGATAAATGAAATAGCATTAAATATTAGCCTCAGATCCAAGTCCGAGCTTGGTTTATATTAAATTTATTGAAATGTAATTGAAAATTTGTATTAATTTTAGCTTATTTTGGCTTTTAATGCATTTAAGACCAACATCAAATAATTTTCTTGATAATAGCTTGTATACCTCCTGTATATTATTTACACAGTTTGTTTACAAAACATTTTCGAACGATGGTAAAATAATCACAATGAATAAAATCTTGCTTCGGGTGGCATAGTTTGAATAATCGGACATTAAAAAAAAGCGAAAACATTTAGATTCAAAAATGTATTCGCACTATCCTTAATGCTTTAAATGTACTTATTGTTTAAATTTTTCTTTTTATCTTAGAATATATTCTATAACCTGTTCTAAACCACACTGATGGCCGTGTAGTTAAGTGTTGTACTATTTGGAAATTGGACAAATTTGGAAAAATACTAACCGATTTGCGAAAAACTATTTACTGCAAAACGACCAATAAAAAATGCCATCATTTCGTCTCCATAAGCGAA
Organism: Anopheles marshallii; assembly: GCF_943734725.1. Classification (NCBI taxonomy): domain Eukaryota; kingdom Metazoa; phylum Arthropoda; class Insecta; order Diptera; family Culicidae; genus Anopheles; species Anopheles marshallii. The sequence continues at coordinate 77,954,519 of NC_071326.1, read as the reverse complement.
ATAAAATCATTATTCATCACAGTGTAGCATCACCTTTTTATCATCTGATCACAAACAATTTTCCCATCTAACATCTAAAACTCGCGATCTCCACAACGTCTCTCTCTCTCTCTAAACCTTCACTAATCAAGCGCTTTATTTCGGCTCCATCGCATGCTCTCGTTCTCTTCCCGCTCCACGCACGAGGAGAAGCTTTGTGCGCGTTAGTCTCACCGGAGCGTTTGACGATGGAAGATGCATTCCTGGACTGCCAGCCTCATTTAAACCCAGTGCCCAGTTCGTTGTTGACTCTCGCGCGGTAAAGACACCAAACAAAACCAGCCGTCACGTTCCGTTCGGGCGGAACAGCGAAGAAAGGTGAATTGCGTGATAAAAGTGAGGACAGAACGTGGAGAGAACAAAAAAAAAATAGTGGTTAGAGAAATTGATTGATCTTTCTGCCCTGCCTGATCAGCTGACAGTTGTGCCGCAGTGAGAAGCTCTGTGGCTGACCTGATCAAGAGTGTGTGAAAGAGTGTGTTAATGTGAAAAGAAAAACACAGTAGAAAAATAACTAGAAGTAACTAAACTTAAACATAAATTCGAAACTTGTAAATAAACACAGCAACTAAACTTAAAGCGTAAAAGATTGAAGATGTTAAGGAAATGAAGCCGAGTGTAAAGGTAACAAGTACCTTTATTTATAGTGACAACCTGCTGGTGTATATCGTACTGTGCGCAAAGTACAATCGAAAGCGATCAAAGCAACAGCACTCATACAGCAGACTGCACCGACCGTGTCGTTAGCCGTAAGTTATTACAGCTAAGTGAAAATACACATGAAGATAAACCCGAACCGCACACGTACTTGTGCATCGTACCATAAGGTCTCGTGGACATGAGACACTCGTACCGTGGTGCATAAAAAACATAAATTTGGGATAAATCTCGGCACCATTTAAAACGGCTCTTGTGCCCTCTGCTCATCCCTTGCTCCACCCCGGGTGTGGTAAGAATTTACTCCCCCTTTGCCCCCCGTAATCGCTGTGTGTGAGTGTGTTTGTGGATGCGTGGACTTGTGGTGGGCTGTGGGATAGATTTGTGTGTACATTTTTGTTATTGCAACGATCGCCGGCATTTAGCCCTTTTTGCCTTCCTTCTCGGGATCGATCGACCGCAGCGCGAGCGAGCGGGTTCGATCCGCATCAGAAAGGGCTTCAGAATGAAAAACGCGAGCAGCAAACCTGGCCGGACAGGCGGAATGTTAAATAGATAGAGCCACGCTGGGATCGATGCAACGCGCAGTGGAATGAACAAAACGGCAACAACAACAACAACAACACAAACAAAAAATCGCACCATCAAGAAAACATCGTCGGGGCGTATAAAACAAGCCCGCATACGTTAAGCGCCGTTCGGTTCATGCCAAGCACCAGCCCGGCCAGTCGGCACGGATGTATTGACGCATTAAAACAAAACACACAGCACACAACCGGGCAAGACATTTGAAGACATGGCCGGACGAGGGATAAAAAAAAAACGGCATCTCCCATTCCCCCCTCAACACCCACAGCAACACATAAAACATATGTCCACGAGCAGGTGAGACCGTATTCTAGCATGCGCGGCAACGGGGAAGAGGATATGCTTCTATGTTGCACCCTCGTGCGGTAGTTACAAACTTTTAATCTTCTCCATCATCACCACCATCGCTGCAAACGTAAATTACGGCCGCACCAGCGGCGAGTTATGCTTGTAGTGCGCAATGATTATGTTTTATTGTTTTGTCCCATCGGAGTTACGTTTGGATAAAGAATCGACTGTTTTTTTTTTCCTCCCCGGTGTGGCATGCCAGAGGGTGGTAATGGGACATTTGGGGTTGTGGGACAAAACGGTGCTTTCCGCAGCAAACCAAATGAACCGCTATGTCGTTGAAAGGAGACGAACAAACAAAAAGGGTACATGATCGAACCGGGGGACGAAAATTTGAAGAACAATGTATGTTTTTTTTTTGCTTCTTCATGAATATTTAAAACGCTTGCACATCAGTGTTCGACTGAGTCATAATCTTATTCTTCCGTTGCTGAATGTTAAGAAAGGGTGAGCTGAATGATTTTGATGTCACTTTTAATTTGTGTTATTTACTAATTGCAATAATTCAATACGAGGAACTTTGGTACATTTGGTTCAAAAGGTTCGTTTCTTGTTCATTCATTGACATCTAATGAATGTCACTTGATGCGATCAAGTCCATTACACGCTGTACATTTCGGCTGGAATTGGAGTGAGTGGAATTGTGATAGAATTTTATTCTATCTGAGATTTTATTCCAAAAATTTTGATTGACATAAAGTGTCCGGAATCGCAACAGCTTTTTTGCAATAAACAAGGATTTTGTTTGATCTAACCGATTGATCCACGCGGTGACAGAGTATGCACAGGTCGAGCCTTATTTATTTATATTTTGAAATTTTGAAAGAGTCATTTTAGTATTTTTCGCTTTAGTTAATCTTTAATGATCAGGATGGAGCAAGAGTTGGCTCTAAAAATATTCATGAATTCTAAAAGTTTCATGAGTCCTCAATATTAATGTTTCCTTGAGATGTTTTCAGATATCCAGAGATTCAGAGATTCTCATTCCTCTAGAGAGAGGTTTCCAGTATCTATGATGATTCAAGAATCTTGTAGCGGATTTTTGAGGAAATAGAGATTCAGAATCCTTTGTTCATTTAAAAGATCCGATCCTATTCGGAAATTAGAATCAGATTCACTGAACACTATTTAGGACCATTACACTCCAACCATTTGGTCTACAATTTTTGCTATTATTTTTAAAATATTTTATTCGATGTTATGTAATGTGGAAAATAACTGAACAAAATCATGAAGTCATTCATTATTGGAATTTGAAACAAATCCTTCCAATCAACTAGCGAATGGTTATGGTGTTTTGGGGCATTTTAGATGACTGATTATTTGCAAGAGTGTAAGAGGAAGTCAGTCTAGAATCGCATCGATCGATAGATATTTTTCGACATATGCTTAATTTGGATGTTTTGAAAAGAGGTCGTTTGTTTGAGGGTCCGCGAAACTCCAAGAAATACTAAAACACACTTACGTTATTGGAGATTTCAAAAAGCTTTGTAGTTTTGGTATAAAAGCTTAATTTAATCTCTTCTCATAGGAAATAACAGTACTTGGCTATGTATCAGTTCCGTTTAGGTTGAATAAACGAACAGAATGATAGAAACAATGAGAAGGAAAAAGAGAATACTGATGCATCCGATGCACTTGCATCTTCATTTCCCGGTGAGAAAATCAATCTCGTTTGTGTGTTCGAATTGTTTTGATGGCATCTGGAATAAAATGTGCAACAGAGAGAGTGAGAGAGGAAGCTCTACTTCACTACCTATTCTCGTTAAGCATGATCATTTTTTGCAAACACAGGCAAACAAAAACCAGGGACATCTTCAACCCCGTTTATCCGCGACCGTGAAAAGCACACGCGAGAAAGCGCTTTTGCCTTCCGTACGCTGGCCCGGAATTTGTTTCTCCGCGTGACCGATTTGGGAGTTATCGAGCGCTCCGAAACGCGAAACGTGGTACAGTTTTTCCGGCTGATCACACACATACACACCGCACACGAACGGGATGCTTACAAACCTGTTCCCTTTCCCGGATGCTTGATTTTCCTTTTTCGAAGCGTTTCCTTTTCGAGGAAGGAAGGTTTCCCGCCTGCAGTCTCGTTGAAGTCTTTCGTAGCGAGGTGATCAATTTGGCTGAAGGGCTGCAACGGTGTGGCAGTGTGTCGTTCCCTTCAGCTATTCTGGTTCTTACCAGGGTTAAGCTGTAGTTGTCAAAGGTAATGATTAGATTTTCCCACCGACAAGTCATTGCTCGATCGCTTGAAATGTCTTCACCCGATCAATCGATTGTATCATGCAAGCATGCATAAGAAATTGGACACACCGGGCTCAATTTCCTTCTTTCACCCACGCCTGGTTGTCCATACGGCCATTGTTGCCAAACCATCCGGAAAATTGAGAAAAATCTCGCCCCAAAGCTGCATTGTAATACTGGCGAAGAAAGACAAAGCTTATCGTCTATTTCATTCTCTATCTTTGCTTTACTTGCGTCTGTTCTGTTCTATCCACCAAGCTGGGAAAAGCTGCAACTGGAAGTTGCAAAGTACAGCAGAGGGAAACGGTTCATTAATCATGTGTAAGTGTTGAAAATTGATGAACCGCTACGAGGAGCGGATTGGGATGAACCAAATGAATCAGGCAACCCCCGGCTTTTCACGTCCCTTCCCAATGCCCTCCCCAACGGGCCCAACATTCAGAACAACAGGGACACCGTAACGTGCAGCAACAGAACCAAATCAATAGCGCTAAACAACAGCAGAACACAACACATTAACACACACTCAGACACACAGCCGTACCATCCGGGGTTGTGGACGTGAAATTCCACCCCCAAAGCCCGATCGTGCATTACCCGCCCGCGACACCCAATTGTTGTGCCCGAATAGGCGTCGCTAAAACCCATTCAAATGCGGAATAGAATGGTGTCGTTTTTGCTTTGTTGTTCTCAATAGATGGATGTAGCATCAGCCGTGAGGTGGTTGGGGTTAGCTTTGATCGGTTAATTTTGCTTCCCTATTTTTCTACCTTGAATTTGTCTCCTCCACCAGTGTTTTCGGGCACTTTCGGACGCTTGTTTATGATGGATGATGTAAACGGATGTGTTAAAGGAAGAAAAGAAAAGAAACCCGATTGGGGGATGATCAATTTTTCCACGGATAAAACTCGGCAATTATCGATCGACACGAACAAAAATGATCAATGAGGCAATGACGATCTAGTCCAGACTTCGTTTTCCGTTCATTCATTTTTCATCCCTCGTCGGGTGGCTGTGCGGTGTGCTACTCTACTATTTTAAGCTTATCGAGAAGCGTTGCTTTATTCATCTTTTGCCTGCTTTTAAATTCATTTTTCATTCTGCTTCCGATTCCGTGTAGCGGTAGCGAAAAGAATTTCGAAACTTTACCGTTTTTTTGTTGTTGTTGTTGTGTATTTCGTTCCATCCACTTGTGTGGTTTTGTGCTTCCTTTCCTCAACTCATGTTTTTAAATTATGAACCCAACTATTGTTGTGCAGTTGTGCGTGCTTACGCGTGCGTTTTCTTGCTTTTTCCGGATCTGTTTTTTTTTTGCAACAACATTAAGAACTTGATTTGGTGTGGTTGCTTTTTTCTTTGCTTTCCTCATTTCAATCTACATGGAAACAGTTTTGGGGCAGGTGGGCTAATAGTGCATAGAATAGCCATCCATCGGTGGTGGATTTCGCACCGCGAGTACCTTCACGGTTTCGTTCTCCATTTCCCCGTAATCAACCGCACACGAACACGTTCGTTGTCGGGCTGAATGAAACTGCAGAAGGTAAAGGTAAAAGTAAGTCAGATCTGACATGACACCACTCCCCCGGCAGCACCCTTTGCGAATGGAAAATGCTAATCAAAATCTCACACCTCAATGCCAAGATCTCGTGACCTAGAAAGTACATAAAAATCCGACCCTTTTCTTTCTTCGCCTCCTCCCAGCACGATGAAACGTACACGGTTGAATGGGTTTGCTTGCAAATTCAAATAATTTTCAGTCCTCTCTTCCCTGCCCATGCCACGGTGTCTTCCACGGAAGGGTTAAAACACCTGTCTCAGCAACCAGCAGCTGCAAGCAAGGTGTCACTTTGGGGGAAATATTTGGGACACCAGGGAATGGACCACATTTCCGTTAGGTTTTGGGTTGAGTGTGATTTTTAACGATCAAGCTCTGCGAGTCGTGCCATAAACCAAGCATGAAACGCTTCGAATTTGTAATGATAATAGCCTGCATGATGACGAAGATGACAGTTTTTCCAATTGGTATTCACTTCCTTCCGACATTCCGAGAGTTCCTGTGCTAGCTTTTACGACCCCAGATGGAGTCGTTAACAATCGTGTAATTCCTTCCGAGGTTGGGAAAATTCACCATTCGCCTAATACCTGTGGTTGTGAAGATATTAAAATATAAAAACATAAACGTTTACATGTTAACTGCCCCATAACCAACATTAATGCTGTAACCATGAATGTTCGCGCGTTAATGGCGATGCTTCTTATCTCATCCCTTTTTTTCCAGCTGAGAAGGATGGGACGGGTATCACGGTATTGGGAAAAATAATTGCAATCAATTTTAACAGGCGTGATGAATAATTACCCAACAAGCAAGACAAAAAAAAATACTTAACTTTGAACATAAAAAAGGGTGAGAAACAATGACCGGCGGAAAGAGACGGTAAAGGTAAAGGCAACGTAGAGGAAGTAAAACAAAAAGGGACTCGTGGGTTCTCCCCCGAAAAACTGACCGTTGATTGTTTACGTGAACGCTCGTTTCGCGTATACATTACACTTTCACGCGTGTTGCCTCCGCGCGTATGTGTGAAACGGAAACAACATAAATTTGAAACAAAAGAGCTAATGCTAATGCTGCCCCGGACCGGGTCCACGGCACAATCATGTGTTGCGCAATCGGGCCAATTTTCGGGCTGTATCATCATCTTCGGATGTTTTGTTTCGTTTTTGATGAGAAAAAAAAACCGAAAGCGTCCTTCCCGTAATAGGAAAGTCACGCGAACGCGATCGTGCTATGTTTGCAGATCGTGCGGGTTTTATAAAAACACATCATCTCAACCACCCACCTATCCCCCCAAAAAAAAACACATACACGTGCCGGGGTGGTTCATTTGCTTATCATCGGTTTCGACATGCCGATCGAAAGCGTCTTCCCTTCATTAATGGACGATGTTTTACAGCTTTTTTCCAAGTTATGTTTGTGTGTGTGTGAGTGTTCGGTCGCAATTTCCTCCGTGGGATGATACTGTTCCGATGGGTTGTAGCGAGAAATTTATGATACGGGCCTGCACGTTACGAAATAGTAACGAATTCTGGTCGTTCGTTAGGTTGATTGATTGATGGGCATCGTTGGCGAACAGTCCTCGGTAGCATTCGTTATGCCACCCCGTGTAAGGAAGTTAAATGATCGCGTAGACATAAGGAAGAAGAGGAAGCTGGGTTTGCCCAACCCAAAAATATTTTAAAATTCATTCCAAACTAGCTTTGTATTACATATAAATAATAAATTTAAATTACTACGGGACAGGCAGATGATAAAGAATGATATCGTGCTATAAATGTTGGTGCCGTGACCAGGATATTAATTGCTCTTTTAAATATTGTTTTATTTCCCTACAGCTAGAACACGATCGAGGAACGAAATAATATCCATTTGTCCAAGTGTGATAGAGTGCTAAACAATTCCACAATATAGATCTTCCCTTTGTCCCCCAAACAATGCCCCTCTCATTACATTAATTGACTCAAGTGTAGTGAAGCAGCTGCAAGATGCAATTGCGTACCATCCCCATTACGAAACATTTCCAGCATGTCGTGAAACTGGCAACAGCGCTGTAGTATTAGAAATCAATTTCCTCACTTCCCTTCTATTCCACCCCTCCACCACCCTCCCGTACTCCAATTATCGTCCTGGGACAGCAAGTGTGCTCCAGATCCAAGTGGGCTGTGTTTTGCTGCAATTCGGTGCATCCGTACCAACGAAGTTCCACCATCGAGAACGGTGGTTTAATGCACAGTGTGTGTAAGTGTTTGTTGTGTTGTGAAGTGAAAAATCAGTGCCGAACATGGTGTTCCGGATGTTCCGGATCCGGCCGCCTCTAGAAGTGGAGCGCAAAGTGTACTGATGTGCGACGTTCGTGTTAGTGCGCACCGATCGGCGAGCGTGAGGAAAAATTAGCATGCCGTATGTGTTGGTGGTGCACCGATAGTGGTTCCGTACATACATCGACGTATTTGCTTTGATCAAGGAGGGGCACAATTGGCGTTTTTGTTTTTTTTGGTTTTGTTGCGCCACAGGAAAGGTGGAGGTGTAAAAATAACATAAAGTATAATCACATCGACGCTCGTGTCGGTGCTGTTGTGCCGGTTCTGTTTTTCGATTTGTCTGTGAGTGAGCGAGGAGCCTGTCCGCAAGATGCCTGCCGGCTATAGAGCGAACGGACATATACCACACCCCGGGAATGGACACATTAGTAAGTAGAACATTATATCATACGTAATTGCCAGCGGGCATTATTGGAAGCCTATGCATTCGATAACCCAAAGGGAGTTTTTCTATTAAATATGAAACGGATTTGAATGTGTAGAGTGGAGAGTGGTGCTTTATGTTATGATTTAATTTATAATGAACAGTAAATTAACATAGGTTTTGTACTTCGAAAAATAATACGCACTGCATTGAGTGATCATGCGATCGTATACGGGATAACATAAGGCTTAAATGACCATATATAGGTGCATCAAGGCAGCTAGATTTTAGATCTAGACTTGACTCAGTACATGTAACAATTTTATCCAACAGACATCGCCAACTGATTGGCATCAATCGTTGCGGGTCTCGTTACATAGCAAACTACCCTATTGCAACCATTTCTAGCCCTATTAATCAGCCTTCGATTATTATGACTTAAACAACGATACTAAACGTATACAGACGTAGACATAAGCGTCATCCATTTTCAGTTTTTGTATGAACAATTGAATTGACTCCATTCTGAAGATTTTGGAATAGTTCTTTTTTCGTACGACAGGACTAATTATCCAACTACGAATAAATAAAGTCAAAGTAAGTAAAAAATGACAGACCTCTTGAGATTGTTGAACAGTTAAAGAAGCGAGATGAAAGAGGCATGAACTTTCATTCGTGCGAATCTTCAGTGAAATGACTTTCGAATCATGAGTCGCCTCTATAAATCTGTAAAGTTCGTTAAAGATCTAAAAATATACGAATCTTCAAAGATTCATCGGAGCTCATGACAATGAAATTCAATATAAACAAAATATCTCTAAAGTTTCGTGAATCTGAGGCGATAGCTTAGTTTGAGACGAGCCTATGAAATCCACGAATTTTTCACACTTGCACGTTGAAGTGGACGGTTGAAAACTAGTGAAGCCTCATGATTATCATCTCGACTTACTTATAACATCCCCAACATAAACTGCTGTTGTGCGTAGATATTGCAGGAATCGAACAAATCAAACATTGTTAACATAATGCACCTCGCGTCCTAGCGGCCAAACAAAAAAATCAAAAACATGCTGTGCTATAAACTAGTAAAACAGACAGCTGCCGTTTTAGCACGGCGTGCCAGGGACGGAAGGATAGTTTTACAAATGAGGATCATTTAAATATTTTATAAGCACGCGAAAATAGCGCAGAAGCAAAATACTGAAAGCAAGAAAAAAAAAACAACAACAGCAGCACACATAGTTTGGTTGTTCGGTATTTTTGTCTACTTTTTTCCAGTCGGATTACGATCCAAGCTTGATGTCACTTAGCTGTTTTTATGTTTATGTTTGGATTTGTAGCTTTTTTTCTTCTTCCTTTGGTTTTCTTCAGCTTCATCACGATGATTGAGGTGATGATTCGGCTTGTGATAATTTTTTTGTTTTTCGACGGATCGGCGGTGCGTTCAGCTTGTATGAAATCTTTTTTTTTCTCTCGCTTCGAGATAAACGTTTCTTTCCACTGATGGAACCACGTGTGAAGAAATAAAATTAAGATTTTTACGACGGCTCAGCATGGTCCACTCGTTCACGGTCTCGTGGTTTGGCTTCACAAAATATTAGACGGAATATTTTATCGTACACATACCATCATCATCATCACCATCGGGCCGGTTAACCTTGGCCGCGAGGGCTCATTTTACTGACATTCCTTCAGTCAGGTCCTGGTCTCCCCGTCTTCAAATCAAAAAAATCAAACCCATCCCTACGGTGATGACTCAGTTTATTTTGCTTCGCGCATTCGGGGGTAGAAAAGAGATGTTTTGCCCGTCCGTGTACCGATCAGCTGGTCATCTCACAACGGATCCATTTCCATACTCATCCATCATTCGATTCGCGCTCTTGTGACGGAACCACCCGGGTTGAGTAGATGATTGTGCTCGTAAATATATCGTTTTCGGTGATTTTTTTCTTTAGATTCGTTATTAAACCTCCAGCAACCGATCGGCTTACCGGGGGTCGTTCAATGTGTCGCACCACATTTGCGTGTTGGGAACAAAACGAAACCTCCGATTAGCATCACGGGTAATGCGATCTGTAGGGTGATTCTGTTCTGCCCGTTTCGCCATCACCGGAGATAATTTCTATAATTATTCGTCCACCGTCCCGCCGAGGGGGCCTACGTTGAACGGCTAATGGTATGCACTGTGGCCGTTCCCGGGTGGCTGGTAGCAGCTGATCGATCTTCATCTACGATAGATTAAGCGGGGAGTAGTGGGAAAAAATCGATCAATATTAGAAGCCATGTTCGCCGATTTCTCCTCCCTGTTCGGAATGGGGCGAGAGCCGGTCGACTGCTATTTAGTGCGACTTGCGCAATCCACAGCAGCCCCAGCAGAGCTTCGTTCCTTCACCGGCAGACCAAAACGGTTTCAATCGCGTTGCGGGAGAAAAGGCTTCGCCGTGTTTCGAATATGCATACTTTCGTTTCCACAGCTTGGCTTCTGCTGGCGTGATGCTTCCTGGTGGGATGTTATCTCGACGTTTCCAGAGCGTGCGATAAATGACTTAATTTAGTGTGTTGTGTTGTAAATCTATTCCAACACAACAACAATGTAACATTGGGGCATTGAGCTTTTGCATGTAGCGACGTTGATCTTTGGCGCCGGAAGGTATGCAATCGCTAGACTTAATGGAGTTATTAGGCGTGTGAATATTCTGGAATAATATTTCAATTTAATGTGTTGTATTGTAAATTTAGTCCTTCGCAACACCAACGTAACATCAGGGTATTAGGTTGATCTTTATCGCCTGAAGATATGCAATCACTAGTCTTACTGGCGTTATTAATCGAGTGAATATTCAGCGAATATATTATGATGATGGTCACGATCGGTCGGTAGTTTATGACTGTTTGACAGTATATAATCTAATCTCTCGTCTAACAACAGCGTAAGGTTTCTTAAAAGCTTGTTACATATTACCAGGCTAGAACAATCAAGACAAAACCCATCATTGAACTGTTGACAGTTGAGTAATACCAGCAAATCAATATAATATATTCGAATCGCATTTTTTTATTGTCATTGAATCAATATGTTTCAGAAGCTACCCGTAAATCACTCCTGAATGTAAAGGCACACCAATAATATAAATTTTAATCACCCGATTTGCTTTCCGATTATGATGAGCGTTCTCCTTGCGTTCACCTTCACACAAGCTAATACACAGCATACGCTTCGGCTTGGCAGAAATCAATTAATCAAACGTAATTCAATGGGACACATGACAAGCTCGGCCGGCTGAATTTCGGTTCCATGCGCCGTATGCGAGCAGTACAAACAAAAAAAATTCTTCCACGAATGTGCGTGGTAAGCGATATTATGAATTCAATCGACGTTCTGTTCTCGTCTCGATCGATGCATCCGTATGTGACAGAACAATACAATTTGAAGCGGATAAAACATTAATTCATACACACACACACGGCAAATCAAATTTGGAGACGAAACGAGCTCGCGGCAAGCCGTCCTTGTCGGCGTTCCCGGTTTGTAGCGCGTTGAAATCACTCATGAAATGCAAAATTAATTGCCACCATGGTTACCGAAAATAAAATTAGAATACGCATAGGTGGATCAATTATGTTCTTATTCTGCTCTCCCGAGTTCCTCCCTAGCCGTATGACGTTGCTGTTGTGCTTCTTGCAATGATGGGCGGTGGCCGTCCCATTGCCCTGCCCAACAAGGAAACGTTTCTCCTTTTTGGTAGAACTTCCCAATCAACGGATCGGGACAGCACGACATTCCTACCGATTTACCGAGCAAGTTTGGGGCTTTATTTTGAGCTACACTTTTTTCATCCCGCATTCGTATGTGATCGAACAAAACAAAACAAAAAAAAAAAGGCGAAGGTCATTGTCACGCTGACTGGGTGCGCGCACCATGTGTCCGACCGCCCGAGGCGTTTGGGAAATTAGTGCGACGACACCGGCATCGGCAACCGCAACCACAAAACTGCGATCGCGCACGCTCGCGCAGTCCCCCGAAAAAAAAAGAGTCTCTAAATGCCGCATCATAATTACACGCAAATTTGTCATATTTCTTAAGCATTGTTAGGCAGAACCGTTCCGTGGGATTTCAATGCGCGTTGTAGAACCACGCGAAAAGGGAAGTGCGCTGCGAGCTAAAAATGGAGCGCAAAAATGAGGAAATCGTCAATTCGCTGTAGCAAGGGAAGTTCAGGAATGTTCATTGATTTGTCTTATTTATTGTCGAGTTATTTATCTTCCTTCAACGGTCTTTGCGTGCCGGAATGGTTTTTGAACCATTTGACATTGAGATGATGTGCTGTAAGCCAGAACTAGTTTAATTTTGTGACAATTTATAACACGTGCATTGATGACCATGTCAATGAGTATTCCGTAGTTTGTATACAGAGTTCCAGTGTTGCTTAAAATATTTATGCAGTTAGGGATAAGTTTTAAAGATGCCTTCGTTGGCTTAATCATAACGTAAATCATTGATAATATTATTATGATAAAAATGGAGGTGTCCACAATCAGGCGTTACCGATCAAAAAAATAATATTCAATTGTTGTGATAAGTGTATTGCAATAAATTAATAAAAATTAAATAATCGTAAATATAGAAGGAAAGTTTGTGATATTTCAATGTAACTCGTTGGGCTTTCATACTAGTTCCTTTCCATAGTATATCTAAAAGTTCCGTTTATACTATAGCGTTTATAACTCCAATTGCAAGCAAAAATAGGATTTACAATTATTTTTAAATAATTTCTTTTTAAATTGAACATTTTCTTTTATTTGAAAAGTACCAATAAGTTCATAAATATTTTAATCACAACTGGAAATACAGCAACAAAGGACGTAAAGCACGTTGACCTTACATCACTGACCACCACTGTACATTCAGTGGCTCTCCCTGCGTTTGATTAATTTAATTATTGATATTTATTAATGTTTTGATTACTTTAAAAATATGTTCACTCTTATCCGCTTTATGCAATCGTTTGACTATAATTTTCATAATAAAAATTATCGATAAATTAATCACTATCTTTCCCACATTTAAATTTTAATCATCTTTCTCCCGAAACATTCCATCGATAAATCCTTTCCTGTCCCACGATGCACTCTGGCACTTAGGCCACTTAGGCCACGGCTACCCGTGCGGAATGTTTCTTCGCCCTAAACAATCAGCACCGGTACGCCAATGGTGTGCATCTTCCCTGGGCGCTAGGGCGCACACTCATAAAAGAAGGGTTTTACGATCGCGAAAGGCATAAACCGCGAGTCGTAAACGACCACCGATGCACCCGGGAGATCTACCGAGTGGTCCGCTAGAGTGGTCCGCCGCGTTTGATTGAATTTTGCCGATGACGCCAGTGACCGTGCCGTGGAATCGTGTAATCGGTTGGATAATTATCGCTTTTCACATTCCCGCTCGAATCGTTCGGTTCGATCTGTTGATATGCCGTGTGCCCGGGTTCGTGCGCGATTGTGACATGAAAGCAGAAGCCTCGCAGTTCGCACCGCTCAACCGGGGCATCTTAATTGTCGCTTAGGAAGCACCATTCCATCCTGCAGTTTCTACACCGGAATTGAGATGCGATTTTGAAGCTAAACGCGTCCTCAACGTATGCACGTCGTGTGTTGTCGGTCAATTTCGTGATCAATTCCGTGTTGGCTGTGGTGTGCTGTTTTGTTGTTGCCTTTGCAAAGGGGGGCAATTTTCCGTGGCGTCTAACAAAACAACATGACCCACCGGGTCGTGCCAGCGTGTGCATCCTCAAGGCCAGACACAGGGTAGTACAGCGTCACATTTTTGTTTCGTTTTTATTTTCCCCGTTTACAATGCAGATCAACGAGTCGCAATGTCGATCGTTTTCTATTTCTAAATCACCGCTAAAAGCACCCTACGATCGGGTTGTTGATGAGGAGAAAATATGCAAATTATGCTGTGCCATGGACCGGGGTAGCATAGGTGATCCACGGGTTTTAGCAGCAAAGGGTGGCCTGCAAACGGAAGGAACCACATATGTCTAATGTATGCAAATTAGCATGTGATGGGAGCGGGAAAGAAAAGAAATGTAACACCACGACACAAAACATGCTTGTAGCGTCTGTAAACACATCATGCAGCAGGGGTGGGTTAAAAGTTACCTCGTATGTTCGAAGCTTATGCTAAATTGAATCCTTTCGCTTTGCTATCGGTTGGGGAATTTGTTCGCAGGCCAACTTTTGAATGAGAATTTATTTTATGGACACTAAAACTCACTCGGCTCAAATCGTCGTGCGGCTGCGCCTGCCCGAAATTTCCCTTTTTGTGGTGCCTTGTCATCCCGGCTCCATCCGTTATCGTGGCGGGCATTTACATGGAGCATAAGTATGGATCCATTTTTACCTACACGCCGCCACACAGCCCGTCCGGATGTCGTCCGGTTATCATCCCGTAAATCGCGTGTTCGCTCAGTCTTGCCTTTCCGCCGCGCGTACATGCCGGAGCGGGCTGCATCTTAATCGTGGCGGTGAAAACCAAACCACCGGCCGTCCGTGCCCCGCGGGAATGGTAAACGAAAGTGGAAAGTTGTGACCTCGCCCGAAGGCGGCAAGCGGCAGCAGGTTGACGACCGTTGCACGCTCGAGATGCTCGCCCAACGCGTCTAACGCACACCGTTCGGCTGGCCGCTCGATCGATCGGGTTGGGCCGCTTTTGATCCAGTTTTCACCACCGGGAAGATCGTTTTTTTTCGGGGAGGAGATGAGGTGACGACCCCAAATGGTACGCCTTGGTGAGTGACCTTTTTCACGCCGCAGTTCCATGATGACGGTGGTGTCGCTGTCGTCGTCATGGCCGTGGGGTCGTACGCGATCAATCAGCGGTCGGTTCGATGGTGGCTAACAATCGGTGCTGCTTAGAGCGTGTGAAAATTTGACGCTGGGGCTGAGCGCCCCCCCAAATGGGCAGCGGTTAATGGTGCTTCGATGCGCATTTTCCGGACGGCAATTCAGGTCGAGAAAGCATTGGCAAAGCGTTTTGGGGAGTTTAGTTTTGGTTTTAAGGGTTGCTATAGGACATGCTGACATTGTGTATTTAGGGGTTTGAATGTTGATAGTTTTACTGATGCAAATGTTACTAGATAATGCTGATACTTTGATGTTTTTTTTTTAATTGGAGTAAAAAGTAACGAAATTTTGAAAATAAAACTTAGTCAAGAAAACTGCAAACAGAGAAAATTGTGACTATATCATGTATAACTTCCCAATGAGGAAATAAAATAATTGCAATTTCTAGTAAGAAACATCACACCTGTGTTAAAACTAACTAACAACATAGGGATGAAAGTGAGATGGAAGCCTACAATGATACAACAAACGATCATGGGTGAAAGGCAATATTCCAAAAATATTTACATTCGTTCAAATTATATTACAAAAACATGAAGTAAAATAAAAATTAAATTTAAATTAAAAAAAATTAGAAAAATTAAATTAAAGAATTATGATCAGAAATCCGCAAAGTAACCCTATTTAATGAATAGTGAAAACAAGAAAACGTTCATTACCATTCCAAAAATGGCACTTGATCTTTGAATGTACAAAATATACTATTATAAAATAGAACATCTAAAGAATGACAGCTCCTGCAGACTGCTAAATGGAGAAAGGGAAAGACCAACAACAAAATATATAACAAACATGAACATACAGATTCTAAATTATACTAATTACTGAATAAAAACACTACTAATAAATGTAGAACAGTAGACATGAATACTGCCACCTTTTTTAAATAATGAAAAAGTAGAAATTAATAGTAAATTACCAATAAAGATGAACAAATTGAGTAAAAAAACAATAACAGTAGGTTGAAATCATTACAAAAAATATTCCAAACTGATACACAAAGTCGATAACAAGATTTTACGTAATTTGGCGTAATGAAACACCTGGTAGGAAAAGACAATATGTATAAAAGAAAACCTAAGCTAAAACGTAAAAAAGATTGAGCAGAGGAAGAATAACACAAACATAAGAACTAACAACCATTGGGGAAATAAAATAAAATAAACAAAATAAAACATCGAAACAAATGTAAAATGTTAAGCAAGCTTAAGAGGAAGAACTAGAATAGAAAATTATGAAAGTAAAGGACAGGATTAAAAATAGTAAAAAATAACCATTTTTTTATTTATTTACACCAATGCATTCAAATCTTCTGAAGCATTCCATACCCTGTTCCAAAAATTAAACCAGTCCAAAAGTCGTAACCATGGTAACCACTGCATAATGCTGAAAAATTAAAAACGATTACCTAACGCACTCCACATAACAATATGAAACGTTTGCCAGATAACGAGAGCCGATCGGTTTGGAATAATAATGCTTAACTTATTTGAACGTGCTTTCGAAATGGCAATCGGTCTCGGAGATAATTTGTCCCACCAGTGAAGCAACACACCCCGTCCCGCGCGGACAGGTTGCCCCGCCGTTCACATTCCCTCCATTGCAGCAGATTATTCTGGCTAATGATTCTAAACTACGTTCCCCATCGGCGGTTTCTGGGGTGACTGTCGCCGAAGATCGTCTGCACACCCGGTGGCTGGGTGCCGAAGTGGGTCATACTTTCGAGGCCAATTTTCCGTTCACAAGACGATCAGCCGCCCAGCTTTGCATCTGCCTTTGGGAGTTCGGCTCCGCACGGGTGGAATGAGAATGGTAGCTTTAGAGTGCGCCTCATTTGGCCCACTTGCGGCTTTGCGTTGTGTAACTCATAAATAATTCCCTTCACCTTAAATCCCCACGGCGAGCGGTTAGATGCGACTAAATTGGGAGAAAATTTCATTCGTAAAAGGGCACCCGGATGAATCGCTGGGCTGGAAGCTGTATATAGGTGAAGTATAATGAAGAATCTCCCATCCCAGCGTCGGGTTCTGAGGGTTGTCCGACCGGGATGGCGTGTGCAACAGGCGTAGGGAAAGAAATTTATACTCTACGATTTACACAAAACGGTCTCTACCAACCTGCCAGAACCAACGCACAAAGATTAACACTTTGGACGCCCTGGACGGGGGGTGAATGGCGCTCTTTTTTTCCCGCTGGCATCCTTCTCTTCAACCACCCCAAAAGGGGTAAGAAAATCCGATAATTAATAGATTTAGTACTGCATCCTCATGTCGTTCGATTCCTTTCTCCATGCACGGTTTTGCGCTTGTGTGGCGGATATAGGTGGCGCGAAATGAAGCCGAACCCCTTTACCTTGAACGGCTCATTTAAGCCACCGTATTTTTTTTTTTACTATGCGGCCCCTACTCTAGGTCAGGTCACGCGTGGAAAGGAACAGCGCGCACCTTGGACGCTAATTGATAAATAATAATCACCTACCCTGGCAGTGGCCGTCACCATTGGATGCCAATTTGTGGCAGAAGTATTGCGTGCGTGCGTGCCGGTAGACCAAAAAAAAAAACCCCAAAATTCCACCCAGCAGGATGGCACAAATTTGTCACCGCGCAAACGATGCGAATCGCCTATTTGGCACCATTGCCGTTCCGTTTGGTGATTTGATCCGGGCGAGACAACGCGGGCTAATGGGACGCGTGTGGCAGAAAACGCTTAACCATAACGAGATTTTTAAGCTCTTCCTTAAGCTCCCCGCTAACGGGGGATGGGACGATAGGCGAGATTAGCAAATTAGCAACCAAACAAACAAAAGACATCAACGCCACGAAAAGTGACGAACCCCCGGGCGTTATTCGTGGATGGTTTTCACTTCACCTGTAAGTCGATCGCGAGTAAAAGCGGCCGATGGTTTCGTCGTGTTTGCAGCCCTTCGGGTCTGTGTGACGCGATTGTCAATCAAACAGTCTCGGTGTGTGGCTGTGGCGGAACGTGTAGACAGCGCGGTAAAGTGCTGCTGATAGGAGGTCAGCTTTCTTCTCGCATCCAACGGGTGGGGGGCCACCTGGAACAAGTGGCTCGGCGATGGATGGAAAGCGCTGCACTGCGGCCGGGAAACTCAATGAAGAGTGAAAATGGCACACCGGTGTCTTCTCCGGGTGTGCCCACCGGGAGATAGATGGACAGGTGTGGTGGAAACCGTGCTAGAACAATGCGCTTTTGTGCTCGATTCCACTCTCTTCGGTTGCGTTTACACTCTTTGCTCACCGTCGGTATGTAGTGCAAGTGCAATGCACACATACCGGCCGTGCAATGGGCACTGGCATCTGGTGCAGCAAGAAAGGAAAAAGTGACTTGCGGGATGCGCATCGGGTTGTTGGCCCATTTTCTTGCCTCTTACTGTGTTGCGCCCGTTCGTTCCGTGCGCCATCCCTTTTCCCGGGTTGCCCCGTGTTGTGTATGTGTGTTCGTTTGCCACCCGCCGTGATACGCTACTAATTTGCTTCGTTTTATTTCAGGTCCCTGTTAGGGTTTTCTCGCCATTTCCTCGATTTTGTGCAAAAGCCATCCCTTAAACGTGCTGCGCGAACGCTTTCCTTCGCCGGCCAAGATCGACATCCCGCGCGCTGATGCACAATTTGTGCTGCCTCGCCTTATGTACAAGGGCGCCCAGAGAGAGAGAGAGAGAAAAGGGCAGCAAAATTATGCCATATTAGAGCGCGGCTTGGATTCGCTGTGTTTTTTTTTTTGCTTTTCTTCTCCCCTTTACACACAAGAACAACGGTTATTTATCGCCCGCTGAATATTCATGCCACAATCAGGGCCACAACATCACGGCACGATAAGGCGAGACCGGCTGGCAAGCTTTTTTCCCCTATCTTGTCCCTTATCTTCCCTTCCGGGGTGTATGAAGGGTTGGGGAAGCAGGGTGTGGGCGGAAGGGGAAAGAGGGAAAAGATATTTAATTTTCCTTTCTTTGCAAAGGAACTCACCACACCGGGGTAGCTCTATTTTCTTTCGCGGCTTATCATCGGTGCGATATCTCGTATCTCACGGGGCCACCATTCCATCGCAATGTGTGTGTATATGTGGGGTGATTAAACACAAAGTTACGTTCTTTATTCGCGCATTGTCTCTTGCGAGGTGTTGCTGGCAATGGTTGCAAGCACGATTTGTTTTGGGTGTACTTTAAACTTTATTGAAGGTGTAGCCCATGTTCAGCAATAAATCATTTTGTTTTCTACCGCGCTCGTAGATGATTATGATGAGAATATTTAAATAATTCATGAATAAAAACCCAGCGAGTAATACATTTAGGCCCCCGGAAAGAGAAGGGAATAATTTTTCAACTTGATGAAAGTCTATAATTACTGAACAAGAATGCTCATAACGCGTTATTAGCTAAATAGCCTACGATAGCTAGTGTTCAAGCCTAAATGATGATGCGGTGAAGAAAATTTTACTATCAACGATAATTATTCTGTTGGCTGGATGCACCTCCACCATTTGCGCTCATGGAATTCTAAAAGTTTAAATACAAATTCTCAAATAAACAGGAAATATTTTTGAGTCATTGTGACAGCTGAATAAGCTGTGAAGTATTTTCTAAACGTTTAAAAGTGATTCTTTGGGCGAGCAACTAAACAATTTGAAAAGTCCCCACACTAAACACACACACAATTCCCCTTGAAGTGGCCTTGCAGTCACCTTGAACTCCACGCTATTTTTGTCGTACGAAAGTGATAGCAAAATGAATAGAATAAGCTAAATTTACGATCACTTTACGCAATATAACAACCGAAATTGGGTTTCTCCCCGACGCAGGAAGGTGTCCGGAACATTAAACGGACTTTACACTGCTTCTGTGGACATGTGCGCTCGTACCACCGAAACTTTATGGCATCCAAAAACGGCCTATCAAAATGTCCGTTCCAAGAAAGCAATAGCACTGAAAGCTTTACCGTAGAGATGATTATAAATTGCAAAATTATTTGCTTAGTAAATAGACAAAAGCTAATGTGCTTTTGGATTCTTCAAAAACCAACCTTGTTCTTCCCAATTCGGTGAAAAGCCTTTTCGTAAGGATCACTTTCCATCTTACTTCTTCGTTGTCTGCTTGTCTGCTGCCGACAGAGAAGCTTCGTACGTTAGAGAATGGTGTCTCTTCTTATTTTCTTGTCTGCCACCAACAACTCTTCTGGCTGTTAATACTTTTTACGTCAAAATGAATGGGGGAGGGAGGGTTAACTTTAATGTCTTTCTCTAACCAAAAACGAAATTGAAAACAAGCTGCATAAAACGCTCGAACCAGCGATATTATCGTACGTTGACTTCGGTATATCCAGATAAATAATCAAACGTTGTCCAAGTACGGCGTCCGCGTGAACGGCGTCGCTTCTATCCTGTCCATTTTTGGGACACCCCGGGCTGAAGATCGTCTTCAGCCTCCGGCAAGAGTCACTGCTCTCTTTCTAGCTTCGCTTGAGCGCTTAGGTTTTTTGTTGTTGTTTCGAGTGGCTCCAGCAGTCCGTCTGTCACTCGTCACAGCCTACACGGCAACGGCTGGCGGTCTATATGTGGAAGCCACCGAGCGCAGTGGAATTAGATGGGAACTCAACATCTCTCGACCAACCTCCTGGGAGGGGTGGGGCTCGAGGTTCGTGATGAGCTCGAGTGGGACAGTGTAGCCATGGTGATCGGTGACGGGGCCCAGAACAACACCACACATTGTCAACAGCGATCGCTCACCCACAAGCGTCCTCCACTAGTCCACAATGCCCGCGCAACCTTCCCCCAGCGCCCTCCTCATCGCATCGCCAGGGAAAGGCGATCGTCTCGCGATCGGGTAACGAGCGAGTAGGTGTAAATGATACATTCGCGAATTTCTAGACTCACCAAACGGCTTCAGACCAAACAGCGCACTTCAGTGTCGGAGACGGATCGCCACCGTTTCGTGGCTAGTGGAAGTATGGCATGGCATGGCTAGATATCCCTCCACGAAAACGACTCCACAACTCCATCTCTGATTTATGCACTCGACAGATTACTCGACCTGTGGCTTGTGTTGCTGTTTGTTTTTTTTTGTCTTTCTCTCTCCCCGCTATTCCCGCTTTTCCTACACCTCTCGTCTAGTTGTGCTGACTGTTATCGGTGGTTGCTTCCTTTCCGAGACGTACTACACACTCGGTTATTTATTTGTGTGTAATTTGGTCTCACCTTTTCCGGTGGGCTCGAAAGGGGAAAGAAAGTGTCTCCCGCGGGGATGGGGCTGATGGCGAGTGGAACGGACACACGAGTAATAGGTGGCGGCGGCACATCAAGCGGTTTGGTTTGTGACGGAGAAAAGTGCCATGTTCCTGATTTTTGCTCACGTAAGCTAATGTTACGAAGAGGTTTAGAGATATAGAGAGAGACAAAAATACAAAGATGCCAAAGTTGTGACAATGTTCTTTCTTTTTTGTTAGTTGTGTAAAAGCATATTTTTGTCGTAAAAATAAGGTAAAATTGCAAAATAGTTCAAATTTACACTGTAAAGCGATTATTCGACGCGATGTATTTTATTTGTGGAGGTGAATAAAACAAATTGAGAGTCAAAAATATTGACGAGATATATTTATTGTTGAAAAGACCAGTCAATAGCTTCAATTGAACACCTTGACTTTGCTTTCAGACGTGAATTTTCCCCGACTCTATCGCCTAAATTATAAAGAATCTCTTTGATTATGAATTTCTTGATTATCGGGGCATCCTAACAAGACACTCGAAGAAATAGTCTAGCAGACCTAAATCACACAATCTTCATTCTTGGTGGCCTGCTGATGTCGTAGAAATTTCATTATTTTGAGGCCGATTATGTAGAATTCCCAGATATACTGTCTTATTGGAATGATCTATCAGTAAAATTTATATCATCCAATTAAGATCATCGACAAGATCTTATGACACCCGGAAGTACTCAGCGACTCAAAAAGTACTTCAAATATAGACATATAGACATTCCAGGGATCCATTGTCACTTGGTGAATCTCATGTGGAATGCCTCTGCCTCAAATTCAAGGATTTTGCTTGTCCAAACGTCGGTTCATTCAGAAGTGAGATTTATTTCTTCCAACAAGTATTTCGGTCAAAAAAACGGTCTGTTTCCCATTATTCCAACGACATTGTCTACGAACTTTAAGCTTCAATAATCATTTGGAACTTACAGTGACCTTTTATTGGAGACTAAAACCTTGACACAGGTTTTCCCGACGCAGGTCAAGTTCTTTGGTTTGGTGCGAATTCAAGCTCTATGAGATCTCACGTAAATTGGCGATATTTTTGGCAGATCCAGACATTCCATTGACGTACGAGTGGTAAGATATCATGCGCCGTATCTGTTTTCTCAAATTTGTTCTCAATAGAGCGAATAATCAGCTATCAATTGAATAGTTGGTGGGCGTTTGAATTCTTCAAGATAATTTTTCTTATTACTATCACCACAATTTTCTAAACCATGTAGAATAAATGACATGTAACTTAACAATTCTCCACAATTCTTCAGTTTAAACCAAATATGTGACATACACTTTTAACTTCAACAGTATGTTCGCAACGTTATGATCTGTCTGAGTTTTAATACAAAATACAAAAAAAAAACCTCGTAGAAAACAACTAAAATATACTTTAAAAAAGATGGAAAGATAAAAAAGGGAAAGGAGTTTCTTTTTGCCAAACCATCATCAAAAAGCAATAAACGTAACGTGTGAAGCAAACCAGCTAAAATCCATTTCCGATTCCACCTTCGAATGCACCGCTCGGAACCATATCGGGCGATCGTTCGTTGTCCGCTCGTACAGATAAAATATCAATTTATTAGCAATCATTATCCCGCTCATCAAGCACTGTGACCGATGTGACATTTTGTCCACTACCGACACAAAATAGCGCCAGCCCTAAAAACACACACACTAGTAACATTCCTTAATTTCTGCCGGCTTTTAACTTTATGGTGACAAATGACCTCTTCCCTTGGTTGCGTTCCATTCGGCCCACAAAATGATCGCACAATTTAACACCACGCTGTAAAAAGCTGCAAACACTGCAAAAAACGCAAAATCTCCCTCACTTCACACCTTCCGGAGTGGTGCGGATAAAAGCAAACCTGTGTTCGACCCGGGGAATGGATTGAAATGGGAAGCAAAAGGAGAAGGAAGCAGGAGAGAATTGCGATCTAAACTTTATGCCCATGCATGGGAGTAAAAATATCTCATAATTGTATGACAAAAGTGTGCGCTCGCACAATTAGTGTCGATTTTTCATGGCCCCGTTCGAACGTTGTGTGGTTCCTTTACATCCTGCCATGTTTGCCCCGTTGCTTGCCAGCCTGGTGCCGGTGGT
Source organism: Anopheles marshallii (assembly GCF_943734725.1). Lineage (NCBI taxonomy): Eukaryota > Metazoa > Arthropoda > Insecta > Diptera > Culicidae > Anopheles > Anopheles marshallii. The sequence goes on along the minus strand of NC_071326.1, from coordinate 77,931,130 downwards.
GCCAATTTCCGTACCATTGCAACACGCGTGCCCGTTCTACCGTGGGATTCAAATTGGAACGCTGCAGCAACCCCCAGCTGCATCTGCCTTGGTGGGAGGACAGTGCATTCGGGTCTGCCGCAACTGCCGGCACAAAGTGCAGCAGTTTATAATGTGCGGCAAAAAGATTGGCGGGACTATTGTGTCATTTGCGATCGATTCCGCATTGAGAGTGTTGTCGGCTCATTAGGCGGGTGGCTGGTGGGCGCACCTATTTAGTGATGAGTGTGCCTTTTGCGAGGGATGTTTACGCTTTGCGCAATTAAAAAGCGTCGCAAAGGGTCAAGGTGCGAAGGTGCCGGTAAGTTCTTTAATGAGCGGAGTTTTAAATGTGGAGTATCCGTCTTAAATCATCGCTTTTAACTACCTTTCGCTAATAAAACCATCATTATCTTGCCCAGGCCATCAGGTAAGCAGCACTATCGATGTCTTCTTCTGTAAGATAAATAATACCCTGTCGCTTAACCCAATTATGGCTGCAAGAAAGAAAAAAAATCAAAAGCCCCAAAATCTCATCTCCACCAATTTAAGGTGGTCCTACTTTTTTTTTCGTTGCGGAGGGGGACCCCAGTAATTTATGATTCTTGTCAAACGAATGCTTTCCGTGGTGCCATCTCACAATCAGATGAGAAGAGCTATGATAGCTCTCATTTTGGGGGTTGGTTTGTGTGATAAAACAATAATCAGGAAAACAATCCTTCAGAAATACACGAGCGACGGAATCTCCCACACGGGAAAAATAAACCCCTCCAGGAACTGTTTGAATGGAATTAACAAATGAGGCTGATCGCTAGCCCTGGCCGGCTCGCTAAGGTGGAGGGCTAAGAATGAATTCATAATAATTTCGGATGGGAGGTCACACTGTAAATCATCCCCTTGAGAAATGGTTGGAAACAGCAACAAAAAAAAAGGTCGCTTATGTAATAACAACTCAAGCACACACCAGAAAGATCGGCAACGTAAAGACCGCCGGCGGTCTGAGCGGGTTATTAATCCGCATTAAAAATGTTTGACCTACTCAACAATTTCGGAGACCAATCTCGAGCGGTAACCGACTGCCGAAAATGGACAGAATTGGGCCATCTCCGGTAAAGCTCATTTACGGTGGCACGCGCGTGCTGGGGAGGTGTTTTTTTTTCTGTTGTTTTCGTTCCCATTTTTCCACCCCTCTTTGCGCTAGTTCAGAAAGAGACACCGATCCGGATACTAATACCTCCTCCCCCTACCCGAAAAAAAAAGCACAATGGGAACACATTTTCACACGCCATTCGTTATCGGAGGCGTTTCCTGGTGGAACCAGCGAGCGCAACAACATCATACGACATCTGCCAGACGTCAGCGGTGGGGTCGTAGGGTCGCCACCACCGTGCCCAACATCACCTTCAACTGGGTCAAGTGCTAATGAAACGCAGCTGCGAGCATCGTGTGCTTTCCCCCACAATGGTTCTGCCCACGATCGTATGCAACGGCGCATCTCGCCAGTGCGTCGTTGCTCGTTCGTGCCAGTGTCACTGTCATTAGCGATTGTTTATTTTGATTCCAACCCACACGGTGCCCTAATGGGGTCTGGAGCAACAGGAAAAAAGTGGCAGCTTTTATTTCATCGCTGCACACACTTATCAGCATATCAGCCCGGCAGCTGATGGTAACAACAATGCAATGGATCGCGGCAAACGAGTGCAGGCGCTGGTGCGTTTGCACATGCTGTTTTGCCCCTCATTTGTGTCGCTGTTCTTGCCATCTCATCCATTTCATCGTGCGGAATGATAACTTCCTTCCTGTGCTCGGATTTTGGAGTGTGTGTGTGTGTGTGTTGTTTGCGATTTGTCGGACGATAAGCAGCGGAAGCGTGCGGGTGCTGGAGGATGTTTGTTCAGCCCCTTTTGATTGATGGTTGCTTGCACGTGGCTGCACGTACACGGGAGCACATGTTTGCTTCTTTCTACTATTTTGACATTGAAACACGGCTGTTAACATAATTTCCCAACTGCGCTTCCACCTTTAATCACAGTTCCATCCAAATCCTTCAAAGCGAAGGTTCGTCGCTTGTTGATGCGGCATACAAGTCTTTCGTTGTCAGCTCAAGTCTTTTGAATTTAATTCACTTTAAAAATGCAACAAAATTAGCGAAACACCACAACAAATCATCAAATCAAGCGGACTAGCGTGGGAAATTGTACGCGTTCCATACTCACACACACGTTGTACAATATTAATGATCCACACGAGCTCCACAGCGAGCGCACAACTCAATCACAACTGCTGCCCCGCCAGGAACTGCACTTATCGCATGGTTAAGATCCATTTTCGCGGCCAGCGTTCGTGTTTTCGTATTTGCGCACACCTCCTATCATAAATTTAAGAGCAACTGATGCCGTTTTTATTTTTTTTTGTATTTCTTTGGTGCGGTTTTTGCTCAATCCATGCTGTATGCTTTTGCGTTTTTTGCACCTGACCCCATGCCATTTGCAAACGGGGCACACTGTTGTTGTACGCAGCCTCTTTTCACACATCGTTTGCTATTTAAAATACGACCTTTCGTGCCTTGTTGAACAAGATGCCCGATTCCTGGGTTTTGATCAATGACTTTTGCGTTAGGCTGTTGATGCTGCTTTTTTATCTCTCTCTCTCTGTCTCCCCTTTGTTAGTACCGTTTCGATTACCCTTCAAACGCTTTTATTCTAAGGCATCATATTCTATGATTCGATGCGCACGCCCCCCGGAAAGGGCGGCATACAACGGGTGGGGAAAGTGAAAGGAGATGCTCGCGTTGTGTCGGGCACACGAGAATCAAGAATGTATCGTGTGTGTGTGTGTGTGTGTGTGTGTGTGTGTATAAAAGGGGGTGGAGGCGGGTGTGTGTATGTGGAGTTTGAGGAAAAACGAGTTTTTCTTCACCATTCCACCTATTTGTTGCTGCTGAACATCATTACGTAGAACATTAGCAAGGTTTGAGGGTTTTTTTCGCTCATTAGATCAGGTCGTTTTTTTTCATACAACATGTGGGATACATCAATTAATGTGGGCTTTTCAATTAAACGTTAATGTTTGCTAACTTAATGAAAATTTGTGGGCATTACTATCATCAACAATAATGCGTTGGGTGTTAGAATAAAAGGATAATAAATTATTACTATTACTATAAAAATATATTTGTGCTAATTATACACTGTGTAACATAACTTTGCGGTTATTTCTGTTTAAATTTAAGAATAAAATTAAAAGCTAAAAAAAACTATGTTTTATGCAGTAATAAAAACTTTATTACTGTACTTTGTAACTTAGTACTTCGTAAGATGTTTTTTTTTTTTTTACTGAGTTCGTGAGGCGAAAAAAGGACCAAAACCATTATACTTTCTCTTTATTAGAACTTTATCTTTCTCTTTCTTTTCCTGATATTACAAGATATTTAAAAAAATGTTCAACTAACTGAATTTCTTCAATTTAAAGTCCAACTGGAACTTCATTCAACCAGTATGTTTGGGATTGTTGGACCTTCAAAAACGTACTTATCTATTATTATGAACTAAGTAAAGCATCATTTTTATCTATATATTTATTATTGTTATGTTGTGATCTTTCTCAATTTTATTCACAAAAAAATTGGTGTACGTGTAGTTGTGTCATACACTGTACATGTAGAATCTTTCTTCCATTTCTGAGTCCTATTCAAAATGAAATTGATTCTGCGCATGTACTGTCCTGTTTGAAAGTTTTGCAAATGTGCTAATAAAGAATGCTATGCATTTCTTCTAAATTTCGAGAATTTAGAAATGGGAGACTTTATCGAATAAGTCCTGTAAAGCAATATAAGAGTTAAATACCCAAAAAATCGTTTCTTGCGAAAGAACTTAGTGCTTATATCCCATCCCCTAAAGCAGTCTCTTCCCAGCAGCCAGGAGAAGCGAACAGCATTAAACGCGAAGGAGTGTATTTGCACAACTGCACAATTTCGCAACAATCTCCTCCGGCTGTAACGAAATCCCTCGCCCCAAACAAGGTTCGGCCGCTGCCTTCCCGTACAGCGTAAAGTTTGTTTTGGTAGAATCTGACACCCGTGATGGTTCCGCGTTTCAAGCAGCCTCTTCTGCGCGTGTTGAGCGTTCCAGCTCGCCGAGCGCCGTGGCAGATCCAATTGCTATCTAATTACGAACACACGCCGGTCCTGTCCACACAGGTCCCCTGTCTAAATTCGATACATTAGACTGTTGTTTTGAAAGTCGAGCTCCAACGCAGAGCCCCGTTGCAGGTGGGCACACGTAAGGTTGGGTGCGTCAGTACGCCCCGTTTCGCAAGCCACAAACCATCCCGTCAATCAAGGCTATTGAAGGAGACAAGGTTGAATATTAACGATTTTCCGCAAAATTCTTCTTCCAATAATTTGACGTTTGTGGGTGTGGGGTCATACGTTTATAACTACAGTTAAAGCGGTTCAAGCGTATAGGACATGTATCATTTGAGAAGGGGAAATTTAATAATTATTTGTAGAATATATCACTCATTTCATTGCTAGGTAATTGATACCAGCTTATCTATTAAAAAATAAGAATATTGCAGTATATGCTTGATTAATATGTCCAGACGCATTGTGGTCAACAAGATCTTGGTGTGGTTCGCCGAATGTATGACTTGAAACCAAATTGTGGCGGTGCTAAATATGAACGAAAGGATGTTACTGTACCAAGTGCATGTGGTTCTTTTCGTGTAAAAAAACATCAATTAATCGGAAGGTATTCATTTCGTTTTAACTGAATCTGCGCACGAGTTCATCCTTGGGAGTGCCACTATCTTAAGATGCCGCTCTCTTAAGATCGAATGGAAAGGGACATTTCACGGACGATTGTGGCTAATCGATATCGATAGGTAATGATTGTACAAAATGATATGAAATGTAATCATCATCAAAAACTGTTTCACTTATGCCTTTTCATTACTCAATTTATTCTGGATGTAAATGATACAGTTTTGCTTGGTAGCAACTTTGCATTCACCAATAGCCTTAACAATATAAACCGTCCCCAACGGACATTCTCTTTAATACTTCATTAGTTATTATCATTACTTCCAATTCAAGCGCAAAATTTTGTGTAAATGTACAATAAGAAAAACATAGAAATGATTAATTTTAATCGAACAGAGAAGCACCGTTGCAATTCAAATGGCCGGTGTACCTTTTCTGAGGGATTTTGCAGGCTGTCAAACGCACCCTCCCCTGTCAAATGCACCTTCTAGTTTTTCGTCTTCTTACTTGTCAAAATACTCTACATTCCACCACCTTGTCTCCTTCAATAGCCTTGCCGTCAATAATGACATTTTGCAGCTTGACAAGTGGTCCCGGCATTGCATTGTTTACCATTTGCGGGTTGCGTTTGAAAAACGTTTTAGCCAAATTAGCCGGCGCTCTTTCATTGCAGTTGCTGCCCGCTGCAATTGCACCCACCTCGTAATCCGGAAGCGGGAGTGCAAACAAAAAAAAAAAAGAATAAATTTCACAATACACTCGTACGAGTGGCACGCAATATTTCTCTGCGTATTCGCTTGAGTCGCACCCTTGATTGGTGCTGATCGTTCGAACTCCCTCCCGGTGCGTGCCAGAAATGGAAATGGAATTTCAAAATCTGCTCCGTTCGATTCTCGGGTGGGATGATGCCACTTGAAGGGAGCCTCACCGGTAGCAGTTTTGCCGTTCGCCTAATAAGCTTCTGGCCTGAATCGGGCCAGATAAACCGACCGCACTCCCGAACGCACACGCAACGTACACCGGTTGCGTGTGGCATTTGTTTTCCAGCTCGAGGAAGCTAAATGGAACAAATTTAGCGGAAATTTCAACGCTACCATAAGAAAGGAACGCGGCAAAATAAAAGGGTGGATAGAACGGGGCATTGGGGGTCCTTTTCCTTCCGATTGACCTTCGCCGTGATTTCAAAGAGAGAGAGAAAGAGGAAGAGATGGATCACACCCGTCCACCCGCACACTCCTTTTCTTGGTCCGCTTATCAGTGGTTATTTAACCACTCGAGTGGGTTGCGTGTCGGCAAACAGAAAAAAAAACGAGGAATGGAATTTTTATTGTTCGACGCAAGTTATGCTTTTATTTCGATCTCAATCGCTTGCACGTAATTATTTAATGGAACCGTTTCAACGTATCAGCTCATAGGGTAAAGTATTGAACATAAATGAATCCGTTTTAAATATAAATTATCCACGATGTGATCGCTAACGCTTAGTGATGAGCGCTTAGTGTTTAAACTAAATAATTAAAATGCAATCTACAGCGTGATCGTCCGCCAGCTAGCTTGGCTAACTGTAAGGCAGCGCGTTTTATAGACGGAAGCCAGCGGTTTTCATATGCCACCGGTTAATGACGAGAATAAACCGACTTTAAGATGTTCGTTGTTTTTTGTGTTGTTCCAAGATTTTTAATTAAGAAACAAAAACCCCCGCTCTGTCCGTTCTGATGAGCTTTGGTGTTTCGAGAAAAGGGCGTGTGGGAAAATGAAGTGAAAATCTGTTTCATCATTTTTCATCGCTTTCCACCCTTTTCCTTTTGCTTCTATTTCCCGATCGGGGGTTCCAGTATCAAGAAACATTCTTCCAAACCGTCCGGACAGATGTAGCAGATGGTTCACGGAGGATGAACTTAAAAATCGCATACCTGGGTGCTCCTACAACCATCTACAAGCATCTCTAGACGGAGCGCATACTTGTGATTTATCATACATTAGATTGATAAAACTTTCTGTCATAAAGTTACTGTTTGTGCACAATCAAGCAGGCAGGGATTATTTGTTTCCATGTGTTTTTTTTTACTATATTGTTATTTGTTTTATTTAGTCCCAAAACAAACGGACCACATCTAGTGTTGGGTGAGTCTGATTTAGGTTCATAAATCTGAATGTTTCTTTGAACAAAATAAATGAATCTGAATCTCTATTCAAAAAAGTTATAAATCTTCTAAGATTCATTAATCATTTAACATTGATGATTCATCCATGATTGATGACCCTCCACCTATGAATTTATTCGTCTTAAACTGTCATTCTGCTTAGGGCCCTCAAAGGACATGTTCCCCAACATGACATGACAACAATTGTTTTACGAAAACCCAACCCATTATCACGGTTGCGTCTTGATTGAGCCTAAGTGCACAATACGGAGTTTGACGGTTGTATTGACAAGTTCAACGAGATGTTGTTTTTTTGGGCATATAATTGACTCATTCAGCGAGTTAATTCTTTCAACGCCGTATCAAATTCGTCCAAGCCGATTTCCAATGGGCATCACCTGAAATCGGGTCAATATAATCTCCGAAAATCCAAAATATCTAGACTAACATTCTTTTGGCACATGAAGGGCATATTTTTTTTACAAGAAGGTTGTTCAATTCGCGCCATTTGACAGAAACATCGAGGCGCATTCTTTGAGATTTATTGCAAATTTCAAGAATGCATACCGTCTAGAGAGGCTTTAGTACTCCTTCCAACCCGTCAAAGACGCTGGCGAACACATCGCGAACGAGGTTAATCTAAACCTGTACGACTTTGTAGGTCTTTCCCGGACAAAACAATAACAACGGAACAACGGTGGAAAACAACGCACCCAATCTTCTTAACCATGCACAATAAACCTCAATACCTAAACGGCACGGTTTTCGGTTCATTCGCTTCGAGTTTCTTTAACTCCTCACCACGGCGTCCACTTTCGAGTTCAATAGTTCACACAGCCCACCGCCGGGTGGAAAGTGATTCGCAGTGGAGTTCAAGCTTCCGACTTGTTTTTTTTTTTTTTTTGTTTTCCACAGCGCCATTTTCTCCAGGTTCTCTTTTTTCACTTTTTGATGATCGAACCGAAGCTTCCTGCAATAAAAGAAAGCTACAACCGTTTTCATGTGCGTATCACCAGCGAGTGCGAATTATTTGCGCACCATTACGGTTCGAATGGGTGGAAAAACAGCAGCAACAAGAAAAACCCAAAGTGTTGTTTTTGACTCCCTTGATGGGTGGATTTTCCTTCTGTACACAGATAAAGAGTGAACAAGAAAACCACCATTCAAACAACCGAAACGAAATGGAAAATCTTAAAACATTAACAGGGTGAATATGCGGCTAGAAGAAAATCCCCCCCTCCCCCCCCCCGCAAACACCTCGATGCCGTTTCACCATGCCCGGCTCGATCGTCATCGATAATCAGATAATTGGATCTTGATTGCTATTATTTTGCCCCGGCAGTTGCATCACGCAAATAAAAAAAAAAAAGGTATCTCCCCGTTAACCGCGCGTTCCCATGTGCCACAAAAGACGACCTTTGGGCGATGCGATGTTGTTGCGTTAGCGTTAGATTAATTTCTATGTTTGCGTAACAGCAGGGTTCGAGGATGGATGCATTTTTATTGGCTTTTTTATTTTTATTTTGGCAGATAAATTGGGAAAGCCACAGCTACTTACTTAGGTTTGCAGTGGAGTTTTTCCACCAAAAAGAAAAAATAATTTGCGTTTGGTCGTTTATAGTTATTACATTTCTGCATTAGGTAAGCGATTGAGCAACACAATTTATGTTAATCGAAGGCTAAATTATAGCTGCCATTGCTAATAATCGTTGCAAAAACAAAACAAAAAAAAACATTTATTTAATTTTAATACCCTCTCGGAGCAGATTGACACAAAACGGGAGTATTCTGCAACAGCTCAGCTGCAGAGCGAGAACAAAGAAACATCCCAATTATGGCAGCAGCCAGCAGCAGCCAACAAAGCGGAACATTTATGCATCCCAGCACGCACCGTGGCACTGTCTCCACGAACCGTACACGCCTTACGATCCCGCAGCCCAGTTGCGAAAGAGGTTTGCGCTGCGACCGAACCGGAGAATGCTGCCGAATAAGGCGAACCCGCACGCGGTTCGCGGGGTTCAGGCAGGGTTATGGGCATTAAGGAGATATATTAACCCGGGCGTCATCGTCATCGCTGGAACCTGCTCCAGAAAGGGGTACGGTAATGATTAAAGCTCGAACCACTCGGAGACTTGCCTTGAGTTTTCCCTTTTTTTCCCTCTCTCCTTCTTCTTGTTTGTGGTTCGTACCGGAATGTGTGTGTGTTTTTTTTGTTTTAGAATTTTCATTCAGAACTCGTTCGTTCGCTTGGCTCGTTAATCCCCATCGCTACCCCATAGCGGTTCCCATAAGGTGCAGCAAATCGGGTGAGGCAAACGAAAGAAAAACTTCAACCGAAGCACAAGCGACGAACCTCGCGTGTGTTTCTTTTCATCCGATTCGGTTGCTCCTGTTAGATTTATCTGCTAGTACAATTTTGTTTCGTTCTTTGCCTTTCTCCTTCACATCCGCTCGCCCCACCGCCCTCCCCTTCCGCCCCCTCGGGAGGGCACATTTAATGAACGTCGAAGTGTCGATGTCATTTGTACAAGTGCCCGCCCGATAACAAGCTCCGATAAGCTCGTAAAGCACCGGGAAAGTTAAGGAAGGTTCCCGTATGCAGGGGAAGTGCATCGTAAGGGCTAACCGCGCTGTGTCGATACCATTGGCTAGATAACGAGCTGACGGTTACATAACTTCACCATGCGATCCGCTACCACCTCGTGCCGGTGACGTGAACGAGCGGACAAAAAACGAACCCCCGGTAGAACCCCGTCCGCACCGCAGCGAACCTTGCTCGCGGAGGTCAAAGCCTGCGTTTCACCGCATCTTCATCATCCACCTTCTCGGATTGTTGGATCACCATCACCCGCGGTAAATGGCGCTAAAACATGGGTAAACGGAATTGGAGCCGGATTCTTCCACGTGCTGCCGCTGGTGGCGAATACGCGAAAGGGCTTCAGAAGGGCTTGCGGGTTGGGTGGGGAATTGAAATCAATTCGATTACTGGTGGCTAACGGTGTGTGTGTGTGTGTGTGTGGTTCTTGCCCTCCCTGGCATGGCTATGGGTTGGGCCGAATAGAACTAGGCAAAATAAAGCAATGAAACGTATCACGCAGAAGCCAGAACCTGTTTGCACTCACCCAATGCAATGGGTTGTGTTGGCTTTGGTTTTGTTTTCTAGCTGAAGTTCAAAAATGAGCTATGACAGTGTATGGTAATAAGTATGAGTTTTATTGGAAAATTGTACCCATTGCTAGCACCTTACCCATTGAGACCGTTCGCCTTGGGTTGGAAACCCTGCCATGTCTCGTCTCGTGTCCCTTGCGGGTCGAACGCTCCATATATTTTCATCCACTGACACTGATCTAATAATAGGAACACACCCATATTGAATGTATCCTTTCGTACGTAACCTGGGACACCACGGTTACGAAACCACGGCAACCGAGCTGACTCACCCATGCCACGGAGTGGTTGTGAGTATTGGTCTCGATGCAAACCGATACGGCTTCCGTTCCAGTGCCCGGTACGTTCATCGATCACTCGGTGCAGTTGTGCTACAAGGCGGACGGGTGTCGTTACATTGTTGCCCCGCTGGGAGGTCCAACCGGTGTCCATTTTCTTTTGGGGGCCCTCGGTGCATAAATAATGCAACCCACTGATTTGCCTGCTCCAGGAAGCAGGCTGAAAAGGAATTTTTTCTCCCATTCATCAATCAGCGTAATCGGTTCGGAACGAACGCTGGGCACCGTGTGGGGTGTGCGAGTTCGTTTAATGACCTCGCCAAGCATTACAAAACGGAGTTTGGGCGTGAGACGGGAGTGGAGCTTTTCTCTTCAACTAATCGATTTTATAATAATAATTCGCGTGGAGCAAATACATTCGCTCCCATCCAGCTGTATTGGGAATGCTTTTCCGTTGTGACGTTTTTGCGCATTACAATGAGCCGTGTGAGAGGAAAACAAATGTAATCAGCACTTCCTTCTTTAAAAAATGCCACACACACAAAAAAGCAGGCCTCCCCAAAAACACCTCTCGACTGAGGGGACATTTAATTAGCCATCGTTTAAGTCGTTTGTTTTTATTAGTTCATCAACCAAATGCCCAACCCCATCGATGACAAAACGTGCGACCGACGATCCGGCGTTCGCTTAGATCCGCCATCGTTCCGTTCCGTGGTCCGATGCTAATTTTTCCACCCCATTTAAAAACCCTCGCCCCGTACATTGGGCGTGACGGAAAGGGCTTACGATTTCATGGCGGTACGATTAGAATCGGCGGCAGTTTAACCAACGGAAGACGGTACACTCGTTTGGTTTGATCTTGGGCAAATTGTCCAACCCAACGCTTCCCCCTTCCTCGGGTGTAAGCGTTACCGCTAAATCAATTACTCGCTGACATTTTGTAATCGCATCGGTTGCGGTCGAGTGTCGTCACATGAGCTACTGGAGGCCATCGGGCCGGTGGTACGTTTACCTTCAACCTTGGTGAGAAGGTGATGGTCCGGATGTCATGGCTGCCGGAAAATGGTGATTTGGGATTAGGAGGAGATTTTAAAAGCGTATGAAGGAGGTTTCGTTTTCTAGGTTTTGCTCGGTTTTATTTGTCAAGTTTTTAAACTCTCATCGCTTTCTATGTTCATAATTATGAGTTTAAAATTAGCCGCGGATTATAATACGTGAACTAGACGTATAAAAATTTCTTCGACAGTTAATCTTCTCTCTAATAGCATGACAAGAAAAATTGAAAATAAATTTGGAAAAATTGAAGTTTGTCAAATAAATTCCTCTTGTTATTGCAACTTGTGGAGTGACAATTATTTTCTTGTGGTGAAAACAATATTTATTTCTGACCTTCTATGTTATCGGTTTCTTGGAAAGATCTTCTACCAGGAAAAATCGTAAGTCTTAGCACCAGGGGCCGGCACACCTTTCACAGAATAAGGCTAGATAATAGAAACAATTCAGTAGCCCGATTTTTTTTTATTTATCTGAAGAACGGCCGGGCGGTAGCCAGAAATTCCAAATCCGATAAAATGTATTAGCGGGACGGAATTGGCACGTGAGCCGCTCTTTGCGAACCCCTGCATTAGGCGAAATTTTTTACATTATTTAATACATCAATAAATTATGTAATTATATCCGGGCGCTCATCAACACAATCACATCATATCATAGCTCATCAACACAATTGATCAATATTTTATTTGGTATTAGTTAGTGGCAAAGTGCTTTGACAGTTTTCCCTAAATTTGTGGTCCAGATTAAGACTTGACAATCGCTATACTATTTTACTAAATATACGTAACATATACGATACATATACGTAAGGGTTGCTCCTGTGAAGTTGCTTGTCGAGAAATGTTTTGCATCTTTCCGTCCATTTCACCACTAACATTTGGTTAACCTAATTTGGTTAGAAGACTTTACTTTAGTTAGCTTTTGATTATGTTTTGTTAAATAAAAATATTTAAATAAAAACCTAAGGGAGAGTTTGAACAACAAAATAGAACACTGAGGTGATACTCTGCACATGAGATAACAAAGCTATTGCGTTCCTTATTGAGTATAGTCATATGCAAACACTTTTCCTTATAATTAGTAATCAAATGTTGGACGTTATTCATTTCGAACCCAAAAATATACACATTTCTCTATGCCGCAATCGTGGAAAAAGTCTTCGTCCACATTCTCATACTGATACATTTTCCTGTGTGTAAACTTCAATCGCTCCTATTTGCTTTAACCTAAAACTAGTGCAATTGGAATATTAGAACATTTTCAAACTGTTTATCAAGCTGTTTAAGCTGCATCGTAGTGCATTCTCTTTTGTTTCAATACCCTAACTTACGGCTTCATTTTGCCGCTAAAAGATCAACAATTTCTTTATTAAGTCTTTTATGATTTCTACTACATAAATTCAACCTAACGAAGTTCGCTGCGTGATCACGCTTCCTGTCACGCTCAGCTTTCTTCGCTTTGATTTAATTTGCAAATCATCCCGGTCTCGGTGCAATGAGGCGGAAAAGGCAAGAAGAAGGAGCAGAAGACATCCACGTCCGCACGGGGGTTCGATAAACATCGCCAATTTGTTTTCCCTCCCGTTGACGGTGGTCGACTTTCCATCCATCGGCATTGCGACACTGCCGCTGCGAGGGCCCAACTGTGCGAGTTGGGGCGCTGATCGACCCGATCCCGATTGGTCAGGTAAATCGCAGCCGTAACAGCTTGTCCTACATCTTGTGCGGAGTGGCATCCCCTTCCGGACGCGCACGGTTGCCCGGTGCGCAACGAGTGCCAAACGGACGGATCATCTTCGTCTTTGGTGTTGTCCCGCAGGGCTAATGAGCAGAAATTGATACACTTTTATTGCTCACGAGCGGTTAGCGTTGGTACCATTACGCCGCTGCGATCTTTTGGCTAAACGAGCCATATAAACGCTCGCTGACCACTAGGGGCTTTCGCGATCGGACGGTGAGCAAGCTGCACCACGGCGTGCAGCTGTTTTGGAAACCTTCCACAGTGGGCCCCTTCGGTGAAGGTGAGTTGAGGTTGTATGCAGTTTGCTCCCTATCCCCTCTACTGCCCTGTGCGACACCGCACCAACCCGGTGATGATTCATGCCCGCTTTATGGTTCCAAAGCATCGGGTTGGTCTTGGATGCGGGTTTCCGCCGGGTTCGTGGTTCGTGGCGACCGGGAATTGACATTTTCCCATGCCGAGAGTTTAGTCATGCGCTTGTTTGGTGGCGAACGCTACCTTAAACAGTACGAAGAAAACTCCGCAAGGCGCCCCAGCGTACGAGCACGAAACAGACAAGAGCACTCCCTTAGTCTTGCCACTTGCCATCTCTCGTTGGTTTTGGGAGCGTTGTTACCCCCGTTCTTGCACTTAACCTCCTAACTTTACTCTAACGGAGCGACCCGGCATGCACCCGACGACACCGACACGAACATGTGCATACGCTTATCGTGTGACTAATTTTGCTGCATAATTCATGTCAAATCACAGTTGTGACAGTAGTTAGCTGGACCGTCACCCACGACGTCTTGCTTGTGACGACGCTTTCTTAACCGAATCAGTCACAGCATCTATCAAATCGTTTCATTTCTCTTCTGTGAGGTTGATATTGCATGTATATTAGTTATAAGTTTTAAATAGTTCGATACATCTCTTAAAAAAAACTTGACAAACGACCTAAAAAATAGTGAAATGCATACATTTTGATTACAAACGCCCAAATGTATGCAATTAGAGATTCAAAATCGCTTGTTTTACATTTTATACGACCATTTTCAAAATCTCCCTATAGTCTTATCCCAAAAACCATCTAAAATATAAAACTGTCCCCATTTCCAATTCGCAAACTCGTTTGGTCCAATTTTTTGGACAGTTGGAGAAAACCGCTTTGACACTGACCCAACGTGCTTGAAGAAGGAGTTAATTCTCTGTTGGAAAACGAATAAGCAGCCAGAGAAAGTAATGTACCCTTTTTCTAGGCCATAGCCAGAAGTGCCGACGATCCGTCGTCCTAAGGTGTGTTTAACCGATCGCTGGCGCGGTAAAATCGGTAGCAGCACTTACACGAAACGCCGAATTGAGAGCAAGTGCTGTGCGATGTCAAAATAATGCTTTATGCTTACGCTTTTCATTTCCTGTTTCCTGCTTCCACCTTTTCCCAGCAAGTACGGGAAAGCGATAATTTCTACCAAACATCACCACCACATCTCACTAGCCTCAATTGACTTTTCTCCGATCGTAAACGATCTCATAAACGCAAAATCTCGCCATACTCATGTGTTCTCTTGCTGACTTGTTTTTTTTTTTGCTTCTCCCCTTTCGTTCACAGGTGAGTTCACTGCCACGGATAAGTATTACACAAGTAAGTAGCTCCACTCGTCTTTCGAACCGGACGCACCCTCCAGGCCCCGTCTGCGCCATCAATCTGCTCGAGTGATTGATTGACTGTTCGTGCCACCGTGAGCACCATCCACGGTTGTTCAAATAACTTTCCTTCAATTCTTCACTTTTCTTTATTAGCGGGCCACTTGTCGGTATTGGCCGACATTTTTGGCACACAAAGCGTTACTCACTCTCACTGTGCGCCGTTTTTGGCGGCGCACCCTGAACGGAAGTCGTTATCGGTTTAGCGTGAAATGGATTAATTGACACTGTTTAACTGTCGCTTACGCGTTTTTTTTTCCTGCTCAGACGGTGGACCGAAACTACGGGGCTGGACCAATGGAGGTATGCAGGATCATCAGTCAACACTGTCCCGACCCCGATCGGCCGAGGTCATCACGGCGAATGGGAACGGCACGCTCCCTAACGGACGTCACATGAACGGTGTGCTTACCCGTGGCCCGGGGGGATTGCACGAGGATCTAGAGTTCCCACCAACACCCCGAACACTGTCCAAGAAGAAGCAAATCGTTTGGATGCGACCGCACGTAAGCTTGTGCTGCCTTTTGCAGCTGATATTCGCTTATTTCTCATACTCGGCTGGCTCTATTATATCTCACATCTCTTCAGGATATGTGCGCAAGACCCCAGTTTCGTATTGCCCCACCAGGAACACCGCTCACCGCCCGGGAGCTACCAGAACCCGTTGGTCCCGGTGATCCCAGCCTACTAGCGGCGCTCGGTTGTCTTTCGCAGCTACCGAGACTTCTGGAGCGTGTCGTCCCACCGGAACAAACTTTCGACACCGCCAACGGATACTGTGGAATGTTCAAGTAGGTGTTAAATGTATACAGCGAAATGTCATCACAACCCTAAACATTTGCAACATTAACACATTTGCTTCATAATTGATGTGTTTTTGCCATGGAAACGCTTCGCTGCGATCGAATACCCCTGAATGTATGCAACGCGGTGTGCGTGCGAAGCGTTTCTCGAGCGACACTGATCGTACGGAAGCAGAAAAATCCAATTCCTTTGTGTAAACATGATTTTATTTCGATTGTTTGTTTATCAAACAACAAATAAGAGTATTTTTAAGAGTATTTGTAAATTAAAAAAAAAACATAATGACTAGTTTAGAGAATATACCTGGTATCTTCACTATGACTCAACAGAGAAGGATGCTGTGTGAGACGTTTCCTTGGTTAGTTCATGCGTGCTCGTCTCTGTTTCTGGACGAAAAGTACTTAAGGGATACGGTCCTGCAACGACCATTGCTTCCTTCGGCGTTTTCCGTTTAGCCAGTGGCGGTGAGCGATAGTGTGAACCCCACGCATGTAGATCGTAGATCAGATAGTCCATCATGTGCATAGTTTTGCCCGATATGTAATGAAAGCTGATGGCAAGATCCGAGCAGCAGCTCTTCCCATACAGTGGTTCGTAGTACGAGTAATTGTAGTACCAAAAGTCAGGATATTCTGCCAACGAATCGGTCAGATGTAAGACGGGATCTAGGGGTAGGAATCGCTTCCGGCCGTAATCATCACGCGAATCGCCTGCCGTTACATTCACACTCTCCATACATTTGCCTGCGTAAAGAAAGAAGCGATAGTTAGGTAGAATGATTCAGAGGTATGTAGCACCCGTCAGATTTTACCCATCTCAAGATCCTCAGTCTGAAGCGCAGCTGAGCAATGCTCCTCATCCTGCAGTGACTGTTCGTAAAAGCGTCTTACTGCTTCCCTGCTTAGCACATATCCAGCGCCACCAGAAAAATAACCTTGCTTCACGAACTCCGGATAGCGAAACTTACTGCCAAAGTAGATGGGCAGCTCCGGTGAATACGGATAGAGAAAATATCGCAGGTTCTCCACCACCACGTACGTGTCGTCGTCCGCCTTGAAGAACCAATCGTACTCCTCCAGGTGATGCTCGTAAATGTATCGGAACGCTTCCCGCGTCTTATTCCAAAGGTTCTCCCGACCTTCCTCAACGGGCAACGCAATGCTGCCAATATCGGCATCTTCCACGGAACTCATGATCAGCAGTTTGTTGCAACGCGCACCCCAGGTAGCTTTAATGTGGACGACTTTATCCTGATGATTGGCAGGCGCGGTCATGACCCAGCACAGCACGCGTACACTTTCGGTCATGTTGATAACAGCAGATTGGTGGTTTGATAACCGATTACGGCCCGTAATCCAGCCGGTAGTTTCAAGATATGTGCCCCCGGTTGTTGACCAAAAGTACGCCACTCGTGAAAGAATCCACCCACAAAGAATGCCAAACAGAAAGTGAGAGTATCGTGGACTGATGAACAGGAGCTCTGTAAATAATACGATTATAGTATCGAAACATCAATAGGATAAGCATATATCATTCACTGAGCTTACTTTTTAACATTACTTTCAACATCATCTTGGAGTATTTAATAAACTAAACAAGAAAAACACACTCTATAACATTTAACAAGAGGCCTTTGGTTACTGTTTTTTTTACGAATAGATCACCATTCCTCACGATCTTATCATGATAACTCATTGAACTTAATTTTTAACAACACTTTTTTTTAATAAAACTCCGAGAAGGCGAGGAACTCAACTAGAATTCTTAATTAAATTAACTTTTAAACTCCTCCTCAATGCACTCTTGATCGCTGTTTCTTTACAAATTAATCACCAACGCGTTCCGTTCGTGCTCCGAACAAAGAAATGAATGAAGAACCGATTGCCCATTTAATGACGATTGACTCCTTGACCGACAGAGCCCAACGCAACGATAGGAAACATCACCTTCCCGCACTCGATCGCCGTATTTGATTAATTAATTCCTTCGTACGAGCACACTGCGGGACGAACTGCACGACACACGGCACCGGGCGCGAATGATACAAGCCGATGGGCATCTTCGCCCGGACGGCGACATATCCCGCGCGCAAGTCACGACCGCTTCATAAACGGCGCAAACATCGTATCTCGGGTGGCGGCGAAAGTGAAGAGGTCACACACAAGTCAACCGTACCGGGAGGCTTCCATCTACTCGTATTTCCGCGAGCTGGCTAATCGTGATGTGAAGGTGCCCAAAGTCTTGGGGTGGTGGAACGTGGCTACGTTATCGATGATGATAGCTCCATCTGGTGGGAATCTGCAACTTGTCTCCCCATCGAGTAAAAGATGTCACAGAACGCAACGGGGTACGCTCCCGACCGGTGGATCGTACTATGGAAATACTGGTTAGCCTTGGAATATTTTACAATCGCATCAAGTTCGCGCCGTTAGATCCGCGTTTGATGTTTAATTGTCGTTGATGAGTTCAACGCGATCGACCGCATTCGGGTAGAATCCTGCACCGATCTGTGTTTGTTTTTTTATGGCAGTCGAGATATCTCGCAAGTCGGGTCATTAGGCCAACAAAACCTGCTCTGCGGTGGCTATCGGTTCGGTTCGATTTCGGTGCAACATACGCGTACGATGGATGGCTTCAATGTCACCGCGAATTAGTGAGGATGGGTTTATGTTTGCGCTGTACACAAACAGTGTCCAAACAGACAGACACATCTCACAATTGGTGGTTAAGTAATCGGCAGCCAACGGCGGGAGGTAGCATCCACCGGGGACCGAGATTGGTTGTTTACCCAGCATCCAATTTGTCACCTCCAGCATTCGTCGCGTGTTTGGAGGGTGGTTGATGCTTGAGATATCGCCGTAGTAGTATTGAGCTTATGGAAGGGTTGAGGAAATATAATTTCAAGAAGAAATTATTGAAAGCCATTTGATTACATATGATTAAAAGAGGGGTAAACCACACACACGACACGACATTATATTAGCCTTTTCTTGTATAAATAAATATTTATACGCCATAATGATGGTGTGTTGTTTGAGCACATATAACATTAGGTTGATCAAATAATTGGTTCTTTTGCAGAATTTAACATTTTCATCATAGACATCATTACATCAAAAACCCTCTCAATTGCGCTATTTTCAACAGATTTCGCTTCTGGCAGTGGGGGAAATGGATTGAGGTGCGAGTTGACGATCGACTTCCGACACGTGGAGATCGCCCCGCACACATGCATTGCGCTCAGCCGGACATCTTTTGGGCGGCACTGTTGGAGAAAGCCTACGCCAAGTATGTCTAGCGTCAGGTTGAGAACTTCAAGGATTTAGTATAGCCGCAAACGTTTGCTTGAAATTCCAGATTGTATGGAGGATATACCTTCTTGAAGTACGGTACGGTCGGACGGGCCTTGCAGGATCTTACAGGAGCAGTGGTACAGAGTGTACCACCCAGTGGACCACTATTAGGTGGAGCTGTACCCAGATCAACACTCTTGATCGCCATTAGTGGACTGGTAAGTGGCACAGGAAGAGGTCATATAACGTTGAATTCATTACATCGCATGTCTACAGGAAAAGGAAACCAAAAGGCGTCGATCAGGGCTGCTCACCGAACATCCGTACTGCGTGACCGGCCTTGCGCGGGTGCGAGCCAACTCGAACGACTCCGTCACACACGGCAGCAGCTCGTCTGGTGGGGACACAAGCCTGATACGACTGCGCAGCCCCTGGATCGGTGGCGAATGGGGCGGCGTCTGGTGTGGCGCTTGGTCCGAACGCAGCTGGGAGTGGAACGCGCTGAACGAACGCGATCGCGAACTGCTATCATCGCGCTCCTCCAACGACTGCGAGTTCTGGATGTCGGTGAACGAGTTTCTGACGCGCTTCGTCGTCATCTGGTTGGCACACATCGGCCCGGACGATTGGGCGCTCGAGCCCGGTCTGCACACACGCGCCCCCTGGCGGGCAGCGCTTGCCGTACGACAGTGGCGTGCCGGGTTCAATGCGGGTGGACCGCACAAGTTCATCGAGACGACCGCCACCAATCCCCAGTTCCGGATTCGGGTACCGCCGGGCCATCCCTCCAAAGCGCACGTCGTAGTGGCCGTGGCCCAGAAGTATGAGTGCTACCGGAGCCGGAACTATGAGGAGGAGGAGATTGGATTTACCATCTACGAGGTACCGCCCGGGATGCAGCGCGTCACGCCGCAGTACGTGAGCGAGCAGATGCCGCTCGACTTTGCCCCGCTGTCGAACCTGCGCGAGATCGCAACGTTCTTCGCGCTGCCGGCGGGTGACTTCGTCGTGATGCCGCACGCGGCCCAGCATCGGGAGGGACGGTTCCTGTTGCGTATCTTCGCCGATCAGCACACGGACGTGTGGGAGGTGAACGAGGAGAATCTGGTGATACACAACATTGCGGCTGAGTTCTGCGACGAGCGTACGATCGATGCTGTGAGTGTGCTGGAAAGACGGCAGATCTCGCAACCCTGGCCGACCATGGGTTAATCACACACAAGTCCTCTTACCTCTTCTAGCGAATTCTCTACAAACTGCGCGCCCGCTATCCGCACGAAATCGATGCCACCCAGCTGCAAGCCATCCTGAAAGCCCACGGTGGTAACAATCGAGGATTCCGCGGCCTTGGCGGTATCAACTGTGGACCGTCGCTGGAGCTGTGCCGCGGTATGTTGGCGCTGAGAGATCCGGCGCTCGGTGGGCGTCTCTCGATCGAGCACGTGCCGGCCTTGATCGGGCTGATGCGGTTCTGGAAGGCAGCATTTCGGCGCTGCGGTCCCTCCTCGTCCGGCACGGCCACGCTCAGCCGGGGTATCTGGGCGTCGAAGGTATCTTCGTACTGCCTGCGAGGGTTGTTATGGGCCGGCGGTGCTACCGCTAGTAATAAAGTGCTGGAAGCACTGGTTAGCCGATTCACACGCAGCCGGCAGATAACGCTGGAGGGATACCTTCTATCGATGGCACGATTACATTTGGCTCACGGTACGTTCATCGCTTGCGTGCGCTTGCGTACAAATTAGCACTAAAATTTGTTTTTTAATTCCACAGAGCGCTATCACAGCTTGGATGCCAAAGCGAAGGCGAGCCCTCTGTCGTTGGAAGAGGTAATTACTGTATATTATTGCACGCACTGTTTTAGTAACACAATATTCTTCCTGTCCATTTCTGCAGATGATTCTTATGACCATCTACTCGTGAGGTTCTAATCAATGGAAGAGGCGAAGGAAAGAGGACAAAAAACAAAAAGTCGACCCTTATAAAGCATCTTCATCACCAAAGAGACACGCACCTGGAAGGACGCATCCGAGGATTATTAACCAATTGTTTATTGTTTTGTACATGATTATTGAAGCAGGACAGAAAAAAAACCGCGTGTGTGTTTATATGTGGGTGAAATTATCAAAACAAAAAAACATCATCCCATTAAAACAACACATATAAATTCCACACCCGTAACAGATGATAGAATATTGGAGGAAGACAGCAAAATAGCAAAATTTAAACATGTAAGCAAATGTAAGTGAGCAGCGCGGCCAAAACGAAGCAACAATCATCCAACATGAATGCAATATTAAGCTAAATAGACTGATAATTAAATAAATGAATATTTATGAAACTCGTTACATGATGAAACTGTGTTGAACTCTGTGTTCTGTGTTTTCTGTAATAAATTAGCCTCAAGGCGGTAAAAAAGGGAGTAATACGAACCATTTTACTTAATAGAGCTGATGTACGTCAATCACACCCGGACAACTTTCTTTTAAGGTGTACTTCACAACGCTATTTTTCCACTTTTCGAAGAAGATAATGGATTGTTACGAATGAAAGAATGATAAGCGCGGGTTGATAAGTGTTAATTATATCAATGATTTGTTACCAATGTTGTTCAACACACATATGTTCCATGCTTAGCACCAAAAACAGGTCGAATTCTTGGGATTTCCGTTTATTTCATACACACTCCAACACCTTTCTTTTTTTGGGGAGGCTAGTTATATTGCCTATTACAACCTTTCAATCGGAATAATAGAGCAATACGACTTAAAGAATGATAAGAGCTGATAAAAAATAGTGATATCAATGTTGCCCCTCACAGAATGCTTATTACATGACATTTGTTTTCTGGAATCGGCCTTTCAGGATGACAAACGATTAACCACTTCGCCCCAGTCATACACTTGCTTGGAGCTTGTATATTGTGAGCTAGACTCGGGCTGTTCTCTCAAGCTCTTTTTCGCCTCTCTTTGCGCTACGCAGCGATGCAAACGGATCAGTTTGAAGAGGCATTCCTTCTTTTTACAGGGTTTCTCAATTCAAGTTACAATGTTGGAACCATTTTTCGATACTGATTCGCTCAGTTTTGAATTACGAAGCAAAATAATATGTAAATCCAACAATTTATTCCATAACAATTCAAAACCTTATTCTTTATTTATTAGAAAATGGCTAGACACATACAATGGCATCAACAAAACTCGTGTTTGATTTAAAATGAAGTTAATATATTCGTAAAATATTTACTTGGACACAAATTTAATTGTTAACTTCTTGTGGAGTTTAAAAAAACAGAAAGAAGGTGACACATTTGTACATCATTTTTGGGAGATTTGGTATACATTTGTAACTCATTGTTGAGAGATTTTGAAGAGATTTTGATTTTGAAAGCCGATAGAGTCAATAACGGGTAAAACATCAACAGAACCAATCGTGTTAATCATGCATGTTGCAGGGGTAGCAGAATCCATATCTTTTAAACAAAATGGGCTTCAGAACAGGAACAAAATGTGTTTACATAATTGTACGGAATTAATAGTATATCCAACGAAATATTACGGAGTGTCGAAGATGTTAGGGTTCTTCAACAAAATCATGGAATGGTTGAACTCTTACCGCCTCTACCTGCCAATCTCACGTTAATTTTCGGCCAACACACCTCTCGTACGTTCACCAGCACCTCCGCAGGTGCTTACCCTAAAACCAATGCTGACATTACGCCCAGAGAAAAAATACTGACAGCAGAAAAAAAACTGACAAAAAAATAAATAATAAATAAATGCTGACAAAATTATCCAGCTGGGGCGCAACAGGGCTCAGGTTTTCTTCATAGCAGGACTACTGCTAGGAACCATTGATGATCCGTCGCTAGTTAGTAGGCTATATTTTACAGTTCCGCGAACAACATCAAAACGCCGACAATTTTTACACGAAGCTCGCTCTAATACAAAGTAGGCGATGCAATTAGGCGTTTCAATCATTGTTCGTGTCTGTTCGGTTTTACAATGCTCATGTCCCAATTTGAAAAAACAAACCCTTTGCGTTTAACATAAGTTCTAGCCGGCTTTACCATTGCATGCGCCAACATCTTCGTTAAACCGTTTTCGGTAGACGAATTAATTAATAAACATTATATGTAAACCATTGTCCAATCAGGCGTTCCACATCGACATTTACAGCATGAATAAAACATTCGCCATTAATACCTCCCAAACGCACTGTAGCATGAAATATTGCACGACATCCGACATCAGTACTGCGCGTGTGCATCATCGTGTGCACTTGTATGCAACTCACCGGTACACAGCACATCCCCCACCGTGAACACATCAAAATCAGCCCCAGCATGCAATTCGGGGGAAAAAAGCGCAGCTCGCACAGTTACAGATTACTCTCCGTAAGCGTTGGGCGGTGACCAAGTGCGTTCGCGAAATCGGTAATCGAGCCCGTGGCGGTGTGTTTTGTAGCATTTGCGCTGCGGTAATAGTGATGTTTACCAGCAGGACCGGGCAGAACCGTTCGGACGGTGTAAAAGTCGCCTAACTGGTGATGCCAGATCGGTTACTTTACGTAATGCACGGAGCCGTTACAAGTTGCATTTTTAAAGCTGTCGGCTGTGCAGGAAAAGGCTCCTGGTTCTTACAATGTCCATTATTACCGTGAAGTGGAAGGACCAGTTTTAATGTTTGTGTTCCACAAATGGTGAAATTGTGGTCCAATAGTGTTACATGGCGTGTGTTTAAACCTCTCTTTAGTCGTTGAGTGTCGAGCGTGCTTTAAACGAGAATAGTTTAGTTGCTGAAAGTAATTCTCGGTTCAAGATTCTCCAATAAAAAAGACGCAAACAATGAGTGTGATCCAAATCCTACTTCCGTTTCTGCTGGTCGCAACACCAGCATACAGCTTTACTCAGAAACACTCCCAGCCGGATAGGGGGAATCTTACGGCCGGGAACTTCATCGACTTTACGCAATGGTTAGGCATCGACTACGGAGAGCCCAAACTGCGCAAACGTTACGACTACATTATAGTCGGTGCGGGTCCAGCAGGCAGTGTCCTTGCCGCAAGACTCACCGAGGATCCCGCCGTGACGGTACTGCTGCTCGAGGCCGGTCGTGCGGAGATACCGCTAGTGTCTAACGTCCCGTTGGGAGCCCCAAATCTCCAGTCCACGGATTACAATTTCGCCTACGAATCGGAACCGCAGACGCGCGGATGTCTTGGTCTGTGGGATCGGAAGTGTAGCTGGCCCCACGGACGTGGCGTTGGCGGGTCGTCCATCATCAACTACATGATCTACACCCGGGGCAATCGGCGCGATTACGATGCCTGGGCCGCTGCCGGCAATCCGGGATGGAGCTGGGACGAGATGCTACCGTACCACATCCGGTCGGAACGGGCGAACATTCGAGACTTCGATCGGAACGGATACCATGGTCGGGACGGTCCACTGTCGGTGGAAGATTGTCCTTTCAGGTGGGTAATTGTGGGGTGGCGGGACTGCGGCACACTGCCCAAAACCAGATTGCCCAGACGCGCAGAAGGTATTGAACTTTCGAGACGGTATCATACTTTGATGGGCTAATAGCATAGGCTGCCACTAGCCCGCCACGAACAGTGCGGGGTGCGTATGTTTACGACGCTCATTAAAAAGCCACACATGCGCACGAACGCTTCTCTATGACCGAGCAGCGCCATCCGGTAAGCCACCGCCGCTTTCGCAAAGTCAATTTGTGGAGGTGTTTACTGTTTGATTGACCGTCACCCGACGTGCATGGTGCAATTGAACCGGTTGGTGTGCTCTTATTGATCTCATTTATTGCACGAAACTGCATGCCTCTCGATCTTTACAATCTCTATTTTTAACTTATCTTAGATCTAAACCTATAAACTATAGTGACTTGAAAGAGTTGGAGTATACGGCGTCCTAAAGCAATATCTCAGGGCTATGCTTAATAAATACTAAACAACAAATCGTGGATAAAGTTATATTTTTTTATTGTAATTTTGTCTAATTTTTGTTAAATTCGCTCATAATTTTATACATTTTTTAAATACAGAATTTAGAGGCACCCTCTTATGCATTCTTAAATAAATCGACCTATCGGATACAGGTTTCATCAACTGTTTCGTAACCAGCTTAACTTTATTTATCTTTTACTGGCCTCTTTTGACACACTTTTCATCATTGCATCGGTTTCGCATCATCTGTTCCTGACCTGTTTCCTGACTTTTTAAAACAAAAACTACGCAAAAATCATTTACTCTCTTTGCTGGCGTCCTTTCACTTTTGCTATTACTCTCTTCACTCAATTCACACGTTTTTCATACCTGGAAAGGCATGTGCGATACAGCAACGTGTGCTTTGTTTGCCGCTGTTGCCTTTTCAATGTCTGTCATTTCCCGCCAAAACATCGAATCAGCTCAGTTTCGGCTTTTGTTTTTGACGCAGACGCTGGAAGTGCAAGAGAGTGCATTTCCCATTGTCAAAAGCATGTTATGTAATTTTGTTTTACATTTTTGCGCGATAGGTTCATTTGTGCGCCGAACAAAACCAAGACTAATTTAAGCAATTTTATTGGTTTGTGCGCTTGAAGTTTTTTTTAATTGTAATTGGTGGCGTTTTTAATTGAAATGACATTGGACAAGTTTTCTGGGCAAATAAAGGGACAATAACGACAGAATTCAGTGTGTTCAACAGTGAATCAGATTCCGATTTATGAATGTGAATCTCTGATTTTGAATCTCTATTCACAAGATTCTTGAATCCTCAACGATTTATGACTCCTCAAAGAGTCATCAATCCTTAACATGAATCCCAAAGATTAATGAATCCGTCCAGAAACATGATTTTGGGATATTTTTCTGAAATAATATTTGTTATACGGATGAAATATGTTGTAATAAGGGTAAAACTTTACGACATAACGAGGTCTTTTGAAATCTCGGCCAAACTTACCAGACTAGTACGAATGACGATGACCAACGTCACATGCCAGGTGATGGTGGATGAAAAACTCTCAGAGCCCTTTCCTACCACCAAGGGTCTGTGTCAAGGAGATGGGAGAGGACTATGAGCGACTCGGAGGTGGAAACACCCATCTTCTTTAAGTCAATCCAGATCCTGGCATACGCTGATGGCATAGGCATAATTGGTTTACGGCTCTCCAACGTAGCGGATGCTTACCAAAGAATTGAGTAGGCGGCTGAAAATCTCGGGTTGGAGAGTAACGAGGCACTCTATCGATATCGTCGAAAACTTCACCTCAGCATTCAGTCAATTTTCAGCATTCAGAAGCAAACATAGTGAAAACGAGCTTAAAATCATGCTTTCGAATGAGAATTTTTGAATCTTGAGGGTTTATGAATCTTTGAGGATTAATGAATCATGATCCCTCACTGAAGATTCACTTGTATTACTCTCCACAAAACATTTGTTCGGTTAAACCGTTTTGCGCCTAAAAGGTATGCAATAGGATGCACCACATACTGGGACCGTTATTATTCAAATTCAAATACACTCCGGCTACCACACTTTACCACACCGTCTCTGTCCCTCCTTCAACAGATCAAAAATAGCGACCACTTTCATCGACAGTGCCCAGCAGGCAGGTTACCCGTACCGTGACTACAATGCCGGCGACCAAATTGGCGTGTCTTTCCTACAAGCGAACACACTGCAAGGTCGCCGTGTTACCAGCGGCAATGCTTACCTTTTTCCCGCCCGGAAGCGTCCCAACCTGCACATCCTGACCCGTGCCTGGGTGACAAAGGTGCTGATCGATAAGGGTAAGCATCAAGCGAGGCCGTAAAAGCGCAACATTGCAGCAAATTGTCGCGTCCATTCTCTTCCACAGCGTCCAAGGAAGCGACGGGTGTTGTGTACGTGCGGGATGGTAAAACGCGGTCGGTAAAGGCACGCCGGGAGGTTATACTGTCCGCTGGTGCGTTTGAAAGCTCCAAGCTGCTGATGCTGTCCGGTATTGGACCGGCGGAACATTTGCGGTCGTTCGGTGTTCCGGTGCTGCAAGATTTACCCGTGGGCGAGCTGCTGTACGAACATCCGGGCGTGTTTGGGCCGGTCTTTATCGTACGCGAACCGATCGATGACTACATCACGCTGGATGGGAACATCAACCTTAGCAACCTCATCCAGTACCTTAAAGGGCGCGGTGTGTTTACCACCAACTCGGTAGAGAGCTTGATGTACGTGAAGTCCCCGGTGGCGGAAAGTCCCGACCCGGGGCTGCCGGACGTGGAAGTGATGCAGGCATTCTCGTCTATCGACTACGACACCGGTAGCGGTACACCGCGTGCCTTCCGGTTAACGAACGCCACCTTCGATGGTTACTTCCGACCGATCATGAATCTGCGATCGTTCCAGTACCTGCCGATGTTGCTGAAACCGTACACGCGGGGCAAGCTACGTCTGAAGTCCACGAATCCCTTCCATCATCCGGTGTTCCAGTACCGGTACTTTGAAGATGACCGTGACATTGAGGCTCTAGTGTATGGCATGCAGGAAGCGATTCGCGTCACCTCCCAGGAACCGTTCCGGCGCATAGGTGTTGAGCTGTACCGCAAGCAGGTGCCGGGATGCGAGCAGTATCCCTTTGGGACTCACGAGTACTGGCGCTGTCACGTCATGACCTTGACGGCTACCTTCCATCATCAGGTCGCGACCTGCAAGATGGGTCCACCGGGCGATCCCGAGGCGGTGGTCGACCATGAGCTGCGGGTGTACGGCATGCGGAGACTTCGTGTCGTCGACATTGGCGTTGTGCCATTCCCGCCCACCGCACACACATCCGCCATTGCGTTCGTGATCGGCGAGAAGGCGGCGGATCTGGTGCGGGATGCGGCCCGCAGCGGAGACTACAGCAGTAGGGAAAAGCATTCGTCTCAGCCGGCGCAATCTGTCCTCTGGTCACCCTTCGAGTGGCCATTCGAATGAATAAAAGGATGTCATCCTCGGTGACCTTTCGTCCGGATGGTTCGCCGCTTAAGGAAGTTGGAGTTTGCAACCACCATCAATAAATGCATCAACGGTGGTAAAGGTCATCTGCTGTAGCGCACTGTAAACATATTAATCCACATCCCGATAAACGTGCGACCCCGTCCCGGATTGCAAACGTTACACAATAAATCTGCCCCAACGAGTGAGGCCGCGTAAAAAAAAAACACGAACCAAACAAGCCAATCCCGATACCAACGTTACCTCCTAGTGGTTTGCTCCCGTTGCTTCGCTGCCATGCCGTGGGTTTCGTAATGCCAAAAATTATGTTACGATCTTCATGCGCCGCACTGAACACTAGCGTGGTGGTAATGTACGTAAAGAAAAAACATCACCACCACCACCTCCCGAACGCCGTTGTCGAATGTGTGGCCAGGTGGTTGTCCAGGGCGGATAAATGAAGCGAAGCATTAAATTGACGGGCCGGGAGGGGGGGGCCTTATGCTCGGCCACAGCAAATGCCCAGCGGCGGGCCACTTGACGACATTCTTCATACACCGGTGGTTTGCTGGTGCGCCACGCTTTGGCAACAGGCGTCAACACGCTTTGACTAATCTACAACATGTTTGGCTCGATCCACCTAGGAGCCGGCTGCAGATCGTCGTAATAATGCTCAACTTATCACTTAAGTATTTTTTGTTTATTTTTATTTGTTAGATAGGCAACTTATTTTCAAGAATTGTGGTGCTTGAAGATGCAAATAATGTAGGATGTCTTTAATTTTCCTAACTTCTAATTTTCCACCGAACAAAGGAGTTCTTCAAAACTACTTCTGAGGACGTTTCGCGAATTCGTTTTAAAACCTGATATTGTTATATTAAAACCTTCAACATTAAGTTTAAGCTACAACCTTTCTAAATTTGTGCATGTCTACCCTATCAACACACGGTTTTTGTTGATCAGATTAGCCTTTAATGAAGGGACTGCAAGGAGACTACTGATAAGGACGAATGCATAGCAAAGTACTTTAAATAAAGCGTCTAACCTAGCGAACAATATCATCTGCTAATTGATTTATTCATTTATGCACACTACAATTATCAACACCTCGGTCGAAATCGCCGATTGCAGACGATTCGGTCACTAGCGCCAATGATAAACGGTCTTTACGGCAAACGGCTGTACCAATGCAAGGCCAACTCGATCAGTACTTTTCCATTCCGGCAACAGAGAAACGTAAGCACGCGAAACCGAACGCCTCTGCACGGCGGGTGTGTGTATGCCCATTGATGCATCCACATGCATATGGTTCGTGTCGGGCGCCAAATGTAGTGGCAAGGTAAGCGCCAGAAGTGCGTAACGACTATACCTCCCGCCACAATCGTGTCGCGTTCGGTGGCATGCGGTAGCCCTGCGAGGAATACGCAGGCGCTGGTTCCAGCAGCAGTGTGCGATCAGATCATAGCTAACCGTCAAACGATGCGGTACGGAGCGTGACACAACGTGCTGGTGCAGAGGATCTCCACGCCCGAAGCGTGTGCCGTTGACTAAAGTGTTCGGAAAGTGATACAGTCGGGAAGGGTCAGAATGTTCCGAACGGGTAGTGGTGTGATATCGTTGCTCCTGTTGCTTGGAGCGGTGCTTCAACCGGCCGCTGCGCTCATTAGTCTCAGCAACATTACAAGCCTTCTCTACGACGCCAAGGAGATCAATTATGGACGGCACACGCTGCTCGACTCGTACGACTTCATCATAGTCGGTGCGGGTCCTGCAGGATGCGTGTTGGCCAATCGACTCTCGGAAGATCCGACCGTGACGGTGCTGTTGCTCGACATCGGCAAGGGTGAGATCCCGCTCATCACGGATTCCCCCCTCGTCGGGCCCATACTAGCCTCAACCGATTACAACTTTGGCTACGAGACGGAAAAACAGCAGAATGGATGTCTTGGACTACGGGGAGGTCGTTGCAGTTGGGCGCACGGGCGGGGTATTGGTGGATCGTCCATCATAAACAATGTGATCTTTACGCGCGGTAATCGACGCGATTACGACGGATGGGCCCGTGCGGGTAACGAGGGTTGGAGTTGGGACGACGTGTTGCCGTTGTTTAAGCGCATCGAAACTGCCAACATTCGTGACTTTGGTGCTAATGGGTTCCACGGTACCAATGGCCGACTGTCCGTGGAAGACTGTCCGTTCAGGTGAGTATGGGTGGCTTGTTAAGTGGTGACCCAGTGACATGGGCGACGACTCTGTCCGTCTCTCTTTGTGCAGATCGGATATCGCGCGGGCTTTTGTGAGGAGTGCCGAGGCGGCTGGCTACCGCTATCTCGACTACAATGCCGGAGATAATTTGGGTGTGTCGTTCCTGCAAGCCCACACCCGTAACGGGCGCCGTGCTACGGGAGGTAACAGCTACCTGCGGGACATAGTGGACCGGCCAAATCTGCACATCATTACGCGTGCCTGGGTCACCAAGATTCTAATCGATCCTGGTAAAACATGTCGGATATGCGCTGCAAAGAGGACGCTGGTATCACTAGATGTCTCTCCTTCCTTCCAGATACAAACACCGCCACAGGGGTACGGCTGCTGCATCAACGTCAATATCACGAGGTAGACGCAGACCGGGAAGTGATTCTCTCTGCGGGAGCGTTCGAGAGTCCCAAGCTTCTGATGCTTTCGGGCGTGGGACCCGCAAAGCATCTTCGACAGCATGGTATCAAGCTTCTGCACGATCTGCCGGTCGGTCGCAAGGTGTACGAACATGGCGGTGTTTTTGGGCCAGTGTTCATCGTGCGTGAACCAACCGATAACCTCGTTAGTTTCGACCAGCTGGCTAACGTAGGCGAGATCATGCGCTTCCGCAACGGTTCTGGTCCGCTCACAACGAACTCGGTCGAGAGCCTGCTGTACGTGAAGTCACCGTTTGCCGAAGATCCCGACCCAGACTATCCGGATGTGGAGGTGATGCAGGCATTCACCTCGTTCAGCTTTGACACTTCGCCCGGATCGCGAAACGCGTACTATCTCACCGATCGGATGTACAACGAATACTTCCGTCCGTTGGCCAACACGCGAAACTATATGTTTCTCCCAATGTTGCTAAAGCCAAGGGCGGTGGGACGTGTTGAGCTGAAGTCCTCGAACCCGTTCAACCATCCAATGTTCCGGTACCAGTACTTCGAGGATGATCGTGATGTGGATGCGATCGTGTACGCCATTAGGGAGGTGATTCGCATCAACACGCAAGCACCGCTACGCAAATTGGGCGTAGAACTTTACTCCCGCAAAGTGCCCGGATGTCAGTACATGCCGTTCAATACGATCGACTATTGGAGATGTCACGTACGACACCTGACGGCGACATTCCAACATCAGGTAGATTGACGTACAAATCGATTTAATGCGCAATTTGTTAACTGCAATTTGATTGTCTTTCCAGGTGGCCACATGTAAAATGGGACCTCCGGAAGACCCGGAAGCCGTCGTTGATAATCGGCTGCGCGTGTATGGTATCAAACGATTGCGAGTGGCCGATGTGGGTATTATTCCGGAATCACCAACCGGACATACCAGTGCGCACAGTTTTCTTATCGGTGAAAAAGCTGCCGAACTAATCAAGGAGGACCAACGACTACATTAGCTGATCGTAGGTCTCCTAGAGAGCCATGTTTCGACATACGTTGTTTGACGTACGATTCACGGCATTGGAATTGTTCGGGGAGAAAATCGGCACTTACAGTCACGTCGAAGCGATTACCAAAGACAACCATCAATCCGTCGCGACCTCAGCTTTGGATGCGCTCCCCACCGTGAAGAATGTTGCGCCGGAGATGAATGAAATTAATTATCCGTTACCTCACCCCATATGCCGCTGGGAGCGAAGAATTGAAACGGCCAGACAAGCGATGACTGATGGAAATGCTCGTCTAATGAAGATCAGTACAGCAGTGGGAGTGAGACCATTTTTTCTTGTACGAAAGAGTAAGCTTAGGCAAAATTATTGATCCACAGTGAAGGTATTTTGAGTGTGTGTCACACTCCAATGCTACGGACCAACGGAGAGAGGTTCATGATCATGTTGCACAAAACGAACTCCATGCGTGACGCTGTAGCGCTGGCAATGGGACACTGTGCAGCGTGTTTTACATTTGACGCGGGCAGTTCCAACAACATTCGTTAGTGTAAACTTTGCACAGCATGCCGCTGTTGTCCATCCACCTGATATTGAAGCCACCACGGGCTGGTACCATTAGTTCCTAGCAGGCAGTGCAGGCAAGCGCATCCTACCGCGATGAGGCGAACGAGATTACTGGTGATGTTAGCTGTGTTTCTGGTCGAACGCGGTAATAGTTCGGCCGCTTCAGGTGCATCGTCCAAGATTATTCTAGATAGTCACTTTACGTACATTATACTGGGTGGGGATCACGTGGCGGAAAGCATTGGACGGTACCTCTCCGCGCGGGATACCAATAAAACGGTGCTAGTGCTCAAGGGAAGCCGGTGTAACGATGTGCTGGAACCATCCGAACCGTCGAAGCTGTGGTTGGAGGTGTCGTACCTCTTCGCCGAGAGTGCTCACTATCTGGGCTATGAATTTATCGATCCGTTTCTGCACGGTTCTAAGCCGGGTATTGCG
This sequence comes from Anopheles marshallii, assembly GCF_943734725.1. Taxonomy (NCBI): domain Eukaryota; kingdom Metazoa; phylum Arthropoda; class Insecta; order Diptera; family Culicidae; genus Anopheles; species Anopheles marshallii. The sequence continues at coordinate 77,898,592 of NC_071326.1, read as the reverse complement.
TTTACGAATCAAACTTCCAGTTTTATACCGCCCGTACAGCAACTGTACGCCGTCGATCCAAATCTGAAGATGCTAACTGACGCCCGACCGCAGAGACTTATCTACAATAAGGGTAAGCTAGGCAGGTGATGTGTGGAGACCGTTGTGTGTAATGCCGATTGCCAATTGCAGCATCTTCAACCGCGTTGGGAGTTGAGGTAAGCATCAACTTTGAAACACAGTACATCTTTGCCAAAGAGGAACTGATCATAGCCGGAAGATGTCTGGAGGACTATCAGCTACTCTCTCATGCGGGTATTCTTGCTTCTGACGCGCTGGATACGCTTCTTAACGAAATTCCTCTGGAGATAGCGCTCAAAAGTCCAATCATAGCACCGATCTACACGCTTAATGGCAGTCCACCGCATAGCCCAGCACTTCCCAACAAACAGCCATGTTGTCTGCTGGCGACGGAACTGTTCATCGAGACACTTTCGAAGTCGGAAACGATCAAACAGGGCATACAACCAAACGCTAAGGTGAACCTTGTGGTGAAGGAACAGGCACCTCATCCCTGGATTGGATTTAATCCCTCCGTCATATACCAGGAGTCGGCCGCGGAGTTAAACGATCCAGCAACTATATTCAAGGTTCTTGCGGATACGATTGAAGTTTGTTTGAAATTAGGCACAAGTCAAACATTTCAAAAGCTTGGGCTATCGCTGCAACCCCAACAGATGGCAGATTCAGCCGCATATACCTGCCCACCGAACCAACCCGACAGCGTGCTTTGTTTTGTAAACTATACGCTGTCCACCGTGTATGACAGTGTCGAGGTAATGAACCTGTACCGCCACCAGCCCTCGATTGACCATGGGCCGTGCTTTAGCCTTTCTTTCCGTTCGTAATTGTTTACCTTCTTTTGCGATCCAACACTAGGATCCCGCCACAGCGTCTTCGCCGTTCAAAATGGAGTATCTTGGGAAAGACTTTCGGTTGAAAATGTCCCGAAACCTACGACTACTCCCATTTGGTCTCACATCGCCCTTCCTGGAACGCTGGTGGAAAGGAATATTCGCGCCCAGTACAGTACAGCGCGAATATACGACCCGAATTGGTATCGTCAATCCAGAGCTGACGCAACTCAAGCACCTTTCGATAGAGGCGCTGTTGGACAAGCTAAGGGAGCGTTTAAAGGTTATTGAAAGTATGCCACCGAAACATTAGATAAGCGAAAGGGTGTTGATGGTGTGCGATACGTCTAGAGGTACAATGATCGATGTGTGGCATTCTGATAGTAGCTATCTCTTTGAAGCACAATATAGTCTATAAGCTAGTGTAATAAGACAATCGATGGATATGATTCACAGCTGACAATCCTGCAAGTTCACTTTTGTATGGAAGATACTTTCGAATACCAAATAAAATACGTTTCAGTATGAGATTTGTTTAGTAAAAGCGAACGTTAGACATACGATGTTTGGCTAAAATGCAAGGACGAGCAGTTAAATTCAGCGAGACACATTTCCCCTCTTTGACTTCACGCACTTGAATGATACAGTTAATAGCCCGTTGATAAGGATTCACCGTGGGGTTATACAACTACGGTAGATAAGACCAAAGAAGCGGTAAGGAAATTATCTTCAATATTGATGAAATGATTTCCTAAACTATTTATTTTAACAATTCTGATGCTTTTTGACGTTATTGCTGTAAATTATTTTTGTGGTTACTTTTCAATTCATCCCCTAGCCGGGCATTTAAACAATTGGTTTGGTGGTGTTCGTGCAATGTCAAACCTGTGTACGTCAGTTTAAACGTTGTTTGTTTACATTTGGTTGTTCCCGTACGCCTCGAAGCCTCGCTTGCAACCCGTTGCTGCTGCTTTCTTGCACGAGCGGCTGAATGCAGTGAAAACAATTTATCATCAACAGACCAGTCAGCTCATACACTGAAAGCCACATGTTTGATAAGACATCCCTTCAAACGCCATGTAATCAGTCGCGGGTAAGGAGATGCGTGTGTGTCGCATAAAGCAGCTCATTCTCAAACCAGCAGCACCGATTGTTAGATGAGCTGTCGCGTCCGGGAGCGTTGGATCGTAGTTAGCATTTGCGTGGCAATCGTGTGACAGTATACAACGCATTTGGTGCAATTCTGGAGTTAAGGAACATAAATAATGGCGCTCAACATACTCGTCACCGGAGGTGCCGGCTTTGTCGGATCGCATACCGTGCTGGAACTGTTGAACGCAGGCCACGCGGTCATTTGCGTGGATAACCTTTGCAATGCATACGGTGGTGGAACCGCATCGAAGCTGCCAGAATCGTTGAAACGGGTGCAGGAAATTACGGGTGCTAGCGTAACGTTCTATGACGTGGACATTCGGAACCGTGATGAGCTACGGAGTGTTTTCAGTAAGGTTTGTACTCTGTTTGCACAGCTGTCATCTTTCTGCTGGTGCTAATGGGTCATTACTTTTTACAGCATAAAATTGATTGTGTCGTGCATTTTGCTGCACTGAAGGCCGTCGGTGAGTCGTGTCGAATTCCTTTGAAGTACTATCAAAACAACATTACCGGGACGAGCATTCTGCTGGAAGTGATGGCAGAGGTATTGTGGGGCTTATGGAGCGGTATTAATGCATAAATGCTCATGCTTTCTTTTGCTAACGTTCCTTTCAAGGCTGGCGTGTTTAAGATAGTGTACAGCTCGAGCGCCACCGTATATGGTGAGCCACAGAAGCTGCCGTTGACGGAAAGCCACCCGACCGGTAGCTGCACCAACCCGTACGGTAAAAGTAAATACTTCACGGAGGAAATCATGAAGGATCTGTGCGAATCAGATCCACGCTGGACAGTCGTTTCACTGCGCTACTTCAACCCAGTCGGGGCCCACAAATCCGGCCGGATCGGGGAGGACCCGAACGGTGAGCCGAACAATTTGATGCCATACATCTCGCAGGTGGCCGTTGGACGGCGTGAGTGTTTGCGCGTGTTTGGCAACAACTACGATACGCCGGACGGTACTGGTGTGCGCGATTACATCCACATTGTCGATCTGGCCGAAGGGCACGTGAAAGCAATCGATAAGCTGGCTGGCGGCACGATCAGTGGGTTCTGTGTGTATAATCTTGGTACAGGGCGCGGGTACTCGGTGTTGGAAGTAGTTAAAGCCTTCTCGAAAGCATCCGGAAGGGAGGTCAAGTATGAGATTGTAGATAGGTAATAGTCGTTCCTTCCTTACTCTCGCTAACCAACACCTTTCACCACCCACCCATTTTGTCTGTCCCACTCGCAGAAGCACTCTTGTACATTTGTATAATCCTGTATAACACTACACACACGAATTCCCCTTCTTATACATCTAGACGCGCCGGTGACGTTGCGGCTAGCTACGCGGACGTATCGCTTGCCGCCAAAGAGCTTGGATGGACCGCCAAACGGGGGCTGGATGAGATGTGTGAGGACACCTGGAACTGGCAGAAATCTAATCCTAACGGTTTTGCTGGATAAATGTGGGATGTAGAACGTGGGACCAAGGCGGTGACCTGTCACTAACTGCACCAAAGTTTACGTTGCATTTGCAGCTATATAATCGCAAACTAATTCCTTATGCTTTTAGAGTTGCATTTCCCTTTCAAATGAATCGCTTTTTAGAACTATAGTTAGCTAATCTTTATGAGCTGAAATAGATCATGTAGCAAGATCATGTGCAAGAGTACATGTGAGTATGCTAATCACCATTCCTTCCCATAAGAATGGCTTATTTGGCATGAGCTGTTGATTGCTTTGCTAGTAAATTTGATTGTCACTCTCAAAAGTGGAATAAAATAAGTAAAAAGTTAACGAAAACACTCATCGATATTCAATATTTCTCTGGTTTATTCGTTGGAATTTTCCAACCTCCCGAGTTCCTCATTCTAGCAAATGAGTGAACATGGTTCGTTGTTCGTGTCTCTCACGTGTGTTGAAGCCTCCCATCTCTGGAATGGAATTTGATGATGTTTTAGTATGCCAAAGACGAGAAAATGATCTTTATTATTGATATGCATTGTTCCGTGAGAAACCAACAGAATTTTTAAAAACTTCAATACCAAGGTTGCTATGTCGACTTTGGAAACATTTTGCAAATAGTACACTACCATTCGTGATTATCTTTTTTTAACGCAATCAGTTTTATAAGTTATTTGAAAGTACTCTTTTCAAACTTAAAAAAACATTGTTTTTAGCGATAAATTGATGCTAGATTGTGTTGAATCCGGCACACCTATACATTTTCCCTTGACAGCCCAAACCCGTCAAAACGGACAAACGTCAATTCTTAACTACCTTACCTCCAGTCACCTTGATGAAAGCGGCGGACATTTTGAGAAGGAGGCTTTATTTTCGTTTCGGGAAAAATAATGCCAAAAAAATGAAAAAATAAGCGCGTTTCGGTACGATGTGAATGGCGTGGCGTTAATTAGACGTTAAAGCGGAACGAAATCGGTAATACGGTGCATATTGCAGGTGCGGGATACATTCTGTGATAAACGAACGCAGCAACCACGGAAAGAAAAGGCCCATCCAAGCCATCGCTCACGCCTGGATCTCCTTGAACAGTACGCTACGCAAGCAGAGTGGTGTGAAGAATCTGGTGCACTTTTGTCCTGTACCGTGTGTCCTGCCTGCTCGACAAAGTGAGAACGTGCATTGCAGCAGGTGTGTGTGTGGGAAGGTGTTGTTTAACGTGGTCATTCGTCAAGAAGGATACGATTTTTATTTGGTATTGAAGTATTTGTAGCGTACGTTCTCAAGGAGGAGGGAAATAGGGTACGCAATTGCAACCAACCAATTCCCGGGCAAGGATTACTTCTAATCGTTTGTGAAGCAGTGATTATGACCGCGAACAAGGTTAGACGGGTGCTGTTATCCAAAAGAGAGTAGTGCTTTTCAACTAGGCCTCCAGTAGAAGGGGGAAAACGGCAGGAAGAAAACTGTCACGCACGAGAGTTTTTTTTCTTCTTTGCCTTCATGAGAACGCTTCATGTGCGAAAAGTCAAAACCACCCCATGCTCCCCGAAGGGACGCTGCGACCACATGGATGGTGCGAGGGTGGATCGAGGGATAATGACAGCGGTTAGTGCATTTTGCTTCGGTGTGTGACGAGCAAGAGAGAGAGATAGAGAAAGAAAATCACACGCATACACACAGCTACAGTGTTAACGCGCGTTTTTTTTTTGTTATTGCGTTACAACACTCGCGTATGTAATGCATACACATGCGTGCGGAATGGGCAAAAAGAAGACCCACTTATGCGTATATGTGCACGTACGTGCTGCACCGTCACCGCTTGCTGGGTTTGTGTGTGTACGAATCAATGCTACTTCGAATGAATATGATGAGCACCGGACGGCAGTACGTAGCTGAAATACGCACATGATAATAATTATATCTCTTTGATGAGCTGTTTTTAGAGACCTATAGTGATTTCAGAGACGGTATTGGAAGGATTCTGTAAAATACGTAACATGCCGTCCCGTCTACGCGCAATAGGAAGATTGTTTGCTTGCTTATTTATCTGGCGCCATACCCGCTTCGCAGTGTTATCCGATCGCAGGATTTGTCCTCAATGTGGGCACCTAATAGGACTGTAAGGGCCAGGTCGACCGGTGTCATTCCATTGACATGACCAGCCCCGCGGGAGCAGGCGATTCTAATGCGTTTGTGACTATCGGAACCATTTAAGTTCTACATAGTCTCATCATTGTTCGTCGCGACAGCTGGTATTTCGAGTAGAGAAGTTATCTCCGACTGTAGATGATTCTATTTCATCGTCAATGCGATTTTCGGTGCTGATCCGTAAACAAGCTAGCCCATCTCCTTGGACCCCAACCCTTGGTTGTAGGACACTTGGATTTTTTTAACCCGTTGGAATAAATCCTATTCATATTCATTAACTTACTAGAAACTATTATGTAGAATGAAATTCAATCGAATTGAAAATTGTATATCGTCCTGCACATTACTTACGATTCGTTTTCCTGTTCCAGATTTCGAATGTACCCGGCGGACACACACTGTGTGCGCGATGAAGAAAGATGCATAGATGTGCTTCGTGCCAAGGAAAGCAAAAGCACTAAACTTACCATCCGAAGTACCCAAGGCAACCGTACTCGCCAATAGCTATCAGCTTCGGATACACGCACCCAACCCCAATCCGTAACGATGGATCCCGTTGGGCCGTGGTCTTACTCGTACAATCGAATACCGGGCACAGCGAGTGGGGAGTTCCATCATCATCTAGCATCGGCGGCAGCAGCTGCCAGCGGAACGGCAGGATTAACTGTGCATCATAATGCGGCCGGCAGCGCGGTCGGTATACCTTCGACCACGCCGCAACTTCTGCTCCAAACAGCACACACAACCTCCCTCGGTACCACGAGCGGTCCGTTTAACCCATCCGGGTTTCTATCGCCGGCCGGTGTAGCCGGGTATGATGCCGTCTTCACACCGCTGTTCCATCATGCCGCAACGGCCGGTAATCCCAAGCCCGCACACTACAGCACAACAACCAGCGGCACTGTTGCGGCCGGAAACGGTAGTGCAATAAATACGCAACACCGGCAGGTACTCATACAGGCACAAACACCTGGTGCTGCTATAGCAGCAGCTGCGGCAGCCGCATCTGCTGCGGCCGCTGGCAAACAGCATACGGAGAGTCTTCGTGATAACTATGCAACAACGACGGCAACAGCAGCGGCAGTAGCTGCACAGCATCAGCAGAACTTCCTAACGTTCATCGGCCAACAGGCGGCCGCTTCGCACAACAGTGCACTGAACAATGGGCCAAGCGGTACCGGCGCTAGCACCGCCAACACGTGGCAAAGCAACAATAATCAGCTGCCGAGCCCATTCGGAATAATGCCGCACGAGAATGTATTACCGTCGAGTCCATCGTCCAACAGTAATCCGATAAGTGTGACCACTGCACCGGTAAAGTACGAAAACTTCGGCACTCACTACAACAACACCCTGCAACACTCGCAGCAGCAGCAACAGCAATCGCAACAGCAGACACAACAACAGCTGCAGCAACAGCAACAGTTGGCAACGCTCGTGGGGAAGATTGCGGCAGCTACTACAACACCAGTGACAGCACGTTCCGCCTCGCCGGTGGTGAACGCAGTGACGAAACCGGTCGGACAACCACCACCACCACCCAGCAGTGCGACGGGAGGATATTACCCTTCGCACCCCAACAGCAATAGCAGCAACAGTCCTTACGAATCTCCACACCCGTCAACTGGTTCATCGCCGTACCAAGCAGCAGGCGGCGTCGGTGCCGTTTCAAGTAAGTCATGCCCTCCACCGAACGACGGTGGCGTTGGTCGCGATTCGTCTTCGCTCCTGGCAACCTCTGCTGGAGGCTCGGCAGCAGTATCTGCCCGTACGCCCACGATCGTTGGCAGTGTGGGTGTTTTAGCGGAATACAACAAGTTCGCTTCGGCTGTCTCTTCTCCCTTGCCCTCGTCTTCGTCATCTACCCTTGTGAGCGGTAACGAGCCCAGTGTGCTTTATTCTTCATCTCGTGCCACCTCCACAACCGACGCTAGCCTCAAGCAGCAGCACCACCACCAACAGCAATTGTTTCAGCATCACTCTTTAAACCATTTTACAATGCCACGACCGACGACAGATCACTCGCCACCGACGATACTGCAATTTGGCGGGAACAAAGTTCGCCCACCCTCGGTCGGTTCGCCATCTTACAGCGGGGCAGGGAAAACGTCTTCGCAGGTAATCCTTAGCCAGCAGCCCCAATCGTCACCGATCAGCTACTCGATGACGGACAACAATCTCCAACAGCAGCAGCAACAGTCGAAAATTACCCGCATCAATGGAACGGGTTCGTCTAGCAGTAATAGTAGTAGCAATAATAGTAGTACGAACAGTAGCAATAGTAACCCTAGCAATACAAGCGCGCAGTCTCAGCAGCAGCAACAATACCAGCAGAACAGAACCAGTGCCTCACTTAACTATAGGTCCTCCTCTTCCACTTCCACCTCAGGTAGCTATGGAGTCTTGCAATTAGGTGAATCGGCCGTTGGAGGAGATGGTGCACAGCAGCAGCAGCAGCAGCAGCAACAGCCATACCACCATCCCCACGTGCATCATCACGCACCGTATCATATGCTGGCGATGGCTGCTGCTGCTGCTGCCGCTGCCGCTGCTGCAGCGTCGAGCGTAAACGCCGCGACCATCTCCACCATCAGCTCATCGTCGCTTTCGCGCGTGCCGTCCTCCTCGCCGGCGGCCGGTTCCACATCATCCACCTCGTCCGGTGTTTCTTCCGACTACTCTTCACCCTCGTCATGCAACAGCAATCCGCCCCGTAAGGGATCGCCCTCTACACAGCCAGGGTACAATCCAATCTACGGTGCGTCAGTAGTGCCCGGTAGTAGTGGGACCAGTGTGCAACAGTATCAGCAGCACCAACAACCGTCCTTTGTGCTTGACCATTCAAAGCCACATGGCCAGCATCAGCAGCAAATAGCGTATCCTTCTGTAATTACACGAGCACAGCAGCAGCCCCCTCCAATGCCGCACCAGAATGTGGTCCAGCAGCAGCCACAGTTGTTGGAAAGTCAGTGGGATTCACCGACCGAAAGCAAACACGACCCAATGGTAATGGTGAAAAGCTTGCAGCGTCCAATGTTGGAGGAGGCAACCGGCGAGTCCACGAAAGAGCCTGCTAAAGCTTCCAGAGCGACCCGAAGCAGTACCACAACCAAATCGCGACGGAAAAAGATGGAAGGATGTTCCACCCCCGGTAAAGTAGATTCGAAAGTAAATGGGTTGGAACAGCACGCACCTTTGCATCGGGAAGCGGAATCAACACAGGATGAAAGCAGTCGTAGCGATCGCGTTACGATCAAGTCCGAACACGACGCTGGCGAAGCGTTGGAACAGCGATGGCACTATGGCGTATCGAATGGTGTTACGGCGTCCCATTCGGTCGGTTTCTCGGTTCCCACCAGTTCGCCTTCCTCTTCGTCCTCCGCATCGTTTTTTCCAACCTCACCCCATTCTCACCTACACCACCCTCATCCTTACCCGTATCATCATCCTTCGCTACACCATCTGCACCAGCAGCCGATTGGGGGCAGCAGCAGTAGTAGCGGGACATCATTGACCCCACTCACTCCCAGTGTTGTTCACAGTGTTGCTCACAGTCCATCAGTACCGGGTAGTGGTGTTATTTCGCAATCTGAGGGTAGTACGTCTTCTTCTTCCCCCTCTTCTTATATCACTCTGCTTAACGTACCGCAGTCCGTGGGACACGAGCCGGCTGCTGCCGGTGGTTCCACAAGGAGCGAAGACGAACGGTCCCGACGGTGGACGTCGTTACAGTCCCAAGCGCAGGAAAAGGTAGTCGTGCCCAATATAGAGGAAGAACTTGGCTTTCTTGCAGAGCATAACGGTAGCAGCAGCAGCAACAGCAGTCCACGCGCCGCCCAAGCATCGAATAAATCGACCGCTGAGACGGACACAGGCAACGATCTGGAGCCGGTGACACCGAAAAAGTTAAACGTTCCCGACAACATGAACAAAGGCTTTATGGCGAGCTATCTGAAGTTTCTGCAGGGCGAAAGGGAAGGTTCACCACCGCCGGTAATGCGCACCGGTCGGAAAGCGACCTGGACCCGACCCGTCACCACACCTTCCGGACCGACGGCCGTTAAGAACAATACCCCGACGAACGCAGCGAGTTCGGTCTCGCCCAGGAGCAACAGTACGGCTGCCGGTGGCAGCAAAGCGCACGATGTTAGTAACGGTATCCCCGAGGTAGAGTGTGAGACCCAATCCGCTAATTACAGTATTCCTGCTCTCCAGACTCCTAAATCGGCATCTCAACAGCAGCAGCAGTCGAACACAAATCGGAAGCGAAAGTACAACGCACCCTCACCGGCCGGTAGCAATCACGAAGGTAATGCACCGGTATCATTCGATCCGGTTATAACGCAACACCCGTTAGAAGAGACCGGTGCTGTTGGGCAGCAAGAATTCGCAAACGAGGCGAACAAAAAGCACTCGAACAGCGTCCAACCTGAGCCACCACCGAGTACAATCATTAGTATACCGAGAAAAGCGCGCTACCTTCAGCAACAACATGTGCAGCAACAGAATATTGTTGCTCCTACCCCCGCGGGAGATCCTTCCGGACATACTGTTGTGCCATCGTCACCGACGCAAAGCGTTCTAATGCTTTCGTCCCCTACAGGTGGCACACAACAGCAGCACCAACAACATAATCTACCCTCCCCAAGTGTGGGGGTGTTATCGTTATCTGGCCATCAGGCACTCGCGCAGCAGCAACAACAGCTGCAACAGCAGCAGCAACACGCACTGATGCAACAAACGTACTATCATCACCATCCCCATCAAGCTCAGCAGCAGCATCTGCAGCAGCAGCAGCAGCAGCAACAGCTACAACACCACAATGCACACTTGCAGCAACATTTGCATCAACCGCATCAACAGTCAGAAGAAGCAGCTGCCTTCAATCTGTACGATTTCCATATGCGCAGACAGCGGTGGTAGATCATGCAAAGCGCTGGCTTGAACGAAGGATGTTGATGATGTACGTATGCGTTCCCTTTGTTCCCTCCGTTTATCCTATTCCTTCGTTACACGGCGAGTCCTTGTGCCATTGTTGTTGCGGGTGGGGAAGTAAAAGAGGGATGGTGAGAGCGGCTGGGATGTCCCATGTAGGTGACCGGGAATATGGGAGGCAGTTTCCGGTCTTGTCGCTGGTATGAAACGCGCTTAACAACTATTCCTCCTCCAACATCTCAAACCTCCGGGGTGCTACCAGAGTTGCATGTCGCTATAACGGCCGCACACCACACTACATACGGGAAAGCTTTTGCGCTCGATCATCCCCCACCTTACTCACATACAAACACATACACACACATATACACACAACATGTTTTTTTTTGTAAAAATTAATACTCTTTCGGTAGTGAGGAAAGGATGCGAGAGTCCGCCTATGCGGTGTGGTTGTGTTGCCGTCGATCGTAGTCGATTCACGCAAACATTGAACATTGTTTGGCAAGCAAAAAATACTCAGACATTGGATTCGTGATCTCTGTGATATACATGTGTAGGATGAAAAAAAGGTTCGATTTTTGCCACACTTTTCGTTGGACGACATGTTGCAGTGCCGCTGTTGGCTCTCTCTAGCTGGTTTTAGGGGAAGACAGTAGGACAGTGTGTGACCGTTTGCTTGTCAGCAAACAGTTGATGGAGTGGCATAAGGAGTGGTACCACTGCCGCTAGTCTCGTTAGGTTTGTACGTTGCTGCTGCACACAGATAAGTTCTTTTGTAAAACAACATCACACTAGCAAGCCGATCAGGTCGGGTTCGTTTTGATAATAGGGATGGAATTGAATCACACATTCACTGTACATATAGGGCGCAGACTAGTACATGAACACAGGCCGAGGGTTTTTAGTGATAGTAGTTACGTAGCTTCGCATAGACGTACTTCATACGTGAGTGACTGCGCGTGTTGTATTAGGTTTGTTTTCCGTTCCGTCAGTAAGAAGGATGGCAACAACACTGAACCAGGTTCATGAAGGAAAGTGAAAGTATTTATTTACCGATGGTGGGGAGTCAAACATGGAAGTAATAAGTCACAGGTGACTAGGCTAAGAGGAGAGATATCAACAAAAGAAAAGAGAGAGAGAGAAGAAACGAGGGACAATACAATTAAATAATCGTCGCTAGCCGTGCACATTCTGCTAGCTTCGGATACGGTTGGGTTAAAGGTGAACCACGCTAGTCTGGCCTAGCCAAAACAGATGGCTAATGTGTGTCACTAAAACAAACCACCCCCACCCCTGCGTGCCGGTTGCGAGACAAAAACTAACAAATAACAAAAACCCGCAAACAAAACACATAATGTGGCCATATGACGCAATCACAACAGGAGGACGAACGTTCGATTGAGTGTGTAGTATAGTAACGTGTAAGCCATAAGTAAGCTAATGTACCGGCAAGTGTGTACCGTGTGATACAAGGGCACTCATCGTTCGGTTATGTTTTTTCTCTCCCCCCCCCCCAAAATTTAATGCTCCCGCCTGTTTTAGTTTTGTATTTATATCTCCATTTAAGATCACATCAGTCAAATCACGTTGTATATTCAGGGTAAGGCCCAGCGCTTCTGTGACCCAGCTTCCGGGTCACCAACCATTGGAACATAAATGCGAAATGTAAATCGGGATTCCCGGACAGGAAACAGTGAAGCTTGTCTTGCGGCAGTATAATCACACAGTGTGTTTCGGTGGCGTATGTGAGAGCAGATAGTCAAAACGGACAAAGTTATGAAGAGAATATAAAGCCTTTGATTTTATGATACAAACAAACATTGCGTGTGTGTGTGTGCGTTGTGATTGTAGGTATTGGGGGAGAAAAGGCCCCCAGCGTAACAGAGGTAGCACCCCGGGGGAGGAATGGAATGGATTTGGTTACGAGACAAACAACCCCACTGAAAGATGCGAACAAAAAGCGTAGATTGATTTTATTCGTTGAATGAAACCAATGAGTAAAAGCTGCATGAATAGTGTGTGATGTACACATCAGACCAAACCAACTGTCCCACATGAAACCGCAAACAAATGGAAAGGACATCCGTGTAAACATCCTCTTTCCCTGTACCGAAGTTTTCCAATCCTTGCGCGTGTTGCTACTTCTGTTACGTTCGATCCGAACAAGCGTCCCAAAGCTTTGCGACGTTAACCATGACGCGTAAGCTCGACAAAGTTGTGCCGATGAATCGATTGCATGGAAGGATCACCATGTGGATGTTTGTTGCTGAAGCGTACAGTAGTCTCGTCTCCCTCTCGGCGGGTGAAGAAGGATCAATTTTACAGCCTTAAATTCTACTATTTTTTAACATGGTTTTGTGCATTATAATACAAAAAAAAGCCGACGATCCACTGATTGTTCCACAACGGCGCGAAATGTCTAACCGGAAGGCAAAGGCGAAAGCGGTACAGCTGCAGCAGGAAATAATTGCTGAAAACAGTCGCACCGGCACACAAACGTCGGATTCACACGCGTTGGATGATATAGAAGAACCGGCCGAGTTTGCGAACGATTCCGATTCCGATCCGGCGTGGACACCGGAATGCAGTAAGGTATGTCGGGGTGGGGTGATGAGTGTAGCAACTGGGCATTGCGAATTAAGTGAGTGAGTTTGATGTTTTTGACTCCCTTTAACATTTAAGAGTCATACTACGTGAGTGAGTTTGCTAGTTAACCGTTCCCAATCTGACTTACTCTCATGAGTCTTATAACTGAAAAGTGATTTAAATGAGAAGGAGTGAGTTATTAGTCGTTAGTCTCCAATACACACACTCCCTCGTTAACTCATTATAGGGTTCTTTTACTAGAATTTTTTGTGAGAATAACTAACTGGTAAGATTGTAGGAGTATAGGCAAGTATTTATTAGTCATCACAGAGAGTTATATCCTAAATCAGTCACCCTTTAACTCAGTTAAGAGTAGGTCATTATGAGTGAGTTGAATCGTTTATGAGTCTTTGTAACTCCTTGTGAGAGTTTACTCCTTGTCTCCTGTGCAGGACTCCTTATCATTTAAGCTCACTCACTCACTGGTCAGATTTATCTCACTTTAATTCATTCTCATTCAGCACACTCATCATTAGTTTTGTAAGTTTCTGATAGGATTTGAGCTTCATTTTCTAATTCTCTTTTTTTTTTACTAAATCCCCGACAGGACGATGAAGACTACGAGGAGCGAATGAGCAGCAAAAAGAAATCGAAAAAGCCATCAAACAAACATCAGCCGCAGGCACGTTCGAACATTCTTTCAGGTCCGTATTCCTTCGGAAAGGACGAATCCAGCTTAATATAAGTACCGGTAAAACCGTGCGGTGGTTGGTGGATGTATGAAGTTATTAAGTCATTGCCATCTTTTGTCATGCAGATTATTTTTAGTAGCTGATCAAAAAAAAAAAATCCCAGCTTGTGTGTGTGTTGCGCGGTACTTTTGTTGTTGTTGTCATTGAAATATGATTCTCATTCACATTCTACTGTTTTCCTTGTACTGTTCATGATTGCTTACCCCACCCCACCACCAACACCATCCTAATTCATTGAACGCCATCACCGAATGTTGTCCTGTCGCTGTGGAACTAAACTCGTACGCTGTCGCTGTGATGGTAATTTGAACTAGCTTTTAAAAGAGATAAAAAAACAACCTCTCTCAGTAGAATAGTGTATGGTGGATGATGTGTAATAATAGCGTGTGATCTGTTCCCCTGTGAAGTTGCTTAATGAAATGGGTTTACTTTTTTTTAGTTGCGGCTGCAGGTGCTGGAATAGCTGATTTCGAGTACGGCAGTGAGGAGGAACGCGATGCGAGGGGTCACGCCACTACTAACACCATGCCACCAACAGCAGTCGATGGTATGCAGAACGCAACCCAATCGCAGACCCAGCTGCAACCAATTCCACAATCGGTCGTAATGCATTCGCAAACAATGGCGCAACAAAGACCCTTAAGCGAGCAGCATCAACAGCAAATGACGATGTACTCGCAGCAACAACCAGCCCAAGCATCACAGTATAATATGCATCAACAATCGTACAACACAACCGGGAGTAGCATAGCTAACAATACGACCTCCCAGGCCAGTATTCACGCAAGCAACAGTTCGAATTTCCAGGTTAGTGTTCTCGATAGATTTTATAATTCTTGAAAAGGACCAATTTTGATATTGTTTTGTACATATTTTTTTAGGTTGGAGATTTCGTTGCAGAACGAAGCGATCTAGCACAGGACTATCCACCAATATGGCGGGTAGATGGAAAAATGTTACTACAAAAATACGAACCATTTGACGACCAGAGTGGGAAAATTCTTTACCGCCTTGTAACGACGGTAGGTTCCCGGCAGTCAGGGGGGAACTTCTTTTCCTATTTGTTAATGTGCATCTTTGTTTGCAGTATTCTGCATTGAATGAGGAGTCGAAAAAGAAATACGTTCGCATACCGGTCCAGTTCCGGGTGCACAACCAGATGGAATCAATCGTAGAATTTATGCGCAATGAGATGACCGGTAGTGCGCTTCGGGATGATAGCATTACGCCGTCCAGTCAGAACCAGCTAGTGGAAAAATCCATGGACGAAACGAAGGTGTACCAGGATGTGTTCGAGGTGTACATACAAACGCTGATATCGCAGGCGCTCGATCCAAACTTTTTGAAGGAGATTTTCCAGGAGCAAGGTAAAATCGTTAGGACTAGTGTTGTGCTTAACGAATCTCTTGAAAAAGAGTTATTCACATGAATCTTTAGCAAGGAGTCATCTAAATCAGGAGTCGAGTCTCAAATGATTTCTAAATCTTCAAAGAATTCTCAACGATTCAATGTCAATCCGCAAAGATTCGTAGCGAATCCTCAAAGATTCATGACTCCGGGGAGATTCTTGCATCTTTGAGGATTAAGGAATCTCGAAGATTCATTAATCTTTGAGAATTCATGTCTTGAAGATCTTTGAATCTTTGAGGATCAAATAATCTTTGAAGTAGAGATTCAGATTCAAAGATTCATTCAGATTTGTGGCTTTCTGAATCGGATTCACCCAACACCAGTTCAGACTAAGCGTTACACGCCAAGGTTACAGTGCTTAATATGGTTCCCTTTGTAACGTACAGATGACTACTTCTTGTCGCGAGTAAAATCGATCGATAGTCTAACGGAAGATCGGAGACGTCGACTCGTGCAGATAACACCGTGGCCGCGCAACATTCTTAACTCGTTAGCCATTTTCCCCGCGTACGACATGATGACCGAGCACCCGTCGCATACCATGCACCAGCAGCACTGCTGTGTCGCCTGCCACCAGCCCGGCATAGCCGTGCGCATCGTGCTGCAGGGTCAAATGTACAATGCAGCGACACTCGCCTCGACGACCGGCTCACCGGCATCCCAGCAGTATGACAAAAGCTTCCAGCTGTGCCGCGGCTGTTCCGCCCGGTTCGAACTGTTGCACAAAATCTTCCACCAAAAGTACATGATGTTTGTCGAGTGTGCCAAACGCGTCAATCAGCAGATCACGAACGACTCGAACAAGGCGGCTACCGTCATCCTGAACGAACTGCTCGCCGACGAACATTGGCTTTCGATGGTAAGATGGTCCGCAAAACAAGGGAAAACCCGCATAATTAATTAATTGTTTTTCTTTTTCCTGACAGCTTTTTAAAGAAGTGCGCAGTATTTGGGCGGAGATAGAGCATTTGGAGAGACAATATCGGAATCCGGTTGGCACTCAGTAAGGTGCGCTCCAATCCGTTGTGTTGTGCGCGCGTTGTTGGTGAGTGAACGGGTTTTTTTTTGAGTTGTACGTGGGAAGAAGACAACATGTGCAAAGTATGCTATTACCTTACGGCTTATCGTAAGCGCCATAAGTTCCACAAGTGTTTGGCTCTCTGCCGAACGTGTATTTACGCCACTTCACAATACTTTAAGCTGCCAAGCTTGCGTCTGTTTGTGTAAATGTCCTTAAAGGATTAAGCTAACATCCGATGGTTTGGTCAAAACAGTGTACTTATAAACACAGCGTGTGAAGCGTCTGTAGCAACTTCATACCAACAGTGTCCAACTTTTCATTTTGGTTCGTTTATTTTCTTATGCTTCATTTCATTTGATATCGTGTTCTTTTTATTTCCTTTTTTATTTCTATTATCAAAATGTAGTTTTAAGTTAGTTTGGTTTAAAAATGGACAAGTCGCGCTCTGTACAATTATCGACACACTCTTGTAAAGTGTATGGCATACTTTAAATATAAAGATAACATTTTTAACATAATTACTTAGCTTGCGCGGGGGTTGCAATGATTGCGCCATTTTGTTGTCTAGTCGACCAGCTGTTTAAGTATCCGAAAATCACCGTAAAATCACTCCGTTAGTTTCGCCGTATCGTTAATCCGCTATGGGCAGAGTTGTCCGGTGTGCTTCGCGAGACATGTTCAACACTTGGATAGCTAAAAGGTTTATTCTCTTGCTCTCCATTTCGGATAATCTCAGTAGCAGATGTTACAAAACTAATGTTGTGCTAAATGATGAATCGTTTGAGAAGAGTCATTCATATGAATCTTTAGCGAGCAGTCATTCAAATCAGGAATCGAGCGATTTTTTTTTTAATATTTTATTTTTTCTGTTTCAACTTGTCTCTCGAAACGAAGAATATGACTAGTACTGCTTTAATCTAGGGTATCCGTGTCTAAAATTAACTCCTTCCACTAAATACCTCCACGCCTGCCTATCCTTCCCCTCATCTCGGTACGGTATTTTAATCGCTGTTTTAAAGAAAATCTAACCTCACCAACTAGAAAATTAATTCGGGCGGCTATATACTGTCTCCCTATCTGTAACCGTACTTGAGCTGTTCTTCTTGCGAACAAACCGGAAAAGTGGTCAAATAGTTCGCTCTGGAAAAAAGTGGGTAAATATTTGCTTTTAACGTTTTCGTTTTGGTACGTCCCTTTTCTGTGACTCCGACACACTCTGGAAGATAATAACGAGGCAAATGGGGGTAGCGGTAGCATAAGGATAGAGGAATAGTAGTATTTTGTGTGTGTGTTGTGTAAGAGGAGCTCAAGCAGTATCTCCGACGGTTGCCGGGTAATAAGTTACTCGCGACATAACAACGTTCGCCATTCAAGTATAATGTGTCTTATCGGGAGATTAGCCTAGTTTTATCTGGTAGAGCAACGGTATGATCGCATTTATATTATGCTAGTGTGTTATGTGTTGTAGGTGTGTGTGTGTGTGTGTGTCGAGGAGTGATCCCTATACGGCTACGAGGTACACATAAGTTTAGTAGTAAGGCCGTTACACCCAAATAAGAGCAAGTGTGTGTGTGTATTTGTCTGTGTCGCGAATAACTCGTTATGTGTTTACTACGCATTTTGTAACGTGCAATAGAGGATGGCTTCGAATATACTTTGTTATTTGGTTGTCGCTTCGTCTAGCACACTTTTCGTTCCGCCGTAATTGCATTTGCTTTTAGTAAAATTGAATGAATTATAGTACTTGGAGGAATCGGGTCGGCGACCCAAAACGCGCAAACACACACAGCACCGTATTAAAAACGAGATCTCACGTCGATCGCGCAAACAGGATCGCGCTGTAGAAGTACGTTAGGCAACGTGTTTTAGGCGTGTCTGAATTCATCCCCGAATCGGCCGTTCGATGTCGACGAGAATCGTTTAATTGTCTTTCTTTGCTTCCGATGGGCCACCGGCGGTTTGAGTCGTTGGTGCAGTAGAACCGGCCACAGTCGTTGGCTTTGCCGTGGAGGAGGAGGATCTAGGCAGCACGGCACGCAACAGCGGAGCGAGGAAGATGTTGCCACCGATGAACAGGATAAAGCCCGAGAAGCGTACAACCGTGTAGATGTGCCACCATTTGTGGAAGCTCAGAAATACGAACGGGACGAGACACCAGCCGGCCCACACGATAGTGTAATACTTGAGCCCGACGAACACGAGTGCCCGCAGGAGAGGTTGCTGTTGCAGCAGTTGCTGTAGCTTGTCACTTTTGGCAAATATCGGCTCAACCTACAAATGAAGAAAGCGGGTTAGATAAGTACTGGGCTAAATGGCAAGGTTTTAGAAATCAAATATTGGAATTGGAATATTTTGTAAAAAAAAAACTTTACATTAATGCTTGATAAACCGAAATTTGAAAATGTCTAATTTAAAAAAAAAGGTTTAAGTCTGCTAACTCTCAATCATTTGCCTGTAAAACTATACATTGCCAAAAAAAGTTCCCTTTAAGTATGAAAAATCCGATCCAAACATCTGATGAAAATTTAAGTTTTTAAAACATCCAGAGAGTATTGACGAGATCGAAGATTTCACAGAGATCCATTTAAGATTTAGAAAACTCCAACATGAAGTGTTCCTCACTCAACGAACTTACCTCCTTCTCCATCCGGATAACCATAAACTCTAGCAGGAATGTAATGTAGTAGCCGCTGTGGAAACCGTGCCAGATCGCAAGGAAGAACAACGCGCCGAGATGCGACAGCATGCGATTGTTGAGGAAGCGCAAACGCTTGTACACGTAATTCGCGACCCACGTGTTGGTTTGCACGTTAAACGATTCGACGTAGTGGCCGTACTTGCTGGTATTTTCGAAAACGCCCACCTTAATGTTGCTACAGCCCGACAGCTCATCCGAACAGTACTCCCGTTCGCCCGGTTTCGCATCAATGTATGTAAGACCTGCGGTACCAAAAAAAAAGCAAACGAGCCTCGATTAACATCCCCCCGCTAATGAGAGCATTTTGCTTCATCCAAACGCACCGTAAATAACGGCAGCACCTTCCGCGAGCAGCCAAATCGAGATGTATTTGTAGAGCGTTATCCGTCCCCAGGCGCCCAGATAGATGTGCTTCATGAATAGCGTTTCCTGCTCGTACTCTTCCGACAGGAGGTACGCATCGGAGACGTACTGTGTGCCGACCTGGTTCACCACGAGATAGAACACACCCTGGAGAAATTTCTTCATCGCGTACGCGGGTGCATTCTGCGTGTGGGGTTCGTACGCACCGGCGATGAAGCGTTGGTAGCGCAGAAAGCTAAACTGTGGCCCCACGAGTACGGTGGCGGGAAAGTAGGTAAATGCAATCAGCTCCAGCAGTGTCGGTGCCGGGATGCATTTCGCGTCCGGTTTGCCATTCCTCTCCTTCGTTCTGCTGTCGGACAGATCGAATGCAAGACCGATCAAACGCAGCACCAGCACACAGTGTGGCATGGTCCATTTAATGTCGTACGTATCGCTTGTCGTGTAATAGTAACCTAATCAAAACAATGAAACAGACTTTAGAAGAGGCTCGTGTGCCAGGGGCATTGGTTTTCCTGCTCTGCCTTACCAATTAGCAAATATCCCATGTGATAGGAGAAGCTCACCGGCACCAGCAGTGGGCTCCGGCCGAGGAAGGTATTGCACAGGAAGGTAACCGCAACGGCCAGTAAGCTGTGGTAGATGTCGGTGCCATAGTTAAACACCACGATCGATAGACCGGTAAGGGCAATGTAGAGATTTCGCACCGTCGAACCACCCTTGAGCTGTCGATAGAGCGCTCCGATCGGGTAGGCTGCGGGTAGGTTCACGACACGCGGTCATGATTGTAGGGATTCGCAGGCCATCGTCGTTCCCGCGTGAGCGAATAAGGTGCGAAAGTGGACGTGCGGAGGCGCAAAAAAAAAACGAGAAAAAGAAAGAGAAATGTTAGCAGACGTTAAATATAAAACGGCTAAAAATATATCTGGCCGCGCCTCTCCTTATGCTTCGTGGGGTCTCCTCGACCCCCGTTATTCAATCGATACCCCGATAGGCTCAGCGAAATGGCGGCAGCAGCGCACACCTTCAGATAGGGGGACCCTTTTTGCATGCACATGTGTGTTCGATTCGGGTACGTTGCAATGGCCAACGGGCCCGCATGCACTAGCCTTCTTCATCCACAACAACGGTTATATCATTGCTGATCGAAATCGGTTTTCGTAACCGGAGGCATTTGCAACAGCCGAATGATTTGGAGAGGGGGGGCCAGTAGCAATGTTGTGTTATGAGACCCATGCGATACACGCATGGAGCGGCTGGCACTTACCGAGCAGGACGGAAAGAATGAGCCGGATTGCGGGTACCGATGCACCGCTCACACTGGCAAGGGCTTCCACGGGGTTAAACATTGCAGACCGCAGGCGGATGGCGTCGTCGTCGTTGCGGTAAAACTCAACGTTGCTCCCGGTTGCAACCGCTGCTGCTTTTTCGGCCGAATTATAATGCCACGTTCAGGGTTGCCCTTGTGTGTGCACCTAGTTAAAACATCAAAAGCATTAAAATTATATAATTTACGTGTTTTTTTTTATCACGCGCTCGGTCTTCTCCACACTGAAGGCTCTTTTAAGGCCGCGGATTAAACTTTTCACTAATCCCTGCCCAGTGTTGGCCTTCAGCGCCGTTTCTTGCGTGCGATTATATTGCGACGTGGTGTATTATTTGCCTTTTGCTTCCTCTTCTTCCTCCTATCTGGCTGACACAATTTCCACCAGGGAAAAGGTTACACTGCCGGTTTCCGATCGCTCACACGCGCGCTATCGCACCGCAAACACAAGATGCTGTGTGCGAATGGTGCTGTGCGAGCAACCGCATAAAGACGCAGCTGCTGCAGTCGCGTAAAGCGTAAACCCAGCTCGTGGACGGAATGGAGAAACGACGATGGTGGTGTGGTGGGAGATGGGATGGGGGATGTAACCGATGCAAAACAAGCAAGCCTCCTTGTGTGATCCGTGCATTCATGTGCCACGCTTAGCAACCTCGACACAACAAACACTAACCTTGCCTCAAAAGCGGACCACTTTTACGCATGTAGACGGTAAACTTTTCGAACTTTGTGCGCTCCCAAAATTGTGTGGTTTCACGCGAACAAATCGAAACACACCAAACTAATCGAATTACAAGGTCCCCACCAGCACAGGTTTTGCGGGGCCGTTTTTGCAATGCAAATTTTATTCCGCCGCCACGAGAAAACGAATAAGCTTTGCAAATTGCAGAACCGCTCACCGACAAGAATTGGCCACCGAACAGACGAAGGATGAACAAAAACTTACGAATCAAAACGCTCGTCCGTGGTGCGATAAACAGCAGAAAATGTTGCAAAACGAAACAATGCAGGCCGTGGCCAGATGGGCGTACTCGCAGCGTAGCGTAGCGATGTGTCACAAACAATGTAAACAGTACACAAAGGAGGATATTTATTTCGCGTGAAGAATGTGTTGTTTTGCTGCTATGCATACATGAATTAGTTTTTAATTAATTTTATACAATTTATGCACATTGTAGAAAGTTTTAATCGTTGCCAAGCGATATTAAATCGAAAAACAACATATTATTTGGAAAATTATCAACATTGAGGTTGTGGCCTTGGCTTGACGTTGTCAAACTCCATGTGGATTTTGACGTTGTTGACAGC
Source organism: Anopheles marshallii (assembly GCF_943734725.1). Lineage (NCBI taxonomy): Eukaryota > Metazoa > Arthropoda > Insecta > Diptera > Culicidae > Anopheles > Anopheles marshallii. Next base: position 77,876,553 of record NC_071326.1, on the reverse strand, counting down.
AGATGCTACAGTGGTGTGCATTTGTTTAACCATGTTTATGGTGAAACAGGCAAACCATGCGGTGGTGTTTTCAATCACTATTCCCTTTCTTACTAGTGGAAGAAAATAAAATTAAACATGAAAGAACTTAAAACTCCAAAACAATTACCAATAGGACATGGTTAATCAAGCGTTTGGTTTTAATTAGCGAAGAGTTGAATTAAAAATGAACTGTGACGGTTGAGAACATCCAATATAGGAAAGCATGCGGTTTTTTCATTGTCCTTGTTGACGACCACGCGTTAGGGGATAAACTATTTTCGGTTAATATTGCAGAGTTTAAGTAATTTTCTATTTAAAAGTCCCCATCACAAACAAGTTATTAAAAAAACAATAGGCTTTCTTATGTCTCGACAGGTAGTCGGTCATGAAAAACGTGCCGTGACTAGGCGCCTCCATTGCCTTGTGTTGAAAACTCAAAACAGAGGTTCGTAGAAAGTCCTTTTAAAATCGGTCTCGAGATCTCCGAGCGGGCAAAAGCCCGGGCGCGTCCACCAACTGTTCATGCCGTGCAGCACGCCAGAATGATCACTCGCATACGAAAAAAAACTATGACTCCTTTCGATGAATTAATTAACCACACGACCAAACTGAAGACTATTCCCAGTTCATCTGTGAACACATTTCGCATGTCGCATGGTACAAAAAACGAACGAAAAACCGAAAGCGAACGCCGGGTTTTAAAGCACATTTACGAAATATTTTTATTACTATACTCTTGTACAATACAATATCATTTTTCCTTTTGTGTGTATGCTTTTGTGTTGTGTGTGTGTGTGTTTTGTGTTTTAATCGATACCAATATTTCATGTCAAAGTGTCAAAGATTTGTTCTCTGCGACCAAAACAACAACAAAAAAGTCGGTTTGCGCGATCGGTTACGGCCACGTGTTTGCTTCGAATGATGTGCAACGCGCTCTGGTCAGCTTTTGCCTCGAGGAAACCATGGAATACTGTATGTTGGTGGTCCAAGGGTTGCCCGTTGTCTATCTTCTCCTGCCCTCCGATATATCGGTCTTAATCCCTCCTCCTTTGATAATCGTGCGGGTTTTGTACGTGTAGCTCTAGTTCGGGAGAGGGCGGTCCGTGGACATCAGGGAAAGACGAGGAAAAACGGATATTGGTTTTGTGCCAGCTCGCGCGCCACATGGCTCACGTCGGGGAAGGAATGATCGTTTGCTCGTCTGCTACCGGGGCCTGTTACCATCTAATTGACCTTATTATTATATGTTGGGTTTCACGAAGCGTTCTGGTAAAAAGGTGCCTAAACGGAAAACGGTATCCTACTGAACAGTTTCTTCCAACAACTAAAATCATACACTGCCCCGTTCACGTTGTGCCACAGTCGGCAGTTAATTCTCCGTCCACTGCCACGCTTCGCACCATTGTGCGGGATGGGTAGAAAATGAATCGAAAAATTGTTGAAAAAACATTGAGGTTTCAGTTTGCAGTTGATCACTTCCTGCACCCAAAAAACAAGGCAAAGGATAGCGAACATCAGCCTTAATATGGTTTGTGTGTTTTCTGTTCCTCTCGGTCGATGACGATAACGATCTCACCAGTTGTGTGTGTGTGTGTGTGGATTGGGTGGTGTGATTTGGTTGGGAGTTTCGGTTTCATCCATTTTTTTTTGTTCTTCGTAAAGCAAGTGATTGTGTATAGATATTGAAAATGATAGAAAAAGTCATCAGAAAAGGGCTTGTGGCTAGTTGCACGCTACTGTTGCTTTGCACAATACTTTTTCTTTTTTTGTTTGTGTCTGTGTAATTTTTTTTTCTTGCTCTCTCTTTCTTTTTCTTCTGCTTAATATCCTGTCACAATGCGTAATCGCCTCACGATTCCGAACCATTTTTTTTTTTCTTTACGTGTACATCATTTTCCAAATTGGAAAATCCAACAACCGAGAAACCAAAACCAAAAAAAAAAAAACATAGTGGTGATTTCATATTATTGCCAATTTGTGTTACTCGTCTCAAAGCTCGTCACGCTATAAAAATGGAAAACTGTTGCAATTTTAATTTTGCTCCTCACTGTGCGTCCACATTTCACCGTTCACGCGCTGTACGGTCGCGAACGTTTGTTGCCATGTATTTTTTTTTTTGTTTACCGGCCATTTTGTGTGGTCGTTTATTGTACATACATCATCATCGATCAATAGCCAAAATCCGGTACCGGACGCGATCGAGATTAATGATAACCATCGAAATCCTCACATCAAATACCGCCCCCCCACCCCCAAAACAATGCGCGTCAATCGTCAGCTCTCGACTGCGCTGTGTGCTTTATGATTTATCGCCATTTTTGTTACGCACGATCGCGCCAACGAAACGATCGTCGATCCGTCTGGATTGGATTTTGTTTGTTTGTTTGTTTTTTGTATAAAAATGGTTCAACATTCTCGCTCTCCCGCCATTGTTCTCACTACAGTTTACAGCACTGTGTCTACCTGTTTGTTTGTTTTTTTTTCTTCATCTATGTATAATATTTTCTTGTTTTGATTCGTTACTTTATACTACTGCTAGCTTCCTCTGCCATTAAGGGAGCTAATGGAACAATATTTCTTGTGTGTGAGTTTTGCTTCTTTTATCTGTCTTGGTTGTTCTTTCTGCTACTGATCTACGCACGATTTTTACTGATTTGATCGCGGGTTGTTTCTTTACTATTACATCGTTCCTTTTTTTTTGTTAGCGCCACTTGTTTCGTACACTATCATTTTTTTTCTGCTTCTTATTTGTTTTGCACTACGGGTAACGAATAACCCTACCATTTTGTTTGATGCTGGGTCGACGTGATGTTTCACTTCCCCGCACATTGAAGCTGACACGTGCGTCAGATGAATATCTTTGCCTCTCACGTCTTCCAATGTGTTTTCTTTTAGTTACATCTATTACTTATCCGTTTCGGTTTGATCGATTTAACTACTTAGGTGGCCGCCTACAGCATGACCGGGGGGGGGCTTGTGATTGATGATACCCACCCTCCCCACCAAAGGGGTTTCAATGATTTTTGATCGAAAAAAAATCTGGTCGCCATAAAATATTTCCGAAAACTGATAGCCCTTCGACGGACATTGCATACTTTGAGGCGAACGTGCTAATGACGCGAAGAAGGCGCTCTCGGCTCGCCTAAATGTATGCAATTTGCGTAACAAAAAATTTTTTTTTCCATTGATTCGCTACTATTAGCGAACGGATGGTTTGTCTCGTTTGCCACAATGCTTTCGGCGTTTAATAGTGGGGGAATTTTTTGTTTTCACTAATTTTCTATCGCTCGAGCCATTCCATATACACGTATGTCGCTACTACGCTTTATCAGAGGGTTTTTTTTTCTTTGCTAAGAGATCGATTCTAAGGGTTTTTTTTAGTTGAAGCGCACAAAATTTGGACATTCGCGCGGCATGAATAGAAAAAAAAAATAGATTCAACTACACTCACTCATATACCCACTACGGGATGTTTTGTTGTTTTGGATACTCCCGACTGCAATGCAACAATTACGGCTAACCTCAACGGTTGGAACATCCCCATGCACCGGATTTTGTGCTTTAACAAATTGCAATGAAACCGGAACCTCTTACTACTGCCTCAAAGTGGAGTTAAGGAAGTGCGAAGTAAGTATCTGCAAGCCATTTGTTCGGTATTCGGCCCCCTTTCTTAACGATTATGATCATGCGGTGATAAAAAACGATCGTAAAGCTACCAAAGTCATGGATCACTTAGCATTTCTTATGTTGCTAATTTGGGAAAGTAATGTACAAAATTATAGCATCATAATTACTGAATCACAATCAATCGCCTGTAAGCCTCTTTGCCAAACAATTCCTGGCAAAACGTTAGAAAACGCTCACCACAGTTATCGTGTATTTGTTTGCATACGTGCAGGCGCATAAGCTGTCCTAGGGTCCAATTACTGTTCCAACAGCAGGTTTTAATTAATTCCACTTATACTATCAATTGTCATAATTAATGTAATGTGGAAAAATCAAAAACATTCATTTGGTTAAATGTCTTCAATTTGACAACGGAAAATTTGATCGATATCAATTAAATTCATATTTAAACATTTCATTAGCATGCAAGGACAGATGAATTTAAGATGTGTAGATTTACCTACTGAAAATAATTACAGAACTCAAACTGCAATCAGACCCTTGGTGTTATTAGTACGCCTGCATTTATGCAACCGATTACACTACTACTTGGAGAGTGGTTTTCAATGTTTTACCTATTCTACCTCCCATACTAAAAGGTAAAATCACACACGCGAGTAAAGTGATTAATGACGTCACCACTCGCTACAATCATTCAGAAAGGTCAGAAAGCTGTTTGTTATTCCTTTGCAACGATTGTTACACGCCTTTCCTGGAAAAACTAACCAAGCGAAGCTGTGCCAACGGTTAACAAAATTCCAAAAGAGATAAATATGTGCTAAACAAACTGCTACAAAACATGGAAGGCAGTAATACACGCCTCACAGTATGCAATCCGCTTGACAAAATGATGTTTTTTTTTTTAAATAAGTCTTATGCATCTCGCTGTAGAGTACGACTGATTTTGCCCACGATTTGTATCACACCGTTTGCGATATTGTTTTGTGCCATGGGGGGTGTTTTTTTTTTTATTCTTAAATATCCGCTTCCTAATCGTTCCACCACGACGCACGTGTAACGGCATCACTATAATACTAGTTTTACTAATAATCATACGCATTATTATGTGACTCTCCACTGCTTTGTTTTACATGTTTGTGTTCACTTTAAGGCTGATGGTCAAACGATCAATTCTTAGGAAATGCCCAACGATGATTCCATTATTCATACTCGTCTTTACGTTCGAACACGAACGATGCTCAGTTTCAACCGATTGTTTGCACCGGTGCGTCTCGCTAGTTTGCACTGCTGCGGTTCATCTGCCCGGTTGAATAATTTATCGAAATTTTCATATACTCTGCGCACGGTTGCTAAACCCACCGCCACCAATCATCATCAATAGGTTGTGTTCACTCCCTCGCCCTCTCGGATGGTCCGCCGTTCGATCGGATGTAAATACCTCAAACTCCTGGCTCCGGTCTTGCAGGCGGCTTGAGAGGGCAAAGGGCGTTTTGCTGAGGAAGAGGAAACGGTTGTTGTCCTCCGAGTGTTTTGGTAATTCTCACTATAAAATGATATTGTTTGCTCCTGCCTACTAATACTGCTTCGCAAATGCCCCTACTCCCCTTCCCACACCTCATCTGTCCCCATGGACGTGCTTGAGATGCTTTACTAATCGGGGGGTTTGCTATCCAACACGAGCGTATCTACCACGACACGATAAGTCTACAAATGGCTCACTGTCCCTAGAACGATGATGATGACAACGACGACGACGACGACGATTTCGATAATGCATATACCGCGCACAAACTCGATCTACCATCGGTTTCGCCCTAATGTCTGGAGTTGTTCTCGTGGGGCGGGGAGGTGTAACAGGCCCGTGTGTCCTCTACCAAGGACCTACACAACATTGCGGAATTGAGGAATGGAAACTCAATCGGATGCCGGGCCTCTTTCTCCTACTGCTTGCACAGACGATGGCGGTGTGTGCGATGGTTTCGCATCTGCGGGGTTGTCCTGCCGCTCAGGGCGCTCAGGATGCCCGGTTCGGTTCGTCCGCTCGCTTCGTGGCGGGCGTACTGCTGCTGGTGGAGGTCGTGGTGTTGTTGTCGACATTATTGTTGGCACTTGCTTCATAGCCCGCTACCAGCGTTTCGATGATGAACTTGATGGTGAGCTTGTAAATTCCTTCCACGTTCTGCGTGTACCGATCGCCCAGCGTGGTCGAGACGGCCGACAGGAACGGTTCCTCGATGCGCTGTGGCGGGGCATGAAACGAAACGAAACCGTAGGTCAACAATTAGGTAACGAAATTAGCGCCGGAAATTAGATGGGGGACGAAAGGCAAAACTCGATCGATTCAATTAGCGATCGATCCGAACTCGGTTAACAACCCGTGCTGGTTCTGCCGATCCGGGCCGGTTCGCACCCATGAGTGCTGTGTAATGCAATTACCCAAAAATACTCCTGCTTGAAGCCGGGTATGCGCCGATGGGACGCACCGACCTGGTGGATGAACTCGAAGAACGTATCCAAATCGTCCAGCCCCCGGATGCCTTCGTCCAGCGTGTTCATCACCTTGTTCGCGTGCTCCTGCAGCTCCTCCGAGGTTGCTTGCTCCTCTTTCGTCTTGAGCTCCTTGAATTTGGTGAACATATTCAACAGGTCCGCATGCTCCTCGAACAGTCTGCAAGCAGGAGAGAATGGGGGGAAGTGGTGTGTGAGCTTGCGGCGGTGAGAATGTAAGTGCCAAACGGGATTTGTGAATATTTTATCAGCTTCGGTTGCGTATCGTACCCGTGTATCTGGAGGTTGAAAGGTTTTGGTGAGACAGGGAAAAAAATGATAAAAAGCCTACCAAAAGACGTTACTTGCCTCATGGCCTAAATGAACTTGCGCGAAAACCGATCTGATTCTTTGTGCAGTGCTTGCGTGCTCTAGATAAATCGAGCTTGTCTTGTGAATTGCATAATTTTAGGCGTGTTGTCAAGTGCTCATAGTAATGGACCTAATAAAAAAGGGGGGTGTAAAACACTAAACAGCCCCCATCGCGTGATTCTGCTACCAGTTGCATACATTTAGGCGTCAAAATTGTCTAAATGTTTAGAAAGCGAAAGCTAGACATACTTAAACGTACTTTTAGACTGGAGCACGCTGTACATTCGTACAACAAATTCTTTGTTAACTAAGAAAAACATTCACAAATTAAATCAACAATTAATTAATTAATTAATTTAAAGAATGAATACTTTTATATACTTATGTTGTATAATTACACTTTCAATTATCATTTGTTAAATACATTGAAACATGAATAATTGACGGCATTCCTCAATTCATCTCGAATTCTTATGTTAAATAACTTGTGACTGAATTTAAAAAATATTTATTGCAATATAACAAATGCAATAATTATAGTTTGTCAAAGTAACTATGCTAATTTAATTTTTAATTTACTTATTTGCATTGTAAAAAGCAAATATATTGATTACGATCGGTTTAAGTTACGGATTAAACAACGATTTGACCCTAGCACAATGTGTACGCCTAAATCTATGCAATCAGCCTCCCGAATGCTTCCTAACGTTTCGCCGAAAAGCTTTCGTTCAGCAAACCGATACTTAAAACACCTTCTCATCTAAGAATCTCGCTATTTTTCCCATAAAAAAGAGGATACAGTACTTAAAACATTCCTTCATGCTGTCGTGTTTCATTCATTAACTGTACCGGCTTAAAAAAATGCACCAAATTAAAGGATTGGTAAAGGAAATTGCGAAGCACCTTTGCTTTTATGTTTCAAGTTGAATGTTTATTTTTTTTTTTGCATTCTTTCTCAGCTTCTCTTCTTCATTGTCATTTGATCTGTGAACAAACGGTTATGAAAGTATGAAGTATGAACGTAAGCGTTAAAAACAATCCTCCATCCTCGCGCATTCGATCGTCAAGGCCTCATCAGGGCGGGGGTCCAAAGCGAGTGGGGAATATTGGGTTTTCTCATACGTCATCTTTCCGGTCGGCATGCCGCAAGGCTTCGAGCCTCACAGTGGTAAAAATAGACATCCTCTAACTACCCACTCGCCGAATCGGGGACAAATTGCACGAACAAGAGTCCTTTCTCGCTACCCTCCATCCAAACCCCGGGGGGAACCAAGGAATGGAAAGCCAGCGGCAAAAATCCTGATGCAAAAGTAGAGAAAAAATTCGAAATAAAAAGTACCGATAAAACAAGACAAAAGCGACCATAATGGGAGTGAAAAAAAAAACGGAACCAGCAACAACAACAAAAAAAAACGGTCACGGTCCGGTTTTTCTGCTGTCTTTCCTTCGTTGGCTCCTTCCGGCCATCCGGGGATGGGGATGCCAGTAGTCGAATTATAGTAAATCAATTTTGTTTATGACACCCGGCGACGGGTGACCCGATGACGTCGGTCCTTGGAGAATCTTTTAGACGACCCCTCCTAACCACCCCACCCCCTCACACCATATCTTGTAACGGTGGTACACCTTTTGGCCCACGTTGAAGCTGAGCCCCGGGTTTTTTTTTTTTGCTTTTGTTGCTAAGTATGTACTCGTATAAATAAAACGATGCGCTAGCAACAGCCAGACTCAAACGGACCTCCCTTCCCTACCCCATCTCACAATTTGCCCGAGCAGGCCTTATTGATTACATGCTAATTTTTCACCGGGCCAACAAAACCAACGTCCCGGTCTGTACGGTCGTCCCGTTTAGAAACGGAGCTTGATTTATTGGGCCTCGTAGCTTCAGCGGGAATGGGACGGGGTGGGGTCAAAGGGGGTAGGAATGGAACAGGTGGGTGGTGGGTGGCAACGGTAGTATCCATCTTGTTTATGGAGCGCAGGGAGTAAACGAGGATCGAACGGAAACATAAAACCGATGACATAAAACATCATCGAAACCGTACCGGACGGAGGTTGGATACACAGTGGGTGCTGGCCGGAACTAATATGGCGCGAGTGACCGAGTCGAGGGTTTTCCCTTCCTCCGCTCCCACCCTTTCCTTCCTTCCCTTCGCTAGTGATACTTTTCTTTGTGGTGAACGTCCGTTTCCGGCCGCATACCGACATTGGTGCTCTTATTACACAAGAGGGAGGATGAGAAAGAAAGTCGGTAGCGGGAAGGGTATGTAGGGAGGTCCTCGGGAGGAAGAGGAGGGGTAGAAAAAGGAATCGATTCCACTATTTCGAAAAGGAAGATAGGCACACTCAGGGACGGGAAGCTGTTTGGCAGGGGGATGATGACGCGGCGCGGGTACCTGCCCGGCCAATACTCACTTGATAAACATGGTGATCCCGGTCGTTTCCATCGCACGGCTGATGCCCTTCCACGAGGCCACCATCGTGTATTTCTGTTTCGCCGTCAGCGGTAACCGGCTGTCCACTGGCGGTGGCCCACAACCGTCCAGGCTCGGCATATTGTTCGACTTGGAATTGCCACCATTGCTACTGCTGGCCAGCTTCGTTAATTCACAACCCATGTTCTCTGTCCTGTGTGCTGGTGCGTGTATTTTTTTTTTTTTTTTGTGCTAGTGTTGTGACCTACCGCCTCCCCTACCCCGGTTTTAGGCTACGCGGGGATCTGCTTTTTGTTTCGTTTCTGCTAAAAAAAAAAAAAAAATGCAACACTTTTGCGCACTGTTTCTGCAAAGGGATCTCCACCAATCGTTGCCGGATTAATTTCTATCGCCTTCTGGACACCATCGTTGCACTTGCATTCACCCCTTAAAGTTCACTTGCGCATTTGTTTCACTGTGTTGTTTGGTTTTTTGTCATTCACTTTGCACTGCTTGCTTTGTATTAACACTTTCCTTTTCTTTTGTTTTGACTTGCTGCTGTAAAAACAAAAAAAAAGGGAAACAGAAAAGAGAATTTAATTAGCAGGGTTACTCTTCCACTTTTATTACAAAACTCCTGTTTTTTTGTTGCTTTTGTTGATATTTTAAACGATTTGTTACATTTTTCTCTTGTTTTAGCCGGCTTTTCCTGTGTTTTTTAGAGAGAGAGAGAGAGAGGAAAGGCGATAAAAAGCAACACCACCGTGGAAACGGAACCAGCTACATCTGGGTAGTTGTTGCTCCCACCAGTTGCAATGACGGGCTGTCCCCGGGACAAACAGTGCTTTATACATACAGCAACACATCATTGTTTTAACCACGTTGTTTTGCACACTTGCCAGCCGGGAGCGCATTTTCTTCCGGTTCGGTTGGTTTTTCCATTCGTTTTTCCCTTGTTTTTCCTCGGATTAAAAGCGGATGCACAGTATCCCGAGATGTGCTCTACACTCTTCTCGCCTTTTCCTTTTTCTCTCTTTTTATCTCTCTCTCACGCACACACACACACACATACATTGTAGAATGTGTTTGCCAACACTTACTAGCGAAGCACTAATACAGACGCGCAAAAAAAAACGGTGGCCAACTTCGATTCTCAACTTCGGACGTTAGACACCGTTTGCCTAACGTGATGAAAATGCTGGCGCTGTAAGGAGGTGAGCAAAAAAAAAAGCCCGATATTTACAGCACACTATTATCCTTCGTGGTGCACTGCTGTGAAAAGACAATACAGACTGTACGAAGAATACACAAACAAAAAAAAACCAACAAATTGTAGAACCCGACCAGTAACGAAGGGGACACACCACTTCGCTTCGGCACAACAACACAGGGTTCACAGGGTAGAATGCACACACTCGCACACACACACACACACAACCACATACAACACTACAATCCCGGCCACTTGAGTGGCTCCGGCTTGGACAAGCTCTTCAAAACGCTTGGAGCACGAGTTTTGATGTAATACACTTACAGGCTACCTTTATCTGATTGCCTGCCCATCCACCTTCACATAATTATGCGCACACATACAGACACAGACACACACACACGCATGTAGGTATTTCCCTTCAGGACGATAAGTGAGTGACACGTTTGCTTTTTCTTCTTCTTCTTCTAGGACACTACACTAGCAAACTCCCCCACCTGGACCTGTGTGTCCTCATTCTTGAGGGTCTTATCTCGGTTGCCTTGTTCTCCGCCTTGTTGTGTGTGAGGGTTTTTTTTTCTGCTTTGGCCTTCTATTATAGCTCACACAATATCCCTTTCGGATTCCGAAACCCTGCCCGATAAGCCCTGGGAGAGAGCCCGTACCCTAAGGGGTAGTAATTCTACTCGTCCAATCGAGCGAGCACCTGAAGCTGATGTCGTATCCTGGAGGGAGTTTTTTTTTTCCTCGTGCGTGTAATTCGTTCTTAAAGCTCTCGCCCTGGATTAACGAGGTAGCTCCGGGTTTTCCTTGGTTATCGGTTGGAAGACTAGCTGATACTACCAAGCAGGGGGGCACTTTACTCCTTCTTCAACAAGGATCTTGCGGAGTCATGTTCTAAATCGTGAAAGTATGGCGCAATTGACAGGAGCGGGGGGGGCTAGAACTTTACGCTGAAACTTCACACCAGTCCCGGGCACCGAGGTACTAAAGGTACCTGGGGGGGACTCCTTAGGAAAAACCCACCTCCCCCTCGCAATGGTATTTCCACCCACCTCGTATTAACCACACTGGCACTGACACTTTTCGCTTTCACTTTTCTTCACCACCGCTGGCAATTGCTGCTGGAATTCTTGAACTGAAAATCGGGCACCGAAACTGTTTTCCACCCACAGCGCTGTGATGGCGGGGGGATAGAGGAGGAGAGGCAAGGTGGGTTCGGTGGGTTTTTTTTTGTTACTGACCAACCGAATCGAGCTCCTTCTCGGGAAGGCAACAATGGCATGGATCGCGCAGTGGACAGAAATCAATTCACTGTGCAGCACAACAACCACTCTGTGTGTTTGTGTGTGTGTGTATGGGGCACAACGGCCTCTATTGGCCACCGCAGTGTGTTTGCTTCTGCTTGATGCTGGCTGCTGCCTGCCAGGGTTGACTTGCAGGTTCGGTTTGCCCAACGCCACCCACCCACCCACTGCTGGCTGCGTCCGTGCGTCGTGGTCGTCGTCCCGTTCGTGTATGTGTGTGCTCTCTGGTGTTCTCCTGGCAGGAACAGCACCGAAGGCACAAAAAAAAACCCCGATTCGTTCACCGACTAGGAAACACAGACACAGCGTATCGAACGTACCACCGCGCAAAGCAAAGCCGAACAGAACGACGAAGCACGCCACAAAACCAGCGCACACTGGGATGGTTTTTTTTTTTGCTGTTGTTATTCAATGTGTTTTGGTGGAGGAAAAATCCTAGGCGACATGCGAGGGCGCATGTTCGCACGATTCGCTCACTTCACGCTCTCCCGTGAACGCGCGTTTACCTTTGCTACCGTGTGCGTGCTCGCCCTGCAGCCCGAACCCGCACGCCGCCCCTGCTCCACGCGCGTAGCGATTCATTCACGAGCGGAGTTTTTCCCGCTAGGTGGAAAACTGGGAGTATTGATTTTTGAAGCTTTTCTCACCGCACATACAGCGATGGTCACGCACACATGATATGGTGGTCATCGTGGAGCGAGAATCACCCACCCACACATACGCCGTTTTTTTTTATTACGGACGGTCCAAAATAAGCAAGTGTAAATAAGGGTTAACGTCGCGGTGGAAAGAAATATTAAAGTGATGTAATTTACAATCATCATTGGAAATGACAGGCGATATTAACAAATTGACTATTAGTTCAATTGAGTTTTTATAATTTTTTTACATCCTTTTAAGCGACGTACTTTTTCGTACATCAAAATGAATATGAATTGAACATGCTTGATCCAGCTTTGATGTAAAAATATAAAATAAGATAACGGTCATGGCATAGTTTTAAAGGAGCGTCCAGACTCCTATGGTCTACAGTCTGGACGCTCCTTAACAGTTAAGAATTCGAGTAGCCTGCGGAACCATGCGTTCGAGTAGTTGCATGATGGGAAACTGGTGGACATTTCTCTCTTATCGAAAAAAGAAGAATTCTTTTCCATTTTACGGCTATTATCCACTGGATTGTATGGTTTTTTTTTATCTCAACGTGTACCATTCCTAGTGATATACTAACATCCCAGTCAGACTACAGTGAAATTTCTTTGATTTTAATTTTTAAAGAAATTGTTATTGTTATAATTGATGTAGCCTTCTAGGCCTGTCATCGTATCCGCAAAAATACTTAGCGTAAGGTATACACACAGGCGCATGCCCATACACGCTCAGCCGCTCGATTCAATTTGGGCTTCTTCTCCTCATTTAGGAGCCAGAAGGAGCCGAGAAAAACCCGAAAGGTTTTCATACGATTTAACAGCTCGCCTGCCAAGAGGGACTCCTCACTGCCCGATGGCGGCCTATACGGGCTGCCAGATAACATCCTTAACGGGCTGCCCGATAACATCCTTAACGGGCTGCCCGATAACATCCTTAACGGGCTGCCCGATAACATCCTTAACGGGCTGCCCGATAACATCCTTAACGGGCTGCCCGATAACATCCTTAACGGGCTGCCCGATAACATCCTTAACGGGCTGCCCGATAACATCCTTAACGGGCTGCCCGATAACATCCTTAACGGGCTGCCCGATAACATCCTTAACGGGCTGCCCGATAACATCCTTAACGGGCTGCCCGATAACATCCTTAACGGGCTGCCCGATAACATCCTTAACGGGCTGCCCGATAACATCCTTAACGGGCTGCCCGATAACATCCTTAACGGGCTGCCCGATAACATCCTTAACGGGCTGCCCGATAACATCCTTAACGGGCTGCCCGATAACATCCTTAACGGGCTGCCCGATAACATCCTTAACGGGCTGCCCGATAACATCCTTAACGGGCTGCCCGATAACATCCTTAACGGGCTGCCCGATAACATCCTTAACGGGCTGCCCGATAACATCCTTAACGGGCTGCCCGATAACATCCTTAACGGGCTGCCCGATAACATCCTTAACGGGCTGCCCGATAACATCCTTAACGGGCTGCCCGATAACATCCTTAACGGGCTGCCCGATAACATCCTTAACGGGCTGCCCGATAACATCCTTAACGGGCTGCCCGATAACATCCTTAACGGGCTGCCCGATAACATCCTTAACGGGCTGCCCGATAACATCCTTAACGGGCTGCCCGATAACATCCTTAACGGGTTGCCCGATAACATCCGTAAGGGGCTGCACGTAAACGTGTAAACGTTAAAAAAATACAAAATTATCTGCCCACCTTACTAATATTTAAAATAAAATTTGTCTTTTATCTATGTTATCCAGATACCCGTCCTTATTGTTATAAAATTTTTCGAAACCTCTCGGATCACATCGTCGAAAACCCCTGCAACACAGGCTTCGTTAAGTGAGTGACGGTTTTGACGTTTACATTCGTCAAATAAAATATGAACTTTTTATCTTGCTCCGCACAGTAAATTCCACGTTTTACAGAGAACAATTTAAACCAAAAGCTCTAAAACAGGTCACTAGGGAGCGTATTGAATTATTAGAATAGCAAAAAATGTAGAACCAAGAAGTTAAACGTTAAAAAAGGCCTTATATCGATCTGTAATATCGACAGAACCCGGTGTGATTTTAGCCCACTGTGCGTGTAGCATAGCGCAGCATAGAAACAGAAAAAAAAAATGAAATGGACGCATAAACCGGAGAAGGTAGAGCTGCACTGCTCTGCTCCATTACGCCCGAAGTTCTCTCCCAGCACTCGAAGCGAACGGACGTGCTGCGTGTTTTGCATCCGCGCTTGGCACAAGTGGTTTTGTGTTAAATTCTACGTTACGCAAAATTCTTCCCAGCTAATGCAACAAACCTTTTTAATCACTCAACTACAAGCCGAGCAGCAAAAGTGGTTTAAATGTAGGTGTTTGCTGTTTATTTCCCGCTTTCTGACACTTGATTTTCGTGCAACAGTGTAGCGCGTAGCGTACATTTTTCGGGTCGCGTTTGTAAATTTCAAAACAAAGTGTTTGTGTGCTTCTTGTTCGGTAGTGTGTACAGTCTGCGGAGGCGTGCCAGTATGCTTCCGGTACATGGCTGTCCCGGAAACAATGCGTACAAAAACTTCACGATTGCTCTTTTGGATCCTGTGATTCACGTGCCCTAAAATCGGGAACGGATTGAGCCTTATGCAGAAAATCCTGCCCCCCTGTTGTTTGACCCTCTTGTACGCGTGTGTTTGTGCGATTGTCCGTACCGTGTCTTGTTTGTGTTTCTGTTTACCAGGATCTGCTCTCCGGAGTTCTTTGTTGATATCTCTCCCGTTGCGTAGTACAAGAGCAAAGAGGCAAGCGGTGATGGTGTGCCTTCCCACCCGTGAACGCAATCCTAATCTCATCCGTGTAACGTAGCAATACAAACATTCCAACGAAAGGAACCAGTTTGATGCGTTGCTTTTGTTGTGTGCGGGTGATTGCGAACACCGGCCGTGATTATGTGCGTGTAACCCTGCACAAGAGAACAAACCTGTACGGACGAAGGAAGAGTGCGAGAATGTGTGCGAGATAGTAAGTGAGAGAGAGGGAGAGGGAAAGACCATACACAGAGAGAGAGAGAAAAAGCAATAATGCGTCAGGTGTGATTGCAGGTGAATGAGCGTTCGCCAGGAGCGAAATCTTCCACGCGAAGACTAAACTTCGACTGTCCGACGCGAGAATGGCAAAGTGGCCTTGCTTTCTCTGCAGCATTCCTTGTGTGATACTTTAAAGATAGGCTATCGGAATGGAAAGCTGTCGGCGAGTGACTGCCAATTCCACGACGGTAAAAACCATATTTCTGTCCGGGGACATCAAAAGTAGGTTGCAAAAACCGAGGGCGCCAAGCGAAGAGCTGGCTGCACTGCACACGGCTCTCCAACTGTGGAGATGTCTCCAAGGATACGTATGCAGGCAAGAGGGCGGAAAGTGTGAAGAACGCCAGTAGCCCTTCAAAAGCTTTGGTAGTCCGAAAATTCTTCTACCAATAAAGGGGCAGCCCCCGAAGTCCCGCAAAATGGAGTTACCTCGACCTACTGTCCCAGAGCGCGATAATTCTGATTTTATCCCATGCTCATGCTGGGGCTCACCGAACGCGGCCCGATTCGCGGTCAACGAAGAACCTGCGGCATTGAGGGTTTTGGCCCCATGGCCGGTCTGCACACTGCGGGAACCCGTTATCTATTCCCAATTTATTGGTTTTTTTGCTTTTGCCGGTTGTTCTGCTCCCGTGTGCCGTGCAGCTCAGCTACGCAACGTTACGCGTTGCCTCACATAGTTCTTACCCAAGCACGTGCAGCCAGCGGACGGAAGGTAACGGACCAACGGGCATATTCCACGGTGTGGATGTGCGGGAAGTAATCGATAATTTTTGGACGGTTTTCTTGTGGCCGTTGCCTGGTTCGGCATCGTATTATTGCTGTTGTTTGCGTATGACCTTCTTTACGCGCGCACGTGTGTGTGTGTGACTGGGGGGAGGGCACATCGTCCCAGTTCTATCCCGGAATGAATCTTTCCCTCCCCAGGTACGGGAAGGATACAAGACACATTTAACGGTACGCCAAAAAACACAACACCCGTGTGTGGGTCTCCCAAATTCGCCAGTATTCTGAGGCAGGTGAGATCTTACAACGGTGTCGGGATGTTTTGGTGAAGTTGGGCACATGTTCCGTTTATGTTCCGCTGGTACATGATGTTCTGCTCATGTTTTCCTTTTCCCAGCCCACACTGTGCACGGCAATTTCGGGGAAAGTTGCGTCACCGTACGGTGAGAGGTTTGTTCCTGAGAACTGAAATTTGCGTACCGTGAAGCATTCCGAAAGCTGCTTGCAAACGTCGTTCAAAGAAAAAATCGGTCTAGTTGGGAGGAGTTTCCTCTGTATCTTCCTGATGTTTCCTGATGATGTAGCGATGTCTTGAAAGTTTTTACTCCCTCTCTCTCTCCCTCTGCTCTTATCACCGCCAGGTGATGTCTGTGGCGTTCTGAAACTGAAATTATTTATCTACATCCATTCTGACGAAATGAGATGTTCTGAGAATTTGTAAGAATGTTGATTTAAGTGCGCACTGGGCGAAGAATTCGCTACAGTTGTCTACTGCCGGAGACTTCAATTTGAGTCCCACGGAAAGGATCTCAAATGCACAATAGAATACATAATGTAGCCGCTTGCAGGCAATATCCTGCTGTTCGATAGGTGAACCACCTGCGCTCTAGGACATTCCGGGTGCCAGATACCCGAACCGCTCGTCAATAATGAGTCTCGAAAAAAGAAAGATGAAGATGGAGTCCAAACGCGACGTACTACACCCCATGAATTCTTCTTGCTTTTCCCTTTCTTTTCCCCCCTACCCAAATAGCCGCTTGCAACCACACCACCTTCCGCAGCGTAGCCCACACGTTTAGTCAACGTTGAAGGAGATCTCCATCGTACCGGTCGGTTTGTCGCTATGATGGCAAAAATGTCAAAAGGTTGCTGCAACCACCACACCGGCGACTATCGACGATTTGTGTGCGCAGTGTAAAGTGAAAGAGAAACCGGTTGTTTGAGGAATTGGCAAGGCAAAAAGCCACGATCGTGCGCGCGCGTGTGTGTGTGTGATTCCGTGCGTGTGTGTGTGTAGGGTGTATGGGTGGGCAAGCTTGACATAACCTCAGAAAGGTCGCTACTTAGTGCTGGGCTGATGGTAGGAGGTCGCCAGTGAAGAAGCGCTCCCATGCAAATCGGTAGTGGATGTTTGAGAGTAAAAGCGAAGGAAGTAACGTCATATCATATTTAAACCCCAACGGTCATATCATAGTGAAACAGGCAGCAAACAGCCTCGGCGATGGTGGAGGTTCACTTGTGACAAGTGAGTAGTAGATCCGGTGAATGAGTTCCGGGTACGGAAGGAATCCTGCGGCGCTCCGAAGGTAAGTCACCGATTCGACTTTCGCGTACTTTAATTGGGGACCTTACCATCGTTCAGGTGTATCAGATTAGGATGTAAACTGTCAAGTAGAGTAGTCGATCGTGTGCATCGACATAAACGTTTCTAGCATGGAACCGTTAAGTGAAAGGTTCTCAGAACGGTTAATCGGGACCGGGTCGCACACGAGATGGCTTTTAGAAAGTCCACTGACAAGTACGCGACACATCAGAACCACCCGGAATGTACCGTTGTGAAAGGTGGTTGCGGCTTTTTTTCTGCGAGAATTTCGGCTTTCTTGAAGATATTACACCGATCCCCTCAGGGCAGGACAACTTTCCTTTGCCGATTGCACCCCGGGAGGGTTCGCAAACTGGTTACTTGTCGCAAAAGCTTGCCGGAATTGAAATTGGAGACAATGCGCGCGGGTATTGCAGACTGTGGACGTACGTTCTGTTCCTCGATAGACACCCGATGCTTGCTGCTTGTCAATCACATTTTCCCACGTGTATCATCTTTGCCGTAAGGGCATCCCCCCCCCCTTCCAGCCGAGTAGTAGCGAGATTATGCTAAGCAATTTCATGCTGGATGATTGCTGGACGCGACGTCAGTTCCACCGCACATTACGCCTCTTGCGCGAAATGAAGAAACACGTCCCAGTCTCACGGCAAGGCACACGATTGCCTCCAAGGTGATGGAGTACACCCGCCCCGGTTTAATGTTCTTGGGCTTGATCTTTTTTTTTTTTTTCGTGGGCGTATTTGCGCCGCCGTTAAGGGATGTTCCCGCTCGTGCTGGCAAAGGGGGGACCGTCGAGAAAAGTGGCCAAATCTCTCGTTCGGCATGTATTTTCGCTGTTTTTCCGCGACTCGCGAACCACCACCATCGACTCCCATACCCCACGGGGTTGTTGGGGTATAGTTTGCCTGCTCGGCCTTCTACATATATTTTCGCGTTCGCCCAAAGGGCTTGGAGAACGTGCAGGAATCATATTTATCCATCCATTGGTACCGTGTGCTCCCGTGGCACATCGAGCAAATCGGTGTGTTGCTCTCACCCACGGCCACGGGTAAGTGCTAGTGTTTCGATAAAAATGGCAATGGAAGGCAGGTCATCGAAGAAAAATATATATGTCGACCTTAGGAGCAAAGCGTGAAACGTGCACAAACTAGCGAAATATGAATGCCATGCGCTTTGTAGTCCGATTTCCGCGCACCCGGCCCGGTTTTTGGTGGAAGATTTGGTAGCATTTGGGAGTGAAAATACACCCTAACCCCTCTTCCACCTCTTCCAGTACGACCATCTATCAAAGGTGGTACGTGCCCGGGTCCGGTCCGCTCTCCGGTCTGTCCGGACGTGACTTATCGGGTCTTCGATCGAGAACCTGACCGGGCGAGTTAAGTCGTCCATACACCATTCGGTGTCGAACCGTGGTCGTGGCTTTTTTCTTTCCAATCCTTCGATCGACACTTTCGGGCATAACCTCGGCCTGGCAAACTGCTGTAGGCCAACCGGTTTCGGCACGTAGCACTACTTCAGGTTTTGCTGGAGTTGGAGTATCTCCTGGATGTACGTTATCAGCGCGAGACGCGAGTTCTGATTCTCGATTGTGGGCACGTTCGGTAATGGAGGTTGCTGTGTTGTTTTGTTTTTAGTCGCACAACAAAAAAATGGCCAAAAGAAAGCTTTCGGTAGCAGCGAATTGATAAGGGTTAAGCTCTTGCAGGCACCGCGAAAACGAACGCCTTTCCTCAAGGCCTTTTTCCGTTCCGGTTTTTCCGCACCCTTTGCGCACAGGTGCGCACTATCGACATCTTGAACTTCTCTCATGATTTATAATTGCACACGAGACTATGACTCGCTGACCACAAAATGTATCCATCAAATGGAGCATACTCCGGCCGAACGGCCCAGCCTCAGCTGCTGCCCGATTCCCAGTCAACCGAAAACACACTCGTGAAAACTTTTCATTGTTGATGCGAGTTGGGCCGTCGTTTGGCATTCCGGTCGTGTGTGTGATCGGTTATGAATAGACAAGCAGGAGTAGAGGCGAAAAGTTTTTTTCCACCGAGTTTTTGGGAGTATTTTCTCCCCCCCCCCCCCCCCCCCCCCCTCCCACTGGGAAGCTGAGTCATGACGAGCCGGGAGACGAGCTGGTCATCGATTTTTCGAGTAGCGGCAAGCTTACCGAATTCGTTGTGGAACGTTTGTGGAGTTGCCTTCCTCAAGTAGATTCTTGTGCGAGCGTTTCCGTGAGATGGTGGCAATGCGTCTAGAAAAGGTTTTAAACAAGCGATACAAAAGCGTTCGAGAGCCCTGCTGCTGCACAACACTACCGTGCCGTTTTGGGCCAGCCCTGACTACCTGAGGGATGTAACTTCAGAAGTCCGTGAAGGAGGCTCGAAGGACACTCGCCAGCAGAGAATGGAGACGGTGAATTATTGAGCAGCGAGAAAATTTCTTGCACGGCGTAAAACTTGCCTCGAACTCAAGCACATGCCCTAGCAGCAGCAAGCACACTGCCCATTAGACCGTACCATCGAGTACTTTTGTGGCGCACTCTATGCGGGTTCGGGAGCTAGTGAGTTTTGCCGGTGCTAAAACAGCTCCATACCAACCTGGAGAAGGATCCATTTCGACACACTTGGGCGGGTTTGGGTGGGTGTGTTGCTCATGAAGCTTGTTTTGCGTACGGAGACCTTCGAAGGATCCCACATTGCCGGTGCAAATGTGACATAATTTCCTCACTTGCCCTTTTTTTGCGCTGGTTGCATTGGAGAAATTACACCAGAAGCAACGGGAGGCTGGTGCCCTTTTGTGTAAGCCTTTAGGTTCAAGGGCTTTAATTCCTGGTTGTACGACACACACCCTGGTGGCACAAAACCAGCAAAATATAGGACACAAATAAAGCTTTCATTTGTGTGTGTGTGTTGTGTTGTACTTGCTGCTCCCATAAAACTCTGTCTTGGTATGCAAATCTCCGACTTCCTTGAAATTGTACAGCCCGTTGCAGGGGAGGGAGACGCTAAATGCCTGCCGGGAAAAGGAATAAAATGTAAACGAATATAAAATTCAACGCATCTTCTGCACACCCGTTGTGCAAATGTGAAATTTTGACTTGTTTTTTCGTTACTTTTTTGTTGTTGGGGCGATGTCGTCTACATCGTCCTTTCCATTTCTTGCGTACGTGATTTGTTTACCAAGCGCGACTCATCACACCCAGGGCCCATTGCCCTCCCAAGGCGGGTCGGGACGGATGCGACCTACGCGCCGTGCCGGGGTGACAGCTGTCAAGTTTTATTGCGACTTCACCGGTGTGCGACACCGGTTATCCGGCAAGGTGGAAACGAATTTTGGGGGCATTTGGCCCCCAAAGCCCTCGGAGAAAAATACACCAAAACCCATTACCCCGCCACAGCCAGCAGCAGGAGGTGGGTGCGTTTCGGTAGGTGTCCATCTCTTCGTGTTTTGGGCGACAAAGTGGCATCGAAGCCGTGAGCTTTGGGGAAGAGCGTGGTGCGAACCGGTCGAGTTGGGACCTTTGCTGGAGGGAATTTGCCAACTGACATGTGCATGTGGAGTGGGCGATCCGGCTGGAATGGAGGGAATGTGTAATAGAAGCTTCCTTGAGAGTGTTTTGTTTTTTTTTTTGGGTGCAATTTCTCGTTATTTGTTCGCCACTTTTTATGACGCACAACACTTTCGCTGTACAGGGCTGTCGCCGAAGGCCGATGAAAGCAATTGGTGTAAAATAGAGTTTGCTTTAAAAAAATAAAACCCACATCCACCGACCGTTGCCATCGAATGGAGAGTTCTTTTATTCGTTTGCTGTGGCTTCTAGTTTCTCAGAAGTTATTTACAAATACGCACACTTCTGAGGTTCTACACTTGTCAAGTTCTTCTAAACTATTCTTATTAGCGTTACTTCGATTTCGGCAAAGCTTTATATACCAATTCTTTCAGAATACCATAGGAGCAAAGATCCTTTTATTCCGGTCCACTCCATTAGTGATTGCTGATAATGACGAGTCTCACCTCCTAACCCCACCAATCTCAATGATTTCTGAAATAATTAAAACATTTGAAAATACGTTATCAGGAATTTAAAGAATCGTCTACTAGTTCACAATCATTACCATTACAGAGACAACCTGCAATATAGTTGGCCGCTTTGGCTTCGGGCTATATCAATTTTTACATTTGATGAGTACCATTATGCCCTGGTATTTCACGCGCGTGTCTCAAGTCTTTGTCGACTTATTCTATAGCATAATGACAGTGAGTTCAGCAGGATTGAGTCCTACAAAGCGATTGTTATTAAAAAATGGTCCTGATGAAACTATTTCTGATTTACTATTATAGACGACTCATTGACACCCATCTTGTTGGGCTACATGATGTGTTTATTATACTGGATTTTAAATAATTGAAAGAAGGACAGTTCTATACGACATTACCCGTACAATGTTCTCATCCGGACAAACCCCCCCACTCAGCTACCGATAAATAAAGTCATAAAGAGCTCTAAATTAAGTAAATTAAGTCACAGAAAGCCAGAAATGGCAGGCCTAGACCTCTTGAGGTTGTTATTAAACTAAAGTAGAAGCAGAAGAAGTGAATTCTGTGAATTTCGTTTAAAATATAAACTTAGCCAAGTTGAAACATCACAGTTTCAGCTACACACCAAAAGTATTCAAACGAACGTAAATCTTTTCTAAAATTATTTTACTTTCAAAACTCGATTTTTTGGAAGTTATTAACACTATTGATTGTCAATTTATAAATTATCTCGAACACTTGGATTATGTTGTAATAATTCTTGGAGTTCGTGCCAAAGAAAGATATGTAAAAGTCACTCTTGAACTACGGAAGAATTGTTTAACCAAAAAAATTAATGTGATTAAAACGAAGCGTTCCGTGTCAAAATGGCTGATTCAGGAGTTCTAGTATTGATCACAGCAAGAGTAAAGCTAACCTAACGCCAATGTTATCATGCCGTCAGGAAAATGTTAAAACTGTGAGTGAAAAGTTGCTAATGTTATTTTGCTGTGCTATCTTATCATTTTATTGCCTACACTCTGCCTACCTTTTCACGGTATTGAATGGGATATATTAAGGAAAAAAAACACACACCGTATGGAAATGTTCATTTTATGTTCCAGTCCAGAGCAGCTTTTTCCCAGAATCGGGTGAAATATGGTTCCTGCGCTTCGCCAACAACTCTTCCTCTTCCGGGCTGAATCGATCGATTTGGGAGCCCCGTTGGTGCGATGAGTTGTTTCCGTTTTGTTTTCTCACTCCGCGCGAAAGCTTGTTTTGCCAACGAAGGTTCAAGTGATTTTCAACCACCGATAAGCGTGGTGGGAAACGGGCGACATTAATTTGACGTGTGACCCACCGCATCCCACCGGCCAAGGTGTGCATGATGTCGAAATTTCTAAAGCGCCAATTGAAATTTATTTCACATTTCCCACTTTGTGCCCTTCCGTTCCGTATGCCCTTAACACACTGTTCGTCCTTTTTTTGTTGTTGTTTTGCTTCATCCAGGCCGTCGGCATCCGCTCGTATCCGAAGGGAATTTTCTCACTTCGTTCTGGTGCTGCTGCTGGTCGGGAACAAATGTATTGAACGTGTACGAGCTGGTTACGGAAAAGTTTTTCAATATAATCCGTTTTACCCGTGCACTCTTCGAGATTAGATGCCTGCGGGATGAAGGAACAAGGAATTTTGGGCGTAATTTATTTATCGCAAGCGCATTTCGGAGGCAGGACGGAGTAGGATTAATGTCTGTGATGAAGCGCAAATAAAATTTCAATGACTCGAAGGGTATTATCGGACCGGGGTGAGCAAATAAACGCCGGCGCATGATAACCTCTTCCCCAGCTGTAGCTCCAGAGTTTTGTTTCTAATCTTTACGATTTATGTTGCTTTTGGAGAGCAAAAAAAGGAGCTTCACAGATGAGACACTAGACGAGGAGTACAAAAATCGTACAAACTGATAGATGACAGCGATATCGGTTTGTGTGGGGCTCTATGCTCGCATCACACACATCGACGGAGACGATGATGCGACAAACTCCCTACAGTTTAGCTTTATTGCCGGTGCTTTCGTCATCGATTCCATCCTCTGATCGTTCCATATTCCTCATATCCGATTAAACGAATGCCACCGTGTGCGAACGCAGCACGATTTATTTAATCCTCTGCAGCGATTTGTGCGACAAGCTGAAAGAATGCTGTTGAACCAGAAGAACCCAAAGTTGTAAAAGCGTCCCCCCCCCCCACCCTAGAGGGTTATTTCTTTGGGGCGAAATTGGAATGGGATTCTAGGAGCTACCTGTACGGACAAGGGCCATATACACAGTACAGGAAACTAGATTTTCCCCAAGAGATTTAAATTCCGGCACCGGGACATCTGCACCGGTGTCTTCTTCGCACAGTATTCGCCATACGGCTTATATTGTATTTTGCGTTCCCCATATAACGATGGCTATCATGCCCGATAACGACCCATAATATCCCGTGTCGCAAAGACTTTGGAGGTAAATATAAATTCTATGCCTAATCTTTATTTGCCGGTCAGAACCTCATAATATGCGAGCAAATAGAAACGTGTCAGAAATGAGACATTATCTGTTCGATATCTGCCGGCCATCTCGGGCATTGTTGTGCCGGGGCAGCTAATGTTTTATTAGGGTCAATATTGACGCCATAATCTAGGCAGTTAGGCTAGTGAGTGAGCCTGTTCCGGAACCGGTTATACATTTTCACGCCTTATTGAACGGATAACGGCCAAGTCAAAGTCTATCATTTGCTATTCCTCCCCCCCAAAAAAAAACCGAACCCTCCGCTGGATGAGATTGGAACAGACGGAGCATACATATTAAAACGCCCTTTGCGTGAACGATCTTGAAATTCTGCCGAGCGTAAATAGAAACAGCGCAAAAACAGCCAGTCCTGCTTCCGGGAACGCCCCCGGTCCGTCCGGGGGTCGACATAATTTCGCTAAATTGTTTGCATAATTTTCCAATCGCCACGCGATTTATGAAGGGTAATCAAGAATCCTGATCGAAGCCTCGCGGCAAAGGGCAATGCGCGGTGCAAGACGCTAAGTGCTTGCTAAGATGCTAAGTCATTCCCGACGACGACGGGAAGCGCTCCGGGACGAAAGGTGAAAAGCAGCAATCGCTGATAATTTCGTCAATCACGACCGCCGTGATCGGAACCTTCCGCGGGAAGGTTCGCTATGATTTGATTTTCCCTACAGCCATCCGGTCGCGGGCAGAAGGGCCCGAAAGCCATCCCGTCTCGTTTAGGTGCCTTACCCCTGAGGAGGGTATTTTTCTCTCTCTCGGTTTCGTTTTTCATTTTACTGGCAACCGAAGACGAGAAGTGAACCTGCGGCGTGGAGCAAAACGCAGTGTAATCAGTGGCTGTGACATGTTGGAATTTTATCTCCATCTTCTCGAGATCCTACCGACTAGTAATGATGGGTGGCCCCAATATTGCCACAGTATCGGATACCGCCTGTTACCAATCGTTTCGCTTGACAGCCGGGACTTTGGCTCCGGAACCCGGCATTGCAATACTTCCCGTTCGCTTCGCGTGTCTATAATATTTGTGGCACGTCAGATCCTTAACTGATGCATAGCGATTGATCCTTACCGGATATGAGCTCATTTCTTTCTGTCTAATCCTACCGTTTGGGGGGGGGGGGGGTTTAGATTGTGACGAATGCTTGATGTCAGTTGGAATTCTCTTCTACCTCAAGAACGAACGTGTTACCCGCGTTGTCTAGCTACAAGACGATGAGTAAACGCATACGTAGTTATGGAGTCACATCAATCAACCGGAGATCCCATAATCCCCAGTGACATTGTCCGACCAGAAAAGAAAAAAAAATGACCCAAAATATCCGTGTCCCACCGGGACGTGCGATAAAAACACTGGGCGAACACTGGTTGGTGGCCACAGTGTGTGTCGCTATCGCGGCCACAACACCCTGTGTGCGTGATAAGAGGTAATTGTTCCTCGTCGAGCCAAGTGCCACTCGGTGTGTTCTAGGGGGCAGAAATTCCACCGCGATGTCCGAAACACGTCGACAGTGTTTTATGGCATTTCAAATGTATCACGACAGACCATCATCTGTGATCATTTTTCTCCACAGTAACTCCTTGGAATGTCTTGAAAGGTCCAGAACTATTGCACTGCTGGTTGGCAGTTCGCTTTACTGAACAATAAAAACGCATTTGTCTCGTCGGCAGTTTGAAATGTGTGTGCGTTATCGTTATCAGTACCGGTTTCTTGGTTGAGTTGTAGGCAGTTGGGGTGAAGATACAAACACGCTGTGACGAGGGCGACGCAAAGCGACAACGTGGAACAGCTTGCTGTACACAAAACGTGTAACCAGTGTTTTTTTTTTCTCCGAACGGCGAATGATAGCGTCAGAGGATCTTCGCACTTGTAAAGCTAAGATAGCAGCTGGCGTAACGCGTGGAAGCGCCTTGTGGAAACGTTCTGCCATGTTGGAGGAGAAATTCGCTTCGCTGGCAACACTGGTGGACGCGTTGCACGTATGTGCGCGTGGATTCAGCCACATTCGAGAACGGTGTGATAAGGGCGAAAACGGTAGCGAGTACACAAACACTCCACCAGCTGGATGGAATGTTTTACTAGTATTAATTAGTTCATTTATCTACCATGTCCAACGCGTGCACGCTGGTGTGCGAGGTCTGAGTGTAGGCGAGTTATCGAGTGGCGTCATTCGGTGGCGCAAAACAGGTCCGCTTATGCGACGTCGAGGCACCATCAATTAGGTATTCTGAAAAGGGGTATTTTTTTTCTTTTGGGCCACGCTATGAGGCGCCTCTGGTGTCGTACATCTATTACGCCTGAGACACGTGTGAGACACAGCTTTTTTTCTGGGAAGATCACTGAGGACAACTGCTCAACATCCAATACGGAGTACATTAACAGTAGTGTTGTGCTTCTATACTCTTGTAATCTTGTAAAAAGAGTCATTTATATGAATCTTTAATGGGGAGTGATTCATATCAGGAATCGACTCTCAAAAGATTCACGAATCCACAGAGCCCTATAACGAAGTTTGTCAGCTGATGATGGCGAAGGGGAATAGACATAGACGAGCTCCTTGGAGATCATAAATTTTCAAAGATTCGGTTCAAAGATTCACTCAGATGCATGAATCTGAATCAGATTCATCCACCACTAATTAATAGTCCAAAATACCTCAAAGTTTCTCCACAAATTCGAGGCATTTGAGTTCACATCTTAATTAGAATTACCAAATTGATACTAACCTAATGTCTCTCATTGATGTCAATTGAATGCTTTGTCGTTCTATGCACACCTTGAAACATCCCGAAACATTGACTGAATGACGCAAGTGACTTGAACTTGAGAATAAGCTTCATAAGCTCCCCAAACACTTTTGCCGCCCAGACAGGCTGTTAACAAACGAACGTCTATTTCCAGCCGACATACGTGCGAGTGATGACAATTTATTCCGGTCCCTTTTTTTTCCACGTTACACATTGTGAGTGTTACAACTTACAAGCACATTTCAATCGATCATAATGTATCCATTACCGCTACACTTTTTGTGATCGTGTTCGGTTCAAGTCGTGTTATTTGGTCATGCAGCCTTGAAGTACCGGACCGGCAGGAACGGCGCAAAATGCCCAACAAGGTATTTTGCCATCGGAAATATCTTTGTGGCAATGTTTCCCTATTATCACTTGTTCCGAATCTAGCACTGAGCGTGTTTTCGGATGATGTATTCCCGATAAGATTGACATACGCGTTTCCATCGCGTCTGCTGTTACGTCTCGCTGTTGCCACATCCAATGTCACCCACCATGGTGGTCTGTGTAACTGATCCACGGTATCTGCTGTTGGAGTAGTAGACGCTTGGCGGAAGGATGCTAAAAGCGTTGTCGTTTTTACAAAGCAACACTGTCTCATCGTCCCCGCAATGCGTGCGTAATTGGGCAAGGTGTGTAATTGGGTTCGGTTATCAACGGATACCGTAGTGATCGATAAGAGGCCTCTAATACACCCCATGCAAAGACTCTTTCTCTCCGTGCGCCAAAGGTGCTGCAACAACAAAACCACAATTCAATAAAATCCACAGTCGTTGGAGGGTTGGCATCGGGTTCGTTAGACGCTGCCTAATGATTTGCTCTGCGGTTGACAGATAGGTTTCAGTGTTTTCGCTCTCCCGGGCGGCTGGCTAGTGGCACACTCGGACGGGAAATCTTTCCCAGTGCTCGCAAACGCAACGGTTTGCGTATGAATCGCACACCGAAGGACGTGTTGCCGGATGCAATATTGATGTTTATCGAACGAAAGAAACCCATTACGGTGCGGAGTTTGGACGGGTGGCACGGAACACTTGTCACCGTTGTCATCTTAATTGGTGGCCATGGTTAACCGCACGCAGCGCTAGGAGAGAGCACTGAGAAGGAAAAGACACGTTTTTATTGAGGTGTCAAAATGAAGCCAAACTTTCCACAACCGCATTCATTGTGTGCCGGTTTTATCGACTTTTTACAGCGAAAGGAACACATTGATTAATGCTATCAGAGACGTTGGCTGCTGTTCTTCTCGGCAAAGTGAGATCTATGTGAGATATTTATAGCTCAGGAACTCGTTATTGTGCTCCTGATCTACATCCTAGTGCTCTATTTTGATCGACTATAAAGCTATAAAGCTAACAAACGATCATACCTTCAGAATCGATAAAGTTCCTTTCAACTCCACGATGTGTCTGGAGATGCCACAGAAATTCCATGCCTTTTGGCAGAGCTTTTGTGTATTTATCTCGAACTGCATAAAACTCATCTAACCACCATTTGAAGGGTGATTTGCACTGCCAGAAGCAGCATTATCAATTCCCGCGCTTTTGATAAGGCGCGAGCGCGCACAAACCAAACGAAAGTCGATCACTGAATAAAAGGGAGGGAGGGATGTTAATTTTTGTGTTTATTTTCCATGTGGTTTTGGGAAAGGGGACAGGCGATGGCGAAAGGGGATCGCAAAAGAATTCGATGAGGGGAATTTGCCTCTTTTCCGCTTCAGCTAGTACGATTTCCACGACACCGTACGCGCGTATACGGTTTCGATCGGGCGGCCTTTCGGAAGGTGTGCGCACACCGGCGTTTGCCGTCGGACCGGAAACCGTGAAAACGCTCACTTTCTAAACTGCAACCAAGCTGCAGGCTGCCGTTGGTAGACACACAGTGCGAATAGGCACATAAAATTGTTTGATTTTCGCTCGATTGGTTGAGGAGGAGGCACAGACGGTGGTTCGATCTGTGAGGGGGACGCGATGCTGTACAACATTCCGGTGGTTAGTTCCTTGTCTAAGTGGTGTTTCTGTGTTTTACCTAGCGCATAATGCATGCTCTGAGGATTGTGGGGATTTACTAGCAGAGTTTTAAACGTACCCCTTTATGACTTTTCATCGCTGTGCATTCGATAGGCCCTTTTAAGGTCTTCATCGGCACAACTACTTCAACTACAATTTCTTCGGTTTTATTTACCCGTAGCGGGATAGTCGGTCCTGTGTACGACGGATTAGTCAGGATGGGAGTTTGAACCTGTCCTGCCTTGTGAAGACTAGTTCCGCTACCAATACACCACCGAGCTGCCCCAACTTCAAGATAGTCTATAAGCTCTAAGACTACAGTTACTTTAAATCCCCGAACGTTTTAAAGAGCTTAATTTCAGCTTCTAAATGACAAAATGATAGTTTTTTTCATGCAATTAGAATTATTTTTCACAATGCAATGCAATTTATTTTGACTATTTGTATTGTACAAAAGAAAGCAACTCAATAATAAAATTGACGTCATAAAATTTGGTACAAAGTGACTTAAACGATTACTTTTCCCCCATCCCTGGAAAATGGATGATCATTTGGGTGCATTCGCATCAAAAGCGTGATCCAATGGAAATGGACAGGAAATCATTATGTTGTTTATTCTCCCTCATACGTGTTATGTTGTTGGAGAACTTCGCACAGCTTCAGCTCACGTAGCAGTGTCTTTCGTTGCGGTGACTTTCCCTTACGCCCGGTGCTTGCTACTGTTGGGTAGTAAGATTATTTAACCCATCTGTTGAAAGTGCAATGCAAAAGGAAAACACTACATCAACAATCTATCGTATTTAATTGAAGGATAGACGGTGGTTTACCACGTGCCCGGAGACACTTAAGACAAGAAGCGGGAAGAAATAAAAATTTAGAAAACGTACGCTTCAGATCGAGCCCTATTCTCGAGTGTACCGTAGTGGAGTTGTCTTTTGCTTTTCGGGACCAAAAGCACTCTTCGTCGAGCTGCGACGACTTCAATGTCGGCAAGAGTGTGGAGCCCATGAAGTGGGACCATTTTCGGAAGCATTGAGCGACGATCCTCCAACCCTGATGTACATTTTCCGTAAGGTGCATTATCTGCTTGCCCATTATCATCATCTGCTGTTGTTGGTTCTCTGTACCCGCGGACTCCACATGGTGGTGAAAGGGAAACTTTTGGAAAATTTTACCACCGCTAATGTAATGATGAACTCCCGCGGGACTGCCGGTGCGCCAGCTCTGGTGCAGCTGGCAAAGGAAAGCTGCCACTTTTATGGTCCTAAAATTTATGACACTCGCATGTACCATACATCGGAGGTGAGAACTACCGTACCGAACTTCACGCATTACGTAATGGTATTGCAGTGGGACTACTCAGGGAAGCGTTGTGCTGCGGGCAAACCTCGAACACTAGCGACCATCTTCTCAAAACGGTCTTGCGATTGCAAGCACAACAGCTCGGGTGGCCCGGGACCACATTGTCGCGCAGAGTTTTCGTCGTGATCGTGCAGCGGCGGAACTTTCGGCAGTAGTTAATTAGGACACCCTGGTTGAAAGGGAACTGATTTTAATTAGTTCTGTTTGCCCGCCGGTGCTTTTCCGGGGGATTGGGTTGCGTCCCCGGGGACGTTTCTGATGGGGCGCTTGGAGCACTTGATGGGAGTTTCGCTTAAAGGACTCCGGTTGATTTGCTCCTCCAATGTGTGCATACAAGTGTATTTGGTTCGATACGAAACTTTCAGCCTTTTCGTTTCGGTAAATCTGATCAAACTGGACGCCTTCGCAGACGGTTGCGGTGTGTAGGTGTGGAGCACCAAAGCAATATGGTCGATAATAGATATTTCTCGGAAAACATGTAATGTTTCGGACATTATGCGGGGACTATTCGTGGGGTGCGTTTGACGATGGTTGTTAGTGCTCTGGTTAAAATGGAGCGTGGTTGTTCCAACTTTTTTAATTAATTTGTTACATTGGGTCTAGCATGTATGAAGCATTTCGATTTGCGGGAACTGGAGATGAGTTTAACATGTTTTTAATTGGGTTTTTCAAACCGGACCTGAGCGTATTTTGTAATATTTGGATCTATTTGGGTTGAAAATGTTGAAATTACACAGAATAAATTAAGAGTGGCAGAACTTAACATGATTGTTGGTAGAATTCAGAGCGAAATCTATATTAGACAACACCTACAGCAGATAGGCTAAACAGAACGATTACATTATTTATGGCAAATGAACTCAGAATGAGCTTCAAGGCCTTACGAATAAACACCAAACGAGAGACTCGAGGTTTCTTAAGCGACCAAAAACATCTAAATATCAGCGAATATTATACAATATCTTCTCATCTTAGTTGTGCAATAAATAACATCTCTCGTTTATTTTATCATGTACACATTAAGCTCCATCCGGTCGTTGTGACATACAGCGGCTCGAGCTCCGAACCGACGAAGAGATAGCTTAAAACAAAGCTGCACCAGATTTGCATCTGATGAAACCATCTTCATGCACCAATTGACTCGTCATTGCAGAAGCTTCGCAATTCATTAGGACTTTTGGGGGGTGAAAAAAATAAGACCTATAATTTGCCAACACAACTAACAATGCCAGAAGCCGGTGCCGATCGTTCGGCTCATCCTCAGTTCGCTTGGTACGTTCGTTCCTTTCACTTTCATTGATTACGCGGTTGCGCAAATTTCCCTTTGCAGTTTTGGCCCGTACCCGTAAGGCCATGAGTACGCTAAAGAGATGTGCAAAAATAGACCCAGCTCGAAAGGGGTGCTCACCCTGCGGATCGGGGATCATCTTGGCCTCGGTACGTACGGTTGATTGAAAGGTAGGTAGGTAGGTTGAATTGAACCAACCGGCAACCGGAAGCCAACTGACATGACTGTAGGGGACTGCAAGAAGGAGACAAAAAAAAAACGAGCAGAATAATCCCGAACTGAACAATCGGTTTCGGTTTCGAAAGGGTTTTCCGTGGGCGATTCAATTGTATTAAGGGCAAACACAGAAGAAGTGCAGAGAATCGATCTATGGTGTAATCGGATGCGAGATGCCACGATGGTGCCTGGCAGGCAGAACTGGCGAGCGGGAGAGCTCGGGGAACAATGAACCGAGCCAAGGGGGTAGCAATGTAGGACACCATAACACCGGCCGAGTGTGAAAATCAGAAGCGCTTCAGTACGACGCAAAGCAATGATCACTTGGTTAAACAGTCTAGAAGACGGTTGGTGCCGTAATGAAGATCGAATGTACGCGGCGCTGGAAGGAAACGACTAGCTAGATGAGGTGAGAAATGTGAACAGAAGCCGATGTTCTCGAACATAATAACCACACCACAGCCCTTTAAGCTGCTTCAAAATGACGGTTTGGATGTCACGTAATCAGCGGCTTAAAACATCGAGCGTTTTGTGGCATGAGCTGTGTGGAGCTTTTGTTTGCTTGGGAGCACGTTGGGAGGTCTCGTCGTTCGTCTATCCGGCCATCGGCGTTGGGTTGGGTGTTTCGCGGTAAGAGATATGTTCCCATGCAGCGAAGAGATGAGTAGTTTAGCGAGAATAGATGTGGCATGCGGTTGGAAGTCATGTACTCGGTTGGAATGCAAATACTGTTGCAATAATGCATGCTGGCAGTTTGTCAGGTTGGGTTGGATCTTGAGCTTTTTTCTTTGTTCACTTTGTTCACGTAAGAATTCATTAATTTGGACAGCAATTCTTTCAAGAATCTTTGAATTGAAGAGCTCCGCTTGAAGTAATTAACTTCATCATAATTTATTTAGCGAAAACACAGGAAAGCTACTCTGAAGGTGCCATTTCTTGACCCGCTTTAAACCAACTGTGTAAATAGATTCTTCTACTGAATAATTGTACCACAAGCAGGCGGGGGTTTTTTAAACAGACAGAACCGCTTCGCCCACATCCGTGTCGTGCGATCACACCTCACGAAATT
This sequence comes from Anopheles marshallii, assembly GCF_943734725.1. NCBI lineage: Eukaryota > Metazoa > Arthropoda > Insecta > Diptera > Culicidae > Anopheles > Anopheles marshallii. The sequence goes on along the minus strand of NC_071326.1, from coordinate 77,843,751 downwards.
CGGATCGATGGTAGCACAATACCGGGTCGCTGAATAGTTTCGCAACAGCTACTGGGAGCATCCTTTTGAATGCCAACGTAGCAGCGGCGAAGAAGCCCTCGCAAAGGCCAACTGTGTAAATCGAGAACGGTGCGAGATGAGGTGTCGATTGCGCCAACAGTTTGATCAGCAGAAATGATCGTTACTAGGACACTGGGCATGGAGTGCACGCGTTGATAAGTTCGTGGGAAGAGTGAAATCTGCAGAGGCATAGCAGGTCAGCAAACTGTGCTGGATAAACCGTTTGCCGTGTTTTCCGTCGTGTTCCGATTTGCGAAAATTAGATAAATGTTTTTGTTCGACTCGAAACAAGCGAAGGCTCTCCACGTCGTATTGATAGCTCTCCTGCGTCGTACAGGCCATCAGACGTTGTTTGCTTGTAGAGATAAATCTCTTCGAAAAGAGGTTACCGTAGATGGTGGCCCGCTCAATGGTGGTTTTTGGGCAGGCCTAGTGTGCGCTCCTATGTTAAATCGTTCAAGGTTCGTGTTTGTTTGTTCACGATGTTTCGATATCGGTTGTTTTGCAGAAATGTTTCTTATGGTGCGCTCTGAAGCCGAAGTGAGCGCCGGTTTGAAGACGTTTTGTTGCGAATTGTAATTTTTTTTGCATAGCCTTCTCTTTATCGGCGAACGTATGAGATGGTATTCGATGTAGTGTGGTGTGGTTGGAACTATTTCTGGATTCTTCTCCAGTTGAAGTGGAATAAATAGACGAAGATGCTGAGTCTTTCCCAATTTCTTGATCATTTAGACACCTTTACAAGTGTATTATTTGTTGAATTATTATTTGTTGTATTTGAAGATGTTGAAGCCTTTTCAGTTTCTGGATCTTTCAGACACATTATTAAGTGTATCAAGTGAGGAAGCTTTCCAAGGAATAGATCTGTCTGTTCAAAAGCTCACGATTTTACAACTAATTCTACGCATTTCACATTAACTGGAAAATTATCCCAAAATAGCACAAAGAGAAACAGAGGTTTGAGTAATAGTTCTGGATTCTATGCAAGTTAAAGTGAAATATGTGGATGTTTTCGTTGAATTTTTTCCAATTTTTGGGTCTTTTAGACACCTTTTAAGGTGTGCTAATTGAAGAGCAAGTTTTCCACGTAATGGATGTTACTGTGCAAAAGCTCACGATTCAACACGCTCTATTACATATTCCACTTCAACTAGAAAATAAACTAGAAATAGCTTCTACCTTGTCGTTTGAACTTAAAAATACTGTATTTCTTAACAGGGTGTTTACGTCCAAAGCTCTTATTCTAGATTGACAAAAAAAAATCCCCGAGCAAGAAGCTACATTCGACACAAGGCGATCTCATTTATTCGATCATTTTACCCACTTGGAGGCAATAATTTTCGCCTTTATTAAAACTCCCAAATTAGACGCTGCTGCGAAGACGTTCACCCTTGGCGGGAGTTCGATTCTTCGCGACCGGCGAGCGGGCCAGCAACAGATTGTACCGTGGCGACCTACGGCGGAAACATAAAAATAATCCCAGCTCCCTCGTTTGGGATCCACCGTTCCCGGGTCACGGTGCGAGCGCGCAACAGAAGGGTATCAATTATATAGTCCATCTCCCCAAAAAAAAAAAAGATCGTTACCATCCACCATCCAAGTCTCATTTCACCATGAGCCAAACAGGGGGCAGTGAGAGCAAAGGCACGAAAAAACTGAAAGTAATATTAAAGCCGTTTCGCGGGAGGAAATATTTAAATTGCCCCGAAGTGCAACGAGTGGAAAAGGTGGTTTGCACAGGCGGGAAAGGGGAGGAAAAAAAGCTACACACTAAGGAAAACAAATTAATGGCCGCAATAACCTTTGCACTTTCCGCCCGCCATCGCACATTTTGCGAAATCTCGTTTCGCTCGTTTTCGGGATTTGCTGTATAAAAGGGAAAAGGCAACATTGAGAGACATCCCTCTGAGCTTTGCGCCGGGACCGGCAACGACGCCGAGATTTGTTGCGATCCGTTGCGGTTGTGCCATCTCCATTTCGGGGTGCAAGTTTGGTGCTCATTGTTTTTTTTTTTTTGTTGCGTTTTACTTCCGATGGGATCCGACACCGGAAAAGAAAATGGAAGTGGAACACAAATAATGTAACAGTTTTCCTATCTGCACTGTAACGAGGGTGGTTTCCTCGTTAGCGTGACCCTCACTACCCGGTCCCGGCCACGGGGTGTCAAATCTGGTTGGGCGAATTTCACTCTCGTTTAATTAATTTCATTTTTCCTCCACAAGGCCCGGCTCGCACGGTTCAAGACGCATCCGATTGCGCCATCATTTTGATAATTCAATTGCACGAAGAAAATTTCCTTCACCCGCGCTCGGTCTGTACGATGATGCTGGGAATGAAAATTGTGCTGTAAATAAAAACAAATCAAGCACATTACGGTGTAGAGGACGGTATGGAAAATCACTTGGAAAATATTCCTATGCACGGGAAATGAGGGGAAAACATGTCGGCAAAACACACCCAGGTAGTGTGGCACCCGCGCGAAGGTGTAAAATAATTTTGTCTTTTTTATTAGATTACGTGCGTGGTGGCGGAAAGCGTAGGGTTGAGGGCCTGGGACAGGAAATTGTTTCGGCTTCGTGAATCAATGAAGGTAATTTTTCGTTTTCCATCGCATGCACATGAACGCCAGATACACGCTAGAACCGTGCGTTAGAGCAGCGCTAAAAAGCATTACAAATCCGACTGTGGGGCCAGTTAATCGTCACAAGCACGAGGAAGAAAGGGTGTTAATTATTATTTTTGTATTTGTTTTCGTTTCGGTGAGGCATAAAGCGTGGAATTTTAAATACTTCCTATTGCCTTTGCTATAGATTTTATGCATAGAATACAATCTAGTAGGCATCCCGCTGCAGAACGGCGTGGAAAACGAAGTTATTTACAAAGAATAATTCTCTTTTGGCCTGGAAGTTTGGACTCGAACATTTCGCAGGATTACTTTGGAGGAATATTTGATAGATTGGTGGATATTATACAACATTCCTAGGCGTGTTGTGTAACTGAGTTAATTTCGATTTAAAAAAAAATGGTTGAAGCAATCAGTATGCTTCCACCCGATATGCATCTACAGGAGTTGGATATTACTCTCGAACGATGCATAAAGATGAAGTGATGTTTGCTTCGGTTTTTGTCACAATTTTCGAAAAATACACGAAAGAAACAAACATATTGACAATTTTCAACTTATTTCATGAGGCAGTGATTGTTTATTTGGTGCCAGTTCGATTGATTCCGTGCTTCTGATTGATTGACACGAGCGTCACCCATATTTGGGTGACGCGCGGGTCTCTGGAAACATTCTGTGTCACCCATATTTGGGTGACGTGGAACGGAACGTGTTAAAAGCCAAATCACAAAACCCACTTTTTCACTATTCTGTAGAATTGTTGCTAGGCGTGTTTGTATCATTTTAAAGCAGGAGATGTACATGAGGAATTTGAGTTTAATCGCAATCAATCTATTTTGTAACGTGAAACGTTCGCATACTTGGCTAGAATTGAACTTGAACTTCAGAGACTTCAGCTGAGATAAAATGTGTAGTGGCAATATTAGACAGTCAGCAAAAACTTTGACGTTGCTGTTATCATGTTGGTATCAAAAAAAAACAAGTAGCAAAAACATTGCAGTGGCATCTTTGATACGAATGCTGATTTGCATAATTTTGAATTAAATGTCTCTCTATTATACTTTATAGAACTCGAAGCATTCCACCCTCTTAATAACAAAAGCAGAACATAATTTGTGCTACTGGAAAATTCAATGGTGCAGGTTGATGGTAGGGCAAATATCTCATGCTTTATATTTAATTTGCTTTTTTCTCCAATTCTGAAGAGTTTTCAGCAGGAGTGTGTAAGCGAACGTGGCTGTAACAGCTGTGTAATTGTGTTGAGAAATCGGCGTTCGGGCATAAGCTATTTCAAGAGCTTTTTGAATAATCGACAGCGTGAACTCTTTAGTGTGAGAGAAAGATAAGGATCAGCCATTTTTTTCAGCTTGAGCAAGAATATGGTTTGAAAAAAAAACCAGATAGGCGAATTCCAGGAAAAAGCTTGTACATTAAAGTGCTCTTACCACGCGGGTCGCTTTGCCTAGGTGTGTGCTCTTCAGTTCACATCCACCGTTTCTGGATTGGATCGTTAAAATTTCCCGCTCGAACGCAACATTAAGAGCACTGCACTCATGGTCTCCACGCTAGTGAACGCAAAGAATCCTTCTTTGCCGGATGTCATTCCTTGTCTCGTTTTCTAATGCGATTTTTCCGCCACCAACCGTGTGCACGGGGTCGCTATATTCGGTTGGGTGATGCAGAATTTTCTGCACCGCCAGGCAAGCTGCAGGTTGGTTGGTTCTAGTAGTTTTGCTCTTATCGTCAAGGACGTCATCATCGTCATCGTTGGATTGCTTGGCAATGATTAGGCCTTCGGTGGAAAACCGTACGCCCATAACAGGGTGGTGAAGGTCACAACTTTTCACAGGATTATGGCACCCGTGCGGGTAAATATTTCCTCTAACATACATGCATGTACTGCCTTAGGTTGGTGTCGTTTTGCTTGCACCGTAAGGAAACCAAATTGCCTATTTTTTCCTGCCTTTCAATAATGTCTTCATTGAGCCACGATACACAAGAAATAGTATGCTGAGGGTTTTAAATGGTTCGCTATATGCGCGGTTCCCAGTTCCCATTTCTCCCGAGGCCAACCAAGAACATCCTCACCATAGCAACAGTTTTTTAAAGGCTCTCTTCCACTTGACATCAATCTTACGCCCAGCAAACGGAAGCCATCCGGAAGGAACCGGCTTGAGTGGTTCTAGTCTGGTGTGATTTTCACATCTTTGCAACCAAAAAAAAAAGAAGCTATTACAAGAAAAGTGCGTTCAGCTAAAAAAAAACGAAGAGAATAAATTGAAAAGAAAACAGTGGCAGGATGCGGGTGTGGGAAGGGACATCTCTTAAGAAAAGCAGGAAATGGGATGTGAAAATTGTAGCAAAAGCTGTGAAAATGGAAAACCCCACGGCACACAGCAGGGATACATCGGGAGAAGCATAACAGTGTACAAGATGCAACCTCGCGCTGGCAGTGGAAAGCTGGAAAAGTGTAGTCAGAGCAAAAGGACAAGATGGAAACAGTGAAAACTTTTGATGCTAAGAGTTTTCATATTTTCCTCCCGTTTTTTTTTTCTTTTGTCACTACCCGCTGTGACTACTCGAAGCGTCCCATTTTTTTTTTTCTTTCCTTCCACCAATGATGTTTTATGATTCCTTTTGTGCGTTTCCGGGTGGCTTTTCAAGAGGAACTTTTCACTTTTGTAGGTGTGTTGTCTTTTTTTTCCCATCGCTCAATGCCACCCTGCCACCGAATGGGAAGGAGGTGTGTTTTTTCCCATCGCTTTTTTCCCCTCTCTGCATGGTATTATGAAATACTAAGCGTCACGGAAATGTCCTGAATCTTTGCACCGCACACCGAGCCGGAATGCCCGAAGTGCTACCGATCGATGGGAAGTAATTTTTCTTGCCTCTGGCCACACTCTCCGTTCCAACAGCCCCAACAGCAGGAGTCGGACATACTTCCTGGACGTGATCAGTAGCGAGAGTGCCATTTCCTTTTTCTTCCCACCCTGGTGACTACTGTGTGCTTGTCGTGCGGGACTGGGAATCACTCCCTCTGTGCGAAATGGCAGATGATTTTCAATTTAGTAAGCTTTCCTGCTTTTTATTGCGACTGCTTCTAATGTTGAGTGGTGATGATGGTCGGCAGTGCAGCTCGCTTACCCTCGTGCACCGTTGACCGGCTGGATGCTTTATCCACGATTAAGTGTGGCTGTGTCCTGTTTCTACATCCGGAAGGAATGTCTACACAATTCAAACACACACTCTTTCAGAGTGCAGTAGTGCCGGTTGGATGTGGCTCGGTGCAAGAAATGGAGGAAAAAGAGGAAATAAAACCCCTTTCGCTTCTCGTTTAATCCTGCACGCTGGGTAGCCAAGCAGTTCTAATTTCAAATTCTACCGCATGCCGGCACACCGGGACGGTAGTAATCAAAACCGGAAATAGCTACACCAGCTGCTGCCACAGTCCTTCCCAAAATAAAAAAAAACCGCACACACAAATGGAAACGAACGACTAATAGAATTAAGCTTCGTTCGGTGTAGGATTTTGTGTCTGTAAACCCCTTTGGGAGGTTTTTTTTTGTGTTCGTTCCATGCAACACTGCGACTGCTGTCGAATTGCAAATGAGTGTAACACGGCCGGGAAGGGAAAATCATTTGCTGCTCGTCAGCAAAAATTTATATAGTCCCAACTGGGCTGTGGGTTAAAAGAAAAGGGGGGGGGGTTTTATTGCGTTTAAATCTGTTGCCATAATTGCACTGGGTAGTCCGGCAAAAGATTCAAACGATGCGAAGAACGCCATCGTAGCGCTCTTCATGGACAGTGTCAGTGCACCTTTCCTTGGGGGGGTGGTTCGATGGGAATGGAATATAAAAAGGATTTTTTTTATATCCGTATTGCTAATATTAAAAGGATTAATATGTATGCAGAACCACTGGGGTTAATGATCTCTAACTGGGTTGTTTTTTTATTCAGCATCTGCCTTGTGATGTGAGTTCATTTGAAGTTCATTTGCTATAATTAATTAAAGTTCATTTTCTGTTTATCATGGTTGCTTCACGGGTTGTCTATTTCATTCCAGCAATAATTCTTTATGATTCAATCAAGTATCAATTTATCTTTAATTCTTTCAATGTAGTTTACTACTAGTTTTATACAATATATAAACTACTTTTGGGGTTAATTTTCTTTCCGCTTGTTATTTTATTTTTACTTTACCTCTTGTAAAGCCACTCGCAATGATTTTAGATCAACACCAAGTGGAAAGCCTCATCCCTGGCGAAAATCCTCGCCAAGTGTCATCGTGTCAAAAAGGTGCAAAACTCCCTCGAGTGTCTTCCCAGAGGCAGCAAACCACCAGCATCTATCTCTCTGGCGGTCAAGTGCAAGCGAGCTCGGTTTGCTAAGTTCATCTACACTTCTGCCGTTTTGTCTGCAAAAGTTGCGCACGAGAGAAAGATGGAAAACAAATAAATAAAAAATCGCCACAAGTGGAGGTTGAAAAGTTTCCGCACACAAGGGACGATGTGTCGTAGTTCCCCGTTAGGACGTATGGTGGAGAGCTTTTAAAGTCTTCCTCCCGTTCTGCCAGTTGTTGGAGGGAAAAGCGAAGAAAAAAAACAACAGCAACCCATGAGGCCCACTATGATAAAATGGCACATTTTGCGGTAGTTCGCCAGGCTACCACACCTATCCATAACTCCATAGATCGGCTATAGCTAACCGTTCGTTCGGGGTCAGCAATTTTCGGGAACCAACGGAATATTTCACGCGATGGAACGTACCGGACACTCTGTTCGGTCTCGGGGAAATCGTGGTATTATAAATCCCAGCCCGCTAGCGGTACAAGATGTGAATGAAAAAGCATCTTCGCACAAACAAACAAAAAAAAAAAGCTTAAAGCAGCGAAAAACAAACGGGAACAAAACGTTGTGTGTGTCATCATGTGTGAGTGGTCAGATTTTTGGGTCTTATGTTGCGTTTTTTGTTTTGCTAGTTTCACATAAAAAAATCTTAAACGTAGATAGGGTTGTGTTTAATAAATCTTCTTTAAAGAATCACTGCTTTTAGTGAATGAAGAGTTAATTCAAATAAATCTATTTTGTTATTCTCGAAACTATTTATGTTAGGTCTGTGTTAAATGCATGAGAATCTCAACCTTTTCAGGTTAACGATTCTTCAAATATCCATTAAATTAATTTTAATTTTTAATTCATTAATTAATTAATTTATTTTTTAATGAACGATTTATATTTTAAGCATTACCGATACGCATGATCATTTAAAGGTTCATTAAACGAAGATTTAAAAATTTCAGAGAATTCGAGAATTTTCACTGATTTTTGAAGATGTTTGTTGATTTTTGGTTGATTGATTCTTATGGATTAGAATTACAAATTTATATTCAAACCAGTTTGAAATTCACCATCAAAACACTAATATCCAGAAACTAAATTCATTTTGAGCGTATGGAAAGATGAATTCAGATGAGATTTGAACTCAGAACGTTCAAGATAATTGATTCCTTCGCTACTAACCTTCCTATAACGCTGATCATAATGTCTCCGGGTCGGAGATGGGTAAAAGCTACACTCATTCTTCGATGTTCCAAAAAGAGAAAAAAAACATTGATGGGAATTAAATCCATCACAACAAAAAAAACCTCAAACAACTCCTTATCCGTAATTAAATAAATATTTCATACGAAAAACGTGTTCTATTTCGTTGTGTGACCCACTAAATGTAACCGTTGTGTTTTGTTTTTTTTTTTTGTGCCAATCGAATGCGTCGGAATATTCTGACCACGATGTTCGTATGCCGATGGTTAGTGTCGGGTGAAAATCTATGCCACCGGTGAGCAATTAGAACGTGAAGCTTTTCCGTTGTACCGTACCGTACACGTACGTATCTGCTTTGTTCTTCATTTTCCCTCGCATGCTCGCATGTGCGAGGCCGGAGACAATAAGCATAAAATAAGTGGTAGTGTGTAGCTCCGAAACAAGACGCACCGAAACTCTCGAACCAAAACTCCCACACACACACACACACACCGGTCAGTTTATGCGCCACCCTCCGGAGCGTCCGAATGGTGGTACACCTGACCCTAACGGTGTGCACACGGTGGGTTTGCGTGCATCGGACATCGGGAAAATCGAAATTAATTGACCGCGCAACGTAAGTTGGGCAATGTGTGATGGGGCTGGGTGGCCGACGAAATCACCGGCACACCACTCCCCCCCCCCCCCCCCCCCCCTACAACCGGAACACAATCGGAACGGTTAATTGACCTACCACCGGTTCTAAGCGCATTCTGGTGCGCTTCAAGTACTCACTCGTGTTGCCTCCCACGAATCCCACGAAAGGGGGAAGGAAAACGTTACCCATCCAACGCTTTCGTCACGCTTTTCCATTTTCCTAACCTCACACATTAAGTTTGGTGGTCATTTTGTCGGCTACTACTTTTTTTTAATGGGGCCCCAAACCCCTTCACGTTCACGTTCTCCGCTTTATCTCCGCTGTGTTACCCATTCCGGCGATTTGTCCATTCTGTGCTCCGGTCCGGAGATCGGATGGTCTAATTTTTCATTCTATTATCACGCTTTGAAATCGGTGTTCGTTTTTTTTATTCCTATGTGTTTTTCCTTGTTCTTTGTTCTCTCTTCATCCCACTGTTCAACCCCCAAAGCGTTGTTCGTATTGCAACTTTGTAGCACGTTTTTGTACCTGTTTCATGATGAACTTGATCGTTTGTTGTGTACATTTGTGTAGAAAATTACTGTTAAATATTTGCTAGTTTTGAACCATGCATTTGTTTTGCTGGCTTTGTTTGCTTACCATTGGTGAGAGATTTACCTTGCACCATCTTTTTCCCCCCGAATAACTTAAGTGGAGCAAACAGCACAAATGCTTTGGGGCGCAGAAAAAAAAAGCCAATTTCGGGAATGAAAAACTGCGCAAAAAGGATGGAGAAATAAATAGATGGACAGCAAGCAAAACTAGATTAACCAAATGCGGCCGTTAGCCGGGGCAGCTAAATAGGGAAATATGTTCGATAAAGGTAATCAAACTGACTGCGGGAGGATCAAACGGCCCCCGAGGTTTGGGGGAGCGAAACAGTGAGGATGATGATTTTTGCGAACAGGCCACGAGCGGGTGAGAAATGGAAGGCAAAAAGACGCAATCTAGCAACACCGGTACGTGGATAATCAAAGCACATGGGCATTCGGGTGAAGTGATTGGATTATCAGGTGAATCTATGCTAGGGGCACCCGCACCCGTTCTCCTATTTCTAGCCGGGAAAGTGGCGAAACCAAAAAAAAAAAAACGGGAGTATTAACCCATCCCGGAGGGACTCACCATATGCACAGTAATAGAACAGTTTTGATTAGTTCCACCGTTGTCCAGAAACAATCGTGCCTGGGCGTTGTTTCTGGTAGAAATAATCAGTGGTTGAAACAGGATGAAACTAGCCAACAACGAGATCCGATCTTTCGCCGATGCTGCTCTGGCCCATCCGGCCGCCGGGAGCAGCAGTAGATTGAAATTTAATCTGATAACAGCTGTGAAATGAAGGCAAAGTTCTCGCTTCTGCGCAATTCCCCTCGACATGTGCGATATAATTCATATGGCTTGTTTGAAGTGCAAGCGCTGCAGCGAGGAAAAGTGTGTTGCAAATTTTAGTAACGTGTAATTTATTTTGATTAAACATTCTTCTGTTGCATTAAGCTGTATTTTGGGAGCGGAAATTTATTAGTTAAGCTAGCTTAGAGAGTGATTTGAATGTTTAATGAGTTAAGTATCTTTAATGTACACACAGTGTACAACAGGCACCTTTATATGTACACCCCGAAGAATATTTTTCCTCCAGCATGTTCTCAGAGCATCTTAGTGTCGACGAGAATAGAAAAAAAAACTACGACGCAACACAAAGAATGAGGAGTCCGACACTGCTTATTTGTTTAAAAAAGTCACGTTTTTCGACGGTTTCAAACTGTCTCCAATGGAGAAGGTGCCACTGTCGAGTACCGCTAAGCTTTAGGCAAAACAACATTTTAACACACGATCGTGGAAGGTTCGAGTGTTGTAGCTCAGCAACGACTCCGCCGCTGCTACCAAACCAAAACGGAAAGCCAGTTTTGTGCGATTAATCATACATCGTCATCGCTAAACTATGCCACCTTTTTTCCCGATCGTGGAGCGAGAAGAAGGGTTCGGTGTTCGCATGGGTGGTCGTCGAAAAGGTGCGGATCAATACGTTCAATGTGCTGCACGGGCTGCAAGCCTGCAAAAGGGGTATAAAATTAGCACGCTTGCCGACGTGTTCGGTGATCGTCCGGTTGCGGGTTCCTTGCGCATGGAGCATAGAGTCACTCGCGAGAGATAATTGATTCCCCGCTGAGCTAAAGCTAAGGTAAGCATCGTACGGAGTTCGATCGCTAGAGTTTGGTCAAGTCTCGCTGTGCACGTTCGGAATGCATTCTATATTGGCCTCGAAATCTCCCGAGAAGGGGGACACACGGCATCGCGGCCGTGTTCGCTTGAACTTGAGACTTAAGGCCGCTGGCATTTCGTGGGCTCGCGGTGTTTCCTTTTTGCCAGCAAACCTTTTTTCCTATGCATGAGGGTTGCCAGTTTACCGTATGGCCAACGCTATCGCGAATACCAAAATGGTGGTCAAATGTGTGCGAGCGTACCGTACTGCGGGAACTCGATGAACGAAGAGAAATTCCGGTCCAATTTATCCGCATGCAGAGATAAAAGCGATAGCTTACGGAAAGAGGAGCTGCAAGAGGAGTCGTTAGCTCTCGGACAGCTCGTGTAAGGTAATGGGGGAGCGCTTTGTGCAGGGAACTGGTTTTGGCTCGAAAGACATTGGCACTGCCCTGGCGGGTTCATTCTCTGGCATCGAACTTAGCAAACGAACGTGAGATGGTTCGATCGTGACCCGATGTCCGCATGTAAGCATACCCTCGAACAAATCGTATCTACTCAGATCAAATCAGATATTGGAAAACAATGGGTGGCTTAAATCCACGAGCTTCTCGAGCATCATCGGGTTTTTATATAAAGACATCACATATCTTAGCCGTGGAAGTCTAATAAAATTGTTATCTTTATGGACTTAGAATTATGTACCAAGGAAGGTCTTGATATTCGAATGAAATTATTGAAGAATATACTCTCATACAAACGTCTACTCTTCTAAGAATTTTAAGTTTATTTCTTTATGTAAATAAATTGGATTTAATTTCTGTAGTAATCGCAACGATTACATTATCCAATGACCTCCTCTCCATGTTAAACCCACTATCGACCGGCATTGGATCTTCGACATGAGAGGGTAATCTCTTCCCAATGAACAACGTGCCAAGGTGCGATAGTGAAAGGAGTCATCGGAAAGACTTCTACTGATAGTTCCTAATTAACATCATTGTCGTCATATCCGTCCGCACTCATCCCCTCCCCAATGGACTGGAAGAACCTCTCGGCCCCAAGAGCGTACCTCCAAATGGGGAACTCCATTAGACGTAGCCAATACTGAAGGTTGCTGGCGCTAATGAGGACAAACGACGCTGCACGACGGTTCCTCGATTCTCACTGAGCAGACAAACATAAAGAAAGGGCAAAGCCATGAGCATCATCATCAACATGCGTGTCATGCCGTGTCCCGTACACGAATCTCGGCCTATTAGCGTAAGCGGTGCGCGCTACATTCGGTTACGGCAAACCAACGGTTTCAAGTAGAACCGGTTCCGACGAGATACTTTGAAGCGTCCGGCATAAAACACCTCCTTCGGTTCGAATCTTCTTTGTGATTGATTGGAAGATGCTTGACACGGGTGTACATACTAGCACTTCGGACAGCATTGAAGGAGTTTGTCCCAAGATAGAATGATCGATGGGTGATCGAACAGAAGGCTTTCGACAGCTCAGGTCGAATTGTTTATAAATTTCTAGCACACCTCGCAGCAAATTATCATTTTTTCCAATGAGTCCGTCTGGCACCACTACGAGATGCACTTTAGTTAAAGAACAATATTCCACAAATAATTCTTGCTGCAGACATTTCCCCGAATGCTCGAATAAATAGCATGAAAACCCATTTAGCGCTTAATTTGCATGTGTCTCTTCTTTCCTGCTCTTGTCCTCTCCGATTGCAGTTTACCAAAAAGTTTATCGTCAAATGTATTTTTACTGCCCCAGAACTGCAACCCTTCGGTGCGAGGCTAACACACGCTGCAAAAAATAAATACAGCGCCATGTCAACACCACCGCCACCACACACACCCCCCCTTGGTATATCACCACCAGAAACATGCGAAAATTTTGGTGGAGGTCAAACATTGTGAGGTGTTTTCAAAATGTTTTTGTTAGTTCTTTACTCTCCTTCGCTACGCTTCGACGTACCGCGGGAAGTCGGTGGCGTTGAGTTGGTTGGAGGACCTGAACAAAAAAATGTCTAGACCAGCATGTAACATTTCTTGGTCAAATTTTTAAACACCGTGTAGCGTTGTGCAGAACAGTTATTTGATGTTTGGGGGATTGTACAAGAATGCACTTTTGGTTGTAGGTGAAACTTCTTTCACCTGTTCTTCGTTCGGTTTGACCTCATTACGATATCGAATTTCAGCGATGGTATGTGTTGAATAGCGCGATAAAACAAGACAATGCTAGAGCTGCTACCTTTAAGGCCTTTTGGTTGTCTGTGGATAAAATGCTCATCCGGTAGAGTTAAATTGCCATTGAAATCGTTTAAACTACAACGATCCAGTCACTGGCTACCAGCAACTCCCATGTTCAAGCTAATTAACATCAGAAGGTGCTGGAGTTTAATCGTTCTTCCGGTGTCAGTTTTGCTGGTGACATCTTGTAGTGCTCCCCGCGCATAGCTGTGTTTAACCACACTCTTCCCTACAATCACAGAATAAACTTGTGGACAGTCTCGTAACACCATCTGTACCTTTCTAATATACTCCAACCGATTGCTCCCAATTGAGTAGCATGAAAGGGGGGGAGCTTTTTCTATGGGGGGGTTCTGTGGTCGTTTGGTTCCAAACCGAAGAAGACATTGCTTTTCCGGTGGAAAGTTTCTGCTGGTAGGAAACTTTTGCCCCGGAGGAAAAACCATAGCTGCTAGCCGTGCGGTTGGGGTTTCTTCTGGAGCCCTTTTTGCTTGTACGTTGCTCTTTTGACTAGGCTTATCAGTTTATCGCTGACGATGGGTGCTGATGTCGGAATGACACGTTTCAATTTTCTGTAAATTTAATTTTTATTTTTCGTTCCCGAACTCGGAAAGTATCTCCGTACGGTTTGTTCAGCTTTGGGACACAAAATTTCAACCAGACGCTACTACAGTGTCTGAAGCAACTTCCGCTCGATAATGATGGTAGTATTATTTCCTCATCGAAAACAACTGTACAAATAATTTTCAACTAGCTCGGCTTTAGTGAGGCGAAAAAAATAGTTTATAAAATTCAATCCGTCAACAACATTTAGAAAATTGGAAGTTGAAAAACAGATTAATTGAATGCAGTCATTGATGTGCAATAAATCGATAAACAGTGCAAGAGGGGTTTGAACAAAAGTTTTAAATGCAAAAGAAGAAGAAAATTTGCTCAACAAGTTAATTTAATTAAAAAAATAAAAACAACAACACTACGCATAAAAGAGAACAGGGCAAAAGTAGAAAAGAAAAATAGAAAAGTACCTTTAGAAAAGAAAACTTTGCCAAACAAGAAGAAAAAAAAAGCTTGGAAATTCCGCAAACAAGTTAAGCAGAAAAGCATGTTTTGAACCATTCAAAACAGCCAAAGAAGGTAGGGAAGCAACAAAAAAAAAATGGCATACCATTTCCACGCGCTAGTCCACTAACAGAAGAAACCTTATTTTGCATACGTTTTTTTTCCCTCGCTCTCCCACTGTAAGAAGATGAAATCATTTTTTACGACGCACCAGTTTGGAGAATGTTTTCTGGCCTCAATATCGGAAATTGAAATGAAAACGGTGCTCGTTTATTCAAAACAGAGCTCGTAGAAGTCGTAGATTTTTTTTTTCGGGCGTTAAATACCTGCTTTATGTAGATTCTAATGCTATTCTCTCTGTCTTATTTTGTTTTTTTTTTTTGCAGATATTTAATTCCACCATATCAGCGTGTGTAAGAAGGCAGTGCGAGTTTAGGGATGGAAAGCATCGGAAAGTAACGCACAAAACAACCAGCCAAGAAAAAAAAGGTGAATTTGGTGAATAACGGAATAAAATGTTACAACGTTGAAGGTGAAGAAGAAAGTGACCACTCTAGGAGTACTCGGAATAACAGCGCACAGTATCAGTAGCGTGGAATTAGTGGAACAGCACGAGAAGTGTTCGGAAAACGCCCAAAAAACCGCAAAATACGCATGTACCGACAAAATTCAACGATTTTACCCAACAAAAGGTAAGCTTAAGTTGCAGAGCGATACGTATCACCCCACGGTAGCCACTATGGTCAGTCACGGATTTTCCATTTTGTGGTTTACAAAAAAAAAAAGGAATGCCTTCGTTTGTTTAGAACTGATCTTTTGAATGCCGGCTTCGCAAAACTAATCATCCGGCAGTGGTCTCGGGAAGGAAATTGCAATCAACCTGATTTGGGAGGAAAAATAGTTCATCCACATTGCTGGTGGAATTACACACAACCGGAGATGGGGCAGAAAAATGGCGTTGAAGGCAATTGAAGTTTACACAAAACCCAAGCACTGTACAGCACCTGTTTGATCAAACCATCATCAGACAAGATGCCCCTCTTCGCTCGGACGGAAGATGTTGTATCGGGTGGTGGATTAGTTCCTGGCTGGTTTCTTCACCCGAATATGGAGCGACCGGGCAGGCGAATGCTATTCCAGGCGATTCGTTCCACTCTCTCGGCCAACGGCTGATTGACCGAGACCTAGACACTATACACTATTGACTGGTGCTGAGATGTGGTGTTGAGATCGCTTGGCGAAGGTCTTGACTCCCGCGTGTGAGTGTGTGTGTGTGTGTTTGTACATGCACGGAACACGAACGTGGAGACCCACTTTTGGAGCGCTAAACCGCAAGACACATTCCGTCCGACACTGAAAGCCCGGTGGCACACATTCGAATGATGAGCTTTTCAGGTGTTGGGTATCTTCTGGAGCAATTAGCTGTTTTTGCTGCAATGTTTCTTGTGAGGATTCTGAGCGTTTTATAAGACCAGTAAAGGAGTTTTGGAGGTAAAAACGTTTAAGATTTCTTAAGAGTTCCAAGGAACCTTATAGGCGCTCCAGTTTTATAGACAGCCAAAAATGTCTCTTAATATTTTTACGAACTCGAGGTTATTTGTTTTGGATGTAAAACCCTTTATGATTTCTTCCAGAGAGATTCCTCAAAGAGTCTTTAATTTTATAGACGCCAAAGGCCATATCTCATATACCTAAATTCAAGAAATGAAAAATACGGAATCGAATATTTTCTTGCCATTTCTCATACGAACTCGAGGCTATTTGTCTTGGATGTACATTTTTTTAAAGATTTCTCAATAGTTCCAAAGAACCTCAAAGAGCCTTCAATTTTATAGACGCCAAAAGCAAAACTATCTTATATATTTAAATTCAAGAACGGAACGATACGGAATCGAATGTTACGAACTCCATTCACACACTGCCTGTCCATATTCTATGAACACAAATAAGAAAACCGACATCTTCACAGGAAATCCCCACAGAAGGCTTGTTTTTCCCCACATCCAAAGCAAGTTTGGAGCGGTAGTCGTTTGTCTACCGTCTGTGCCTCCGCTTCTGATCCGCCAAATCGTGATTCGGTACGGTAAAGGAATACATACCATTTCCTAGCCAATGCTGCACGGTACAGTTCACGGTTGATCGATCTCGAGCAAAATTGGAGGTTCGCCACCGTTCACCTTGAACTTTGCTGGGCAGTCGCCGGAATGGACGGTCGGATCCATAAATCTTGATGGGTCGACGGCCGCTCATCTGGTTCGCGTTTTTTTTTTTCAATGATGCTCCTAACCAATTACTTCCCTGTCGGTTGAGGTTTTTCAATTTTCCAGCCATGTTTTATTTGTTGTCTTTCTCATTGGCTAGCCTAGGATGAATGTGCAAGTCAGAAAGCTTTTAGGATATGATCCTTCTGTGCTGTTTGGTGAGTGATATTTTTAAAAGATGTACAATGATGTACGCCTCAATCAAAGGTTTAGGAAAGAACCTGATTCTTGCCAACTTTCGCTAGTCTTTGTGTGAGTAAACTCATCGACCAAGCGATCTCGAACTCTCGAGAAGACACACCGATGGGGAGTTTGTTTGCAACACGAACCCCACCAAACGGGTTTCTTCTCGCTTGGAGTGGCGCTGGGTTTTCACTGCTTTCCGCCTGATTGGCAGTGCTATCCGACGGTTGCAGCATCTCCCAGTGGGAGTGCTGCACCTCAGTGCTTAGTCTACTTGATTGGCAGACGGTTCTAAGGCATCCTTGCACAGACTGATTACCGACCGATGTTCTAACTGTACTTCGATTTCCTTCGAGATGAAGACGCGATTTGCAATTGGTTCACCGATTCGAAAAGCCCTTGAACGAGTCATTGAAGAGTTGTCGGAGCGACTGCAGTGGGAAGTTCATTTCAGACGCCCCGGGACGAACACACAAGCACAGCGGGCGACGAGCAACGAGATACCGTGGGCAACTTTCGTTGATTTACCGGTTTTTCTGGTGTGTAAAGATCACAGTGTGTGTGTGCTTGATCACAAAGAAACAGGGCAGAGCAACGATCTTACCGAGGCGCACGGTCGAACACGTTGAGGAAGATGTTATACGATCAATATATCCCGTTGGACGGACGTTGGTCCGTGGCCTGGATTGTGTGTTTTTCTTCTGATTTTGCGTGCCCATTTTGCTGTCTTGAATGACGCGGAAGCTATGGGAGGTTGATTTTAGGGTAGTCTATATAGTGTTCGGAACACTCCCTTCCTTGAAGACGCTGGCAAGCGTTCTCCAATTTCATCGGCAAGCGCAACCGAACACAGCGTTGTAATTCGTTAATCGATAATTGGGTAAACGCTTGGAGGCTTCGGCAGAAGTTCTAGGGTTTCTGCTTACGCCGTGAACCATCGCTGTGGCCTGGTTCACGAGGTAAACAGTATTATAATGCTTTCATAAAGTTTTGTCTTGTCCCCTTTATACTCCAAAACCACAGTGTACTTAACGGTGGAGAATGGCGAAGCAATTTGTGATAAAAACCAACCGACTTACCGATACGACCGCTGGAAGCACTTGCTGTTGGACCTGTTGAGGAGAATGACTCCGACATTCGAACGGAGGGCTGGGGGGGGGGGGGGGGGGGGGGGGGGGGGCACGATAAGACAAGATCCGAGAGTTGGTGTAAAATTTTAACTACCGATTAATATGCCTCTGAAAAGGTTCCCCAAAATGTGATGTGATACCCAGCCGGTGTGTGCCCGGAGCCTGTTTCGTACAACAGAGTACACACGGTTGCCCCAGAAAAAAAAATACGCGTATGTGGATCAGAATGCTGGAATCGTAGCTGGTGCAAAGGGTAGGCAGCTGCGAGGTGCATAATAAAAAGCAACATAATATCAACCGGCAAGAGGCGTAGAAGGCGTACAGATAAAAAAAGACCCAAAAAAAAAACCGCAAGCATGTGGGATATCAGGTTTTGCTGGGGGAGGTTTGCTGCCCGAAAGTCCGTAAATTTGATTTTAAAATGAGATGACTCCGTCACGGTCTATGTAATCTTCTGCCTGGTATAGCAGGGGGATGGCATCAAACGGCCACAGAACGGACAGATATACCGGTTCTTCGAAGCTAGCTGACCGGGGCTCACGATGATTGGATGCGGCGAGGGACGACATCCATAGGCGGCTTTTGCTGTTATGGGACGATTGTATTGTAGGCCACAAATGGCACACCAAAAAAAAAGGACCGTAGAAGATGAAGGCTATTACGTCGAGCAGTATGGCACACTTGGAAGTCTGTGGGTTTGTGTTTGGCAGGAAGGTTAAAGTCTGCCACCATCACGGATCAACCAAATTACGATATCGAGTGCTGTAGCAAACGTATAGGCTCAGCCTGTCCCATCCACATAAAACAACCTCTGCAAAGAGTGTCCGAACAATTGCTTTCGGAAGGGTTAAGCTTAACAACGTTTGGCGTGTGCCCGTGGTACTGCCGGGATAAGCAAATATGGTTCATAGGCCAGTGTTCCATTAACTGATGTTTCGATACCACTCAGGCACACAGACGACCGCTTCACAGCTTGTGTTACTTTACATACGCGATGATGTGACTGCCATGGAAAGGGTATAAAGAATGGATGGCATCACACATCCCGGAGTCCCGGACGGAACAAAGGCAGCATTTTATGTCCGGGAAAAAGGGTTCCACAGTTAGGATGTGGTTTAAGAGTTTTGTGCTGTGCTAGACAATGTCCAAAGCATGCGGAGTTCGGGAGCCTCACGCGCAAAAAATAAGGTTCCTCACTCGACGCACAGTTACAACACAACTGTAGGCTGGAATTTAGTGTTGGAAAACAGTAAAGAATTCGGAATTACAAAGAGCCGATCAAGAGGGGTTATAAAAGTGGAAAATGTGAAATATAATCGTAAATTTCGAAGCGAAATGTACGGTTCCAATATGCGATGTGTGTGTGCAAAATTAAGACAACGTCACTTTGTTTTAATTTCACCAGATGATGAATATTAATTATAAAACCAACC
Organism: Anopheles marshallii; assembly: GCF_943734725.1. Classification (NCBI taxonomy): domain Eukaryota; kingdom Metazoa; phylum Arthropoda; class Insecta; order Diptera; family Culicidae; genus Anopheles; species Anopheles marshallii. Next base: position 77,824,337 of record NC_071326.1, on the reverse strand, counting down.
AACAACCAAGCTACAAAACGTACAAGCGTATAGGACATACACATAAATAAAACATATTGTTAAACAAGGCTTGTTGAATTTGTAAAAATGCAGCAAAAAATGTCGTTTTACTCCGTTTCGCCACACATTTTCGAATGATTTTAGACGGTGCGGTGAGATATGGACGTTTCTACCACAGTAGCTCTACATTCTTTCGTGCCACCATGGTCGCTGAATTAATATATTCATCTCAGCACACCAAGACTTTGGTCACCGTCGAATAGAAAAGGGGTACACTGGGAGAAAAAGAAGTTTCCACCGACCCGTAAAATATTCGTTTCCCGTTAAGAAAGTTCGTTCCCGGGAACGGGCGCCTATCTGGAACATTTGCCAAGTTGCGGATGGGGAAAACCCGGCAGGATGAGGGAAAAACTTCAAATAATTGTTAAACGGTTAAATTACAGACCCGGGGCACAATCACTACACCGAATAAAAAAAAAAATACATGTACAGAGTGTGGGCCTCAGCTTGGCGCTGGGATATCCCTTGGAATATCTCATCCTCAAGAAGCTTAGGACCGGACGTGACGGAGAGCGCACAGCCCGCGTGATGGATTTTTATTGTATGCTTTGCGGTTAATGAACACTTCTGGCGCAAATTATGATTTTTTGCATTTTTATGGACCATTCTCACGCCCCGTCGGGATCGGGAGGTCATGAAGTACCCCGCTTTGGGGGATGGATTTAAAGTGCAGGAGAAAGTTCGGCCATGATTTCCTGCAACGTTCTTCCGACTGGTGGTGGGAGGAAGAGAGAGGAGGTGGGGGAGGGGGGAGGGGGGGTGTTACAGTATTCGTGTGTGAGTTCTTGTGCAGTATTCAAACCAGGGAGGATGCAACTTATTTGATATTCCACCCCAAAACGGGAAGGCATCTGGGGGCGGGCCAGCGGAGGAAATGCGGATGGGGGAAGATACAAAAAAAAACATCTTTAAAACCGGTCACGGTCACGATTCACGAATAGTTGAAGCCGTGCCGGAACACGCTGGGCGGAAGGCGAACGGGTTTTATGCTGATGATAATAGGAGCCCTCGCCCAGCCCTTCAGTAACACGATGCGTGCATCCCGTTTCTTTCGCTGTGTCGGTGGCTCTTTCCCCGGTGGCATGCAATCGAGAGCATTGACCTTTCGGATGCGCCTCGAATGCACTTTTCTGAAAGTTGAACCAGCGCAACAGGGAAACAAATTGAGCAGCATTGAAGAAGGGAGCATGGGGTGGCGAATCATCATCAGGCCGGTTTTCAATGTGTGTGTGTGTGTGTGTGTGTGTGTGTGATTTTTTTTAAAGAGACACCCTTTAGATAAAACGCAAAAAGACAAAGAGAGCACGTGGGGGTGCATCGCAACCGCACATAAACAAACAAACACTGGTGACGAAGAACGAAACAACAGTTAGAACGAAACATGAGGATGAAGCGAACGGTGGAGGTTCGAGCATTCGAAGACGATAAACACATCACCCCACGCTTCAGGCAACGCTATAGCAGCGGGTTCTCATGCCGTCGTGAGCCCCATCGAAAGGTCGTTTATTCAAATCGGCCGGCGGATCGTGTGGAACCACTGTATCGGGGCGGGTTTCGATAAGCGAGTGAATAACGATGTAGGGTTTCGCTGCAACCGCAAGCCAATTTGTAGCCGTTGTAGACATTGACACAGGGTAGTTTCTATTGGGGACGCAAGAACCAGAACAAGCACTCTTCGGCGTGGTAAACAGCATAGCGGACAGAAATCATCAACAAACAAGATTGAGAACGGTTTCGAAACGTCATCAGCTGATGTTTCTTTGGTCTGTGCAAACTTAAATAGTGAAGTGTGTTTGATAGAGCAATGTACAGTGCGTCAAATGCATATCCGGACTTCTAGCAATTGAAGAATTGTTTTATTTTTCTTATGAGATATTATTGCTGGATAGGAGTTTATATCCACGAACTAGCTGCCCTTACGGGATGAATCTTTCAAAGACACTTTTAATACCAGTTAGAAACAACAAGTGGATGTGGATGGAGTTGGAAAATGAACATACAGTTAAGTCTCCCTAAGGTAGTATCTCTCAAAGATAGCAAGTCTCCCTAAGATGAACATGTTTGACAGTTCCTGCATTCGCAATACATTTTATGTCTCTCAAAGCTGCAAAGTCTTCCGTAACATGGTCTTCTCTGAGCTGCACATGATGTTGATGATGCACATGTATACACCAATGTTTCTCTAAGGTAGTCATGTTTTGGTGTTTGCCAATGACAGCTCGAGATGGCTGCGTTTACAGAGTAGGATTGAAGACTGTTGCCACACATAAATGGTATACCCTTCTAGTGATGTTGCTTCCCAAAGCTGAAAGTCTCTCTAAGATAGCGGTCCCTTCAGCTTGCAGATTAGAGAGACTTGACTGTAATTTCAATTATGTTTTTTTATCCGACAAATCCAAACCGAAACATTATTAGTAGACCATTTGTGTTTATCTCGGCGCAATGTATTTGCCTCTGGATTTTTTCCAATACTGCCGAAACCTTTTTAGTCGTGGTCGTAAGAAAGATGCTCGGAAGGATTTTTGTATGGAAAGACAATGGAGGAGCCGCTACAGTGATGAGCATTAAGAGCTGTACGATTTACTCACTGTTAAACACCAAATTAGACTCGCTCGGCTCCGGTTGGTTGATCACGTCATGAGAGTGACACTGGACAACCCAGATCTTAAAGTTCTTTTAGGGTCGTCTGCATGAACAAAGTAGGCTTAAAATACGCAAATGGTGTAGTTTTACGATAAATACAAAATTATTGCCACGAGTTCTCCATAACTGAATTTATTAGTTTAATGAAAAGTTTTTAAAAACGATAAGGATTGACCGAACAGGAATAGAAGGTGATTGAGGCTTTCATACATCAACCATTCAAATATCTCCCTAACAACATTGGAGGTGTTTCAAAATATCTGAAAATTACACCTAAAACCCGTGGAAAGACAAAACATATATGGATGTTCGAATTTGCGTGTAGGGCACTGTACGTCATTTTGCTGTGAGGAGGTCATGGTAATATCACTTAACTCTTAGATAATTCATTGTAAACTTTACTTTATTACCTTCACAAGCAATTAGATTTTGAAGCCAGGAAGGTGGAAAAAAAAAACCAATAATGATAACTCCTCAATAAATAATACGTCGCATCTACCACAATGAGTCTCTAATCCAAGAAATTCAATACAACAAGGTGGCATAAGCTCCCTTTATTGATGTTTGTTGCCAACACTGTACAGAGTTAGACCAAAGTTATTCTAACAACTTCTCAATTGGCATCGCTTACTAGCTGAAGAGAAAACAAAACGTTAGAATCCACCACCGACCAATAATTACCTTAAGGGCTCCCGCGTGTTTGTTTGGTGAATTGCTTGTTAGCAATGCAAATGCAACCAGATAAGGTGCTGGGTGCGTCATTCACCAACGCGGGGCAGCACGGTTCCAAACGAAAAGCTGCACCGACGGCCAAGAGCCTTATTTGCATCTTCGGACTGCGGCGCACGGAAGATGCTGTTGTTGTCGCCGATGGCATTGGGTAGATAACTTTCTTTGCGGCCCGGTATCCCCGCTTGGTTGCGGGTTTGCTTCAGGCATTTTTGCTGCCCAATTTGTAGGTCCACATCTCATCAGAACACGTGTGCGCGTACTATCTTCGGGTGTTTCAAAACGGCGTGTTTGTTTCTAATTGGTCACCGATTATGCTCCTCCTGCCTCGTTCGGTCGGTGTACCTTGACCGGTTGGTCCGCGTGCTTCAAAATTATCTACTAAACTATCTACATGCCCTTTTCCACCTTTTGCGGCACACTTCTTCAGCTGAAGAAGATGGTCGATAACTGTGTCATGTTACTCGGAGCCACTTCCGAGCTCGGATGTACGGTGGAAGCGGTTGGGTTTAGCAGCACGATACGGAACCATCTTCGGGTGAGCCGCTCTGGACGTACGACAAATTGCCGTTTGCCACCGGCGGTACCGGTAATTTGATTTAATGACACGCGCAACAACAATTAGACGCATGTTTTTCGTGCTGGCCATCCTTCCCGCCCTCGAGGTGTGCAATTACTCGTCCAGAAATGGGTTTGGATGTCCACTTTTGGGGTCGTCCCGGCGTCGAAGCCATCTTCCAACGGAGCCTGGCAAAAGGTCGCACGTGCGCATGAGTGTGGTCCGAAGTGCGGACATATCCACAAAAACTTAATGGAGCGAAGGTCTTTACGGGGAAGGGACATTCAAATCAATTTCAAATCTGTAGCAATTTCTTTCCAGATTAATGAAATCTTCGTACGTTAAACCATGCATTAAACAGCAAGCAGTTGTGCTTTGTGTTCCAGGTCATTCGTGTGTGGCACTGGTGTGTTTCTGTGTGGGTCATTTTCTTTTTTTATTTCCCCCATCACCATTCGCTGCGCGTAAACCTGCTCATCACATAAATCATTACCCGTTTTCATTCTAGGGTTTCATCGTTAGTCTCCCAAATCCTATAAGTACCTCCCGGTCTGACCTAGATTTCCCTTTGCTTCGTTGCACACGATTAAGGCTAGGGTCTTGAGCGGTTGGTTGACTGGCTGGACGCATCATATTGATTTCCGCCACGAATTAAATGTACATCAAACGAGCTGGGTCTTTTGCCCGAGCCCCGGGAGTGAGGTCCCGCGGGAGTCTTTCGGTGGGAACTGTTCGGCCCCGGTGCACGCCATGGACGGAAAGTTTACTTGGTAGGTAACGGGGAAAAGATGGTCCTAATGGGGCAGAGGAAGAACGTTTATGCTAAGCAGCATAAGACGAACTGCCCGTGTAAGTACCGGTTTGTCCGCTGGAGAGAGTGGGGTTGCCTGCCTCCATGCGGTCGGTCATTAAAGATCAATCAGTGTGGAATTGTAGATTGGTGGATGTGGCGCAACAATTGGATCTTGCGTTCGAGTACCGTGTGCGAGGAAACCACAAATAACATCAATTTGTGCAAGTATTTATATGAGTACTGCTGTAATGATGATAGTAGTCTCGCTGAAGCTTCTCGGAAGTGATCTCTGTAGCGCTGTATCTCTGTAGAATTTTCAATTCTTTGAAGTTCTTTGAAGTTAGAAACTCGGACGTCTTTCGATGGTTCAGGTTTCTCGACCATGGACCATCGGCTTACAAATTGCTAAGAGCCCTTGACTTCGTCTTCACCGTCCTTCTGGTCAGTGACCATTTCGGTTTGGGTTTAGTAAGTGTGGTTGTGTACTACAAGCAATTCACGATTTATCGCTTCATTGGCTCGCCGTCGGCTGGGTTTAGGCCGCGCCCCTGACTTTCGCCAGAGCCAATGTCCGGACACGGATTTCTCGTGGCAAAGCCCACGAATCAAACGCCACGCTGCCAAATACCGGCCAACGGGTGGGAAATTCATGTCTGCACGCACGCATGAGCCGACTGGCAAAAATTGCATTTGATCGACAATCCGCACTACGTGGGTTCGCCGCTGTTCCAAGTTCACACTCCGAACGTGTGCGGTTGGTTCATGTAAAACAAGCAGCTCAACTAGACGAACCGATTAAGCGGGTCATGGTGCCGAAGATGTCTGGGTAGGAGCGTCGGCTGTGAATGGGAAAAGGTGGAAAACCGAGCGCTGCCGCAAGTCATTGCCATTGGGAGAGTGAAAGAAAGCGGTCTTATGACACCTTTTTCCCCCCCTTGCTAAATCGAATTTAAAACTAGCCAAAAAAAAACAGTACAAGCCGTATTGATTCGTTCGGCGCGTTTACATCGACTTTTCATCAACCTAACACCAACCATGCAGAAGAAGAGGGTGGATCAAGCTCGTCAAAGAGCCGACTACAAGCCGTACGATCGGTGCATGGAACATTTCATTACGTTTACTTGCTTGTGCACAGTGGTCGAGGGTCTTTTTGGGGGGAGAGCCTCACCCTCATTATGCACTCACAGTGCCACTCACCGGTCGCAATAAAGAACTTCGTCATCCATCTTGTTGACCGCATCCTATAATCAGCATAAAACACTATGATCAGTCCACGCATGGCACATCAAATAAATACTTCCAAAGGAAGTTCGAGTCGTGTGAGGGTGCGTGACGGTATGATCTAATGCGATGATTGTTTAGCGAGACGCTGCACTGGTACAGGGATGCGACTAGGTATGAATTATTGCCATCACAGTTGGGTGAGCAGTTCGGGAATGGTATTTGGGGTTCGGTTTGTATGCATAACTTTCGGTTAAATTATGAGAACGTTGAAGTATTTTTTTTCACCATCTACACCATCACTCCCAGATTGTTAACACCCAAAGCCAAACAGGCCTCGTTGGGATGCAGATACGCTAAACACAACCCCATTAATTAGGCCCATTTCCACGTGCCCGCTTACCACTTCCGATATCCCGGATGGATTTCCGTCTTGGCTGGCGATGGAAAGCAAAAACTGCCGCCACCGAGCTCTGAAACCGAGCTAATTACCCACCGATCTTTACCCAACCTGCTAGCGTATAGACGTAAAGACTCTGTCCGACGGTGCCGCTCGCGCTAGCGCCTGTTAACATTGCCGAGATACGCATGTTGATTAAATAGTTTGAATGTGCTTTGAATGTTCCAGCAGCATCCGCAACACACATGTTTGTCCGGTGCGCTTGCGGGCCGGATTTTTTGTTTGTTCTTCATTCCCAATCATTGGGGGGGGGGTTTTGATGAGAATTTCCCCGCTTTTCTTTGTCGGGAGGGAAATGTTTTGCTTTTTCCTGTAGCTTTTCATTGCAGATCGGTAATCAACTGTACTCAACTGTTGATCGCACTCTTTTATGAGGGGCCTTTCAGTGGTAGTCGCTTTTCCTGCTCAAAACGATTGATGGAAAAGGCGTTTTTCTTTTGTAGCAAATGCTAAGGAGATGTAAAGGGAAAAACTTAAATAGATCGATTTCCTGCAAGATAAATGAGTTAATCTCTTTTTGTTACTTTTCACCTTAATAGCGCATTGATAAGCCAAAGAGTGGTGAAAGTGGTGAGTTTTTTTTTGTACTCCGTGGTGCCGTGACCAGGAATTAGTACTAAACGAAGTAGACGAAAGAATGAAACAATCTTAGACGATTTATATAGTGAAAAATTGAATTGTTTATGTGTTTTGTGACAAATGTAATATTTAAATAATTTTAGTAAGGTACAAATAGAGCTCATTTGATAAAAAAGACACACGAATTTATCTCTCTATGGGTTGCATTTTTTGTCCCTTTGAAAGAGAGAGCTCATCTGTCGATTCGTGTTAGTATCCCCCATGGTGTGTTTAATTGGATCTGTTATGTGTTTTTACCTTTCATTAGGTTCCCATCCTTAAGCCTATCACCGGCTCTACATGCTATCATGTGTGCCAAACCCTTTTAACGCGCCGTCGATTGGTTTCGTTTTAACGGTTCAATCCACTCGATTGCTTCTATGGTTTGTTTGTCTTTTTTTTTTGCTTCGCTTCCATTCTTCCCCACAGTGTGATGATCCACATGCGAACGCCTCATCTTCAAGATTATATACACACTCGAGCACTCCTTTCTCTACGCGCTTCGTCTGTGTGAAGTGTTGAAAAGGAAAATCTGCCGTACATTAGAAATGGTGCAGTGTGTTGTTTTATCGCAACATTAGCCATCATCGTTTCGTTTTGTGGTTGAATGGTTGAAAATTTGTTTTTATAAAATCATTCAACCTGCTCAGGATGATTATGGAACAACGCCGTGGAGGAAGCGTTAGATGTGTTTAAAGGTAAGGATACGTCCTTCTGAGCATGAGGAACACTGGAACGTGGTTGTTGCGCATCTTCACAACCCGGTCGAACAACAGGCACGCACCGAAAACGACCTTTCATTAAGTTCCAGTGCTGTGGTGTTGCTTATGTTGTTTCACCCACGACACCTACCCGAAGAAAGAAAAAATCAAGTGCCCGTAAGATAAACACTCTAAACGTGGCGAGTGAGTGAGGGCACGTGGTGCGACTAGATATTACGCCCAAATGCAACGCAAAAGTTTGGTGTTCTGCTTTCTTTTTCTCCGGGGTACATGGGTATGATTGTGGTGTTTTGTCTTGACCGTTTTGTAGACCTTGGCACGTTCCGTATGTCGAGATTATGTTAGTACAGCGCGCAGCAAGTGGACTAACACGGAAGGAATGTGCCGAAAATGGTAAACAAATATCCACCAGCCACGCGTAAACGTGGTGTAGCATAAACGGATGCGTTGTGTGATGTTTTATCGTGTTTGCTGTCGTGTTAAATTATTATTTATATGCAGTTTTTTTTTCGTATCAAAACATTCTGTTTCATAATGTTTTGTTTATGTTCTTTGTTACGTGTATTTTTTTGTTGTTAACCACTTTGTATATTTTTAATTTGTTAAGTAAAGGTTTTTTGTTTGCAATTTACTCCTTTCTTATTTATTTTTATTCTTATTTATTTATAAATTTTTAAAGCAAAAACCTTGCCATGTTACGAAAACACGGCTGTTTTATAAGTTTTGTACATGTTTTATAGTTTCGTATTAAATCTTGAGCAAATTATTATTTCATCTTCTTATGTTGCAATTTTCTTTTGCAATTTCCTTCGTTTTGAACAAATTTTCAAACATCTTTCGAATTTTTTTAACATAATTTGTATACTTTACTTAGTATTACTAATTTCTGTCTAATATGTTACTTCTTTCGGTATTTTATACAATTAATTTCTATTTTAAATAAGTGTTTTACGTTCTCATATAGTCGTATTTGTTTTGTTTAGGATTTTACTTCAGTTTTTTCACTACTTTCTTATAATTTTTCTTATAATCATGTTTTAAAACATGTAGCGAAATGTTATTCATTCATTTAGCATCGTTTTACGTATATTTCATCTCTTTTCGTAACTTGCATAATTTACTCCTCTAGCCAATTACTGTTTTACGTTCTTATGTAACTGCTTTTTTCCGGTGACATCAAGCTTGAAGAGGCTTAAAAATACGGGAAGCTAAACGATTATCATACAAGCTATTTACACAGTTTCATTAGCAAAAAAAACACACACACACACACACTACGGAACTCGTCGGGTAAAAGGCAATAAAAACATACCCAAAATGCGCACCTTAAAGCGCACCTTTTAATCTCACTTTTGTCATGAAAACATAACCCATCTTTATTGCACACGCGCCCCGTGTTTGTTGATGTCCATCCGACTGTCGGTGTGTGAAGAAAACGCTTAACAAACCCTAGCACGCGGGAACAAAGGGGGGGGGGGGGGGTGTGAGTAGGGGTAGGAAGGTGTGGAATAATAATTATGTAAGAAAATTTCACACCGATCAGCCGCGGTGGGGCCCCGGTGGGTTGTGAACAAATTTCACTTTTCAACGGAGTAATCCCGCCGTATCATCTCCGGGGCCACCCCCGGGAGGTGGCGGCATTTTATAGCCTTCGGCCGCAGACTCCACCACGGTGCCAGACTAAATCGCTAATCAAGTAGCAACATCCGACTGGGAAGGTGTTGCAAAAAAATGTACACGAGAACTAATTTAAACAAAATTTATGCATAAACGGCGCACGTGTGTGTCGAGTACGGTGTTTTACTGGGTGTGTGTGTGTTTGTATGGTGCTGCTACCCGTGTTAGGACGGTGTTTTATTTCGTCTACGTTTTGATGTGCTCATGATGTGATGCATTAGTTCGGGGCGGTTTGAGGTTTTTTTTTTTGCAAAAACACCGTCATTCAAGACGATTATCATAAGCTGCGCTTAAATATCATCGCACAATTTACATAAAACTTGCCCGACCGGGTGTCGTTTGTCCCGGCGTGTTACCGCATGGCATTAGGCCAGTACCGGGGAATGCTTTTGTTGGTGCAACACCTTTTACGCTGCATGAGGCCGCATTATATGTGGGAGAGTGTCGAATAAACACCCGGCAGATGCAACCACCCATCCAGCCAGTCAGTGTGTGGGATTTTTTGTCATTATTTTCTTGGACCATCGTCGCCAATTTCCATACCATAATCCCGCGCCGCATAATGACACAGCTTCCAAACGCCTGTTTTGGGGCCTGGTTTTTTTTGTTTTCGGTGGCCGTACTTTAGCACCCGATTATTATGCTTCCGCCATCAGCTAGTCAGGCGTGTCATCACGGCCAGTTTGCATGTTTGCTGTCTCACTATTCCCCCCCACCCCACTTCCCACCCACCGGTGTAAAAGGGGCGCCTTCGGGCCAAGTTCCGTTCAAGTGGTTTTGGGGAAGAGGGTGAAAATTGCTTTCGCTTTCGTACGACCTAGTTTAAGCTGCACACGCAGCCGGCGACCGTCGGGGAGGACGGAGGACGATGGGAATGTCGCTAACTGGTGCGGATTCCGTTTCGTGACCATGGGGACGAGATTGCTTTGGCGTTTGTCTGGTAGTTTATTTATTTTTTCACATTTTCTTAACGGGCATTGTGGGATGCTGTGACGAAACCTTAGACAAAATGCAACAGAAGCCATAAGAAGTCGGGCGTTAGTTGTAAATGTTGGGTTTATTTATTTTCTGTTAAAAATTTAATGGTTTGTTATAAAAAAAATAAACTTTATACATTTTCAAACCAATATTAAAATGTTCATACGATTAAAAATAAAGTTAAATCTTGACCGAGCGTATAGCTTTACAGTATTTGGAACAAATTTTTACTTAGGAACAAAATATAGTATAAAAAATGGTCGTAAAAATATTATCAAATTATGAAAACATTATTGACTCCGTAAAATATTATTTGTATCTTCCTTTTTAACAAAATTCTCCTTTTGTCTGAAACTTATTTTTGTTTTAAAGAAAACCTAATTAACCATACAGTTGTTTCACCAACTGTATAATATTTTGAATAACATTAAATTCATTTCCACCACAACAAATTGTCGCTTCCACTGTGCGGGTTACCATTTCCAATGAGGTTACCAATTTTATGTGACCATCAATTTCAACGGTATGCTCACTCACACACACACACACTCACCGTGACCACTTTTCCCATTTTGATTGGGATCGAACAGACAACGCCACCTCGGGATCCCGCGAGTCTCGTGCGTTAAATTATGCTTTTTGTCACCTTAATTTCCATCTCATTTCCTTTTCTCACCGACCACAGTGGAGTTTTTGTGTGTGAAAATAATAAAAAAAATAAACGTATAAAACGATCTCTTCCTAACGAGATTGATTTTCCCTGTCCCGTGTGGATGCACGAACGGACGATCAAGTTGTCCGTTCGCCGGGATGGTGGGGAATTCTTTTTTCTTCGGACACCTTTTCACTCCGAACGTCTTTTTTTGTTTTTGGCGTTCACGCATGAGGTGGTGATAACCATGTTGAGCCTTTTTTTTGCATTTTCGTTTTATTTTCCATTGCTAATATCGATTGCATTAAAAAAAAACAAACTACAAAATAGGCAAATGATGCGCGACGCCTCGGACGGACGGATGTATTGGAAACGCCATCAGGCCGAAACGGATGTGCGGTAAACGCGCACCAATGTGATGATGCAAACACGGCTGCCCCAATGATGGTTTCCAGTCGTTAAATTTGCATGGCACACTGTGCAGACGGTGTTTCACACCGGATAATTATTGACCTCGCAGGGTCGCAACTTATTTGTTACCGAGGAAGGGTACAAACCCAACCACTGCCAAACGGCGGAAGTTGCATCAGCAGCGAAAAAGCGCCGTATGCATTTGCCAAAGTTACCCATCTGTCAGGCAGAAGGGTGCATAATTTAATGTTACCATTCTCACTGGCGCTCGCAATGAGCACGCCACGCGAGAAGCGCTACGTTTTACTTTCAATTTTGGTGTGTGATTAGCTGCTGGCGCCAGGTTTCGGCACCAAAGGCTCAAGGTTTTTGTGCTCGTTGCAAGTGGGAACCCCCTCCCCCACGAGTGGTCTGTGTTAAGGCATCACAAAACAACCAACCGAATCGTGTACATTTTACCGGTGCGCACATTCAATTCGCAAGGTTACATTGCGCGATTCGTCAACCCACATGCGTCAAAAACCGTCGTCATTGTTTGCTAATTATTTCTTCTCGCCGTTAATCCGTGTGCGTGCAGATTGCGATTGGTTCAGGTTAAATGTAGTACACATTTAAATGTATTACCATCCGATGCGATTGAGCCGGAACCGGGAAGAAGGGTAGGAGGAATGGGAAGGAGGAAACGGAGGCAAGAAAACCCCCGGCTACCGGAGCGCCGATGGGCCAAGGACGTTTTGGGTGGCAAGGAGAACCTTCTTTTTTTTTGTTGTGTGTCGCAATTTCGGTCATGCTTTGATGAAAAATGCATCCGGATGGCTATGTTTGCTCGTCATTGTGCGGAGGGGTTTTATGGTTTATAGTAGGTTAGACGATTTACATTTCGGATCAAGATTGAGCGGCCATTGTCATTTTTAAGCGGGTTTGTTTGTTTGTCGTTTGTTGTTTAATTATTATAATTTAATGTCTTATTATGCATTCAAAAAAGGGTAATGTCGGTTAGCCAGTGGGAGATGGTGCGTGATGGTACGGGGAAGGGAAGAAGGGGGAAGGTGTTTGATGCAACCACATAACCTTCAAAGAGAACATTGCAGTTAATTTCTCTATCTGGATCCCGGTTTCATTTTGACAATACACTGTTTTGCATAATTGTTCTATTGACCCAGTTTTATTACTTATAAACACACATAACTTTTGCGAAACTGTACAAGAAACATAAAAGAACAGAATTCAATGTAAGGGAATATGTAAATGTAGAAACAATATGAAAATAAACAGAAATTTATGATGAAAAATAAGAAAAAAGGTTGATTAAAACAGAAGAAAAAAGATTTGAAAAATAAACAAGCAAATAAGAGTGGCAAAATCAAACTGTTAACAGCAGCGCTTTTCGTTTGCTGGTGTTAAGTTCCGATCTCACTTTTTGTATCGTTCACATCGACCCCAATTGGTTGGCCCCTGGCGAGAAAAACATATCCCCCAAAGACACCCGCAGCTGGTTGCTCCTGCTGCATGCCACCCCCCTCCCATTACACACTTCCGTTAGTTCCGGTCTAGTTATGGTGACCGTTTTATTTTATTTTTGCTACATTTCAATCTCTCGAACCCGGTTACACTCACACCTCGTGTCGCCCTCGGGTTGAATCCCGCTGACCGGAACCGTTTACATCCCGCACGGGTTGTACTCGAACCCGTCGTCCAGCCGCAAATGAGCCGTTGGTGGAAAACAAACAACCGTCACCGTGTATAGGAGAAGGAAACGGCACGAATAACTATCGCTTAATTAAAATGCACCACCGAAGCACGAGAGCGTACGTGAAAAACGCTCCACACGTGGGTAAACCGCCGTTTGGGACGGCACAGGCGGTTGGGAAATCGGACGCGTTCGAGTGTGTGTTATCGACCAATCATATTAATGACGGAGGAAACTGTCAATATCGGACACTGGCGGGATGTGTGATTCCGGTTTGATTTCCCCTGTTTCCTAGTTGCTTCCACTTTAAACCACCTGTCCAGCGCGTTACCCCGAGGGACCCAAACAGCAAACCAGCCAAAGAAATGCCTTGGCATGGAGCACCTTCAACCTTGCGCTAATTGTCATCCGCTTTCACTGCGACACTGCATTGCGAGTACTCGTGCGTACACTAATTTGTGCAGCTTAGATCTGGAATGTGACATTTAGCATTCGCGCGCTGTGTCTTTTATTTGTGGGTTTACACAGTAGTTTGAACAGATTGCACAATAAAGTCACCTTTCTCGGGAGGTATATAAATCATGACAACATTTAACGACCGATTTCTACATCGCTTCGAGGTAATTTTGCGCATTGAATATGAGCGTTGAACAGAACGCTCGTAGAACTAGCTGACAGAATGACCTTTCAATATGGATTCAAATTTATAATTCCGGAGGCACTCCTCGTGTGGTTGGGGAATTTTGCCGCACAAAACATAGATCGCCTTGGTAGAATTCGCCTCCAGCAGTTTGCTTACCGGCGGACAAGATCGATGAGAACCTGGGTCCCATACCGGCCAAGCGCTTCAATCGTGTGCCGTGAGGCTACGATCTTGAGTGATGATTGCATTGAAGTCGAAACGGGGCTCTATGTGCCCCCTGTGGTGATGTCACGAAAACGAATCGCTCATGAGTCGCTCGTAGGTACAGTGGGATGGTTGGAGATTATTAAATTTTCGCGCCAAACGGCCCTTTCCCTTCAAGTTTTCCCTCCCCAATCTTCTCGGCCCTGCTGAAAACTAATCAATGAGCAAAGATTAAGACCTTCAGCCGTTTGTTGTGACACGCTATCGGGTGGCCTCTGGTGCCAACAAACAGTGGAAGATGAGTACATACAAACACACACACACAACCCACAGCATATTGTGGACGAGTCACATACCCACACCGTGTGGTCCACATCAGGCGTTGGGAAGCTCCCTTCAAGATGAACCGTTTGTTATTGTTTCCCGCACTGCTGCTGCACGTGGTGACTTAACGGTGTTGAAGTTTTATAACCAACGTTGCCGCAAGTCAAGGCTCTCCACAGAGAGATGGTCGGTTCGGTTAAGCACGTTGCACGTTTCGTCGCTTTACACCTTCTAACAGTACAGTCGGTAGGCGAAAGACCGAACCGAACCGCCCCATGTTCAAAAAGCGCGCCGCGCTCCGGATGGCGTGACTTTGCAATTATGTGTGTCTGCATCGGTGCATCTGTGGAGGTGGAGGTGCAGCAATGTATATCTTCGCAGTCGGTCTAATCGACAAGTGATGAGAGACAGCGCAGTAAAGATGTGAGCCTTGTCCAGTCCCGCCGCAAGTGATTGAAGCGGGTGAAAAGTTTGCTGAGTGGGAGATCTTTTCACTGCGATCGAGGCTTTTGGTTTGTGGTTTAACCTTTTCCTGCGTGGTGGCCCGGAAGGGTTTAACCTTTACAACTTGTTTTGGTCCAAGCGAGAGCATTTAGGATCGTGCTTTAGAGAGATGTTTGGGAAGGTTTCTCTAAATCGTGTCAATACGTCAATCTTGGAGTGACGAGTAGCATGGGCATAGTGGCACAGCGGGTATTTTGAGGAATTTTCTCTAATTGTACAGCTGAATATTATTTTTGGTGGGTAACTTGAAGAACACTGTAAATATTGGTGATATTGGTGATCGATATGGTGAGTTTATTTTGCATAGCAACTCAATATAGTCCCTAGAATGGTGATAATAATTGCCATAAACTAATGCATAAGGTGATCTCCGTCTCCAGTTCCATAAGGCGAGGCGAACAACCTACAGACTTGATATACGAATAGCTCAAGTATTGGCTTGTATAAGTCAATCCAGTTCTTGATGATGCTCTGTCAGAAAGGAATTCGTTAGGTCGCAAGACTATTCTTTCTGAATAACTCTATACGCTTGTTGCTACATCGACACTTCCCATTCTTTGAGTTGCCTTCAAGAAGTAGTTCCTAATAGCGCCAAATGGACCTTGAACAATTCTAGAACCATCCCATACAAGAATTCACAGTGTTAGACACATCTTGAAAACAGCACTCTGGAATCGGGATGAAAAGATTGATTTAGACCATCCACAAGGTTAGTAGATATTAAGATTAAGCAGAGTGTCAACAAGTCTATGATGCATCTGTCCATAGACTTCACATGTGCTACATAAACTTGCACATCTCACAAAGCAGTTGCAGTACTAGATCACTGATATTAGTGTGAAATTAGAAAGGGAATCCTTCATTTGTAGTATACGAATCGGTTATTCCCACCCTGAAGCGTAATTCCACCATGTAAGGCAATTTATTTTCGATAAAACATTATCTGGAAAACATTTCATCGTTTGCAGTTTAACGTTAAAGTATCCTTTATTTCAATCGAGCTGCCACAATCCACCTTCAATCTTCATCATTCCGCGTAATGAACGTTGAATGATTTGTCAGAAACAAAAACGCTAACAAGCCGCTACCCAAGCGCGTTCGAGCTCCTCAAGCAGCAACTTCTAAGAATTCACGAAAAACGTGGAAAACGTACAACTCTATTGGGGAAAATGCCGGGTTATAGAAGACAGGTAGCACGATTGAGAGAGAGAGAGAGCGCACAGGAAAAGTAAAGCGAAAACCTTCTGTGTTGCGTGCTCACATTAATTAGCATATCGCCACAACCATATCGTTTTAACAGCCCGTCCGGGCATGTCCCGGGTCGGTAAGGGACGAATGATACGTTTAAACAACGCCACCGTTAGTAATTTAAATCAAACCACCGCAGAGCAATCGTTAAGTGTCAAAGTGTCGTGGAAAATTTTTGTTTTGTGTCTAGCAAACCGGCCCCAGCAGTTGTCTTTGCTTCGGTCCCTTTAGGACTTGGGCTCTGCTTGTGCGCGTTTTGTTCCCGGTGAGTTTAATGTCCAGTCAGTTTTGAGATGGTGTTGTTTTTTTTTTGCTGTCCGCTCGGTGATACCGCAAATTAACTGCTCTTCCACAGCAGCTAAAACAGAAGTAACGAGCAAAGAAAAATTATCGTTGTGTGCGTTCTTTCGCGGTAATAAATCACCAATGATTGCAAAATGAGATAGATGAGGATGCTGGAAATTGGGAAAGTTTTTTTTTGCCTTAACGCGCTGGAAGGAAGCTGCAAGACGCTGAAATATAAGAGGACCTTCGACGTGGAAAGGACACCAAAAGCGGCTAATTATGTGGGGAAGCCGTCTCATCCTCTTTCTTTGGTCGATTTACGCAACGCGAGGATTTATTTGTGCATGCAAATTTTCGGCGGTAAAGGACAAACGGGGCAGCAGAGCCGGTGAAGAAGCTGTCTAAAAGTCAGCCCCGTGAGGCGTGCGTGGTTTTGATGTGCTTCTGTTCATCGTGAACAAAGGAGCATATAAAAAGAGAGATGTGGAGGTTAATTTAGAAGCGCGTTGATTAGTCGCTGCCGTGAACTCTAGCGCGCCCGGTAGGAATGTGTAGAAATTTAGCAAATTGACTCCTCCACATCCTGAACTTTGCAAGGCACAAAGGCACAAAATGTCGTGAAAGTTGCTAAAAATTCCATCATATTTAGACGTCTTCGCTTACGCGCCGTTGAGTGGCGTCAGTGTTTTACATCTACAGCGAATCATATTTGTGTCCGCCTCGTTCGGCGATATGCTTTTCACATGTTAATTCGAGTGGGTGATTTAATCCTAACCCACCGTGGTAAATAATTTTATTTTTCACATACCACAAAGCTTAGTCAAATCGAACACCCCCCCTCCGCGTCGAAGGTGTTCGATTTTAGCAAGCCGCCAACAAAACTACCTAATTAATCGGGCTCCTGGTGGGAAGATGCGTTCGGTAACGTACGCCCGTCGCCGTTCCCTCTCTGGATGGAAGACGGTATTCGGTATGTTAAGCGATGGGATGGCAAACTTTCTCCGCCGGACGGCGTCGTGCAGACGGTTAGAGCGCTTCCTTCTCCGAAGCAGTTAAACGGGCGCCATAATGACCGTTCGGTTTCGTTTCGGTGGCGCATCTTCTTGCGGTGCTCACTAAATCCCAGACCCCAAAAAAGGGGAGCGAGGTGTTGTTGGAGAAGCTCGTGGGATGGATGGTACTTTTACTTTTACCCAGCGCGATCGAATGTGATGTGGTGGATATACCAAAATACATAATAAAACATGACCGAAAGCAGAAAGAAGCGAGAGGCTGACGGCATAAATCCGTATGACATCCCTTTCAATCGAGGTGTGATGGCCGATTGGCGCTCGACATGGGAGACGGATGAGCTCATGAATCCGACACGCAACAGATGAAGCGTGGTAAGCGAAGTTCAACAAATCTTTACACCTTTCAAACACGAAACGCGTGCAACTACTCCAGACAACACCGGCGTGTACGTGAAATCAGGAGTAATAGGAGTGCATGATCGAAGCCAAATCCGGATGTTGCGGAAACGCATGCAAAAAATGGCATCACAAATCATGCCTGTATGAGACCAGGAAGTAATGGTTTGCGGTTTACCGTTAAACACACATGCAATGCACAAGTGAAGGGATAAATTGTGTGAGTATTTTGTGTTGGAAAGGTTTGTTTCCTTTCCCGAAATTTAATGCGATTCGAAATGATGATATAGCTTGCAAGTTACTCGTTGTATTACTCCTTTAGTTTTAAACGCCATAAAGTATGCAATCCTCATTCTTTATGATCACTTTTACCTCGCTCACCTAATTTTCAGAGTTATCAGGGTTCAAATGAGATGAAAGAAGTTGAAGTGGCATATTTTGAAGCAAAAGTGTAATCATTACTCATTTTCAAGGGATGAAATCGATTCTTCACGAAGCTTTCACAAATTAAGACAATTTCAAAGTAGCGCTACATATGACAATATTGAAATAGAAATGATTTGTGTGTTAAACTTGATAAACGTGGTCCACTTTAATTTGGCGAAAGTACAGCTATAGTCCAAACATTCTCATTGTCATTTTGAAATTTCTGTAATATTGATTTTAAATATTTTCTTTACCGAAGGAAGCGTTTTAAGGTATGCAATTTTGATAACATAATAGTTTTAATGTTACAATTCGATGATTCTATTCTTGAGAACACAACAGATTTACTGCTGCATTTCATTTAAGTAGATGAATATCGACACTTTATCTTCTCGAATGAATATTGCACTAAAGGGAAATTTTAGTCAACACCTCAATGCTGCCTAACTGTATGCAATCAGTGTGTCATTTCGATCTTTTTAATCATTTTGTCTTTTTTAGTTTCTCAATGTAAGCTATATAAGCCATTTAAAGGGTATTCCAATAGAAAAGCGTATAAAAATTTATACATTTTGTTAAACTGATTGAAACCAATCAATAAAACATGACAATTTCACATTCGCATGATATTCGCACTTAAATCTCTTGATTTTTTCCCCCAGCGACTGCTGCCAGAGAAAGTTACACACCCGGTGCGTCACAGCAATCGGTTGGAAAAAGCAAACGTTCTTTGATACTGGGCGACGTGCCACGAATCGATCATTCGAATACAGCGCCCGGACCCGGATAAATCTAGGTCCGGGATGGTGATGTTGGCCACTCAATTCGCGTGGTGAATTTTTATGTGACACATAAATTTCTTCCCTTGAGGATGTGAAGTTTCCCGGTGGCTTTCCTTTACCAACGCGGCGGTGATCCGATGCGGTGTGCATTAATGTACAGCTGGCAGGGCACGTTGCCGGCACAAAGGTTTGCGAGTTTCAATGATTCCATTCCGCTGCGTTCCACATACTGCACACGAGCGCGTGTATGCAATGAATTAAATGTCACCATTTCACCCGCCAGAAGTCAATTTTCTTTTTAACCCAAACCACAACTAATCCGGCTTTTGTTAGGCTAAGGGTTCACTGATCGGTTCGGAAGCTGAAGAAGAACCACCCCACAAAGCAGTGCCGACGAAGATTTGCAGCTTTGTCGAAAAGCGAAAGTTCTGCAAAATATTGTCTAGCCTCCAGTGCTCTTTCCCGAATGCGCGCGCGCGACAACAAACGAGCAGCGGCTCGTTATAATGCAATCGAAAACTGTGGGAAAAAAGCTTCCAAAGTCACCGCGCGAAAACCCCGGAAAGCAAACCGGCAACCCATGTGAAGGTGGAAAGCCGCCCGCCAATCGACGGGAAAATTCGTCTTCACGGTCGATCGAATCAGTGAGACAGAGGAGCCACCGATCGAACTCGGAATCAAAATCAATTAACGGTCCATTCGCTGTGTAGACGAGCCTTCGCGCGCATTGTTGGTTGGTGACCGCGCGGCTGCATGCCGCATCTTTCCGCCTTGTTGGGTCGTAAATTAAAAGATTGGCGTTTTGGATTCACTTTAATGAGGCTCATTTTGTAGCGTCGGTTGTGGGGCCGCGTTATGGGCCACAAAATGCAAAACGCGTACGCGGCTGAAATTATGAGCCAAAAACCATGAAGACAGACGATCACCATAATTAATGACATCAACGCCCGTGTTCGAATGGACGTGAAAACGGACAATGCGCGCTGGGGAGGAGGGCGCATCGAGCAGCAGTGAGGCCGTGCGAAATGTCGTGTTTTCTTCCGCATTTTTCGATTCGTCTAGCCCGCAGCCACTTTTACCGCGTCGTTTTAGCGCATCGGTAAGCGGTTCGATTACGCGATCCTCCACCGTGATCGTAAATGAGCTGTCATCGGTTCATCTTTTATGTTGGCTCGGGTGTTTGATAAGCGAAACCACCGATACGCGGTGGTGTCTCACGGTCATAACGTTGGGGTGTTATGCTGTTTCGTTGTTGTCTGAACGCACGAAGCCACCGGTATTATTTTGTTTATTGCGTGGCAGTAGACCATTTTTACGGTTGGCAATTGACAATATTATCGGTGGTTTTTAGTTGAACAGAGCAGAGAGCAAAAGAAAAAGTGAGTGGAATATATTTATCGAAAGTATAATTCACACCGCTTTTTCTCATCTTGATTGGTGCACAAAGATGGCTTCTTTTGATTGCGCAACAACCGATAGAAGTACTAATTATGAGTGGTACGTTAATTTGGAGCTATTTTCAGCGTCTTTGATAGAATGGTGATAGAAAAAATACCCGAAAGCCGAGAAAGATGATTTGGAATGTGGTAGGTAAAGTAAAATTTTTCGAATGAAATTAAGATGAAATAACAACAACGTTGGAAATACGATAAAAAAAGGACATTAGAATACCGAACCACAAGTATTCATTCGGACATGATTGGGGCTATGACACACTACATTTTTAAATTGCAATGCATTTTTTTGTCAATAAATATTTTTCTATGTCAATCAACAATATATGTAACTAAAATATTAGCAAATTGTCAACGAGAACCAATAAGCTGGCTAGACTTTTGCGGCGTGATAGTATTATTCCTTTGTAATTTTGTCCATTCCAACGCCATAGCAGTTCCCTGGTTCTGTTCACGACAATATCGGTCGTCAGCTTTTTGGTTAGAATCCCTTAATGGCCTTTTACTAATCCATATTATCTAAAAAATTTAGAAATGGCTCCAAACTATTTTAAACGTCCAGTTTTTAACCATATGATTTAATATATTTAATATATAAAAAATTAACTTTTTCTTTATCGCCGTGAGATCGGAAAGGCAGTTTACCTTACTTGTTGTTGCATTTTAGTATTATTAAAATTAGTTTAAATAAAATGTTTACTCTAATTGTTGAAGTAAACGAAGAAATATTAACTTTCAGTGTAGTAAGTGTTTCATTATGCGAAAATGATAGATCGATCGATCGCTTAGTACAAATTAGAAACAATGTTATAAAGAGAATTCTTACTTACGCGGTTTTTTACGATTTCGCTGTATTTTCATCTCGACATGTTCAGAAGTCGTGGTACCTACAAAAAAAAATCGTATTTTACTTTTTTGGATTTGATTTTACCTTTAATTTACACACTAAAACTATAAGATAATTTATCAAAGCTGTGCGACGAGATGTTAAAAAAGATATTCTTAAATTATCAACAGGTGTCATTTAATAATAAGTTTGACACTTTCATTTGATAAATATTGATAAAAAGAACATATTCTCCGTATGGCATTAAGCTGAGAAGTTTAAAAAAAAGTACAACATTTTTGGAACTCAGTATAGCACAAGTGTACAGTGTGCATTGCCCCAAATTGCATCAAGCGTTCATTAGCTGTCATCGGATGAACTCTGCAGAACTCTATTCATTCTTTACACCAAAAAAAAGGTGTAAATTTAAGGAAGATAGAGTAAGAAAACTTTGTGAAGCAAATTGCATACTTTTGGGCAAATCTTTCCATAAGGTCAGAGGAAAATATTGCACCGAAAATAAGTAAATCGACATTGAAGAGGTATTAATTCACACTCGACGCACACACGATTTCATCACATAACAAATAATTCCAAGGTTCATCGAGGCAAAGAAGCACATTAGTAATGCCTAATTTTGTTGTAAACCAAACCATAACTCCAAAACAGGGCAAACATTATGGTTCGCATTTGGGGTGCCTGGTAACGGTAATGGAGGGTTTAATATGTACGAACTGGTCACGTTTGTGTATACCATTTCTTCCCATGACCTTGTCCTTTTTGGATGGATGATTTGGAGCAATCTTGCCCGGCGGAGGGGTATAATGCAAATGAAAAAACCCTCCTGAAATTGAATTTCAATCGATGAACTCTCTCAAGGGTTTGTGACCGAAAGTGCCAATTTGTGAATCACACGAAATTCGATGCTGCAAAATTGAACCGAGATTGGAGGGTTGATTTTTTCTTCATCAATCATCCCTTCCCCTTTCTCCCCGAAAGCGGCAAAGGACAGCACTCTGTTTGGTGTTTAAATTGCGCGCAACGTGGAACCCACAATTCCGCACAGATCGGACGGCGCTTTACCGATCCACACAGCGATGAGACTCTTATTTGCATTCATCGAGTAATGAGTGAGCTTACAATGCAATGGCACCCGTCAATCAATATTAATTCACCATACTCATCCATCCGGTCTTGGCCACCCGGGGCCAACAGACGGCGAAGGGAAGGGTACAATCAAAACAAACCAGAAAGGGGGACGGGAAGGGGTGGAAAAACCTATCAAAATGAGGAAGAAAAATGGGAGGATTTAATAAATTGCACAACAAAACTGTACACAACAATTCGCTCGGGTAAACTGCCGAGAGACAAACACAAAAAAAAGATGAAAATGATTGTTTTCCTTTACTGCGTGTGTTTTTTCTCTCTCTCTCTCTCTCTCTCCTCGCGGTTCATTGTTTGCCTTTGTGTCCTATCACTTTCTGCGTCGTACAAAATGGTCCATCATAACCTACATGAGGGCAATTTGGAGGTTCAATTACTGCCGCCCGAAAGGAAAAGTAACAAACCGCTGTCCTCCACCAAACCGAACATAAAACAAAATAAAAGCAGCTCCCTGACAAAACCAACAGAAAACAAAACGTCAAACCGCGGAAAACGAAAATGTATGGCTCCGGCACGACATCTTCCCGGTTCAGCAGGACCCGGGCGCGTGCACCGACGTCGTTCCCAGCGCCGTCAAATAAATTCCCATCAGCGATAACTTTCAATCTCAACGCATAATTATGACGATCATTGTGTTTTTTTTTTTCGTAGGTTTGGGATCGGATTTTTTTTTTTGTGTTTTGCCCTTTTTGCCCCTTTCTTCCAATGCCGCTACTTCGGATCGGTTCTTAGGATGATGCTTTCGTGCGATGTAACCTTTGACTTTTTGGCTTTCTCTGTTCGCGTACGAACAGGGGTTGGATGTGTTTCGCTCAAGTCACCTGCACTGCTGTGGCGTCTTGGGTCTTGCAATCGGCGTGAGAGCCGATGCATCATGCACGACTGGATGATGTTCTCATTCGCATTGTTTTCGCATGCTCAATCATATTATGTGACACACCACATCGTATTGCATCATCGGACTATGAGGCAGGTGTGCTTCAAGCATCCCTTCCCCGAGGAACTTAATACGATGCTGCTGATCATGCCGATGGGTGCATTTGATAGTTTATGTTTACCTTATTTTTAATGTTTAATGTGTTAAAAAAAATTCAAGTAAAAATACGTTTTAGTCGTGTTAATCCAAATATAACTGTTTTGTTACCTGTATTGCCTAACTTTAGGCGTATGATTATTCACAAGATCGCAAAAAAGTTGCTTTTTGTAGTATTTAAAAAGAAAAAAAAACTATCTCAGATAAAGGATAAGGAGTGTTTTCATGAAAAAGCATCTTCGAGCGAGAGTATTATTTTGTTTTAATACATAAGAATGCACTTTTTCCACTTTTTCCGGCATTCCAGTGAGAATTTCTTAGCAAACATGACGAACAAAACTTTTCGATATCCACCGGCGTTTAGTCGAATGTAATCTGAAATCCACAATATGGAAGACGATGCTACTAGCCGAGAACTTTAGTACTAAACAGTGAAATTTAATAAAAATCATGATACTAGAATTTTTTTAAAGAAAATATTTATCAAAACAAGTAAAATTCATTAAAAACTTTCGTCAAGTACTCTTAAATAATGTGACGAAATCTGGTTCAAAATATAACGCCTGTTATTTAACAGAGCTTCAATGCACTGGACATTTGTGTTTTCGTAAGGGAATCCCCTATAACTTCATTATTTGTGGGTCTTGAAATTTTTGACCAAATAATCGCGGAACATTTATCAAAGTTTACAATTCCTTTTAAGAGAATATTTTTTATGCGCTATTGTATATAATAAATCCCATAATAAATCATAAATTTTGCCTGACCCATAAATTTAAATCGATCCAACAGCCCCACAAATAAGATGTTAAATCCTTCTATTTAAAACCAATCCATTTCCTGCACTCAAGAGCTTCTATGCTCGTTAATAACACATCACTTTCGCGCCTTCCTTTCCATACGACACAACACGAATCAGCACCCGCTTCAGAAAGAAGGTATCAATTTGCGAATGCCTCCTCAACAAGATCCCCCGAACACCCCCCGGGCATGGTTGTCTGTTTCTGGATTGTTGTAACGCAACCGGATGATTATGATGATTGTGTGTGGCGTAGGTTTCGCGGTGTCTATTCCCATTCGATCGAAGGGTGCCAATTATGCAATTTAGAGCTTTCGCGCTACCGATTGCAGAAGGGAAAGACGAATTGCAACCACAACCAGCTCGGTAAGTGCTACCGTTTTTAAGAGGGTGAAGTTCTTTATAAGGGTGGATTCTTGGCGAATGTGAAGCCGACAATGCAATTCCAACCGCACTGCTGCAATAAATTGTTCCGATAGACATACGTTTATCTTGGCTGTGATTGACTTTACGCTTGAATATGTGTAACATTTCCTTCCAATGGTCAAAACTTCATCTCTTTGCCTATGGTCAAATATTTCGGTTACGGTTTCTTTGCATCTCTCGGTTAAGATGTCATTGCGCAATCGACTCCCAACTCCTGACAGATACGATCTATTGTTTCTATTTCTACTCAACAACAAACACACCAACTATGCAACCGATGACCGGTGCTTCTTCCCACTCGCATCTTCCACGCAGCAATCTCTCGAGAGTCTATACTTTCGCTAGACTTGTTCCTATCTCAACCCTTGCACGGTGAGGGAAAGAGAGAGAGAGAGAGAGAGAGAGAGACAGAGCCATCCAGCGCGGTGGAATGCATGCCAGTCGAAGCATGAAAAAACGAACCCACCGTCTCCGTGTTTGTGTCCGCCCGGTCCCCAGGTGATGGCATCGGGATGCCGATCTTTTTCTAGAGCTCCGGCCTGTGGCAAGCGATGCGCGCGTTGAGGCGTAAAATCTCCAAACGATGTACCAACATTTTCGTGCAAAGGGAAAACCATGCACGAACAAATCAAACATACAACACGGACGGACTCCGTCGGACATTAGATCCCATAAGCGAACCCATTTGATTGAATTTATCAAATCAAACAGCGTGCAGCTAATTGTGAACGATTTAATGCACATTTCATTGACTTTAAACCCATTTTCTTCTACTTTTGTATTTGCAGCGATTGCAGCACACATATCAAACATCACCATCGCACAGTGGTGAACAGATGCATCATCAGTCGGTATTAGGAGCAACGGCATTGGCGCGGCGGTGCTAATTTTATGCGACGACCGAAACTTGACGAAAAATCGGAATCACTTTTTTTTTTGCGGCGAATAAAAACCACACATCGGCCTCATTTCACCCGTGACCTCCGCCCCGTGCTGGGCGGGCGTGAGATCTGCAGTGTACACACGGAACGGAGATGTGTACAGGTGAGTGTACGTTGTTGAAAACGTAACACTCGACCACTACCAGTTTTCATAGGGCCGTATCTTCTGCCCCAAAGCATCAAAGAAGAACTCACTACTAGCGTAATCGCTTCGAGGCGCGGATTAGTTACAGTAAGCAACAACTTCTACCGATCTACATCTCGCACAGCACCATGGCATTGCTTGGTAGACGGAGATCCTCCTTCCTAAAGCTAGCCGCCCTGTGCGGTGTGGTGTGGTTTATGGCTGTGTTTGTGCTCTACTCGGACGATGCAAACCGGACGGGTCCGAGCGGTAGCGGCAGTGGTGCGGCCAGCGGGGGAGGTGCGATGGAATACGAAACTCCCCGGCGGTTACCGCTGGAGGGCATCCGGAACAAGTTCAATCAGTTCATCGAGAACGCACGGTTGGACGCGGATCGGCAGGACCCGGTAGTGCCGGACCATGCGGCGGATGTGAATTTTGTCGATCACAACGGCTTGGAGGATGGTGGTGATGACGGCGAGGCAGGAGTCGGTGGCGTTGAGCCGGACGTCGATGAGCCGCCGGTAGTGAAGACCGCGAAAGCAACACCGTCAAAGCCAAACAGAGGACAAGACCATGGAGGTGGTGAGTATCGTATAACAGATGTGTGCTGCGAATTGCCTACCTTCAGGCTGATAACTGGGAGGTGTGGTAAATTTCATTTTCACCTCTCACCTTCTATTCTCAGGTCTTGTGCTGCCCGGTGTGATTGCCCCACCAAGCGATGGACCGGGCGAGCTGGGAAAACCGGTCGTCCTGCCCAAGGAACTTTCGCCCGACGTGAAAAAGCTGGTCGATGAAGGATGGACCAAGAACGCTTTCAACCAGTACGTGGCGGACATGATCTCCATCCGGCGAACGCTGCCCGATCCGCGGGACGCTTGGTGCAAAGAGACGGATCGATACATGGAAGATCTGCCACCGACATCCGTCATCATTTGCTTCCACAACGAGGCGTGGTCGGTGTTGCTACGTACCGTGCATTCCGTACTCGACCGTTCACCCGATCATCTGGTGAAGGAAGTGATACTTGTGGACGATTTCTCTGATATGCGTAAGCGTTTGTACCGCTTCCCATTCACTTCACGCACCGAAATAATGCGATTGGTTCTGCCCTACAGCTCACACACAGAAGCAGCTGGAGGAATACTTCCTCGCCTACCCGAAGGTGAAGATCGTACGTGCGGCGAAACGCGAGGGACTCATCCGTGCCCGTCTGCTCGGTGCCCGACATGCAACAGCTCCAGTGTTAACGTATCTCGATTCTCACTGCGAATGTACTATCGGTGAGTGGAAAGACATTCTTCGCG
Source organism: Anopheles marshallii (assembly GCF_943734725.1). NCBI lineage: Eukaryota > Metazoa > Arthropoda > Insecta > Diptera > Culicidae > Anopheles > Anopheles marshallii. The sequence goes on along the minus strand of NC_071326.1, from coordinate 77,797,222 downwards.
AAGCGACGTATTTTTCCGCGAGCTAATGTTCTCCCTTATCAACTTACAGGATGGTTGGAGCCGTTGCTTGATAGAATCGCGCGTAACTCCACAACGGTGGTCTGTCCTGTGATTGACGTCATCGATGACAACACGATGGAGTATCATTATCGCGATTCGGGTGGTGTTAATGTGGGCGGTTTCGACTGGAACCTGCAGTTCAACTGGCACGCTGTACCGGAGCGTGAAAAGCGCAAACATAAGGTACGGGATTTTACAACCGATTTCCATCCACAAGTTCCGTTGAAGCTTACATCCGTTTCATTCGTTTAGAGTCCTGCGGAACCCGTTTGGTCACCGACGATGGCAGGCGGTCTGTTTGCGATCGATCGTGTATTTTTCGAGCGGCTCGGCACGTACGATTCCGGGTTCGACATCTGGGGTGGTGAAAATTTGGAGCTCTCCTTCAAGACGTGGATGTGCGGTGGCTCGCTAGAGATTGTGCCCTGTTCGCACGTTGGTCACATCTTCCGGAAACGTTCACCGTACAAGGTAGATGGTGGTGATAGTCGAACAGTTTCAGTAGGGCGATTGTAACGTCTTCTTTCTCTTCAGTGGCGAACGGGTGTGAATGTGATCAAGCGTAACTCGGTCCGGTTAGCTGAGGTGTGGATGGATGAGTACGCACAGTACTACTACCAGCGTATTGGTAATGATAAGGGCGATTATGGTGATGTGAGCACGCGTAAGAAGCTACGCGAAGAGCTTGGTTGCAAATCGTTCCGATGGTACTTGGACAACATCTATCCGGAGCTGTTCGTGCCTGGTGATGCAGTTGCTTCTGGCGAGGTAATGATTCGTTCGCTTTTGATGCGATCCATACAATTGGTCCTACTTTTTGTTTCAGTAGAAGACATGAAAAGATTTAAATACATAACCTTTATCCGATGTACTCTTCAACGACGATGGCTATTGCGGGAATGGAGCTTAAAATGTTCTGTTCCTTCGTGAACTTATTTGGGTTCGCTCTTAGCAACAGCAATGGCCATCTTCGTAGCTGAAGTCACAAAACATAAATAATGCTTAAATTATGAAACTTATATAGGTAAGAAACATGGGTTACGGTAATCGAACCTGCCTGGATGCGCCCGGCGGTAAGCGGAACCTGCGGAAACCGGTCGGACTCTACCCGTGCCACAATCAGGGTGGCAATCAAGTAAATAACCCTTTTGCATATCCCGTCTAGTACCTCATATGCCAGAGCGTAACAGAAGCAAGCAAAACAGGCTACCAATCGTCACGTCTCCACACAAATCGGGCACAATCTTCACTATCGACGAATTTGTTTTTTCAGTTCCTCGCTTGCGCGATCGCGCAAGTCTTTCGTTGCCTTGAAGCCGCACAGTGTTGTTTTTAGAACGGTTTATTCACAATTTAATTCTATCATTTTTCTTTTTTTCTTTTCTTTTTTTCATTCTTGTCAAATCGTACTGTATGTGTGTCACTGTGTTTCGTTCATGATTGTGCACTGTGCTGTGCTGTTGCCTTCCACAAATGCACACACCCTTTTCCAAAAAAACAATTCTCCCTTGTTTGTGGCGCACACTTCTTGTTCTGTTTGTTTTTTGTACCAAACCAAAACTCCCACCCCACCCTCCCTGGGCAGATTCGGAACCTGTGGTCTAATCTGTGTATCGATTCGGCGGCAAAACCCGAGGACATGCATTCGCCGTTGGGCATTTGGCCCTGCCATCAGGCCGGCGGCAACCAGGTACTGTACACCAAACGAAAAAAAAAACCCCACACGTACACAAACACAACCACACACGTATATTACGAAATATTACACACTGCCCACACACGCACACACACGCCATACACACTGGACGGTTTACTGTGTGCAAGCGGAGGAAAGATATGTTTTTCGCCTGAAACACTTACTCGGACTAATGGACAGTGGTAGCCATATTTCGGCCGGTAATGGATCAAACAAAGCTTCACCACTAACTACCAGGACCCTGCGAACGTACGGACGTACTTATTGGCTCCAAATTAATCACTTCATACAAACATACCACAGACAGACTAACAGACAAACATCATCCACATGAGAATGGGTAGAGCGTTATCCTTTCACCAATACTGCTCAACAATTAATGCTAATTTACGAATGGAAGATACTTGGTGATGCGGCAATACTAATTCGCTTTGCTTTCCTTTTTTATATTATGATCTAGTTCGATTAATCGCTTCGTAGGCATGTATTATTAGACGAACAATGCATTAATACTAACTTCCTTTATTACGTGAACCATCATTAAGCCATACCAAGCTTATAATATTCCTATCGCCTAAACGTGTTACTCTAGAACTCGAGTAATATGCAAACATTACTCATCGTAGTGTAGTGCCAACATCACCACTGTTATTATGCAAAAAATAAATTCAACGTGCATTTTTCACCCGAATAAAACAAAACCCCTCCCGATCATATTCACGATACTCGAATGTCACGACTCTCTGTGTAGTGTTCACCGTAATATTCACCGTACCGCGGTACCAAACGCGCAATAATAAACGCACAAACGTAGAGCTCACGATCACGCGATATTCATACCATGATCCATCACCGAAGCACCACGGACCAGTGTCATACATCATTTAAACAAACGCGAGTTGGAAACGTTTCCTTGATCAAACGGCAACCCAAAATTGACTGAAACATTTGGAAAAATAACAACGACTTTGATACGGTTGGACGGTTAGAAGGAAAGGCGAAAGTACTCATGGACGGTACACTTTCCCACTTTGACATGACAAAATTGTTACCGAAGCGGCATAAAAATGCATGTCCTGCGTGTTTTGATTTAGCTTTTGTCTACCTACATTATTTGTTTCTTATTTTCCTTCCTACTATAGTGTTTTATTTACATAAATAAAAAACAAATCGAAACCGTTTTTCCCAGCACAGTGACGCTCTACGCGATGGAAGGTATTTTCGAAACAAAAAAACAAGTGTTTGAATGAAGTACAAAATTTGTGGTGATGATTGGTAAACTGAAATGCGACCATTCCTGTCCTGTAAATAGCCAATTTTGCCGCCAGCCTGCTGTTGTTACAATTTCCCCCCCCCTCTTGCTTTTTATTAAGATTGAAAAACCATTGCAAAACGCTACTACATATCCGCGGGTATGGGTTGTTTCTTTTGTTTTTTTTCCCCTTTTGTTTTGTATGTATTCGCTCGAATGGAAGTAGTTTAACAACAGCGGCAATGTTAAGAGCGAAAAAAAACTATGCTTCATAAACTATGAGAGAGTGAGATAGTACGGAAAATAGTTTTACATACTGAAAAGAGAATTTCATTTGTGACGCCATGTGTTGTTTTGTTTTCGTCATCGCATTCAAAAACACATCATTCTGCACAAAACACGCACGCGAAATTTCACACATCAAGTGTATCGATAAGGAATTGGTGAATAAGCTCCCGAAAGCAGCCTACTTGTTAAATTAGGTAAAAAATACGCACTCAAAGTCAAGAAAATGCAATTTGTCGCGCAGATTGCAGAACTACAGGCGCGTTTCATTTTAACGCGCCTAAAAGTATGCAATCTCCTTAGAAAGCGGTTTTTAAAAGCACAAAATGCTTCAATTTAGCAAGAGCTGCCTTTTTGTGAGTTTCCATTTTCATTCTTAACCTCATGCTGTCGTACGTGTCTATATGTTCCCATCGGTTCGCGGAGTTCATGGCAGCACCCGGTTGGATCGTACCAACCCAACCAACCTTTTGAACATCCGTTGTTCATCTAACGTTTTTCTTCTTTCTCCATCCACCTGGTTCTGTCCACGTCTATCCCTTACAGGGCAAGGTGGGCGCACCCGACCAGCATATGTTCTCCCGTGTACGTAACGTAAACCATCGTGTATCTGTGTAAGCGACCGATCGGGTTAGATTGCTTGTGTGTGCGCATTAGCGCGAGCAAACACACTCCGCCAGTGGAACCATACTAATAGGGTGCCATCTTTTACCTGTCGAAAACGCGACTACTACCCTTTATAACACGAAAACTAACACGAAATAGAGCGTAAAGCTAAATATTAAAACACATCCGGCAGGACGAATATCAGGCCAACAAGTAAATCATGCAGGGTTGCTAACCACCGCTAAGGGATCTCCAATTCGGCGTTACTATTGCGTGGAGCAATGAGTATACTTTACATTTTCATTTTCAACCGTTACTGATAAAAGGGGGTTAATGGCGTAACGAGATGAAATTCTCTTTCCGTACTTGTAGAAGCTATTTTCCCGAACGCTCCATTTTGTTACGCTATAGGAAGTAGTATGTGTGTCCCTTTGTACGAATATACGTATTAATATATTTTATTTTTCTTTAACCCTCAACATCCCGTATCCTATCCTTTTCTTGTGATCATCTGTTCCCCCTTTCGTTCTCTCTCTCTCTCTCTCTCTCTTTCCCCTGGAACGTTCCTTTTTCCCCTTCCCTTTCGCCAACTTGACCCGCTTTCCATCTCATCTAGTACTGGATGCTGAGCAAAACGGGTGAGATCCGACGGGATGAGGCGTGCCTCGATTACGCCGGCGATGACGTTGTACTGTACCCGTGCCACGGTTCCCGGGGCAACCAGTACTGGAACTATTCGAACGACTCGCACCTGCTGCGGCACGGTTCATCGGACCGGTGTCTGGCAATCAACGAGGCCAAGAACAAGCTGATCATGCAAGACTGCAATGCGGCCGTGGAGGCACAACGGTGGTCCTTCCAGAACTATGACGCCAGCAAGCTGTGAGTGTCCCGCCGGACCAACCACAACACAACGACACCTAATCCGAGCCACTCTCGGGGTACGATCGGTGAGGGCTTTCTGGTGCTGTAGCTAAACCACCGGATAAACATAGCGAGAGAGAGAGAGAGGGAGATTATGTGGCAGGAAGAGATGGAGTGTGGAAATCTGTTATCTTCAAACAACCCCCAAAACTACTATCGCTACCTGTACTGGTAGCGCTCTCTCAGGAGCTAATCTCAGGATTTGCACCATGAGTCTCGCGCGGACTCTCTCATCGCGGATGGAATGGACCAGTGCTCCAATCCCAACACACACACGCACACACGAAACCTTCGCATTCCCCCCTGGTATGCTTCCCAGCAATCAATTCCAACCACCACGTCTACAAATCCGGAACGCTCCAACATGAGAGAACATAGAATTGATTTTAAATTAATGTGATCTTTTATAAGTGTTAGTACCGAAAAAAAAGTTTAGTTCCCAAGGTTTTTTGTTTGGTTTTCTTTTTCTATTACTGCCGCATGATAAAGATGCTGCTAGATACAAACAAAAATGGCCGCGTTGTACCACGCTCAACTTGCCAAACTTTCGCTCCCAATGAAGATAATTGGCATTAGGAAAAACAAACCTGGGAGCAAAAGTGTGAACGAGACTTTGATGGCGGAAAAAAAGGGCGGCAAGTGGCAATGTGAATTATTTTTTTCCCTTGCTGTATATATTTAAGTAGAAACGATGCAAAACATACCGAACTGTGGAGGGAACGTTGTCAGCTGACAGAGTGAGAGACTTTCATTCCAAGCTTAGTACAGTTTTGCTCGTGTTTTGTTTTGTGTAGTTACTTAAGATGCCTTCTGCTCCCCGCCCTCTTTCAAACGATTGCTTTGTAATAGTGTTACGGCTATTCACAATATTCTACCCTGCAATGTTTAAGGTCCGTAGCAAAAGGGCTGATTTGCTATATATGTATTTAAAGACTATTAACGTTTATTCGCCGTTTTTTGTGTTTGTTTGTTTGTTTTATTAGTTAGCGGAAACGTTTGCGCAATGTGACTACAAAATTTAATATTATATTTAAACAATTATGTGACTGCCATACAACAAACAAAACAAACTGTAAGAATGCAAACTTCTTGCTAGCAATAGAAGAAAAATGGCGCACGCATCGAAAAGGGGCGCAAAGTGTGCAATCGAATCGAAGAGTGGTAGAGAAATAGTTTAAAAGTGAGCAACGATAGTTAATAATAATAGACGAGAAACGGTAAAACGAAAGTTTAAAGTCAACCGGGAAGAAATGGAAGAGGAAAGATGCAAAACAGAAAGGATAAAACGTATCATACAAAACAATCTTGTAAAGGCTTTGCTACAGAAGATTTCAAAACCAATGCACACACCTACCAAGCGAAAAATGATATAAAGAACCAAACTCAACGCATTGTCTTTTGCACAAATGCACAAAACCCAGGACAAGCAACTGAGACCGAATGAGACAATCTTTAAACAAACAAACAGGAAAGGAATACAAATCACACACAAAACTCCAACGCATGCAAGCAGTACTCCGGTAAGCGCGATCCTTCCAGAAGTCGGAGGTGCTGGGCCATTAATAACAAAATAATCTCAACTGTTGGGTTGAATGAAAAGTTGTAGAGTTTGAAATTTGCTCAAAAAACACTAAAAGTGCATACTAAAAACACATCCTTTAAAGCTGAGTTTTCTTCCAAAAAAAAAAACACAAGTACATCTAACTAAAGAAGGCAATTATTACCGGAAAAGGAAAACCAAACGAATGAAGAATGTTTTTAAACACACAAACATAGAGACAGCACGGCAATGGGGAAGATTAGAAGTGGATTTATTTTGCGTAGAAATACACACACATATCAATGAAGTTGGGTAACTAAACTATTATCTCCCGGCAAAACGATAAACTACAAAGTAAGATATAGAAACGAATCATTCCATTTTTTCCACCCCGAAAACAAATGAAACAAATGAAGCGTTCGATAAGGTGTACGTTTACGGTTTAGCGTAGAGTGGTAGAGTTTTACCCTCAACTGATGGTTAGCGCATATCGTCAACTCCATTACTCCATTCGAGAGCAACTACTCCGACGAACGAACTCCTCTACTTCCGCTATCGTAACATATCGAGATTGTTGTATTTAATTACTTTGTTTTCGTTTATATTACATACACTTGTACTTATCGAACTACGTCAATACTGTTGCAACGCTGAAACATAATTCTTCCAACAGAGAAAAACAAAAAGCATATCGAAACAAAACAAAACCAGAGAAGATTTGTTTAACGTTTTTTAACGATTACTATGCATCCAAACAATCACAACAATTATATAGCTCAAATGTTGATTTTATGTGTTTGAAAAACATAAAGCGTGCGCAGTTAAATTTTATCGTAATACTTAGGTTTACCGTTTTGCGTTCGTCGTATTGTCGGTTTGCAACTGACAAGCATTAGTTCAATTGTGTGGAAGAGCGTGTAGTTTATGCATGGAAAGCGTCATGAAACATCCCCTCCCCACTATATTTAAAACACAA